>NW_024609835.1:74282559-74882559 GCF_016920785.2 Ixodes scapularis
AAATCGACCTATTCGACGAATGGGCCGCCGACGAATTAGTTGGCCGTCGATGAGTTGGCTTTCGACGAGTTGGTCTTCGACGAGTTGGCCTGGACCCGGTTCTTACAAACGGTCCACACGCGAAGCACGAAGCCTTGCGTACTGACGCCCCCGACCCCGCCGCATAACGAAAGGAAAGGCCAACTGCCGCCATGCAAATCGGAAAGGGTAGGGCGGCCACTCATGAATCGTGACGATGTTCACGGCAACCAGCGACGCTCCCAAGGACCGCCTAATTACTGTTACAGCCAGGCGCGCTGGCGGCAACACCTAAGAACCGGGGACGCGGCAGGGTAGTATCGATGACTAGCGAAAAAGAAGGCACCAGCAGGGGACTCGACGGTCGTTAGTCGGAGCGTCGGATATAGCCTCGTCCCCGGGCTCATTTACGCCGCCGAGACAAAGGGAGACGGGTAAAGGTGGGCGTAGGACTGGCGCCACATCGTATACCGACGCTCAGAAGCGATTAGGTGTATGGCGTCCGTTAACGCCACACCAGCGTGCAGCGCGCACAACAACAGTACCGCTTGCCCCCTTTTTTTCTTTTCTTTTTTTCGAGGACGCTCGGATTCGTTCGGAAGTCGCCGCGACTGCGTCGATTGCGAAGCCCCGGCGTTTGTCCCGGCGCATTCCAGGCGTAGGGTTGTTGTTGGGTGGGTTGGGTGGTGTACGGTAGCCGCGCTTAGTTGTTGTTTGGTTTCTGCTCGTTTGTTGGTTCGCGAGTGCCCCCCCCCCCCCCCCCCCCACCCCCCTCCCCGAAGGGGTTTCCATATTCGCAAACAAGGGGGCGCTTCGGAGATAAGCACCTCTAACGTGGATTTACATCCGGAAAGCATTTAGCGCCAGACGGAATGATTCCCCCGCGACGGGACACGCAGTCGTCTGTTGAAACCCCCCCCCCCCCCCCCCCCCCGTTTTCTTTTTTTTTCTCCTCCTTGCTGTGTGCCAGCATAAGGGAAGTTCCGTTGATAGGCGAACCAGACAAACTCCACTTTTATACGCCCTTTCAAAAGTCTAACGCTATTTTCTCTGTTTTGTATATTTGTTCCCCACGTGGAAGTTTAGTGTGTAAGTGTACACACTTACGGCGATGATGCTTCTGAATAATAGGTTCTGCTAATGTTAGCAGAAAAAGGGACCCCAAGTGTCTGCCGTTAACCAGTGCGAATATCCGTATGCACGGGAGTCTTGGATCGAGTGGTTAATAGTGAGTGGAATAAGTTTCAGAGCTCCACTGGGAGTGGGAGCTCCTCGTGTTCAAGTGATGATCTCTATGTAGTGGGATTGTTCAAACGCCTGTGTCTGCAATCTGTAGATGTAAAGTGATCGAGGCTACTTCAGCAAATGTTTGAACGACCACGTCTGTCATTGCATATATTGTCAAGACAATTTGATATACTTGTGTGGCCAAAAAAAGTTTCCGACGATTAGTATTATTTTTTTTTAGAGCGCAGCTCTTAGGGGCCCGTTTCCGGCTTGAGCGACGTCGGCGTCGCCGTCGGCGTCGCCGTCGCCGTTGGCGTCGCCGTCGGCGTAACCGCGCGGTGCATCATGGGAAATGTCCCATAATGCACCGCGCGAGCCCCCCACCGGGGTCACGTGACCTCGTGGGGGGGCACGTGACCCCCCGGAGGTCACGTGACCCCGGTGCATCATGGGAAATGTCCCATAATGCACCGCGCGAGCCCCCTACCGGGGTCACGTGACCTCGTGGGGGGGCACGTGACCCCCACCCATCCAAGTCACGTGACTCCCCTGAGGTCACGTGACCCCCTCCTCGAGGTCACGTGACCCCCCGAGGTCACGTGACCCCCACCGATGTCGCGTGACCCCCCCGATGACGTCATCGTCACTGATGACGTCACCGGCATCCACATCGTCATCGTCATCATCACTGATGACGTCACCGGCATCCACATCGTCATCGTCATCATCACTGATGACGTCACCGGCATCCACATCGTCATCATCACTGATGACGTCACCGGCATCCGCATCGTCATCGTCATCATCACTGATGACGTTACCGACATCCGCATCGTCATCATCACTGATGACGTCATCAGTGACATCACTGATGTCGTCACCGGCATCCACATCGTCATCGTCATCATCACTGATGACGTCACCGGCATCCGCATCGTCATCATCACTGATGACGTCACCGGCATCCGCATCGTCATCGTCATCATCACTGATGACTTTACCGACATCCGCATCGTCATCGTCATCATCACCGATGACGTTACCGACATCCGCATCGTCATCGTCATCATCACTGATGACGTCATCGGCGAGGTCACTTATGATGTCACCGACAATCGCATCGTCATCGTCATCATCACTGGTGAAGTCATCAGTGACGTCACTAATGACGTCATCGGTACCCGCATCGTCATCGTCACTGATGACGTCATCAGTGACGTCAGTGATGACATCATCGGCATTGGGGGTCACGTGACCCCCCCAGGTTAGTTTAACCCCCCCCCCCCCCCAGTGCCCTTCCCTCCTCCTCCTCAAGAGCTGCGCTCTAATTCAGCGTTGCAGGGAGTTGTAAGCGGCTTTCACTTTTTATACCCTACCTTGGTTTTGAGTATCGCGAATGCGTTTGTCGCATTCAGTATATATAAAACAGAGCTTACATTGCTGGTGGAGTGCGCGCCTCAGAATTTGCAAAGGGGAAACAACTAGGGGCTTGACGTCAGTGTTGTTTCCAGATTTTTTTTTTAATTGCCTGAATTAACCGGTTGAACCAAGCCTTCTAGAGGTGCTGTATTACAGATTAAGTAAATCGCGGTTGAGGCAATTGTATTCAGGCTCAGCCACTAAGTGCTGCACCTAAGCGTAGATTTTTAAGGTTTCGCTGGTATTAATTGCTCGTATATTAAAGGGTGCTGCACCTCGTACACATATTGGTCGCGTGAAAGGTATGAACTCCTCTTCTATGCTTCGTAAGCACACTATTTTCCGTAAATATCTAGATAAGGATCATGTTAATATTATACTTGCAAAAATCAAAATGACGAATCGTACTTTTGACCAGCCAGGCATGGAAACTTTATTCGTCTACAGGGCCGGATTCGTATGCTTCAGAAAATAAGAGTCTACATTTTTGCAAGTCAAACGCGTTGGAGGAATCGGCTCTTATTTCGAGAACACTGCCGCAATATGTCTCTAATTTTATGCCGCCTCGACGAAAGGTAGATACACATGCAGAAAAAAAAAAGTTATAATAAAATGAACCCGCTTCTCGGGACGAGACGAACAACTCAAAATATGCAGATTCTTTCGGTATACGCTCTAGATAATCGCTCGAATGGGGCGAACCGCACCTCTATACTCTCCTTTCTTCTTCTTAACGCTCCAAATAAAAAATAAATAAAAAGAGAAAACACGAGGAAAACCGGGCAGGAAGAAGCGTAAAGACTGTAAAATCTTCGGTATAGACAAAACAAAAACCTAAATATGCCTTACAGATTTCTTAGCTCTCGGGATATATAGGGGAGCCACGCAGGCGTGATGTCATCCTAATATTGTCGGCTATACAAGAAAGAAAAACTGCTCTCGTCAGTTAACAACAAAAATGCGGGGATATTTTTGGGGGGAGGTTTTTGCTTTAAGGTAGGAGGGTGTCTGTAAGAGGCACGGATAATCAGAAAGGTGTTCGGAGGAGACGACTTGGCTGGGAGGGAAACCAGAAAGAGTGAAGAACAAAGGGAAGAGAGTCTTTTGTTCCATATGCATGAAGAGCAGCGCACCGCGGTTAAAGTAGGTGCTGGTCTGGAACTTGATCCGCTCAGGGAGATTCGAAAATTGAGAAGAAAATGAACGAACGACGCGAGGGAGCGGAGGGAGTATTGGAGTGCACGCAGAGAAGAACTACGGAAGCTGAGCATCTCGGAAATGTATAGGTTCCGTCGGTGATGTAGCGCCCCCCCCCCCCCCCCCCCTTTTTTTTTCTTTTATATTTTGTAGTATTTCTTTTTATTACCCGTTATCGCGAACGCGATTTTCCTAAACGACGACGAGGTAACCTTTCTTTTTTTGTATTGTTTTCGGAGGAAGGGGCGGTGCAGGAAGGGAATTTCTGAGATTTCAGGAGAACTGTTTTACGTTTCGCGCTTCAAAAAAGAAAGGAGGGGATTTTACTGACGAAGAAAGCGGGACGCTTCGCGATCAGCAAATAAACTAGAATAACTGAAAATGGGGAGGAAAACGGGGGGGTCGGATGTAGCTCGCAGCGGCGGATTTATTGTTCTCGCCCGAGCACTGAAAAGAAGCCCCTATTGGCACGTCGTACCCTTTGTTGATCTCGACAGAACGTATTCGGTTAGCAGGCGGTGTCTTGGAAACTTGGGGAAACAGATTAAAAGGCTCACCCTCGAAGTTGGACTAGGCCAACACAGCATGAATTATTTGCAATTCAGATACGATAGAGGTAAACTGCGAAGTAAGCGCTTAAATCTGCGTTTTGTGAATGCTTCCCTAATGACCACCGCAGGTTGCAGAAGGATGATATCGGCATAGTGGAATGACTGACGCTGGAGTTCCTTCGTTTGTTAAGATGTCGAAAATACTTGCTGTCTCGCCGAATGTGCAATGGAACGTGCGCAGGTGCATGCTTCGTTCCTCGTAAATAGGCCTGTGCGTGCTCAGTGTACTACCTACAGCTCCTCTCTGCAAAAGGGCTTGTTTTTGGGCAGCGTGTTTTGTATACACTTCATCTCAAGAGTTGTTTGCTGCCCTGTGGAATGCAAAAACGCGAACCATTAGAACGAACTTTTTTTTTATTGCCCGACTTGCGCAAAGCAAGCACGTCCACTGGCGTTGCAAACAGGTTTACCATTTACAATGCAATACGCTACATTTATTTTCTCATCAATTGATAAAAGGAAAGAAAAAAAAAAAAGAAGAAAGCTGCAAAACAGCTTGACGGATTCCCGGCCCCCTACAATGACACACAAACAACAGCTCGAGAACCAAAAGTCAATGCTTCCAAGCGACGCTCTTACCTCGGTTTCTTTGACCGCGCTGCTGTCAAATCGAGAGGCATGAAGGAAAGGAAAAGATCCATTTGCAACAGACATATCTGCTGTTCACGAAGCTTGTTTGTTACTGGACGTGTTATTAATATGGAAATAATGCCTTTCGAAATACCTTATTGTGCTGTCTGACATGTGTGTCATTTAACTGTTTATTACATGGATGACACTGAAACACCCCAGAAAATTGATTAAAGGCGTAAATTCCCGTTTGTGTAAATTGTGATTCAGAAAAACGGACGATTGCTGGAATGCGCTGCTAGCGCGCGAATAAAACTACAGCGTGTTTAAGCTTTAGTTGACTAAAATATGAGCGGTAGTAACTCGCCAAACCATCGTTTTTTTGTTTTTTTTTTTGTTCTTTTTTTTTTAGGGGGGGGGGGGGGGATGGCGCCCATGTTCAGTCTAAAAGGCTTTGCGTTATTTTAGGATGAGTATTTTACGTTAAAGCTTACACTCTGGTCGAGTGAACGCTACCGCACGCGATTTTAGTCAGTCGGAAGCGTTCCATTTAGCTACGTCTGTTTCTGGAGAGCAAGAGTACTGTTTTATAGGCAGTCTAAGGGCCCTCTGAACGAAGGCCCTTTGAGAATTGGCGAATCAACGCACGATCTTGACTTTACGCTAGTTCCCCGGCTCCCAAAGTGCCTTCGCCTTGAAGGCGCACAGGGGCACAAGACTTGACTTTCTGTTGCGAAAATGATCTCAAAGACGTACTTCCGCTAGACGTCTTGCCACTTTACCTGTGTTTACGTATCCGTGTTTCCGTGTCTAGGTCCTCGTCTTATCGCGCTCAGAGCCTTTAGATTCGCGAAAATAAGCTAGTTCGAAATCACACGTATACACCTGGTCCCACCGTCTTTCACGCCGTCGACTTTTTCCACGCCAACGTCCCCACGGTAAAACGGCGGTGAGCGTTACAAAAATACACTCGCGAGGACGACGATACGCAAGTGGGGGAGGCGCTGTTGCGGGGCGCCCCGAGAGGCCACAGCCTTCCGCATCAAATATTTACGTGGGAAAGAGCGGCGACGCCGCCATTCGACGCTTTCGGCTGGCCCCGGTGCAGCCGTGCAGCTCCCGTGCTGTCCTACAGCGCAGCCTGCGCAGGTGCCTCGCGAACCTCGCGAACGGTTCGCCCAGGCTTCGTTTGCGTTGTGCTCCGAGGCATTCCGTACCACTTTATCGCTCCCTTGGCCTTTCTTAGTTTCCGCGCGAGGGTAGCTGGAGAAAGTGCGCGCGGGGGTGGCCGAGGGGAAGCGCGGGAATTTATAGGCGGGAGGATGCAAATAGAAAAGGGCCCTTTCAATTACACGAAATCGCAGGAGCAACGCGTTCGAGCGCGGCGCCGCCGCTGGGTCCCTTGCGTAAGGCTCTCGGGGTGGGAGACTGCCTGCCCGGTAGGAACGAGAACGGATGGTCGTTCCCTTCGTTTGTGCCTCGTCCAACTGTTTGCGTGTGCGTCGAACCGGGCGAGGTTACTTGGCGAAGTATCGCTTTGCACGATTTGGGCTCGTTCGTTCACGCTTGCAGAAATGGGTGCTTGTACGTAAAACGATTTCTGGTGAGGATTGGGCGTAAATATTATCTGCATGTGGCTGCCAATATGATGAACCGCGAGAAGTGGGCAGTGCAAGAGCGTTTGGATCTTGCGTGTGAGCCCACATTTTAAGTCATGAGAATAGTGAGCAGAAAAGAAAAAAAAATTGCTCGTAGACCGGGTAGAGCGGAATCAGGTGCGGCAGGTCCTAAAAATAAGAGAAGTAGGTGGACCAAAAGGAACAAGGGAACAATAGAAAGAGGAATAAGCACATGGTCGACAATTTAAAATCTTCAACGGGAGTAAACCAAACTTCAGAAAAAAAAATATATTTCTATATTTTGTGTTAGGATTGGTGTATTTTTGAAACTAATGAAAAATGTTACGTCACAACAGATGTTCTACGGTCTCCTTACTACTTTATAGGGTCTTCAGACAGGAGACATCTGCATTAGACTGCTATCGTTGCATACGTTTGTTTTTTTCTTGTCGTTTGTCTTTGCTCTGCTTGTGGATATTCTTGACGTTTCACGAGTCAGCGGTGGCCGAGTGCTTACGTTTCGCTAATTGTAAAGGAGACCTTGGTTTGTGAAGGAATAAAAGGACGGTTATGTTACTGGATTAACTTTGATTATATGAAGAGGTGTCTTTCGCATCCGTTACGTGTCGTGCATCCGGTCGTTCTGTTAGAACGATTTCTTATTGTCCCCAGGCCGGTGCTATGGACAAGGCTAAGTTCTCCGAATCGCGCTCGCGAAGCGTCACGTGGTCGAAGATATACATTACATCCTGTGTGAAATCGACGCGCAAGCCGAGGCTAGACAAACAACCTGGGCTAGCTAACACGCCCAGGTTTAAGATTGGTACGTCCTTAAATCACACCAACGTCTAATCCGCGAGGTAGGCCGGAGGTCTGCGCGTCCTTGACTGTTGCTGACCTGCAGCGTCATCCTCGACGTTGATGACTGTTCATAGCTTTCTTTATCGCGCGTTTGGGGCATTGGTTGCGTCCTCATCTTCACGCTCGCCGCTTTCACCTGCGCGACCGGAGAGCGCTCGGCCGATGCAGGTGTCGGATAACTCTGGTGTCCCTGGCGCGCGTGGATTCTGTCGGCGGGGTTGCTCCATGTTTGCCTTTCCTTCGTTTTATCAATGCAGTCCTTTGATTATCACCGTGTTTGGGGTCGGAAAGGACTTGATGTCGAACAGGCCCTCGAAGAACGAGTCCATCGTGCCTGACCTCGCTCCGATGCTGCAGTAAACGGAGTCCTTGCGTCATGCCGGCCTTTGGCCGAAGCTTGAGAGTTTTCCAAGTTGTCTTTCGCGTCGTGCCGCTGTCTCGCCAACTTGTGAGTCTAGCCGTCTCTCGTCTAAGTCAGCCTCAACTGTTCCGATGTTGAGCTGTCTGGGAAGGTTCGGGACTTAACCGTGCACAAGTTCGAAGGAGCTGAAGCTTGACGAACTCTCACGAAGCGGTGGCGGAGAAAACTGCCTCGGGTAGAACCTTTTCCGATTTGTTGTGAGGTTCGATGAGTTTTCGAACTATACTCTTCAGCGCCCCTACCATCCGTTCGACAAGACAGTTAGCTTGAGGCCAGTAGGTTGGTGAGGTCATGTGTGTGATTCCTAGTCGTCTGAACAGAGTGGCAGTTTGTTGTTGACGAAGCTTTTAGCCTGGTTGGTGACGATTGTCGTAGGCACGCCAGATCTCGAAATCCAGCGATTCAAGGGTTAGTCGATGTAGAAGTGTGCTGCTGTAGAGGGCACGGCAGCAGCGTCAATGTAGTGAGTCGCGTGGTCGATGCGACCTTTGACTGTTGCTTCCCTTACAAAATTTTTTAATGAATTTCATTTGACAGTTTATGGGGTCTACTCATCGTATCTTTTCGAGTCTCAATAAAAATGCAAACGAGTTTTGTAACGAGTCCGTAAGGAGTTTACGAAAACTATTGGCCACCGCGTTCCAATTGAAGTTTCGACGTGCTACCGCATAAAGTTTCTAATATATTTCATATGAATATAATTTGAAAGCCTATTGACACCGTTTCGAGTCTCTGTTGAAAAACAATTGATTTTTTGTAACGAGTCCCTAAAGAGTTTACGAAAACTATTGGCCACCGCGTTTCAATTGAGGTTCAGCCGTGCCACCTCATAAGAATTTCTAATACATTTCACTTGAAAGTCTAGATACACTGCTTTGAGTCTCTGTTGAAAATCAAATATTTGTTTCTACCGCGTTGTAATTGAGGCTTTGACGTGCCATCTCATTAGGTATATTCCGACGAGTCAGAATATACCTAATGAGATGGCCCATCAAAAACCTCAATTGCAACGCGGTAGAAAAAAACATTTGATTTTCGACAGAGACTCAAAGCAGTGTATCTCGACTTTCAAATGAAATGTATTAGAAATTATACTCCTAGCTTGGGTTTCTAGATAGAGAGCTCTAAGAGGGAAGACCGCAATTGGTTGCATGACAGGTGGTCCAGATGTAACCGCTGTTATGAGGGAAGGGGAAAGCTAGTGCAAGTGTCACTTATATGTTTGCCTATATACGCATGCAGGGTTCAGAAAATGCCGGCATAAAACCGTGGGAAGGAGTAATAACTGGTTTATTAAAAATGTGAATTTCGAGTATATGGTGCACTGCCTTCGTGTCCATGGGGGACCTTATACTGCCTTCGTGTCCACGGGAGACCTTGTACTGCCTTCGCACCCACGGGAGTACTGGTAACCTATAAAGAAAAAAAGATGCACAGTTACACATTGACCTGCTTATCTAAACTTCAATGTCCGAGCAAGGTATCCTGTTCACAGCGCAGCACTACCTCAGCACTCAATCAGTATTACAAACCGGGACATCAGTCTTTTGTATGAAAGGAGGCAACTCAGAACACACGATACAAGCCATGGAAGTAGCAGTGACTTGTTGCCTTAACAGGGCTGAGTTAGCGTTGCACTGTATGTGTGAACCAGCCTTACATGCGGAAAGTCACATTTAAAATTCCTACATTTTTGCTCATCCAGGCACTTAATTTACACACTACCTTGATAGTTTAACGAGTGGCACTAATAACACTGTCAGGGGCATCATGGTGCAAAAGTATATTTTGCCCCCGAGTGTGAGAGAATCAATCTCTCACTGTTTTTGCCGCCGCATTGCGCTCTTATTTTGGCTTTTGGCAAGGTCTACCAAAGATAAGCGAGCAGATGTTGTCACTTATGAAGTTTACCAAATTTGAACATAGAGAAGCTATGACTTATAAGCATCTCGAAGAATTAATATGGCAATGTGGGCCAATTGGTTCATGATCGTAGACAAGTGCCGCAAAAAACACATGGACAATAAGTGGTGATAAACACTGTCACCAGTGTTTTATATTCACTTTTTGTCACTGTGTGTTTCTTTGTTTGTTTACTATCTTAAAGAAGTATATTTAATCACAAAGGACAGGAAGGAAACGGTAATAGCGTTTTATGCACATCATAAAGCCATGCTCCGAATGGGTGTGTGTCCACTGCAGCTTTCACAATCGATGCAATACACGAAGTTTGAATTATTGGGAGGATCGAGACATTAGAGGCCAAATTCAAAAAGCAAACTTACAATAAAAAATTGCATATGACAAAACTCGAGAACAAATCCGTATTAACGAAACATAATTGTCGCAACTTTTGTGTGACTTACAACGAAATATTACGACATCATCCAAAGTGTCTTACAAACTCCTTAGGGCAAACATGGCCGCACATCACTTGGCTATTTCGCCGCGACCAGCAATGAAGTTAGAAGCGTGGGCAAGAGACATGTGTTTTGCGCACTGTTCGCATGCATCCGTACTTGAAGCAGCATCAGGACAACGCTAAACTACACACGGAGCATTCAGCCGACGGGTCTGCCGAGCTGTCCATCCTGCCGGTTAGAGCTAACAAGGTGCAGGACTGCGATCGGCGAGATGCGCCAATGAATCAACGAAAGAAAATGCCACACAAATCTTCAGTGCACTCCAATGGATCCTTCACCTATGAATGGCGTGAACCTGATTTGGTGATCACTAGTGCCCCCTCGTACTTCAGTTGTGATTTTTGAAGTGGTGGGCAGCTGTGCGACTCTACCACACGAAAACGCACATTCTTGACTGGATGTACCTTTTTAATGGGAAAGCATAATATGGGGGGGGGGGGGGGGGGGGGGGGGGGGTCCATGGAGCGGAAAATCCGGCATCCGGCCGCGTTAACCGAGTGGTACCAAATGTTAACAGAGGAATAAAAGAAAGAATAAAATGTGCTTCCACGGCTGAGATTTGAACCCGGTGCTGTTGTGTGAGAGCCGGGCATGCTAGCTGCTGTGCTATCTCAGCCGCTTCGGAATGCGACATTACTCTCCCCTCAAAAAGAAGATTGTCCCATTACGGCAAAAGACGGCATCGGTGTTGATGTGCCCGAAAGATGGTCATAAAAATATGCCCTCGGTTCGATGACATCACACTTCACGTGACGATATGACGTACCATGATGTGTGACACCGTATGATGTAACGTAAAAAAAATATTAGAGGGGCACTTGGGTATCCCTACATGGATTGACTGCGAAAGCATTGTTATTCCTAACAATAGAGGAAAAAAAAAGGAAGTATCGTTAGGAATGGCAATGCTTTCGCATTCAATCCAGGGGCACTTAGGTATCTAAGTGCCCCTGTAATATTTTGTGTGGAGTAGAGTTTAAATAAATGCCGTACGGTGCAGTATATCCACGATTAAGTTGCTGCTAGTCGCTAGGCTTAATGTTTTGCACTAACAATACCGTAGAGTTTTTCCTCGGTTGCGACGAAGCGCCACTGCGCTACGAACTTGCTAGAAATTTCTGCATATGCGACCGCTTTCTTCTGGAAATCTATGGTTACCTGCCACTCACTTTTGGCCAAAGAACAGTGAAAATACCAGATGTGAAGACAGCCATAACAAGCATTAAAGAAATCAAGATGGGGGTCATAGCAATAGCTTCCCAACGTGGCGAGACTAGCACAGGCTTTCTGTTACTCGCCATTTATAAGATAGGAGTCTACTTTTTCCGGTCTGATCTTGAAAACAAAGTTTGGTTCGGTTAATTTCGTAGCAGAAGGCCCGTGCTTTCCCGTTTGTGGGGTCATTTTCTCAGTTCAAAATATGATGCAGAGTCCTTCCCATAAAAATGCATGGGTGCCCACTAGGACTCTTCGAAACGATTAAATTAACTGAGGCCACTCTATACTCTGTTGCCACTCTAGAATAGCAGAAGCCCCTCCCACAAAGCACTTCACTCTTTTTAATAAGCAAACAATGGAGGGGAGAAGAGCCGAGAGGACACGGCCAATCATGGCGAGCAAAGGGAATTGTGGGAGGGGCTTGTGCTATTGTTGCAACAGACTATAACAAAAGTTTACAGTACCATGAAAACAAAAAGACCAAGCATGCAGGGAAATTCGCAGGAAGTGTAGCAGGGACAGAATAGAAAAAACTGCAGCTGCAATATTTACCCTTTAAATCTCCCTCGACAGCACAGCAGAGACGACATGCTGGTCATCAGCGCCTGGAGGGCCGCCCCCTTGTACTGGGAGCACATGTAGTTTGAAACGAACAACGAACAAAAAATTAAATGCATGGACAATCCGCACATGCTGTTATTTCGCTTCATTGGCCGCTTCAGAGAAAGCAAGCATGCACACCGTTGTCCAACCATGTCAGCTGCTAGCCGAAACTTCCTGCCGCCAGGATTAAGATATTGCTTGCGCTATGAAAAAAAAACAATTACACACTACCCAGCTGGCACGCTGAAAGTTTAAACATTGAAGAAAGTAACTAATAAAACTTTAATGCAAGAGCTTCACCTTGTGGACAATAGACAAAAGTATGTTCAGTGTAAACCTTTGTGCACTGCAAGGCTGCTTTACCTCAGCCAGTTTGGAACATCTGCAGTTTCATTTTTTTCAAGATTATATGCCTGAAAATTTGTGACAAATTAACTGGGTTAGAAATTTTTAATCGAAACCCAGCCCAAATATTTAGGAAGTATACTAGTGGGTTAATTTCTAACTTACCATAATTATTTTCGGCATCCTGAAGGTGTCGCTTCTGGGTCCAGTTTTCATATTGGATCCACCTCACCCTCACAGCTGCAACTACACTGAAATGTTTGCAAAGTTTCAGGCAGTGTAATTAAAAGTTTGCGGTTTCTCTCGAACACTGCTGTCACAAAATTTTGTCTTTTTTGTCATTTTGTTCTGTTTAAGAGTGGTTTGGGGGGAGGGGGGGGGGGGGGGGGGGGGTCAATGGCAATCCTCGCACATGTTTACCTGAGCGCCAAAGGCATAAGCTCAGATGAGACTATACTCCCTTTCATACTTAGGGTGCAACGCTGTCAAGGCTACTGGCGAAAGCGTGGGGTTTGATCTCGTTGATCATTTGCCCGCCTTCTCGCGCAAGCAAAACCGTAGATGAAGCCACCCACTCGCGCCAGTAGCTTTGACAGCATTGCACGCTAAGTATAAAACAGAGTATAATGCTGGCCGAGCTTCAAACCAATGGTAAGAGGAAGACAAGAAGAAGGAAGTGGGACTTGGAGCGTTTCGGGTTGACCAACCACGAACCTGTGACAACCACATAGGTCATTCAACACACGTCCCATACCGCTTAAACACTGTGTCGAACTGCATTTTGAAGTCAGACCCAATTCCAACGGTGTATGAACAGGGGCATTAATTTCGTGGCATGACTTGAAATGAATCAAAGTGACGCAAGCTGGTAACACACTGCTGCTGCTTCATTTGGGAATAACTGCGGCCCTCGGCTTGATCATATCACAATTGCAAAATGAAAGAAAAAAAAAAGAGGTGAAAAGGAACTGCTTTATCAAAAGTTATAACCGACAAATGTAAACCCAGTTCAATTCTGGAAATTCACGGGACCGAAGTTTGTCCTAACAGTACAATCCCCAGTCCACTTCCATAACTTCAAGACAAAAAATGGATATCCTGTTCAACCATTTTGACTGAAAAGGAATATTGGCTTTGCATGAACCAAAATCCAAGGAAGTCTAACTTCTGAAATGTAATGAAGTGTGATCAATGTAATCAATTTATAGTTGAACGACATCAGTACACTGCTTGACCAATAAGACATTTTCTAAAGCAATGGACTGAAAGTAGCATTAGGAATTCAATACGTGCTGTGTTGACATAAGCTACACTTTCTCGGACCATACACAGAATGAGTGGCAACTTTTCATTATGCTACGCATAGATCCAAATACTAGGACAGATAAAGCAAACCCAACTAAGAAAAAAAAAAAAAACATTCTAGCTTAACGAGAAAACTTGCGCCGAGAAAATAGGGAGTTGTAGAATATCGGGCGCTACTCTACCGCGCGTTACGGACGGCAAAATAGCGAGGATTGCGGCGAAGTTTTAGAATAGCGTTTCTCTGCCGTGGACCCCCCAAAACGGAAGCACCTCGCGCTTAAAACGGCACCAAGATGTCGCGACAGCTTTTATTTGGAAGTTAGAACGTTTTATATTGAAAATTAAACAAGCTTTTCGTCCAGAGTAACATTTTTATAGTTGCTTTATACTCAATGCCGCATGTTTCGTTTTTGTCACTGCCAAGCTGCTCTGTTGTACTTACAAAGCCCAGGCGATCCACTACCCAGGCATGTTTACATGTCTGCCGCGATCGTAAGTACACGCGCCTCGATAGCTTTGAGCTGTGAATCCAGCGATCCGTGGCGTTTTGAATACGCTTCGACCATACCGACCGCGGTCGCCGAGTGCGACTCACGCAGTTCCCGAGCGGGCGACGGCGTCGAAGACCGGTGGCAATCAGTTCGTCGAACGACGTTTCGTGGACAAATCGTTTCGTCGACACTGCGATGTTTCATCGACAGATCGTTTCGTGGGAACAAGCCCTCGCTCGTTTCATCGACAGATGTTGCGACGTTTCGTCGACAGCTCGCTCTCCCAGCTCCTGGCTCCGCCAGCTGCACCTCCTCGCGACCTCTGCGCCTGCGCGGCGCGCGGCCTTGTGTTGGATGGATGGATGGGTGAAAGATGGCCGACTGGGCCAAGTATGGCGAACCAGTGCGCAGCCATCTTGCCTCACCCCGACAATTGTTTCTTTCAGTTTTTTTTTTTTTTTTTTTTTTTGCGGGGGGGGGGGGGGGGGGGGGGGAGGAGTGGGGGCACCGATCTAACTGATTTCGGAACTTACGATTTGTCTGGTTTCGCTCGTGTCTTTGCCCGAATCTTTGGGGAAGCGTTGTCAAAGCCGGGAATTTTTGTTCTCGACCACTCTCCTTTCTCAAATTAGATTCTTAAAACATTCAACATGGTGCGCTGCTCTTGAGGGCTACGCTTTGGGCAGCATACGTGATCGAGGTGTCTGCACGTCATCGAATGCAACCCTTTGCGGGCTGGCCGCCGGCACTCCGACGGTTTGGAAAAGTGGCAGGATCGTTTCCAGAGCAAGTGTATCTCTCCGCGCGTCGCGTATTTCGATAGAATCCTCAAGAGCCACCTGAACATAGCATAGATAGCCCACACGTCAAAACACTGAAGCTCTTAAAAAAATTGAATGAAAAAACGAGGCCTGTTTGGGGTGCACACAGCCTTTCTACCGTTGAAAATGGCATAAAATCGGTTTTTAAGCGAATTATCATCTGAGCTTAGCCGCAAGCAATAAACTTTGAAAGAAACTGAGCATTCGGCTACGCGTAGTTTACTTTACGGCGATAAAACACGGTTGTTTTCTTCTCAAACCCCCGGGTATTTAACGTACTGTACTTACCAGACCGCATACGATTTTTAGACTTTAGCATATTTAGCTTCTGGATATTAAATAACACTATAGTTCTGCATATGTTATGTCTGTAATAAAATTTTGCATGCACATAAACCAATATGTGACCAAAGAACATGAGACTTGGAAGCCGCTCCTTTATGCAAAGAGCTGGGCCAGAACTTACCCCAGGTATCTGTCTGCTGGCATCGATAAAAGAACAATTGAATGTTGCGTGTGAGGACCAGTCGGCTGCTGCCGACAGATCTCGTCTAGTGGTATCTACCGCCTCCGAGGCCTTGGATGTGTCGGCCGCTCGAGAGAAGCTATATAATACATTAAGTTGCACATTTGATATCAACTATGGTTTACTTCGCGTAATAAGACTAAACTTGATGTAATATTTTATTTATATGTTACCAATTCTCGTGTTTTTCTGTTTTTGCATTGCAATGTAGCTTTTTTTTAGGTTTACTCGCGGGCAGCGTGCTCAAGGTAGTGCGAGTGTTACTGGTTTTCGTGTTTTTGTTATTTATTTTTATTTGACATTGTTGACAGCCCCCTTACTATGTAATGTCCTTTTTAAACGGCCCTTAAAAATAAATGACGATGAAACGAGTGCGACTAAACAGTTTTCTCGCGTATAAGCCGCAGTAGCCAGTAAAACCACCGCATCACTTTTCTTTTTGACTAATTGAGGGTAATGAACATGTTTAATTTCAAGTGAAATATTAGGGTTGTAATGTTGCAATAAAAAGCTGCAAGTTGTATTTTTGTTTAAAAATAACCAATATAAAGAAAAAAAATCAGTGTTTACGCCCTTTTCCGGAACCCACCATTGGAACGAAGTTTTGTTTTGCGCCTACGCATATTTTTCTCCACCGTTTTTTTTTTCTTCCAGTAACTTTCGGTCCCATAAACGGGCATCGGAACTGGCAATTATCTGGATAGGCCGCGCGCGAAGTCCTGCGCGCTCTTACTTATTCCATGTGGCACGGATGAGAGCGAGAGGATAGAACAGTTGCTCACCTTGGAGAGCAACTGCGCTAGGCATCGTCTTTGTCATCTCTTACAAGCGCTTGTACGTTAAGTTTTCAAAATTCCTTTCGGAACAGCAAAAAAAAAAAAAAAAATTGTCGACGAAACGTTTTACGGTGGTGCTGTCGACAAAACGATTGTCAACGAAACGTGTGTCCATGAAACGTGTGTCCACGAAAAGTTGTCCACGAAACGTAATTCCACGAAACGAGTTTCGACGAAATGATAGGGACCCCCAAAGCTCGAGTCCGAATGCTTGTTTTGGGTCTGCGCATGCACAGCAGCCACGAGATTATTCTAAAACTCCCTAATGTTCACTTCTCGTTCAACGCGAACAATGCAAACAAAGAAGTACGCTTACCAACTGCGTTGAGTTGCTCCTTCTGTCGCGTCGTTGGTCTTCCGCACTCTTCTTGAACATAATCATCACAAGAGAAAACTTCACAGATAGATAAACTTGATTAAATTAGCGCATTTCCATGTCTAAAGGCCTTTCGATCCTGCGACACACATGTACCCAACGGCCCAACGCCACAACGCAACGGAAAAAGAAACAAAAACAAAGAAATGGTGTCGCTACCGATGGGGCGTCGAAGACGCGATCCTTAAAATATAAAACCGAAACCAGTAAAAGTGGTAAAAGTTACAATACTGAAACCGAAACTGACCAAATCGCGATAGAGGGGCGCGATTCACACGATGCATCTTGTGTTGCGAAACTAGGTTTCGGGAAACAGATTCCTCGTCTGAACGCGACCGAAAAAGTGGCGCGTGTTCCTCCGTTTTGGAGCAATTTCTCGCTGAAACCTCACCGACGTTCGTCAATCACCCGAAGGAGAAACGCGGACGCTGCCAGTGGCCGCTCGACTTCGCTATGACGTCTGACCTTCGAGGAGGTGCGAGCTTTTGGATGAGTCTGATTTTCGGCCGATTCCGTATCCGAGCCGAAGCCGAAAGCAAACGAACAAACATGGCGAGCGACAAGCGGAGAAGCGGTGCGTACGGGCGACGAGTCTTGGTCCTACTCGGTTGCAGGTGTGTGAACGGCGCCTACAGTACGGATTGGGGGCGCGGTGCAGATTTGTCAACAGTCGTGGCGGGTACAAGCACCGTATATGATGATTACTAAAACTCTCTAATGTCCGAAATGCTTCGAGATCATCTCGCGGTTTTTCCCGGGTTCGGCAGGACTAGTAAACCCAGTGAGCCGATTCTGACGAAATTCATTGAGTGGTATGAATAAAACAGGCTGTCTCTTCACAACTGAAGGCGCCGTTCACACACCTGCAACCGAGTAGGACCAAGACTCGTCGCCCGTACGCACATCATTTTGATGCGAAACGCTTGGTATTAGGAGTAGGACCAAGACTCGTCGCCCGTACTTCACATCATTTTGATGCGAAACGCTTGGTATTCCCGGTGCAGATGACAAGGTTTGGCGAAATTCTCGTGAGTCAATACGTCACAGGTTTCGCGCGTCAAACTCCACGTGTGAACAGGCCGATTTCGCGAAATCTTGGTTTCGCTAAACTATGGCGCGTTGAAAAGATGCATTGTGCGAATAAGAATTTTAGGAGTAAAAAAGGGTGAATACAGTTATTATTATAAGCACAGCAAATAAATCTGTATATCAGAACTAGCACCGACGCGCTATTTGTTTCGGGTGCGATGCAGTAGGGACTTTTTTTTCGATAACACTCATTTTAATGTGTAATGAGTAAACTCAAAAGACTTGCTATTGATTGGGTAATGATAAACCTCACTTGAATTTGTAATGAGTAAATTCAAAAGAATAGATATTGAGGGGGTAATGATAACACTCAATTGAATGTGAAATGAGTAAATTCAAAATAATAAATATTGGTTTTGTAATGATAAAACTCATTTAACGTTGAGTTTCTTTTGAGTTTCATTTGACTCTAAAAACACATTAGAAGCTCAATTGAAACTCATTGTTCATTTTTGTAAGGGTTTCTTCCAGTGGCACTAAGTGGTCGAAAGAGACTGTCGTGTTCGGAGTGTCCGGTCTGCGGGAGCTTGCAGAGCGCATTCTCGAGTTGTGGTTCGCTCGTTCACGCGTTGGCACGTGCTGCACGATCGAACGTACTCGTCAAAGTCTCGCGACATCTGAGGCCACCAGTACCTTCTCTTGATTTGTTCCATCGTTCGCTCGACGTCCATGTGTCCAGTCATATCATGACAGATGTTCATAATGGACCTTTTGTAGAAATAAGCGGTGCGCATGCGCGGAGTATTTGATGCGCCTGGGTTCGAGAGTATCTAGTTAAACAATCCGCCATCTTGCTTTTCTCGCCTTTGCGCGCCTTGGAGACCATCGAGACTCAAGTTTTGATGTTGCGAACAAGGTGAACACGAGTCATCGTACTGACGACGCCCCTTCTAGATTACGACATGCACCGCAATCATCCCGGTGAACTGTGTAGCCTTCGGCTGTCGGAACTATTATCGCCCGGGTTGTGGAACTAGCTTTTTTTCGCTTCCCGTGTGCTAAGCTTCATCCCATTAAGCGGGCAGCCTGGATTCGTGCCGTCAGGAGAGTTGACAAGTCCGACCCCTCGAAGAACTGGAAGCCGAGTCAGCTGTCCAGACTATGTAGCGCCCATTTTATTACAGGTAAGTTGACTTGTAATTTTCGCAAGCGATATAGCTTTGCGAAGTGCGGCGATGATCACAGCCGGCGTTAGACAAGGCACACCCAGACTATGTCCTTACACTGTCTAGCTACTCGCGTCCACGGCCGTCAGCCCTCGGTCGGTTTCAACGCTGGTCCTCCAGATCATCAACCCAAGGTGACCTTTTGTTGGCAATCAGGTCAGCTGAACACGAAAAAACAAGGACACGAAGGAAAGAACTGGACAAAGACAACGCTGACTATCAACTGAATTTTACTTTGTCTTCTTCCCGGCCTAGGCCCTTTTTTTCTTTCTTTTTCTTCGTCTAATAGCAGAATAAACACTTATAAAAACCTTTTAGCAAAGTATTCAACGGGGTGTGGCAGACCGCAATCTTCTCCTTTTTCTTCGATGGCCAAGGCCTCCAGCACTTCACGCGCGAAGGAGTTCTTGTTTCTATGAAGGACGGTTATGCTGGTGAGCTCGGCATCGCATCCACAGGTCCGGCAATGAGCTGACAAATGTCCTGCTGATGTGCTTCTCACCGAGGCTGCGTGCTCCCTTGCTCTATCATTTATACATCGGCCAGTTTGGCCGATGTATAAATGCGAGCAGCGAAAGAAAACTAAGAGCAGCAAAAAGAAAACGAACCGGTAGCACACAAGAAGCCTAACGTGGACGTTGTTTTCTCTACAAATACTCGCAAACCCAGTGCGCCTCAGGTTCGTCCATCGCCCCATAGTTGGCAGCACATATTCGCCAAAAGGTCCATTGGCTACCCAAAGCATGACTGGCACAACGATTCTCTGGAAGTTTTCGTCAATTTTTAATAATATCCCATTCGATCGTCTGCAGTCGTTCCCGAGCTTTGACGCTAGTCGTTTACACAGCGGATATATCGGCTGCTGTTCCCGCAGGCGGCTGTTCGTGTTCACTTGTGCATTCAAGCCGATAAGAAAGTGGTTTGGCGTTTTCGAATTCTGCGGACGAATCGTGCCGTTGAGGTAGTTGAATGATAGTTACGTCTTTCGAAATGTGAAACGTGACTTCCACGTTAGCGAGTTGGCGCCAATCTGATCCAAGAAGTAGGTCAATCGACTTGGGGAGCGAAAGAGTGAGTATCTCCGGTACCTTGACCGTCGTTGATCCAACGCTGATCATTAGAGACGTGCACTTGTGAGGCGTCAGCTTGTTGTCCAAAACGTTGACAAATTCTTCCCCTCGGGACCACAGCGATACGCAAGCGTCCCTGGGTATAGTGCCCTGGGATCGATGATCGATATATTGGCCTCGATGTCGATGCTCGCCTCCAAAGGACGCTTCCTCTCCGTGAAGGCGATGACTGGAGAAAATCTCTTGTCGCGCGCAGGAATCAGTCGACAATCTTCTCGCTTCGACTGGTGCCCTTTTGCGCGCGTTTCTCCTCTGCGCGGATGGTCGCTTTAGTTTTCGGCTTTGGATAGTCTCTGGAGAAGTGAACAGGCTGGTTGCAATTAAAATAGGTGCATGTCTCGTGTGTTTGAATAATTTAGGTAATAAAGCATTCGTTGGGGCGCCCGTCGTTTGCTGCGTTGTTGTCGCATGTTTGTACGTGCCTTGTTTGCCTGGTTGCGTCCTTTCTCTGGGACGGCGGTGGTCCAGAGTCGCCATGCAGTTAATCAGCTCGAAGGCCGACTTACAGCCTTGGGCTGCCAGGTGATTGGCCCACTTGTCCTCGGTGATTCTGTGTAAGATTAGGGAGATCAGCTCATAGTGCCGCGCGCGCAGCTGGCCAAGTAGGCAGCGCGCGCGTGGCCTAACGGTGATCGCGCTTGCTTTCCACGCTGAAAGCTAGGGTTCGATTCCTGGCCGCAGAGGCACATTTTTGTTGGCTCTGTAAAGTAATGTTCTGGTAAATTCGAGAACCATGTTGGGCATGTTCGAGGTCAGAATGTTCTACACGCCGAACCTTCTACGCCGATTATTCCAGAAGCCCACACGTGTACATAAGGGGCTCCGCGTGGCGATATAGTCAGTCTCACCCCAGCGTTCAACTCTGCTGTTACGCCGACTTCGACGCCCGCGACGCTCTGTTATTATCTTTTGTACCCTTTAATTTTTGACACAGGTTCGCCACGTTAAACGTTTATTTCTTCCTGTGTATTTATGGTTTTTTGGTCACCACCCGTGACAATAGGGAGCTTGCTCGAGCATGGCATTTTTCGCGTAGATATGCTGCACAATGCTCTTGTTGTGGCGGAGCTGTCGACGTCTTTGGTCTCAAAATATTGTAAAAGTCCCATTTTTTTTTTGTTTTTTTTTGTTAGTGCTTCTTGATGGCTTCCTTCTATACTTTCCGGTTGTCGATCTGGGAACCGTGTGACTGCTGCCAGTCTTGTGCGGCACCGTGATGTCGGGTGACAGCGTTGAGCAGGGTGAGGTTTGGTGTCCAATTTGCAAGGAGAGCCACCCGTTCGATTTCTCGAAGCAACTCAGCGACGTTTTTGTATGACTCCCTCGAACGTGGGAATCGCGCGCGCTCGTGGAGTGGACGTGGAGGGGCCTCGTGGACTCTCGTAGAGTCTCGACCATTTGTTGTTGCGTTTGGACGATGACCGACAGCAAAACGACCGTTGTTGCGTTGCCGCTCACCTGCGTTGTCGTAGCCAGTGCAGAAGCATCCGTCTTAGTTACTTCCCGTTCCGGTCCGTTTCCCTCCGTCACGTTGATGCGATTTTCGGGCTGCCGTATTGAAAGTGCGGTGTTGAAGGCCCGAATTAGCTGCTTCAGTATCGTTGTGATGTCTTTCATCTCCTGGCGGATGGTGTCCTGTCGGGTGACTTCCGTTCCGTTGTTGGAGTCCATGATCAGGGTGTGGTCACCGGTTTCGTTGAATTCTGCGGACCCTGTCGGCTACGCCATGTCGGCGGTGACCGGGTGCTGACATTTCGTTAAATGAAAATGCGACGTTGGTTTGTAAAGGAATAAAATAACGTTTATTTCACCGGATTAACTTTTATTACACGAGGAGGCCTCTTTCGCGTCCATTACGTGTCGTGCATCCGTTCGTTCTGTTCAGAGCGGTTTCTTGTCCCCAGGAAGGTGCTATGGGCAAGGTTCAGTTCTCCGAATCGCGCTCGCGAAGCGTCACGGGTTCGAGGATATACATTACATCCTGCGTGAAATCGACGCGCAGGCCGGAGCTAGACAAACAAGCTGGGCTAGCTAACACACGGGACCCGACCAAGTTCATATAATGGACCCTTTTCAAAAGTCCGCACCAAACCCTCTCCGCCATTGCTTGATCGCTTATACTGTGAGCATGTATTAGGCACGAGTGCTGACGTCAGCGTTCGTTGAGGACTCGGATCCAATCACGCGCTTCGGGTCCAAGCAATGGCGACCGCCAATGTAGGAAGGGTGTATTGGAGTCAAAATATTATATCCAGAGGTGCTCAAGTCGTGCTGCGCTTATTTCTGCAAACATTGAAACCTAACACTGAACAACCCTTCGCAAAGTGTCCGTCACCGGGCCCACTGTCCGGAAGTTGCCGAACATCGTCACCATTACTTTATGGGAACCACGTGTTTTCCACATACCTATCTAGGTCTAGCTCAGACAGGCCGTGGGGCGTCGCCATGTGGGGGCGCGTTATGCAAGGGCGAAGCTGTATTCCCTTGTAGACGGCTTTCCCTCGCCCTTCTCAGGTGATTTGCCGAAGGCACACCTCTCGAACATCATGACTTGGACGCATCCGCCCCTCCGGGGAGCCAACCTACATCCGATCCACCCCGGGCGCGTCCATTCTCGCAGGCTATATAAGACGGCCCTTATCCAACGGGCAGGACTCTCGCTGGGGAAGGCTCTGCTCGACGGAGCCTTCCTTTCTTTTACCGTTCCTCCCCCTTTATCATACTTTAAATAGCGACAGCGCGGACTCCGACTGGCGATCCTGTCAAAAGAGACAGCGCCATCATCTCCACCATTGTTGGCCCTCGGGCAAGCGTGTGGCGTTGTCGTGAAATAAACTCGTCATATCCAGACCGTAGGAACCTACTATGTTTCTAAGTGGTAACCCCAAAAGGGGAAACCCACAACGTATAACAAGGAAATAGCTCGGAAGGAAGAGTGGCTAAAGACTGGAAATAATCCAGTTTTTCGAAATTCTCTCCACTTAATGCTTAAGCCGGAGTCGTCGCACTCCTCATACATCCTACAAAAAAACACAGTCTGCAAACATGAGTCACCACAATATCCGTGGTTCGAATGCCGCGTGCCATGTTTCCTCCTCGAACTCGTTGCCATGCGGCATTCGAAGCACGGATCTTGCGGCGACTCGCGTTCGACTGTCTTCTGTATGATGTATGAGCAGTATGACCCCGGCTTTAGATGGACGCATAATATGTTCTTCCTTACCGAGCTCAGCATACCAGCTCGGAGCATGTGGAGCGAAAGCTCGCGCTGCAGAACCCAGGATTCTGGGTTCAATCACCACCCCTCCCCGTTTCGATCTGGATGAGCATCGTACCGGCGTGCGGTCGTGTATCACTACTGCGTGATGCACGTTAAAAACCCCATACTAGCGGTTGCACCGCACTGGCTAAACTGCTCATCTACAGCTGGGAGACTCGTCGCCCGCTGAGGCAGACCAAGTTCTAGGCTGTATAAACATACACACAACCCAATTGTTTTTGCTGAGCTCGGTAACTGACATAGCGCCTAGTTACAACTTGAATGTGTAATAATTAATGGCGTGTGTCTGCACTTTTATTACTTTCCGGGACGTGTACACTGTATAAGCAGCGCGAAAACGCGAGCACCAGTTTTTAGATGTTTTATTGAGAACAGCATGCAGCATAATTAAACGCTCTGGATTATATTGTCCAATGTGGTTTTTAGCGTTCACTCGTCACGCTGCAGGGGCGACGGTAATTTATCAATTGTAATTAAAAATAAAAACGAAAAAAAACTTACACAGCTGATCTCGTATTCCCATTGACTAAACCGCGCTCCGCGTGTGTTTGCATACAAACATATGGAGATATACGAGAAATAGCACGTGTTCCCGATTAAATTGCTGCTCTCGAGCTATACAAGAGCAGCACATGCAGCATGTGCCTCATTAGGACGTCAGCATACATAGAATGGCGGCGCCCGCTAGTTTCTTTATAGTTCGCTTCCGCGTGTTCCGCAGTACGATCTTCAAACAGCAACAATGACGCGAGGGCGTTGAGCTATTCCCTGAGAGAACTGACGGACGAGCCTTCGTTTTTCTTTTTTTTCGTGGATCTGCTTGTATAAGTAAAACCAAATAAATTTTCTGAAGACGAAAAAATAAAGATTTTCAAAGGAGCATTGTTCATTCTCCGGCCCAATTTCTAGGCGGGTATGAAGCGGCGACTTGCTCGTGTCACCTTCCGGTAATGAGCACACCGTTAGGGCGAGCTGACCGCCCCCGGAGGAGCGCGCCCCGACGCGCACAAAGAAGCGTTTAATTTAGGCTTTGTATGCACAAGACGGGGCGGGCGGGCCTCTCGTTCCCAGTCGGCCCTGTCTTCTTCGTGTAATGTATACCTGGCACATGTCTGCTCCTCCATCGCCCCGAGACATGAGCCTCCGCTATGCTCCGTTTCTCCCGACGACGGACGGCGGCGGCCGGCACTACGAAGTCATCGAAGCCAATCCAATGCGTGTGAGTGTGCCACGTAAGCTTCGGGAGGGGGAACAGCGACGCGCGGTGCGCGTAGTCACGTGATCCGTTCGCAGCGCTGGATTGGCTGGGATGGCTGACGGCGTCCGCTGTGGCCCACCATAAGGTGAAACGGAGTCTATGGAGTTCCGCGAGGGTGTTCTGAAAAAAAGAAAAAAAAAAAAACAGCAAACGTGGCGGGGGGAAGTAGGGAGCGTTTTTAATGAGCGAGTGATGCAAATGAGCGTGTTTGGAGGAGAAAAAAAAAACTCACGATTCCTTGGCTTTTTTTTTTTCTTAAGGTATGTTTTCTTTTGTCTTTTTGTGCACGTGCGCGTGTTAAAGGGCAGGCCATAAGAGCACGGAACAGCGAGCTGTCATTTGGGGTCGTACACGTCTCAGAGTACAAGAAAGGGTTCTGGCCGGAACGGTTCCCTTAGGAGTTCGTTCGCTCGCTGCCGGTCCTGTGGTCGCCTGCGGGCGGAGGCCGTGGCCTGCCGTCGATATTTGAACATCAAACCTTCTTCTTATTTTTTTTTGTGTGTTTCTGTGTGTGTGAACTATGAGCGTGCTCCTAAAATTAGCTTCCAGGAGGAATGTTCTGGCGCAAGTTTAACGAACCGGGGCGCACGACCTTGTAACATTCAAAAACGCCGTGACGTTGTGGCCGAAATCGCGGAACTCCGAACGTTCGCGCTGTTTACTATACTTGATGTTTCATACGTCGGGACAACTGTTCTGTTTATTGTAATTAATGAGAGACGGCGAGTGAGGGATAATAAATTATGTTCCGGAGTCGGTCGATCGCCTATTAGGATACTCCTGACTGAAATGGTTGAATAACCCCTCTCACCGACGACGGGTAGGGAATGTGCTCTTTGTACTGTTCTGACACCGTCAGGTGTGCGATTCTGTCATTATTTGGTCACAGCAGGGGCTACGAACTCCCATTGCCGCACGTATACTTTAGGGTTTTCCGAGGTATCGCGATTTTTTTCTTGATGTGACATAAAGAGACGCTGACAAGGTGTTTATACTCGCCGAGGTTTTTATTTGAACGTGACTTATAAGAGCCAACTACCCAGAACACAATTTGCGGCTCTACACTAGTTTTCTTGCTGCCCGAAAACAGCCGGTCGAGAAATGGCCGGTTTCAGTCGCGCTCATTCTTTTTTCCATGGTCACGTGGCGTTCAAGCTATGTGTACCAAATATATTCAAAGTCAAAGCTATGTGCACCAAATAGGAACCTGATTTTTTAAGATTCCAGAAAGCGGCAAATACGGTGATCGAAAAAAAACTAAAAAACTTACACGGGTTACAGGAAGTACACGCACACGTCATTCTCATTATGGCGACGTGCCGAGGTCTAATCGACGCGATGGCGTCGCACGACGGACCAACGTTGCGACGGACGTGGGGCCGCTACTTCGGAACGCTCGTTCGTGCTACCGGCCAATCGATCTTCAAGCGCAGAACATGGAGTGGCAAAGATAGAAGTGCGAAACAATCGCTCAAAAAACGGTGCACTCAAATTAGTCGTCGTCGTCGTCGTCGTCGTCGTCTTCACACGCCGGAGAAGTGGAAACAAGAAAAGAAGAAAACTCGGTCAGGTGTAAACACGTGATATCGGCCCTGAGCTCGTGTTTCAGTTTCGAGCCGTTGAATTTTTTGGCTTTATTAAAAAAATTCGCGACTCTGCAGCAAAATATTGATTGCGTAGACTTCTGAGTCTGTGCACCACATTAAATCGCCTGGCAAGAAACAACAGCAACATTTTTGTGGGGTGTTAGTATCCTTTTAAAACGGTAAGAAAGTGTCAAAGTTATTACCTTGTTTTTGTTTCTTTTGGTTTTTAACGGGAGTGTCGTTTTGAGTGTAGATATTATAGAGGGACACTGATTTCAATTTCAAGCTCGATGTAGATGATAAATATGTGTTGAAGTTATCCTCCCTGAACGGCTTGTACATTTCTGCTCCTGGGACAGTTTTTTTCGGCGTTGAAAACAATCGAAACATGCCTGTCAATATTGTACCAGTGGTGGCCGCTAGCAATAAAAATTGAGTGAAAAATACTTCTCCATACATCGTTTCAGCTTAGGTCTGAGCGCGACCGATGTTATGAGCCGAAGGGACAATCAAACAGCGAAAGAAGCACAAAGTCTCGCGTGCTCTCTGCAGTTGATAGGACCAGCCAGTATTCGCCGTTTCTGGGTGGGTGCCCCTCCGCCGGCTAGGCCTATCAAGCGCAGATAGCACACCACGACGTTCTGATTTTTGCGCTGTTTGATTTGGCCCTTAGGCTCATAACATGGGCCGCGCTCGGACATAAGGTGAAACCAAGTATAGAGCAACAACCAAATCGTAAAAGCGAAAGAAAACAAACATGCCTTGGCCATTTTGACAAACACGGGGAGCACAGAATGTGTCGTGCGTGCAATATGCGTTCGTTATGGTTATGCTTGGCTTCGGGGAGTTTTGGGTGGTTTTTGATGAGTAGCACACACGACACACTCGTGCGCTCACCGGGTTTATCAAAATGACCAAGACAAGTGTTATCTTGTTCAGAAGTGGAGTGTGTGAAGAGGATGCTTAAATGTGAACTTTCCACGGGCACTGCAAATATGGGCAATGCATCTTCGCTCCAATCTAATGGCCTTGACGCCGACAGCTTTTCCGTAGTTGGAACGGCTGGACGCGCACAGCCTCGGGAGTTCCCCCTTAGAACTGCGAAGGGGGGCAGGCGCCATCTATCGTCGTAAAAAAACTGTCGAGACTGCGGAGGCAGCCGTCTCGATCTGCTGTCTAGGTGAATCCGGTATGTCGGTGCATAGGCGCTTCCCCTCTCCCTCGGCGGTGCCCGAAACTGCCATAGCGTCGACAGCGCTACGCTTATGCGTCCTCTCCGATTTGGGGGGGGGGGGGGGGGGGGGGGGGGGGGGGAGAGTCTCAAGCCGCTCGGGGAGAATTTTGCGCTGAAGGCGCGCTGTTTACTGCAAAATGGGCCAAGTCTAATGTATCCTCCGAGTAAAGTATTTAGGTTGTGCTCCTTTTTAGGGTGCGTGTAGTCCCTCTAGTCCTTAAGGCTCTTGAATTGCGAGGTGCCCCCCATGGTAACTGAAGTAATCGCCAAGGGAGGTTTATCGCACCCGAGTCGTGACGTCATATACCTGCTGCGCTATCTGTTTGTACATTACGTTCTGCCCAGTGGCGTTGTGGGATCACGTCGGGAACTACGCTTCGTTATTCGGGCTGCGCGCGTCGACGGTAAATGCGGGCTCCTGTAAATCATACTTGGTCTTGCTGTTTGCGCCCTCTTCTACCTCTTCTCGTGTCGCCGAGCAAAGACGTCGGGCGGCGGGTCGCACGGTCCATGGTTGGACTCCCACTGAGCCGCTCTGTAAATCTCGCTTGTTGCAATTAATTACGCCCGAGTATGATTACGTATTATTATGACCAAGAATGCCTTCTTTTTCAATGTATAGTCATTGTCTACTGTAGGCTGTGTATGCTTTATGTTGCATTGGCTTTAGTGTGAGTCTTTCTCGTCACTCTCGAGCGTGACGCTCTTCGCATAAACTCCAGACAATATACACATTCAGTGTTAAAACTGTTTTGTGCAGATGAAGTGTGGAGGTATATAATTTATGACATTTTGATATAGCCCTTGCATACGTCAAGTCGTAGGCGTAAGCGAAAAGGTTGTGGTAAAGCTCCTAAAACAGGCTAGAAGAAGTTCACGTAAATGTGGTCATGTTGCAACGGAACGAACGTAATCTATTACAGCCTTACGAACGACATGATTACACATTGCATAAATTTCGTAGTACAGGGGCAAAACTGCTTCTATTGTTTTCTAACTTGTATGCTCTATATTTTAATAAAATCCACTACAGTCGCAAAAAAATATAAGAAAGGCCAACTGACTATTACGCTAATTACCCGGGACTCTACTGGCGCATATATTAGAATAATTGCATTATTCTGATGTACAATTCCCGTACTTGTTCACTCGTGGTTTCACCTGCCTTCTTGATAATACACGCCTAAAAGCAAAGTTGTAGCATTCGAAGCAAAAAAACAATGCAAAAAAAAAAAAGCGCGGTTGCTTTGCACATGATACATTTTGTATTTCATGCTCCAATTCACTTTCAATGAGCACACATGCTACATATATATCAAGCACAACACGAACGAAATACGCGATCCTTACATTGGATCCTTGTGATGATGAGAAGTGCCAGTAGAGGCGCTCCTGGAGCTCTACTTGTCATGTTCATATTTGTGGAAATGTAATAAGTAATTAAATAATGTATTACATATATCTTTATCAGCTACGTTTCATTAAGAATTTGCCCTGCGGCATAGCAGAGTGACAATTTCAAAATTACTTTAAAAATTGATTGAGTATTTTTCAAGTCTGGTCGTGACAATAAGAATTTAAATACTCGAATGCATTAACTGCAACGACGGCGTGGCGTCCCAGCGCGCGCGATACACTACAGCAAGTAACGAACGCTTTAAAAGCCCCTTACACGTCCCGCAAAAAAGTGTTCCTCAACCCATCGCGCTGCAACTTATTACAGAGGTGCAAGCAAGTGGTAGAAGTTTACTGTGACAAAATTAAGAAATCAATTTACCTAGTTTAAAAGAAGAAACATGACAACAACACAGAGTCCTGTTTTGGGCAATATACGCTTCCCACTTCGCAAACGATGCACGCGTAGTGAGAAGTGCTGCCGGCAGATGGCGTCCGGGTTCCGGGTTCTTTTGCGGGATCGTCTGCTCTCATAACCTGAATCGGACGGCGCTCCCTAAAACCGGGGTCACACTGCTTATTCGCGGTGAGACACTCGCTAGGGGCGCTTCTGTTTTCCTCACTATGAACACTACACGTGTTACCCACACGGTTATGTTTAAAATTTCCTAATGCATGGATGCTTGGTATTACACGTGCTTTCACCAGCAGAAGAAGTTGAAGTATACTCACTCGGGATTGTGAAAAAATTCCACCAGCCGGTGATACTCAAACCTCTCGCTGCTAATACATCCTACAAACGACAGTGTGCAAACAGATGTAAACGCAAGTCACCACGAGATCCGTGCTTCGAATGCCGCACGGCAATGAGTTCAAGGAGAAACTTTGCACGTGGCATTCGAACCACGGATGTCGCAGTGACTAATGTCTGACAGAATGTTTTTGTATGATGTAAAGCAGCGTGACCCCGGCTTAAGGGAAGCTCCCTCGACGCGGCGTACGCCATCTATTCGTGAAAGGTTTCATTGCGCGGGCATAGTCTACTAAGTGGCGGCGTGGGTTGCTCAGAACAAGTTTAAGTTTTTTGTGTCTTTATTTTGAACGAGGTAAGTTCATTGCTTGATTTTTTTACTGTAAACTTCAACGACCTAGTTGCACCTTTGTAGTTAATCGCAGCGCAGAACGTTGAGAAACCGATTTTTATGGGCCGTTTAAAATGCTCTTAAAGCGTTAATTTACATGCTGTATAACATCAGCCGATTCAAAGTCATCTCTACTCTCCCGAAAATATGTATATGGGCGTTTCAAGCTGTTAAGGACTAGTTTCCCCAGGATCGAGTTCGTCAGCAAACAAATGATGACAGAAAACTTTGGACAGCTACTGCCATCTTCAAGCAGCGGCAGCAACCAGACAATTGGTTTGCCGGTTGTCTGGTTGCCGAAGTCGATCATAGGTGGCGGCAACCTTTCGAGCCTTTGCACTCTGGCTTGCCGACTTGCGGCCGGCCTTTGCTTCATTCCCACCATAGTACAGCTTCGCAAGTCTTCCTTCTTCACTAGAGTGGAAAAACTGGAAGCTCTTTAAACGCAAAGCTCCTAACGTATGGTATATGTCGAGAGGGAAAAACGAAAGTGTCCTAAGGCGCTAGCGGAGTGACTGCTGCCAAAAATCGGAAATGGCTTTGGACAGGGCGTTTGAAATGATCGACGTCATGTCTGTCGTACCGTACAATGAAAAGTTCCGAAGTTAAAAAAAAATCGAATAACACTGGAAGAATTTGCGTGCCTTCTTTTTACAGATAGGCGTATCGCCTCAGAGAATGTATTTGTCGTTTTCATTTCCGTGTCTAAGCAAACGATTGATTGTTGTAAAAAGCTTTTTATGCTCGCCAGGTTTTATCTTAACCGCACGTTTGTCTGTAGAACCCGTTTTGTAAACGTGAACAGTGAAATGTGGATTCAGTATTTTGCTGAAATGTGATTGATAACATAACGTTATGGGATTCAAAAGTCATAGGCGATTTTCGCGATTTTAGTCTGGAAAATGGTCGTCGACGAAGCCCGCGAATGTGCTGGGATGAATGGCGTCCGCCAGGTGGAATGGACACATTTTTCTCAAATAAAATTCCAGAAACTTTCTCATAAATTTTGAATTGATTAGCAGAAAGTTCTAAAACTTTGGTAGCTGGTCCCATCCGCTGGTGCTACATTTCGGCAGAGGCTACAGCTTCCGTTCAAAGAAGGTGTTGTTGTTTTTGCTTCTTTTGAGAAAAACACAGTTGTTTTTCTTTCGTATACCCGTTACTCGGAAATAACACGCTACGTTGTCAAAGAAGTCAAGAACATTGACCGTAGTCTGATGAATTATACAACCACGACCGCTTGTATACTTAAATCCAGATAATAAAAAAAAAAAAAAAAAAACACAAAAACTTGTAGAGCCCACCCACTTCACGTGAAAATGGAGGATTAGCGAAGCTGTTATCTATACGACAACCTAACGACATCTTTACGACAACTATACGACATCTATACAATTTACATATGATGGCGATAAATACAGGTAGACGACTTTGTTGTTTCATTGTATTTATTTCATTCTTAGTGACTAAAGTGATCACTCCCTTATGGTAAGTATGGTAAACCACCATTGCTTCTATTTTGACTTCGGATACCCTTCTGCTGAACGTGAGGTCGATACACGTTCTGTTGTTGGTCGTTGATATATGTATACGTGTTGGTATACGAATAATTTAGGTTTTACAGCGATTGGGGCTCTTTATCGATGATGCTGATAAGGAGCCCAAGTCTTTTTATCAGCATTGCGGAAGCGAAAGAAAAGAAGGTTAGATCGGCGCGTTCTACCCTTAGCCTCGTCACAGCGCACTTTGAGCTGGGGTAAGTCGGTTACCATAAATGATAACAAGGGATCAGGACCTTACTATCAAAGAATGCCAAGGAAGGCCGACTCACGCGGGTTGTCCCTTCTTTTTATTTATGCTTGCCACGACCAGTCGGAACGAAGGAGCGCCATTCAAACGGGATTTGTTTTTTTTGTTAACATCCATGGACGCATTTTTTTTCCAAACCCTAGCACATAACAGCTTCGCTGAAAAAACGTGGTTGTTAGAAAGAATGCCGACTAACATAAAAAAATAAAATAAAACATAGACCTCGTTTTTTTGTTTTCTATCGCCAACTCGACAAAAGAAGAGTACAGAATACAAGAAGTTTCTAGGTTTTCGTTTGTATGACCCGCATGAAAGTCAGTCCGCCTTCAAAGTCGACTCTTTTTATAACTAAAAGACGCACGGCGGGCATTAGTTCTCATAAAAAAAATGTAGGAGAGGAAAAAAACATCCTTTTGTTTTAATTTATTTCACGAAAGAATTCCACGACAAGCTAATGCGCATTCATACACACATACATATATACAGACGTCGCTCTTGGGATTTAATTTGTTTAAAAAGAATTAATGAGCCACTCATTTTTTACCATGGCCATATACGCGTTCAAAAATGAAAGGGCGCTACCACACTTTCTACACTAATAACTTTGACAGGAGGAGTAAAATATGAGCGGTTAATTACACTTTTTTCTTTCCTCCTCGCGTCTTCTTGGGCGTCTGCGGAGAGCTGCTCTCATAAAGCTTCCTGCATAGATGCCCTCGGACGACGATGCCCCGACGAGAAGGGCCCATTTGCTCCGAGCCGACGGAGATGTAATAAGGCGGACCATTGGAAATGTGCGCGTCTCAAGCGCCCGCGACCACAAGGCTTAATGGTCGGTATCTATAATTCGTACTCGCTTTCATAATTGGACGACACATTGTGGACTTCCGGTCTCGGGGCGAGGATTGTTTAAGGGTGGCGCGCCTGCTTCAAGTTCTAAAAGAAGAAAACACATAAAAAAGAAAAGAAAAGAAAAAAAAAAACTTTTTGGATTAAGATATTGCGAGGAAAGAGGGGAAGCGGGGGGGGGGGGGGGGGGGTTGTACGTGTTCTTCTTGAGGATTAATTTTAGATACGAACCTTTTCGGTTAATTAGCCCGGGTAGTAAAGCCTCGCTTGAATTAAGGATACAATTAGCTCGCGCTTTATTCCAGGCGTCTGTCGCGAAGAGACCCCGGCGCTATTTGGAACTGAAATAATTTCTTGGGTTTTCGGATTGGTGATTTTTCGTGCATTTTATCACGGCCGTGATATTGGACCGTAATAGTATACTATATACTGCGGGCTCGCGCGGTTGGGACATATCTGAAAAGTGGGTGTTTCTGGTGTGCTGTTATTAACTCTTCGATGCACTCGGGGTGTTTCTTTGTTGTTGTTTTTTTGTCAGAAGCAGCTCGTGAACTACACGAGGATTTTATGGCTAGGCCGCGTAGCAGGGATGACTGCGTCAGTTCTTGCCTTATTGTGGTTACTGAAAAATTACTGTTTCTGAAGACTGCCCCAACCACGAAGACGTATTTGTTTCCGTTTTTAGCGTGAAACGTTTTTTGGCGATAGGTGTTCGGAATATCGTGAAGCCTGGGTCGGTGGCCGTGATGCTCGATACTCATTGGTTAACGGGTGGGAGAGTGGGAGTGAGATGCTTGACGCTGATTGGTAGACGGGGAGATCGTGTGACCAGAAGGGTAAGCGGGGAGGAGTGAGGTAGGCGAGGGGGGCCTCGGCCACCTGTGCGCACTGAAGAAGAGGAGCTCGACAGTATGGAAAGCTCTGGAAGATCGCCAGGTTTATCTGCCCGATTAGCGGTAGTATCGCCTCATTCCAGCTACAACTATCAGGTATACACGCGCGTTAAACTATCTGATGAAGAGCGCCGTGAACGTAAGCGTCCGGAAACTCAGAGTATCGTTAAACGTTTGTGATGCTGGAACGCTTCAGGTTTGCAACACAATTGCCTAGCGATTCGCCATAATTTTTTTGAAGCGTAAAATGCTTTTTAACGCTACTCCCAATTCCAAAATTATCTCCGTCCGTCCTTTTGTCCGTGCATTTGACGCTAAATTTAGCGGGGAGTCTGGCGTCATGTGACGTCACGTGGCCTACACACCTTGGTAATATTGACTGCATGTGACCTATACGTCAACTCAGTTTTCCCGCTATATTTAACGGGAAAATTCGCGTCTTGCGGCCAAAACATCAATTCAGTTTCTCTTATTTAGCTGGAAATTGACGTCCCGTTACCTATGCTCCCCGTGGTGGCCCATCGGCCTGCCGCGCCGCCGATTAAAGACGACGGCGTTACTTGTTGATACAAGCCCGACGGCACGACAGGATAAGCTTTGTCCCATCTTTGCCGGTAAGCAGCGTGGTGATGGTCGTACTCTGCGTGAGTACAACATCCAAAAAAGAATCTACCCTCTACCTAGTTCTGCGACTACGCGGTGGCATGCAGCTCGTTGTGAAGACCTTAGCAAGGAAGACCATCACCCTGGAGGCTGAACCCACTGATACCATTGAAATTGTGAAGGCGAAGATCCATGGCAACGAGGACACTGACCAGCAGCGTCTGAGCTTCGCCGCCAAGAAACTCGAAGATGGCCTCAACCTGTCTCACTTCAACATCCAGAAGGAGTCCTCCTTGTAGTTGGTTCGCCGGTTTCGCGGTGGCATGCAGATTTTCGTGAAATATTTGACCGGCAAGACGAGCACACGTCTTGGAACCTAAACATCGATCCAGTTTCCCCGCTAAATTTAGCGGGGGATATCGGCGTGACGTGACCTATACAACCATTCAGTTTCCCCGCGAAATTTAGCGGGAAAATATACGTCACGTCACACACCAATTTCCTCACCAGTTCTTTATAATGCGTTTCAGAAGTTTGAAAGTAAAGGCCGCTGCCAATTTTTCTTTTATATATATATATATTTGTTGTTTTTGCTTTTGCTTAAGGTCAACTCTTGTGCTCGTGTTTTTTGTGTTCGCGTGCTTTTTTGTTTTTCGTACCTTAAGCATTCAAATTCTTGTATGGTAGCACTTGTGTGGAGTAATTGGAGTGCCCCTTTGACAGTTTTAGGCCTTTAACTTCATAATAGACCTTTTAATCTCAGTAGTTACCCGACCCGCAGATAGAGGGCGCTGGCACACTCGCGATGTTTGGCTTCACATTGGTGTGTTTCGGTTTTAGCGCGCTCGCGGCTGTGTTCAGGTTTCATGGCATTTTCGCTTAAGTTTGTGATACAAATGTGTCCCTTATAACACACAGCCAATAAAACGGTGGTACAGACGCACTTTGAGAACCACGATCTGGTTTTGAGTCAAAATTCTTGATTTTTGTTTGCGAGCACTTTACGATGTATCTGGTGATGTTCGTCGTTAATTTCGGTCAGGATCGGTGGCTAAACGACTGAACTGACGCACAGGGAGGATTCCCACTTTCTACGGCCGTACCCGCTGACTCTAGTTTTCAGAGAAATAAACTAATGAACAGACTAATGCGTTGATGTATAGCAGGAGGGGCCAAACTAGTTCGCGGGTTCAAGTGCATCTCGCGGCTTCCTCATAAGCGTGCCCCCTTTCCTCGCCTGTGTCTCCAAAACAACAAAAGCTCTAAAAAAAAAAAATCTCACGGTTTTGGCAGCTTTGTATTACACTACGTACATACACCTGGACTGCTTTTTGACACATAGATGTGTCCAGTGACCCTGTTCTCTTTATTGTTCTAGAAAGAATTTCGAACCGTGTATGTACTACGGGCGTCAGGGCAGTGGCTGGCTAGCTAACCATGCATGCATTTTTTAATGATGTTATATTGTGTAGTGGACAACTATACGTGTCCTCTTGTTAAATGACTGTTCCCTCCATATCGTTTCCTGTTAAAAGTAGCACTCCCTCCCCCCCCCCCCCCCTTTTTTTTTTTCTCTTGCTGGTCTCTGAACTTTTGTAGTATTGTCCGTGGCTTTAAACCCATGCCACTCTGGCCACCTGTGATGTATGTGAAAAAAAAACAAGAAATAAGAAGAAAAAAAAAAAAAAAAAACAGGACGACAATCTGATAAACAACATGCCGAATCGCAGAGCACACTATAGAAGTCGCAAGTTCACTGCTCACACTTTGATTTTTGTGGACACAAACTTTTCGTCAATGTGTTGGTAATTTTGCCTATAATAACACAGTTTAAAAAAAAAAAAAAGGTGATATGGTTTCGGGCTGTTTTATTTAAAGAAACGAAGAAATATTCGAGAATTATTTCGATAGTGCGCCCTAGGCCGGGGGAAATTTTTTATCTATCGGCCCCGTTAAATACTCATTAACAGAATTTCAGAACATTGGCGTTAGGAAATAAAGAAAAGTAAAGAAATAATATATATATATATATATAATAAAGAAATCAAGACAAATAAAGAAAAACTTTTTTTTTTAACAGTCTGGTTGGGAAACGCGTGTCGAAAAATGAATTTTACGGGAAAAAAATATATTAGAGCAATATTGACGGCGAGAGATTTGTTTAAAATTCTGCGTGCAAAGTCCACGACGTCACGGAATGGCTCTTTCCACCTCAACGGGATGGCCACCAAGCCGATGCACTTCTCCTCCACGCGCTCGAAAGGCCGAGAGTGAAATCAAGTGCAAAGGAGGTGACTACCGACTAAATCGGGTCTCGCGCCGTCAAAAAAACTCTTTGTTTTTCTTTTCAGGGGCTGTTTAAGTGAAGTCTGACATTTTGTCTTCGTGTAAATTTTGCCCAATGATATTGAAGGGCGGCAAGAGATGTGACCTCTAGTAAGTTGGACTGAAGTGGAATGACAGGCGCCATTTCATGAATCTGTGTAGAGATATCTTTATCTGAACTGATACGATCGGACTAAACAACGCTGAATTCATATGAGCTTCATGCATACCTCTTTTTTTCAGCGTCGTATAATGCGAGCCCTAGGTACTCTCATGCTGATTCTTGACATAATTTGTTTCGCTGAGGTAGTCCCAAGCTTTGTGTTGAGATAATTGAAATAAATTCATCGATTACCGAAATTGCGGTCAGAGCTTGGGCGAGCTGGTGAAACTCTACCAGGATGATTTTAACCCTTTTGCCCCAATCTCCTTCACATTCCTCCTTCTGCCCCAGTGTTGGGTTAAAATCATCGTGATAAAATGTAGTCGAATTGTATGTCTTGAGAATTACGTTAAAGCAAAGTAAAATTTGGGGATTTACGTGCCAAGCTAACGAGGGTCATCTGGCACGCCCCAGCGGAGGACTGAGGTTCAATTTGGACAGCCTGAGGATCCTCTGACGTTCAACCGAATGTTCGGTTACACGGCGCATTCTCCGCAGTAAGCCTCTGTCAGAGTTTGGGAACTTCGGCCGGGATTCGAACCCACCACCTGGGGATCCTTAGGCCGGCGCCTTGCCTCGGAGCCACCGAGGTGGCTGAAATGTTTTAAAGAACTTGATTGATTGAAAACGTAAGTCCGAACGCGGTGTCATTTTTAAATTTTTTTTTTATTTATAAATAAGAAGATCAGGCTAATGTTTACATTGTATAAACGATTAAGAACGTCTATCACATTTAAATGTAATATCGTGAACAAACAAATCGCCTAATTTGGGAGTTAACATTATCCCGAGCATCAGACAGAAAGCTTCTTAAACGAGCGTTACCTATCTTATATATCCTATACAATCAAAACAACCATTTTAAGTTTGTTATGAAGACAAAGCATGATGCTTTCAGGAAACATACATACAATCATATGCTGATTATTTTGATCACATTCCTTGAGGTCGTAAGTGCGTAATTATAATACATTGCGTTACGTCTTGCGAATATTCCGACACTAACACTGAGCAAACTAGCTGTCATAAGTAACTGGGCTCAATGTGCGCTAGGGCTCACGCTGATGCATGTGCCGCCTCCCGTCTCACAGGGATCCGGCACCCAACGGTGAGAATAGTCAAAATGTGTTACAAAATTAACTGCAGAAGTCGTGCACATAATGATGGCATGCAAGTAAATATTAAATATAAGCATCGGGCGACACTTTACACAATAAGGCAAAAAACCCGGTGAAACATGAAAAAATAAAAAAAGCACGAGTACAACGTTTTTGCGAAGGTGCAGAGGGGAAAAAGGAGCGACTAGTTGAAGCCACCTTATGACGGCCGCGTCACTTGATTCAAGGATGGAAGCGCCCGTGCGACAAAGGGTGAGAAGGTCTGTAGCTCTGGAATGTCGTATTTGGTTCTTAATACGCTTGGTTTCAACAGAAGAAAATCTATATTGACCTTTACCCCACTAACGGAACATCATTCTAACACACATTTTTGAGCATTGTTTTTCTCTTTTTTTAAGTTAGTTATAACCGTTTTTAATTTTTAATGTATTTGATGGAACCACTTTTGTGCGACACCATACAACTACGACTAAAACCTGACAACAAATCAAATAGCTCACAAGTGGTTGTAGAGTTCGGAGCATCGTTTAACCTTATGCGTGTTCTTGTAGAAATGTAAAAAAAGAAAAGAATGTAAGATAATTGCACCGAAAAACAAAACTCGTAGAAAATCTGCGTTAAAATAAAACTAGGCAGAAATGAAGGCGCCAATGACTTCCAGAATCCATCGCCACGCACCCGATGGCAGCACTGAGCCCCGACAGCGCCCGCGAAAATCCACGACAATCAGCGGCCATCATATATGGCCCCAACATCCGCCCAGCATAGGAACGGTGCACACAGGCGAAGAGGGGGGATAGAAAGGGGGGGGGGGGGGGGGGGAGCGCGAAACAAGTGACTACCACACCATCAAGCGCGGACGCACACTGTCCCCACAACAGCGTACACAATCGTGTCTAATTTGCGGCTGAACCGACCTAACGTTCTCCCTGCATTTGCTCATTGGCCGGACGACCCGCAGCGTACGACAGTAGCGCCCCCTCCGCGGTAATCACTCCCCCCCCCCCCCCCCCCCCCCCGCCTCTTTCCCGTTTAAGCGTCATTGTCCCTACTCTTTTATACCTGTCTTTTATGTTCGTTTAATTAGCGACAGGAGGCCCACCTGCGTTTAACAGGCGCGATGCTCGTTTAGCCGCCAGGGGGCAGAAAGAACGAGCGCGTTGATGAACTGCACCTCTTGTTGTTGTTGTGCGGGGTACCTGCATTAGGCGTAAACAGGCGTGAGGGGCGCCGCCCTGGTGGCGGGTGCGGGAAGCCGAGGTCACCTGGCGTCATCAAGGCGCCGTTCTGCCGTTGATGGGCTCGGGCACACGTCTGCTCTGCCTCGGGCCGTAAACGCTGTAGCTGGGTGTGTACAAGGAACGAGCCCGACGATAAAACCAGAAACGATGAGGCGCTTTTCGTGTTGTTCTTTTGGTACCGCGTCAGACGTGTTGGGGATAGGCGACTGCGCGGCTTCTTTTTAGTGTGTGCTCATTAGACTTGGTTGGCTCGATGAACGCAGTCGTGCGGGTGGTTGAGTAAGCCAAGTCGTAAATGATGATGAATTAAACGTTAGGGACCTTTTTGACGACGGTGAGTTACCGTGCACGTTTGTTTTTTCCTTTACCTTTGGTGGTGGGCGTGCATCCGAGGTGAGGTTATGGATAGGTCAGCTGTTTACTCCGTTCCGCTTAAAAATAAAGAAAAAAAAAGATGGGCGGCGGCTGCGTGATGTGGCATCGGTCATATGATAAAGACTGCTTTGAATTTAGCTTACAGCGCGTGCACTTAAACGTGCAAATAATGCGGGTGGAATTGTCTGTTCACCTTTCCCTCCGTGAAAGGTCTGTTAAGAGCATTTTGCAGAAGCGAAAACAGTATTTAAAATTGCACACTTTTAAGTGATACTATGGTAAACGTGATCAATATAATATAAATATATATTATTCTAGTCCCTTTTTCCCATTCCTATGTCTCCCAGCGACAAATGAACAAATACGAGCGATCTCAGTTATCGTTCCTTTAGTAAGTTAATTTATTGTTGTCTCTACATAGCGCATTAAAATTACATCGCCTATTCTCAAATGAACTTTGTTTAATTCATTGGAACATTGAGAGTTTTGCTATGGCTACGACAACTTGTGTTTATACTATAAATGCAGATAGAAAAGTACAAGCCAGCGGTGTTGTACTTATCTCGGCGATATATGAGTTAAAAACAAAACATAAGAAGTACTTCCCATTTTCTACCCAACAAAACAGTACGCTTGTTTGGAGTTGGCTCGATTCAAAGGTGTCATTTCGACGAACTGCTGGGATATTACAAAAAAAAAAAAAAAAATGCTGGCATCGTTTGAGCGATAAAGACGTGTCTCGCTTCGGTCGAGAAACCGTCCCTGCCGCCACAAAGAGTGCGCTCAGAGCCGCGGAACCAAAACGATAAGACAGTGCCAAAACTTCTCCGAACAAAACCAGCGAAGACAGTTTCTCTGGTAGCGCGCGAGACCGACGAGATCTTTCAGGTAATCGTACACAGAAGCGCAAGGCGCCGGATTCAGAAACACCGGATCTAAAAGAAAGAAGCAGACGCACAAGGACAGATCAACACGAGGCACGGCGACCCGCAAAGGGACTGTACTACTCACCGAGAGAGGCGCCTCTGTACAAGGGCTCGACGGAGAGCGAAGAGACGGTCCGTGAAAAAAGGGAAGAAGGAAAAAAATGAACAAAGAGAAGCTAGGAAAAGTCTATCTTCGCTTACTTCCTGCAAAGTATAATATCCGCGGGACACCTTCCGCGAACATATCTTCTCCCGGACTGCGGAGAACTTTGGCGTGCCTGGAGTGAGACAAGAAAGTTCCACCCATTGTAAGCCTCCGAAGTCGCGACGTATATACGCTTGACCGTCACCCTGTCCCTTTCTTTCCCCACGTCCAATTCCCTTTCTCACTTAGAGTCCTCCGTTTCCGCCGCGCTACCGCAAAGCCTCAAAACGACTGTAAGACAAGAGCCAAGAAAGAAAAAGAGGATGACGAGACGAAGGGCCAAGACTGGTGTGGTGGTCTCCAAGCTGCCGAAACACACAAAGCACGAGGCGAAAGTAAAAATAAAAAGGAGAGCCCATAGGGAAGAACTCTTGGAAGCTTAGAGGCGAATAACAATCTATATCTCCCTCATCTAACCCAGCACGCCTATGCCCCGTGACCACCGAGGCTCTTCTTCGAGTCGACCAGAAGAAGAGATCCGGTGCCGAAAGCAGGAACGTTTTTCAGCGCCTCGGCGGCCAAAACCAACAAGGGCCAAAAACCGGAGCCCGCTCTTCTTTGTGTGCGCCTATGCGAGACTGGGGTTCGAGGTGGGAGCGCGCCGCCGCTTGACCACTGGGGGGACCTCGATCCAGATGGGCGAAAAGAGCAGAGCAAAAGCACTTGGGCGACCCAAAAGAAGAATTGTGGCGCGCACGGGGGAGACACACCACGGAGGAAATATGTCGCCGCCCGGCGTCGGCCACCGTGCAAATATATATCTGCAGAGGGAGAGTGGGGGCGAAGGAGCCAAGGTCTGAAGCGAGCGAAGGAAGATGCCCGCGGTTCTGGAAGAGGAGTCCCGCAAGATGAACGAGTTTATGGACCAAGGGGTTCTTGCTTGGCTGGCTCTGAGTGAGTTTATGTGTCCAGTGTTGCGGTCAGCGGCCATGGTTCGCGGGGTTCTGCGGCTGATGTTGATGGATGTCGGCGCCCTGGTCTGGAAGGGGGTTACGGGACCCCCTGGGGGCCCTCCCTCCCTTTCCCCCGCAGGACCCGAGGGACGCCCCTACACCGTCCCGGTGACGACGGTGCACGCTTCGCGCGAGCTCTACCCTTGAACGCCCGGGTGTCGAAAGCCTCTTTGCGCCGTGTGTGGCTTTTGCTATTTTGCCTTGAATTCGGTGTTTCAGCGGCCTCGGTTTTTTGGAGGGAGTCGTAAGAGGCATTATGGAGCAGCGAAACACTCCAAGACGGTCATAACATTCACGTTATTCTTTCAACGTTCTCAATGTTGTTTATTTCTGAAAAAAAAAAAAAAAAAAATTATAAGGAGAACAAAAAAAAAACAACAAAAAAACATTGACGTTCTCCTGGTGGCTGTCCCTAGAACGCTTCGCAGATCGCGGTTGCCTCTTTGAGTTCATATTTACATCGTATTGCGAGACCACCTCCCCAGATGCTGGGAAAGCTAGTGACAGAATAAGACGTAGCACTCACTTGCATTTCATGCGAATGAAAAAAAAAGGATTGTTTTTACAGTTTTTGGTTGCATCTAAAAAACGTGAACCAAGGCATTTGGAGAAATCAGTGAACTGGTTCTTTTTTGTTTATTATTTACGTTTGATGTCAACTGCACATTCTTAAAGGCGTTTGCATATCCAGAGATAAGAGTAATAAACACAGTTAATATTAATAGAATATAGATGGGATGCACATAAAAAGTGTATGTTAAGCAGGCAATATCAAATACAGAGACCTCCATAGTCATGATTGCTCTTACATTCATGGCGTTCAACATTAGACGTCAAGTGTCCTTGATGCTGTCCAATTCCGGAATGTTGCCTGGCAAAGCCAGCAGGTGATTTGGCACCGATGAAAATGGCAGAATCATCCTGGGACTGTAAGTCGTCGCAGTCCGCAGCGGCTAGGAGGCGTGACGGTCGGTTTCGGTGATGGTCGTCACGGCGCGTATTTTCTTTCCGTTTCTTCTTTTGTTTTTCACGCTTTATCGTTTGACTCTAGCAAAAAGAAAAAGAAAAGAGAGAAAAAAAAAAGCAGATTTAGTAACATCAGTTTAGTGATTTGATCGCTGTGCCAAACTTCGCCGAAGTGCCTATACCCTGTTACAGTTTGTCAGAATCTAATTATGTGGCTCCAACATTCCGACAAAATTTAATTTCATTTTATTAACTCTGACTGAATAATATAGCAAGCCCCGCTACACGGCCGGATTGTTACGGTAGGTTTGAGCGATTGTTTCGAACTTTCGATTATTTGCCCCAAATAACGTACTCTTCGATTTGATTCCGTATCATGCACTGCCACTATCTTCCAAAGTTTCGCGACATTTTTCACGTTCCTGGTCTGTTCCTTAGCTTCGTTGAGTGCGCTTCACACCGCACACTCGTGTAGTGCAGTGAAGCGACGTAAGCATCGTGATTTTGTGTATTTTGTTTTGCCGCAGCGCACCCTCATGCTAAGGGGAAAGCACCGCTTCAATATGTTGCTCCCGATTTCGGAATGAAACTGCGGCGAATATACCCTATATCACAGACTACAATATTCCGACGATATCGTTTTCATATTCGAGATTTAGGGAAAAAAAAAAAAAAAGATACGATGGTATTTTGAGACGATTTATATGGACTGTGCTGTAGGCTTATTTTTGTGTACACTTTCTCGTTTTTTTTATTTTTTTATTTTTTATAGGTTTTATTTGTTCGATTGCACAGCCGATAGAGTATATTAAAACTAAATTAGTTGGAGTGGTGGATGGAAGCTTGGGAATAATCTTAACAAGTTCGGCGGCATTACTTTTATATTTATTGTTCAAGTGCAAATTTGTGTTATTATTGAAATTTTTATACAAAATGAAGTTGATGTTCGAAATCAAATTACAAAAACTTAGTTCTTTTTCACCTGAGTTGAAAATTGCGGTTATATAACAATCTTTACAACCTAAACAACCTAACAGAACATACAATTTGGTGGTCCAAAATATTCTATTTTAACATTATTTTAGTTGAATATACTTTTTGGTTTACCTTTGATTCTGGACTGGAAATAACTATTCACACTAGTTTATAATGTTCTTTATCAATCAACATCTTGTTGCCATACCTGGAACTCCTACACGCAACTGGACAGCTAGTTCTGTGTTTGGGGGGATGGAATGTGCGCTAATGCCCCAAAACTTATTTTTGCAACTCTAAATGAACTTCTGTCTGCTCCAAGGAGCACGCTGAAATGACTCAAAGCAATCATCACTGTCAGTCTCAAAATTTCCCTGCTTATAAAAACCTAAATAAATAAAGCAGACAATGAATTAGCTAACTATAGTTCTTATAATCATATTGCGAGTTTGCTGCTGGTTCCATATGCATGCATCGTGAACATCGCACCCGTGTGGCGTCAATAGCAGTGCCCCTGACATTGGCGTAGCCAGGAATTTTTTAGCCAGATGGCTGGGACGTCCATAACTTAAAGGGAAAAAAAAATATTTTTTTATGTTGCCGGGGGGGGGGGGGGGGGGGGGAGGTTTGAAGTTCCATAGGCTCCTCCCCCGGCTACGCCACTGGTCCCTGACGCGTATTTATTATATATCTCTTATACACTCTCAGGTATTGCTGGCGTGCAGTGATCGAAGATAAGCACTGCTGAAACAAGCATTCACCTGTGCGTCCTACGGGTGGGCCAAGTGACGGCAGTAGCTTTATTTTCACATTAACGTCCGTTCGCGCAAGGTCGTCTACTTACCGGCAGCAAGACCGAGGCCATATAGTAGGGAGTTTTAGTTGATCGTTTTTGGGCTCGGATAACGATATCCGATAACGATACGATGCGTGAGCAAAGGCGCCGGCAGAGTATCGGCTATCGTTATTGGAGTCATCGGAACGTTCTACTAAAACTCTGAAGTGACCACTACATAGGAGCCCTGTATGCATGTATGTAGGATAACTGGTCATGTGATACGATCCTTAAAGCCGGTGTTCTACGTTTATTTTGTGTATTTCTGGGCGCGCCCTCCAGTGAGTCGCTATTAGGTCGAGCTCCTGCATTGGATTCGTTTCTTCCGTGCTGCTGCTTCAGCATAGCAAGCTACTTCAGAAACTGTGAGCTCGCGTTTGGGGCCTTTGGCCGGCCCTCGCTAAGTTTGAAGGCGAATGAAGATCAATGCCCGACACAGTTAGCGCGAGCTCGGTATCAACGCCCTCTCGCATTTCACTGAGGCACATTATTTACAAACGCCTAACTTCACCGGCTAAGTTGCTGCCCAAGCTGAGCAGCTTCCACCGTATTATATTACAGACCTTTGCTTCTGAGAGAAAATAACCTCGTATCGTTTTCTCGTGCTGAGCGTGTCGCACAGTGTATTCGATTCAAATCGCTCTAAGTTACGGTTTCGCATACGTGCACAGTACGCGCGGCGCAATTAGAGTGAAGAATATCCGTTTTTTTTTTTTACTTTACTCTTACAACTGAAGGTCCTTCATTAAATGCGCCTGTGGTATAGAACGAGCTCATTCCGGTTACCAGCTTAAGCGCCAGAAGTTGTTCTTTCTCAATTCCCTGTTTAATTTTTTTCTAATGCCATAAAGCTTCTGGTCTATGCTGTAACGAGTCTGAAACGTTGGATTAGATGCCTTGGTGAGTAAGTATAGACAGCACAGCGTAGGTCCAGATTAATCTGATGCAGTAGAGTAGACGTTCCTGTGGTATGGTGTCAAGTCACAGATCCCCATATCTTTTGTATACGTGAATGATACTCTTTTTACCATAGTTCTTTGTGGAGGGTGCATTTCGTACACCCTTCGCATTTTGTATTTTGCTTCGTTTTTCAGATGAGGTCTCATAGTCATACTGCGCGATACTAAGGCACTGCCATCGCGTGATCGAGCAATTCAGCTATCGATTACAATTCCAGTCGTACAATGCAGCCTTGCAGTTACCTCATCAGTCTGTATCTCGAGTTCTCTCCAGCCGACAGAGTTGTGTCCTTTCTTTTGCTCGGCCCTGGGTCCCTCTCCTTCCTTTGCCGCGCCCCGCACCTGGTCTCGACCGGGCCAACAATGGCGAGAGACAAATGCTGTCCGCTTCCATTAGGCCTCATTGCCTCGTTCTCCGCCGGCTCCTCTGCTGTTGCTGCTGCGCCGTTCGTCGGGCGCTCCTCCTTGGGTTCCTCGACGGTCCTCCCCGAGATCGTCATTAGGAACAATTACACGCCCTCGGAATAACCGTTAGAGAAAGAGCGAATCGTCCGAGCAACACACGCACGCACAATCGCCTCGATAACCTGTCTTCTGGCCTCCGCCACCGCTTTCCTCTCCGATGACGTTTCCTAGGTCTTTTATTTTTAGTTTTTCGGGCTTTTCTGTTTTGGTGGGGAGTTTCTCGGTTTTACTGTACCTTTTGTTTCCGAGAACCCACCTAGACGACAGTTGTGGCTCGAGGGGAGACTTTTTTGTTTTTGTTTGTGTGACTCTCTGGAAAGTGGTAGTTTCTGCATTTTATTAATTTATTTATTTTCTTCACAGACATATCGCCAGTAAGTAGATGGTTCCTCGTGAGTATATTTGTTCGAGGAAGCGTTCTAGTTCGGCCTTAGTTCTTACATAGAAATAATAAAGCGTTCAATGATATTGCGATCCGTCCTCTTTAAATAATGGCCGTTTAATTTCAAAGCCGCAAAACTACTGTTTTGTCTAGGCTATTCCAATGCGTCTTATAAAACTAGTAACGTGAAAGTTCATTGGCCCTAGTATCAATCTTAGAAACATATATGGATATAAGAAAGTAGATAATCATAAAGCCCTCCTTGGCGTCCTTTCTTTCTCTACATATCTTTTCTATGTATGCTTGCGCGGCAATAGATGGAATCGCCGATTAAAGATACTCAGAATCGCTTTATTTGTCTACAAAAGAGGCGTGCGTAAAATAAGCACCTGTCGGGCATGTCAAATAGTCTTACTAACTAACCTTAAAATCTCAAAGTTCATGCCCGAAAACCAGACGGGGCAGAGAAGTTGCCAGGTGCATTAATCTTTATTCGAAACGTTTGCTTATTGATCCCGCCCATCAGGTTGCCGACATGCATTCTTCGTAATTATGTCGTCATTCGGCCCCTGACTATTTTTGTTGGTCCAAGAAAGAGATGCCGCTAGCGAGCTCTTGGCGAAACGCGCGCCTGCAAGCGAACAAAACACAGCGCAGAGCAGCGGGGGCTCCGTCTTGCTTTGCGTTCGGTCTCAATCACCTTTGCCCATCGGACCTCCCTTCGGACCCTCTCACCTTTCAACTAATTGCCCAGAACTCGATCAAGTTGCCCTGGCGACGGTAGATGCCCTTTCCCGCCCTGCCTGTTTTCTTTTTATTTATTTACTTATTCGTTCCACGCAGTCGCATCCCTTTTTCCCTTTTTTTTTCTTTCCTCTTTCATTCTAGTCCCTTTTTCTCCTCTCTGGGATGTATAAACTACCTCCAGTGGCCCAATACACTTACCTCGTTCCTTATACCGATGGCCGTGTTCCAATTAAGAAACACCCTATTCCCTTCAACCCTCTTCCAAACCCCCCCCCCCCCCCCTTTTTTTTCTTCGCAGGTCCTCTTTCGGGAAGAGCTTGCTGAAAGAAGAAAGAAAGAAAAAAAAGGAACAAAAAAGAAAAGAAACGGTCGACAAGCACCAAAATCGTTTATCCAATCTGAGATCATTTCCTTTCTCCTTTAACCTTCCCCGTGTCTTATTTACTTTTTTGCTCTTTTCTTATATTATTGCTTACGGAGCCTTATATACCTTCGTTTGTTCACGTATGCCGAATATACCGCGGTATCGCGTTTCGCTTTCTTTGGAGGTATTGTCTCGAGTACGTGTGTTTACGTTTTTGTCTTTGATAATTCGGACTCGTTTTAAGGCTTATCATCTCAGGTGCTGCCCGCTTGTTTATACATAAATATATATTTGTTTTTCGCCTTTAAATTAAACTTTGTTCTTTTTTTCTTTTTTTTTTTCTTTCTTGCGTGGGCGAGAAGATTCTTGAGCGTGCGCGCTCAGTTTCTCACGGGAGTACATCGTTAAAAATGATACGGAGTCCCAAAGACCAACGCCTTCTTCATCACCAGAAGTATTATCAGGCAGAGAGCACATTTCCTTTGTTTCGTTCTTCTTAGACTGTGTATAAAATTATTATGTAAGAAATGCTCGTGCACCGCACACGCGGTGGAACTTACCTTGCTTCGAATTACTTTCATGTTCTTTCATCTACCTAACTTCTTTCCTTTTTTTTTTTGCTTCGCGTTTATTTTTTTATTAATATTTTTTTTTTTAGGTTTGTGTAATGAACTTGAAGTGAAAAACAAAACAGAATAAAGAAAATATTTTTCTTGCGGGAGATCGCTTCAATTTCGAGAGAGATCGGGAACTTACGAATTTATGAAGCTTACGCGAAGATAGAAACCAGAAGATTGGATTTATCCAAAATTTAAATTTGGTTTTGCGGCTGTTGCTGCCACGACTGTTGCTTTTTGCCGTCGTCTAAGAAAGTCTTTATAGGTGTCACTGGTTTTCATCCCTAACATTTCTTTTCTGTTTAATTTGCTGAGCACAGTGGTTTCTTTCTTTTTTTATATATGCATTTTGTAGCGAAGCTCACCTCTAGCAGATGCCTCAAAAATTCTCGAAAAAGCGCGATTTCTCCCTGGTAAAAGCGTGAGAAAACACAAAAATAAGAACGGCGCAATTACGCGCTTCGAGCATTAATTAAGCCTGCTCAGCGTCATCAATGTTTCAAGTGCTGTCGAGTTACCGATAAACTCAACACCCGCGCTCGTTGCTGTAGTGTTCAACGCCCGCGGCAAGTACAATTTTCACGTAAACGGATAGTGGACTTAAAAATTCCGTCGGAAGTTTGGTTCGGCTCGCTAAGCCTAAGACGTATTAGCGAAGCGTGTTCGTGACAAGTACAAAGACTGGACCGCTTGCTGTGTCTTCGGGGCATGCACATAAGGAGCGTGCGGAGCTTCCCGGTGAATGTTTAATCTCGAGTCGGGCTTTGTTGAAAGAGAGTCGGACGGCTGTTTTCAAAATGCTAGTTTCGCGAGCATTGCTTTCTGTCCATGCGCGCCCGGGTTTATGAGATTTGCGTGGTCTCATCTGCCTGTCGAAATAGAGATGCGGAAAAGGCAACTGAGGTGTAGCCGCCCCGAAGGACCATTAATTATACGGTAACTCTAGGCGGAACACTGAATTCATAATCACGTTTTTAGTATCGTCCAGTGTACCCAATTCGAACGGCATGGCTAAGGACCTCCCATTTTTTATAGGTTTGAGAGAACAAACAAACGACCAAGAAATAGAAGGGCCCCGAGAGGATACACACACAATTTGAGAAGTCGTAGTCACGCACCACCCCAACCTTTTTGAGCTGGAGTGGAGGTGATGGGTATGAACTTAAACGTGTGTAAGTATAATACAATGCGGTTTTAGCGCAGTAAAGGGACATGATAATATTTTAGCCATTAGTTTTGATGGTAGTATGCATACAACATCGCATATAGCCTTCAGAAATATCTCGAGTGCATACATGCAGCAAATTCGAAAACCAAAATAAACGGCGGAGCCAGGATTTGAATTCTGGGCCTCCCAATGTCCGATCAGGTGGACTAACTAACCACTAGACCACTTCACTTTGGCTTTCTGGCGTTTTCTGTCTGTCTCATTAATGCACAAGAAACGAAATGTGTCCAATCAGAGGTGTTCTGGAAGCACACGCCGCCGCGTGGAACGCGGTATGACGCTTGCTGGCACGTGGGACGTGCTCGTTGTGCTCCAGAAATCCTCCCACTCTTTGTCTCGTCACCTGTGCATTTATTATTAATTTTGTTTATGACCTTTAGAGACTCGGTATCATCATCATCTGCGAGAATCAAGAGCCACGTTTTTGAATATACATCACGGGCACTCTTTCATCATATATTATACATACTATATATATATATATATTATAGCGTTGTCACTAACACGAGATGATCGGAAAATTAATCGTAATTAATCGAATGAATCAAAAATTTTGCAGAACCGCCGAAAATCAAAGTAAACGGCGGAGCAAGGATTTGAACTCTGGGCCTCCTGCAGTTCGGGCAGGTGTGCTAACCACTACATCACCCCACTTATTTTTTTTCTTTATTGAACTACACTATCCCACGTTAACTTTCCGGCGTTTCCTATCCGTCTTATAAATGCACAGAAAAACGAAATGCATTTAATCAGAGGTGTTCTCGAAGCACAAGCTGCCACATGGATCACGGCACGACGCTTGCTGACTCGTGGTACGTGCTCGTTGTCCTCCAGAAATCTTCTGTTTGTCCGCTCACGTGTACATGTACATGTACACGTGACGTAGCAGTAAAGATGCCTTTTCTTATCTGTTTCGCATAAAAAAAAATTATTCAGTTTATTGAAGTGCTGACGAAAATAGAACCTTCTCACTTGCTCGATATCTAGCACTCTTCATGTTTGCATATGTTGCATGCTGTGATAAAAGGACAGGCCTACCGTTGCTTGATCTGGATGAGTATTGGGAAGTTAAAATCAATGTGGAACGAGCACCCCGTTGATTTATCACGCCACTTTAATTTAAATGTTCTTTCTTCTTGCCAACACGTGACTTTCCACTTTCATGTGGTGTTGCTTTATTATTACGCCTTCATCAGACGGAAGTTATTTACTTAACTCAATGCGAAGGTGTTTTAGTGCACGTCCGCAGCCGTTGAAATTAATCCTCAACCTTCCGCGGCTCTACTCTTGTAGAGGCAACACTTGAGGTATCACTTATCTAATGCACTCTCTTGGTCCGCGTTTTGTGGATGAATCGCAAAAAGAGCAGCCATTAAAAATATAGCTAGAGGCAGCGCACAAGCCAGAGTTTTTGACAGACTATATATTATACGAGTAATTTGCAAGGTGATAGCTCAGCATGCGTACGGTTGCGTTAGTTCTGAAATTCGGGTTGCACAGACAAGAAATAGCTTATAAATTGTGTGTCAAATACGTACTTGATTGCCTTTTTGCTGTCAATTAAGGAGCAACCAATTATATAGCTTAGCAAGGACAAAACCTGTTGTGGATTACTTCCTTTTATTGGCGCAAATATTGCCGCTGGTAGGCCTCGTCGACGCAGGGATATTAAAGCGTAGTCGGTGTGCAAATCTTGAAGTCGAGTCTGAGGTTACTGTGTCTCAAAGATCTGTCTCCGATTTTCGATGCATGTGGCATAACCCTCGGCTAAACCAAATTTATCTGTCATTGCAGGCGATTAACCTGCTTTGCAGCACACTCCTCAAGACAATTAACCTTATATTTTGTTTGTAGGTTTTTCAAAGGGTAACCTTTACTCATCATGGAGAAAGGTATTACATCGTTTCAAAGACCTGGTTTCGTACTCTTTGAAAGGGTCATTTCCACACTGCCTGCGGAGCCGGAGATTAGCAGGTTCCGCGGGCTACCCACGGTCGAACCTTCCAAAGTCTTAGGGTGCATCCATTCCTGGAAGGCGACAATCTTCCTCCCTGTCCACCTCCTTGGCCAGCTAGGTCCGGCGGCAGCGGCCACGTACGCCCTGCACTGCGGTCTTATCGGCTTCGTCCCTCTGCAGTAGCAACGCTGCGCGGTGCTCAAACTTTGCCCCCGAAAGGAGAAGGGTGTCTTTTGGGACCCGCACGGAGAGGACCGCCGGTCTATCACTTAGGCGTTTGAGCTGCGTCAGTCTCGGTGCCTGACTATATCTTACAGGGGTGGGGGCGGTGCGACACCGGTGGCGTTGGCTCCTGCTCTGCTGTACGGTGACCGAAGTTTTGTTGTTTGGGTGACTGGGAAAGCAGAAATTACTAACGTCAGGGATGTGAGTGAGTGTGAACTCGCCAAGTCATTTTGTGACTGGAACTACTTCAGGAATGTTTGGCGTTAATGCTCCGTCGCAGTGAAGGAACGAGTCTTCGTCTAAGAACGGTAAGTTGATGGAATCAGTCGTCACTTTGTGCGTACTTTATATTCAGTAAAACCGCCGTATTTTTCTAATTTTAATAGTGATTTTATTAACCTTTTATTAACCTTGAAATGGAAAGGAGAACTTAGAAGACACTGATCTACTGCAAATGACGCGTTTCTTGCAATTCAGTGTCGACACTCGGTACGTTTCGCGCATTAATTCGCCGCTTGCGTTACAGCGGGAAAAGAAATACGGAGGTGCTGCAACAAAGACTAACTTCTTTACCACCCATCTGTTTGAACATGTTACCTTCATGCTTCTGATTAAAAAGGTTTAAATCTGGGGCATTTCCAGCACATAAGGGTTAATAACCGGACATGGACGACGAGAAGAGTGTTCCAATCGACATTTCAGATGAATACCTTTTGTCGAACTACATGGGGAACGAATCGATATTACACATGCCAGCCAGGAAATGCTAGTTCGTTATTTGTGTGCAGCCGTAAGTGCACGGGTTTTCTTTTTACACGTTTAGAGATGCCCTTATTTTGATTTCTGATCATTGCCAACTTCCAGATACTTACTGAATGCTTTTATGCCCGAATTTCGCGATATTTCTGAGGAGAACATGCATTTTCGTGCGGAAACAGCTATGACTACGACCTCTCTCATGCGCAGTTCTAGCGAACGGTGAGACGAAACAGGTAGTATAAATTGCCGCGCTCCAAGCTACAATCGAAAAGCAGAAAAATATCGCATGTTCCATAGTTTCCGCACAGGAAAGTTGATGAGACGACAAAAAGCCTGGGCACTCACAATTCGGGGTTACATCGCCTAGGGTGACTAGATTGCCAATATGTGGACCAATATTTAAAATAATTTTTAGCGTTACTTGTTGTGAAACAGGCTTCTACTAAATTTGTTCAATCTCCTTTGCGAAATGAAGAAGCGCTGGGCCATTGCACAATAAAGAATTACACCTGCCGAGGAGATTGGTATGATAACACGATGGAATATGGTGCTTTGTATAACCTACTTATATCAGGAAGGCTTCATGTTTTATCGGCCTATGAAAAAAGTAGGAAGTATGAAAGATTTCTCAAAGAGATTGATTCGGGGTGACTGATCATATTTGTATCATTTTTTCTTCGTTACAGGTAAGAAGCCTTCATGGTCTTGCGATTTGGGAGTTTAAACCAACCATGTAAGTCTCACATCTTGCAAGCTTTCGCACGTCTCATCTATCAGTTAATTATGAATAAGCTTTTGAGCCATGATGCTGTAATTTTGGTAATGAGCTGCACATTTCGGTGCACAATCATCTCTTAACCGAGTATCGTGGTGTCTTATTTTGTGACCGAGAAAGACAGTTGACTGATACGAACAGTACAACTTTCGCAAAGTTTAAAGCAGTTAGGCGTAGACATGTTTACCGAAATTTTATATTCCTCCTTCCTTCCCGAATTTTCAAGGCAAGTCTTGTCATCTGTTACGATCGTTTCTTAGTACAGGGTTATTACACTTGCTTTCGCTGTATTTTTAATATTTTATGCCCTACTTTCATGTGCCACAATTTAGGTAGGCATGGAATAAAACTAAATATTGAGATTAGTCTCAACTTCTCTAAGAAATGTGTGATTTCGCTTTTGCTTGTATAGGCCATGAGGTATTCTTCAGACTTTTGTTCGAAACCAGCCTTTCAATTGCATAAGGTCACATCGCATTTCACATGGATATTTTCAGTATAATTTGCAGCCCAGTTAAAACGCGTCAACGCAAGGGTCGTGTTACCCAAAGTTGGCTTCACGTTTTGATGCCCCATGGTCATTCCAATGGCGAACCTGTTTGTAACATATTTGCAACGCTTGGAAAACTTAAAAATTAGGAACACCGGTTTACTATTTTTGGTATCTAAACGTTTTAATTTATGTTTTGAAATCTTTCGCGTAACTTTCGGACGCAAGATTCGCTCTCTAGTGGTGCTCTTTTGTGGCAACACTTTGGTAGGACGTGTTTTCATCAATTATGCCTCATAAACGGTCTGTATTTATTTCGCTAGTCGTGCAGAATAACTAAACAGACAAAACAATCCTCCCTCAGAGAAAAAAATAATCGAACAAAGCAACGTCTTTATGCGTGAATCTTAGCAACAACTAAATGTCGATCATATTAGTCTTAGTCAAATCGTGTGTATGTTTCGTCGCTTTAGAAAAAAAAAAAAAAAAGAAGCAAAAAGAAGTAATGATTTTTTTTTCTTTTTTTTTCTCTCTAGAGAATGGGGGAACAGAAGGTCAGGACAACACAAATTTAGAAATTCGAGATTCGTGTCATCCTGTCCCCCTGTTTCCCCACTCTCCAGGCTTAAAAAAATGGCAGTAGTTAACCAGCTCGCCTGCAGTTTTCCATTAACTTTAAAAAATAAAAGCTTCCCTTATTTATGCGCTCTTTTTGTGACGGTATGACGTTCCACCTGACCACTTGTTGGGCGTTCACGTAGGCGCAGCAAAGACTATTGGCGATTTTCGTCACGTGTTTGTGAACCTACTTTCACAGCTTCCTTAGACCGCGAGGCTCTGTAAATACCTGATTCGCTCCAGAAAGCTGACAAGCGAACCTGCGGCTACAACTTTCTGTTCTAGCCGCTAGGCGCCGTCGATTTTACACAAGTCTCCAATCTGTGCACCTTTGCCGGATGGTACTTGTTCACGATCAGCCAGAGCCTCGGCGGTGCCCCCACGCAGATAGCCGCGAAGATGTCAACAGGGCCAGGCGCCAGGGCACTGATAAAAGCGACCAAGTGTGTCAGTAGATTCGTGGCCGCGGCGATATCAGCACTCTTGGCGGACTGACCGTGGTTCTACCTTGACAGTCGCCATGACACGCAGAAGTCGTACCTTGCCCCGGACTCCGAACCGTTCTGAGAAAGTTCATTCGAGCGAATATTAGAATTTTTTTTTTTTCCTTCCTTTGTAAGTTTGCTTCAGTTATTCTTGTATCGTGTCGCTTATTGTTTTCTCGGGTCATGTTTCCTTTCGAAGGTGGATACTTGTTCGTGAGCTATAACGTTGCAGCTGTGCAATAACTGTCAGCCGGACTGTTCAAGCATATGTATGCTTAGTAAAAAATTACTCTTTTGAATCCGGGACAGAAGCTCACAGGACAAGAGCTCACCGGACAAAAGCTCGTCAGATTTTTCACAGAGCCGGAGCTCAGCACTCTTACTCGGAAACTAGGACAAAAACTCACCGGATAAAATTGTTCGCTTTTCTACGCGAGCTCAAATACCATGACAAGTTAAGCAGCGCATTCTATGAAAAAAGTATGCATGACTCGCGCAAGGTATGTTTCTTGTTCAAGAAAGGATTGTTTATTAATAAAATGTTTAAAGCCGAATGCAGGTTCTCATTGCTTCCGGCATTTTTTTGCTTCCATGTGAAGCTGATAGTCCACACACAGCTTCCTCAGAATGTTCTGAAGATGCTTCGTTGCCTTTCAAGCCCTCTTCACCGTGGGTTCACCTTAGCGCGCTTGCAGCAAAGCTATCATGACCAATGCTTGATCCTCTTGAAGACATTCGATTACGTTCCAGACACTTGGGTGGTCCTGTCCCACAGGCTTGTGGAGTCCGTTATTCTACCCTTCACACTAGTTAGTGGTCCTGTCCTCGTCCCTTAGCGTGGCCTCGTGCACACTCTACACCTCCGGAGGAAGTTCCGGTCGTCTTCGGAACATCGTATGAAAAATCCCACCTCTCAAAATTTGAGCTTAATTTTTAGTTAACCAGATTTAAAGAATATATTGTTCAGAGGGCTGTTGACGTGACCCCATTTAGCCCACGGTATAGCCCAGTCTATTTTATCCCAAGTAAATTTTGTCATCTTGTAAACCCTGAGATGGGGAACAAACAAAAGTTAGCTTCTGTTCGAGTCTGCCAAAACATTAGAGAGCTTTTGTCCGGGCCCGTTGAAAAATAAGTGACCCTTTGTTGGGTGAGCTTCGGTCCGGTTAAACACACTTCCGTAGTCTCATTTCCAAGATTGATAGCGTGTAAAAGCAAGAGAGCAAAAGAGAGATGGAGAGAGATAAATGCTGTGAGCAGCACACAGGTGTAAGTGTGCGCGAACCGAAAACTCAAGAAAAGCATTACTACAAAAATGCAAAAAAAAAAAAAAAAAAAAAAAAGAAGAGGTTTGGTGCAGGTTTCATATTTTATAAATTCTTTTCTGTTTTTCGCACCTCCAAGTCACGACTGACTCCGTGTTTGAAAGATTCGAAACTATGGCGGCAATAACTTCAGGGCAGTATGAAATCTTGCAGCGGTGTGTCACGCTGTTTGTTTCAAAATGGCTCACCTCCCGCAGTCTATCATGTGTTGAGGCTAGTTACCGTCGAAGTCCGAGGGTGGCCGATAAGACCGAGCCAGAGGACCTATCGAGAACCCGGAGATGTGTGAACCGGTGGAAACCAGCTGATGCAGATACAAGAAGCAATGCGTTGCTTGCGTTCTACGTATTATACCTCCACTGCCATGAGTGCGTCAGCGAGGTCGAAATCGGGCGCGTATACAGGGCGGCTTTGAAACTCCTCGGGATACTTTTGGAATGGGCAATAATTTCTTATCTCGCTTTGGAAATGCCCCGTTGGATCGCGGGCGTCGCTGCGGTGTGTTCGGTGTTGTTTTAGTACGGGTGCGTTCTTTTAAGCGTTTTTCTCGCCCTTCGTGCGCCCGCAGAACAACAGGAGAGGACGTCGTTAAGTCTTCTCCAACCCATTTCCGCATTCGAGCTAAAAAGATGGAGCATGTCGCCCAGATATATAAACCAAACCAAATATCTGGGAACAAGAACCACGAAAGCGGTCCTATAAAGAAGAAAACAACCAACATACAGAGCTCGCACGTTGTCATCCCATTAAACGAAATTTTAGTGACTTTCTCCGTGTCACTGAGAGTTCATTGATCCCCATTCGTCTAGAAACCCAGTAGCAAAAGAAAAAAAAAAATATTGAGGTCAATGTGTGTACAAACCAAAAAAAGAAAACGAACAGACAAAAAGAAGAAGAAGGAGCGCGCGTAGCGGCCGGCAGAGGATCAGGATTTCAGCCTTATCGTCTTGCACCAGGTATATGGGCCACTCGCTCAACGTGAGATTGGTCTCCCCCGACCGGCAATGGCGGAGCAAGAGGCGACCATTTCGGACGACCGTATCCCGGATATGGCGGCGGCCAGTATAGGATCGCATACATACGTATAGACTGCTTCTGCGGCGGCACCGATTGTGGCGTATTTATATCCGCCGATATAGACCCCCAGCTTCGAACCGCCAGCGTGGTTCCCCGGTTCCAGCCTCGGTGTGTGGAGGCGTCCGTAATGGTTGCGACCGCCGTGGGAGGCTGACTCCAATCCGCGGCCGGGTCGCTTGTTTGCTGGCTCTTTCCACGGGCTCGGCCCTTATATCTTTTCCAGGTCGTGTAGCGCGGCGCACGACAGGAAAATGGCATTTGGACCGGTTGCCCCCCCTCTTTGCGTAACTCTGTCCACCCGCTCGCTCCTTTGGGTTGACCGGAGCTCGTTTTGATGGCGCTGTCGTACGTGTACACCGTAGCGGTATGGGCCTTTATTTTTAGGTCCTTTTTTTTTTTTTTTTTTTTCTTTTTGCATCGGGTTGTTGTCGGTTATGCGGGAGCTGTGCGCGCCGCAGGTCGCGTCTCGTCGCAGCTGGATGGCGCTGCAGGCGCACCAGAACGGTGTGACGGCTCGGGAGGTGGGCTCCGACAGCGCGTGCACTGATCGACATCGCCTCATGTGCCATTAAACTTGCGCTGTGATTTCATGGTGATTTTCTTGTCTGATTTTTGTTTATTCTTTCTGTGTACCAAAAACAGTGTAGAAAGGTTATTTCGTTTAGTCATATACACGCTCGTCTTTTTTTTTTTTTTTTTTGTGTGTGCTTTGTAGCGAGGGGAGACACTTATGTTTTCGTTTGCGAACATACAGTGGAAATCTACGATTCGAAGCCAGAAGGAAACAAAGTTATTTACGTGCTTTATCAGCTTGGTCCGTCGGATGTTAAACAGAGTCCGTTGATACATGGACGACCATAACGAGAGATTCCTCATATAAAAGTGCTTACCTAGTTAATTTAGGAAAGTTTCGTGATCCTATACTTGCCTCGCAATCGTTTACACGAAAGTAAGTAAACAATCACGAAGAAAAGAAGGCAAGTCACGAAAATACATAACCTGAGATGCTGATCGCAAAGTCGCCTATCAAAACTTGTAAACATAATCTACGGCAATCGTAGCGTTTCCTTAAGCAAACAAAATAAATATTAGAGTGCTGTCTCCTCAGTATAAGCACCTCTGCTCCCGCAAAGAAAAAAAGAGAAGTGTTTATAATGGGAGTTGTCCATAATAAGGAGACAAAAATACACGTGTTTATCCGTTTCGTCCCGGAAAATGTTGTCTATATAGCGAAGTAGCCGTATTAACCAGGTCCGTATCAACCAGACACGACTGTGACACGTTCTCTTTCAAGCAAGTCTCCGAGCGGGTGCGAATATTCCTAATAAAAGTTCGCCTCTGAGCGTCACCGCAAGTTCTCCGTAATTATATTCACTAGGCGCTTCGCTCCGATCGCAGGATCATATCCCACTTCTTGCGAGGAAGCAGGATCCCCCCTCCCAAACTCTGGTTCCTTCGCGAAAGTCCTGACGACCTTCCCAACTCTGCCGCAGCCCGAAGAGAAAGAAGCCAGCACCGTGCACAAGCGGTTCGTCCGTGTCCGCTCTGAAAAGCAAGGCTCCTCCAAAACACCGTTCTCAATTTTGTTAACGAGCCGAAGCCCGTAAGCGCCCGACGCAGCAGCAAGACGTGTGCCGCCCAACGGTGCTACTAATTCTATTAGGCGGACGCGAACGCACGAACGGGCGCACTCCGCCGTATGCCCTTTATCTCGCATATATAAGTTAAGGACGTGGAAGATAGCGGCGAGATTTACGCCCAAGTTTCGGGAGAACGCGTCGGGGGGGTGGCGCCAACGTGGGGCGTTTTCGCCGGCCTGGCCCAGGCAAAGGGTTCGGAGGGGGAGGAGGTGGGCCGCCGAGGAAAATCTGCGAATTAATAAAAAGCGGCGGTGTTAAGTTGCCCCGGAGAAAAATGAGATTCTCATAGACAGCGTTTCCCTGCTTCTGCTCCTGAGAGTCTGCCGCCGCCGCTGAAGCGGCTATAGAGCTAGCCTTTATTGCTTTTTTTTTTTTATTATTTATTTTATGTGGCTTTTTTTTTTTTTTTTTTGCGTTTTCCGAAGTAGTTTCGTACGGGCGAGGAGGACGGCTGATTAATTCCACGGGCGTTTGTAGACCAAACGGGAGCGAGCCTGAGATTTCGTTTACATAGAAAGCGGCAAAATCGGCCTCCGCGCGCTGCGAAATGAGTTCCGGCAAGCATGTATAGGAAATCTTGACGGACGGAGCGATCGCGTTGCTGCTGCTGCTCTGCTTCGGACGGCACGCGCCTTGGTTAGGAAGGAACTTCGTGCCGCGCGTGTTTCTCGAGTCCGGATCTGCTCAGCGTCAGCAGCGTGTTGCGCACAGTATTACGAAGACGAGCTTTCGAAGCGTATTGGATGATTTGTATCGTGGCGGCTCTGATAGCAGCCGAAAACTTTCTTGAGCTTTTTTTCTTTTTTTGTATTTGGAGGATTTCTACGGACGATTTGTTTTGTCTCATCGCAGCTGGAATTTCAGCATTATCTCCGACTGAATAGCTTTGCTTAAGTGAGCTGCCAGGAACGTGCTCACCGAACATTGAGCTCAATTCGTTGGGTACGTTATAATTCGAGATTTTATCTATTGTTTCGTTTCAACAATGAGTTCACTAAAACGCTAATACTTAGGAGCAGTCAGAGGATATTGGAGTTAATATTTCAGCGGAGCTATCTGCGTCTTTAGCCGAGTTACGTTTTGATTCGTGTCTGGGGCCGGTGAAGATACGTCGTTTGTAGAAAGCGAGGCATCCTGAGGTACAGGGTGTCTCTAAAAAACAAATTACAGCGTTTTTGAACCGAAAGAATAGACTACGCGTCGCCGAACGTTTATTTTCCGCCGAAAGATAGCGCTACAGGTCCGAACCAAGATGTACAATCTTATTCAAAAGTTATAATGAATCTTCTGAAAATTTCGTTGGGAAAATGGGGCCCATTTTAGCCCGTTTTAGGCTTCTGGTGCCCATAGAGCTCCATGTATTCGAGTCGTCTTTCGGCCGCCGTTTTCCCATTGAATGTTACAGAAAATCCCTTATAACTTTTAAATAAGATATCGGTTCGCGCTGAAACTTTGGCATCTGCTTCGGACTTCTAGCGCTACCTTTGGGCGGAGAATGAGCGTTCGGTCATGCATAGTTTATTTTTGCAGTGAGAGAAACCCTGTGCATTTTTTTCGGGGGCACCTCGTATATTTACTCCTCTACAATAAAGCCGCACAAGGTATGGGCAACATGTTTTCGGTTAGAAATGGCATTGCTGTCACAGTGAAATATTTCCTCATCCCATTCGGCGATTTCATTTAGAGAGCGTTCTAGTAGTACACTTTCTGTTATCCAGATTTCTGCCGCTTTCCCACTGGCTGTTCAACCGCATTCGCAAAAGCGGTGGCGAACGCGGTTGCTTAAGGATGCAGTACAAATTCACGCGCATTTCATGCTGAAACGGTGTGGTTCCTTTTCGAGCGCGAGCGTGAATGCAGCCTCGGGGTACTTTTGGTCGCATTTCATGCTGACGTTTGCATATTACGGCAGAGGAGGGGCTGTGAATTCACGCGTGTGGATGCTGCGAAACCTTTCTCATTCCATTGCAAAGGTGAAACGTAACTCAGTCAGAGTGCTCTAGCTCCACCAGTCTAAGTCAGAAAGTATTTAAGACCATACGTGCGGCGTTTTTCTTTTCTTTGCTACCTTGCGATTCGCTCTGGTCGTATCCCTTACAAAAATATGTATGGACACTTCTAAGACGTTCTGTAGACCAGCGTCCATAGGGAGGACAAAAGGCATCTATAGGCGGACCACGACCTCTGTTGCCTCCGTGAAGTCGTCCTATGGCTGCCCTATAGAATATTGGCCAACGGACGTTCTATGGACGTCCTATTCTATGGATGATGTGTGGTCATCCTATACCCTCTCTATGGCAAGGCGCCATATAGAGTACATAGGGACTCTGTACGGTGTCTACACAGGGTCTTTACGGTGTCTATAGGGTGCCTGTAGAAAACCCATACGAAGTCTACAAGGAGTCCCTAGGGAGTCCACAGGGAAGCTATACAAGGTCTACACAGGGTCCTCATGGGGTCTGCAGAAAAGCCATACAAGCTCTACAGGGAGTCGCTACAGGGTCCGCAGAGAAGCCACTCAGTCTGCGGGGGGTCTGCTATGAGGTCCGCACCGACCAACGTTTCTAGAGCAAGTCAGTTGGGAAACTGCTAAAGAGCTTGCTCTGAAAAAGCGGCACCCGATCTGTACTCGAAAACCAAACTAATTACGATCCCAACGCCACCATTCCACCCGCAGCGGCCACTCGGATAACTGCACGACTGCGTGTGTTGGTTTGGGACTATCGATATTCGACAGCATGTGACTGTTCTGCTTTGGCTTTAATCGGCCACTTTGGCGCCTAAACATATACGGTAGAAGAGGGGTTTCAGGGATGCCAACCCCGTCTCCCAGGCGGACACGCCGCGAATTGCCACAGAAGTTAGGACGCACCCAAGTTGGGACGCGCTACCTGAAGTCGCCGGTGAGGCATGGCTGTAAAAAAAAAAAATTAATTGTGCCGCAAAACCCTGTAAGCTAAAAGTGTATGCAAACATCACGCTCTTGTCAGTTTCTACTGATCTCCAATAAAGGGTTCTACAAAAAGAGCTTTTCCCCATTTGTTTTTACGCAAAAACGTGCTCTGTAAAAGTCATGTTAAAGAGTTTAGGGTCCTTAGGGGTCTGCAAAGAAGCCATACAAGGTCTATAGGGAGTGCGTAAGGGGTTCACAGGGAAGCCATACAGGGTCCACAGGGAAGCCATACAGGGCCTACACGGGCTCCTTATGGAGTCTGCAGAGAAGCCATACTGGGTCTGCACGGAGTCCCAACGGGGTCCATAGAGAAGCCACTTTAAGCGATGGTGGTACCGCGGTGTGAGAATCGCACTCCCTAGCTCCTGGATGATTGGCATCATAATAAAATGGCTTGCCTACACTTTCCTGACGTGAAAAAAAAAACATAAAGTAAGTCTCTGATACTGCGCGTATATAGCAAAACTACAATTACTTACGCGTCGCGCGCAGACCCAGCCTAGTATACCGCTTTGTAACGACGACCATCCAGATGACCGCAATTTTGATAGGCACCAGTGCGCCCACTATGGGTTGTGAAAGTTGCGAATATCTACGGGGGCCGCAGCGACCCACATATACCTACCTCCCACTGACAAAGTAAAAACATTATTCCGGCACATACTAAACAGTTCCATCTCCACAATGAGTGTACCCTGAGGTTGGATATGCCTCTAGACATCAATGTAACATATTGATACCCGGAACTTAATTAACAACTCTTTAACTCGGACACCTCGCTACACCTAAAGAAAACGTCTACCCGGCATCACTTTGTTAATGCCCCAATATATAGCTCACACCATAGAGAGGCAATAGGATGACCATAGACTTACCGGGACCATAGAACGGAAATAGGAAGGAATGAAAAAATTTTTCTTTCGCGAAGATCTCTATAGCGTTTTTGTGTCCATTCTGTGGCAAACCAATGGTACATAGACGCTCTAAGAACTGTCTACAGGAATCCATAGGATGGACAAAGAGGTAATAGAACGGCAACAGTACGGACATAGGACGTCCATACATATTTTTGTAGGGGATGCGAAAAGGAAAGAAAGAGGACGGGGGGTTGTGTTTGGGATGTGTGTAATAAATAAATAAATAATTATCCCGCTGTCTTTAAATGTGTCCTTACCCCATTGTCGGCATGAACGCCGCTGTCTATAGGTAAATACAGAACAGTCTTTCAAAGGGGCAAATTGAAAACGTTTAGCACTTGCGTCTCATAACACAATTTACGCATCATTCATTCCTAGAGCACCAATTGGCTGGAACCACTTACCTGCATTCCTTGCATCAATTGTCGATTCCGCTCTTTTTCCTAATGCACAAAGTAATCGCGATTTTTTTTTTAACGTTTATTTGCTTTCACTGTTTAACAAATGCATGTTCTGTACCTTTTGTTGTACACATTTGTACGTTTCCTATGTTTATGTCTAAAAAAAATTTAAAAAAATACTCGCCTCTGTAATGCCTTTGGCCCTAGGGGTAAAGTGAATAAATAAATAAATAAATAAACAATTACGATTTGCACAGTAAGCACCCATTCACACAAGAGTGTTTGACTGCGTTTGTATGCTTGGCATCGGGATACGACCGCGTGCCATTTGCGGGGACAGCTGTGCTTCGCGTGAGGCGTGTCAATCAATGCAAAGAGTAGCTTGACCCGTGGCATAAAAGCACACGTGTCTCGGCAACTCGTGTTGCATCCCGACCTAACGTCAAACTGTAGTCAAACGGTGTTGTCTGAATTGACCTTAAGCCGCACTCTAAAACCGACAAAACTATCGTACACCACTCCTGTGTAACCAATTTGGATTAAATGTGCATATGTACTTCCGTGTGCGAACGTGCGTGTAAGTGTTTGTTTGTTTTGACGGAGGAAAAGGAATCGAGGGGAATTCTGAGCTCACATTCGGGAAGATATGTGAGCGAGTTAAGTTTCTTAGCGCGATCATATTTTCTTTATGAGGCGCATCATTGGCCATGTTCTACATTTGTGGTGTAGCCTCGCGTGCCTTCAAGACGGCCATTATTGACATTTGTTAACTCTTAAGTAACAACGAATAATTTGTCATAAAAAAAGCACATCGCAATAAGGTGTTTGTCAATTTCGTGTGCGTGCGTTTTTATTCCACCTTTAACACACACATTTGTTTCTGTTCTATTTTTTATCAACACGTCTTCTTTTTTTTTCTTTTTTTTTTTTTTTTTTTGCGAATAGTATGCGTACTACGCAAGCCCTCGTCATACTTCATTTTTTTGCTCGATTTCCCCAAAACAGCCGGGGGTTCTATATTTAACACGCTGTCAGATCCAAATATAATCACATCCGAAAAGCATTAAACATCTGGTTTCGGAGAATATAAACCGCTGTCCCCGAAGAGACGAAATGCATCCCCAGTTGGGCGGTGTATAAAATGTGGCACAAAGTTACGGCCGCTGTGTAAACAACGCGTGACATTTCGCTATGTTACATCCTGGGCCGCTTACCCCTCCGCGATGCTTTCCCTGGCTGGCACGCTCTTCCTGGTCGCCTATTTTAGCGCGGAGTGGCCGGTGCATGTCAAAAGTCCTCCCCCCCCCCCCCCCCCCCCGCGCCTATCGACGGCCGAGAAAGGCACGCAGGCCTGCAGACCTCTGTCAGGTACGGAGGAAACCCACTCGGCGATGTTTACCTTCCGCGAGGCACTGGGGCCTCCCCGGCCTTTTTCCCGGTCTCTTTCGCTGCTTTGTGTTTTGAGTTCTTCTCGTCGAAGCGTAGGTATATCTATAGGCTTGGGCGAGCTCTGCAGCCGCTAGGACTCGGGAAGCAAGCCCGCGGAAACCTCCCCTTGTTTACAAACAAGCGATGCGCGCTGACTGACGCCACTGGGGCCGTGCCTCTCGCATACCGGGCGCTTCATTTCAGCGGCTGCGGTTGTTTTACCCCGTAATTATATTAGGGCACCGGTTTGTTGATCTCCACGCTCAATTGGGGTTTCTGTAACGGTTTCACTAGGCAGGACGGAGATGGATCCAGACCGGCAGTATAAATGGGGCGGGGGGGGGGGGGGGGGGGGGGGAGGGGAGGGGAGGGGAGAGGGAGGCAGCTGATTGATACGGGAATTGGAGTGTTGCCTTTCTGGTGATGAACCTGTTTCATCCGTTTAAGTGTAGTGAGGTATCTATACGTTCGGCACGGTACAGGGACCGTTTCCGTTGGTTATCATTGTAAACATTGTTTAACTCGCGTTTGGGTAAACGTAAACGCACCGAAACTTGCTCCTTGCAATTGGAAGTCATCTGCAGTCGTTTGTTTACATCCTCGTTGGTTTCATTAACTCTAGGTTGCCCACCAGAAGCCAAATAATAGAAACCGACGCTGCGCTTTAGATGCGCTATACCTTCCTTGTAGTGTAGCCGGTGTAGTCCGTATGTCAAAGGTTGGTGGAAGTGAGCCTAAATTGTGATCTACGTGCCAAACACCGATTGATCTGCCTCCCCATGGGTTACTTGAAATTGATGCATCACGTATGCAGTTGTTTCGCGCGTATAGCCCGATTTATTCTCGAAAACTTTAGAGATTTGGATCTTCTCGAGCTCTGAACGCAACACCGTGAGCTTATATTATTATTTTTTTCTTGGCTTTCCTAACCCCTCTGTCTCGTAACGGCTGGTTTACACACTTGCGTTTGAAGGCGCTTGGGTGAGGGGCCTCCTCTTTTGGTGGCTTACGACGAGACTTGCTCCATCTATCAGGCAGCCCCGGAACACTCCCGCTCTGCGTACATATATTTGTAATAATTTTTATTTACGCATTATTTTTCACCTTCGACTCGAAATATTTTTCCCAATTCTTTAAAGTGACCATTTGTCATGGATATTGTGCGTAGATGTGATTTCGGGGGTACTGCAAAACCTTCAGTCTAGTTATACGCAGTTCCAGGGCTATGCATGATAGGTGGCGCCAGTGTGCCAACATGTTCGCTGGTCGCTAAAAGGTTTCGAGAGAACGTCACGCAGTCGAGTACACTCGGACGCAAATGTGTGAATCAGCCTGTAGAGTGAGGACAAAGTTAAGGGGGATATAATAACGGCTGGAGGCACCTAGGTGATACCGTTGCCCCAGGATTTGCGAGGATGGCCAATCCTCGAACACGATATGTCAAGTATATATACCTATATACGTTAATCCCCGCACTTCTGATCTTTTTTCTTTCTTTACTCAAAGGAGACAAAACTTTACAAGAAATAGTGTTTTTTTTCTGTTTTTTACTGGTGGACGGCAAAGGGACACACCGCGCAGCTATGTCCTCACTCCTCGCTGTTTTTCCCGAGGGTCACGGCGAAGGTACATAAATAACTGAAGTGGACACACTTCAATCTCCAGGAAAGCCGGTCTCCCACGGCTACAAACGAGGGAAAGAATAAAAAAAAAAAAGAAAATACGAAAAGAAAATTAGGGAAAATCAAAAATCCGGTTTTATTTTTTCTCCCACGGGGGATGTGGCGTTAGAGAGATCTGTATAAATATATATTGAGAACTGGATCCATCTTCTCTGCTTCAAACTGCTCTCTGTTCTTCTCTAATGCTTTGTTGGGTGCTTGCATTTTCTTTCCTTTAAGTAAGGGAGCGTTCAGCTTTCCCCTTCGTCTTATTATTATTTTTTTTCTTCTCGTTACCGAGGCATTGAAAGGAGGGTGCCCGTGCTTTTGTTTTGAGTTCTCCGGTTGTTGTTTCAAACTCGCTTTCTGCTCGCAGTCCGAGTCATGGAGAGAGGACGCGACAGAATTTGAAGCAACACCGTTGCTCCGCCCGTACGTCAGCTCGGACGAGCCGATTGCATACGAGAGGCATGAAAATAAGAATTTAATATGAAATGAAAATCCCCACAGGCATTTGAAAACAAAAACAAGAAAAAAAACGTGCCTGATATTTAAGAGAAATAAAAGTACAACGAGAGAGTATAGGAGAAAGGGGCGAGGCAGGGAGAGATCAATGGAGCAACAAAGGTTCTCTTTAAAATTTTCAAAAGGGGAAAACTGTCACACCGCGGACGTCCCCGCGTTCAGCCACGTCCTCCGCTTCCCCTTCGGCGTTGTTTTCATTTCCGGTACTTCAATCCGAGATAGAATTAAACTCGCGCTCCCAGTTCCCCTCCGCCCTCTCTCTCTCTTTCTCCTTCTCTCTTTTCACCTTCTTCGCGTCACGTTCCTCCTCCCTAGCCTCTTATTGTCCATTCCGTTTATGTATTTATTTTTTGCTGCTGCTGACCATTTTTGTCGTCGCTGGTTCTTTTTTTAAATTAATATTATTATTATCCTGGTCTATAGAGACGCGCACGCTGGTGTTGTTGTTGGTCTTGCGGTGTGTATACGTATTTCTGTACTTGGAGCGGCCTGCTCTCTCAGCGGCGGCATATTTTACTCGCATATATATGCACGACCGTATACGGGTCGTCTCGAGAACCGACGCCAGACCAACGGCTTCGCGGCATTCCCTTATTCGTTGCTCTCTTTTTTTTTTTTTTTTTTTTCTCTCTCTTTTTCTCGCAAAACCTCGTGCTGCGTTTTCCTTTTTACATCATTTCCTAGGGTATCTGAGCCGTCGGCCTCGTGCGCAGTCGGTGTATGCATTTTTGTTTGTTAGTTTTTTATTCCTACGTTGACGTGATATATACAAAACGTATACATTACTTGTGGCGTATATATAGGCGCCTGAGACAAGCATTCCAGGTCCCGGTATGAATGCCCACGAAACTAGCCCTCCTCCGCACCGGCGGCCTTCTCGGTTCGGTCTGCGCCGTCCTTCTTTTCCCCTTGAATAACGGTGCCACTGCGGCGGGGGATCGTACATCTATTCACCTCGCCCATCAATCATTCATCCGCCCCTGAATATTTTCCACGTTCCGCGCATGGGTACGCACAAAACTCGGGAATAAGAAAAATATAAAAAGAAAGGGGGGGGGGGGGGGGTAGAAAAAACAGAAGGTAAATAAGGCGAGGCGATATAATTCGGAAAATAAATTTCCGCGCGAAAGGGATCGCGCGGCCGGGAAAGATCAACCGGAGGAGGGCCACGGAGTGATCGTGGGCGCGCGCGTGGATATTGAGACTGAAGCTGCGTTAAACCTCCGCGCTCATACATTTGGGGAAGGCAGGGAAAAGGGGGCCGCAGAAATTGCGAGATTACCTTCGTGATGCGGAAAAATTTCATTCGAGGAACCCCCTCCCTCTCGTATCCTAGACTGCCCACCTTATATCCCTGCCTGAACCTTCACCAGACTCGTGCGGTAACAGCTTTTTCGCTGACTTTTTTTTTTTTAATCGTGACTTTGTTGGGTGCGCGTGTGGTAGGAAGGCGTGCATGCCGAGGTTGAAACCGCGTCTCGTCTAATATTCATCGATTTCTCTCAGGTTTCCTGATTTTGATTTCTCTTTCTCTCTCCCTTTCTTTCTCTGTTTCCTTCAAGCTTTTCTTTTTTCACCCTAGGGTGGTGTTTTCGTTTTTCAAAATTGTACGAATTGCTTTTTTTTTTTTTTTTAGATCGATAGTTATATAGGTATATAGGTATATCTATATGTGCATTCGGCTCCGGGTCGTGCGTTAGTGCATGTGCGTATTCTTTCAGATTAGGGTTCTTGTCACGGGCACATTCGTTTTGCGCGATATCGAATTGACCTAATCACTTTTTGTTTCCTTTCTTTTTTTTCAGGGCGTGATTTTTTTGTGTGTGTTTTTTTTTTTTTTTCTTTTGGGGTGTCTATATTTTTGGATGCCAATGGAAGGTCAGTATTTGGATAGTGCACATCTTGCGTGTTCTGAGAGTAATAGATTAATTTTTATTTTCACAAGGAAGAGAGCTTTCGGTGGTTCAGGAAATATTTACAGGAATTATTCAATATATACACACCTTTTTCCTTGTCGCGATATTTAGTGATCCTCGACACTTGATAATTTCAGTTCCAGCATTAGTTTGTCGGGGTCATATTAATTAATAATTACATATGAAACTACTTTTAAAAAATTCGACTTGAATAAAGAGGGCGACGGAGAAAAGCTCACAGGAGAAAAGCTCACCGGAGAAAAGCCCACCGCAAAACCGGCAGATGCGGAGAGAAGCTCACCGGCCTTTCAGCGGATGCGGAGAAAAGCTCACCGATGTGTTTTTTTTTAGCTTAGCTTGATTCTGCGTCAAACGTGGCAATTTAACACGATTTGCATTCGTCACTTCATTAAAAATATGTCCTCGTTTTTGTAATATTGTTGAAGTTCATTGGGCATATTTACTAATTACTCAGAAATTAGTAATCACCCATTCTTTAAATTAATGAAGCCGCGAGTATAAAATGAGAACATCGTACACCGGTAAAAGAGGCAGCAATTTATTGACAGCTGAAGGTGCTCCGTCGGTAGCTTTGCCAAATAAAGAGGTTTCTTTTTTGCGAGCTAATATGAATAGCGGTGTGTGAATCGCTTGAGCTCCAAATATTGTATAGCGCCTAATAGATAAGAATGTGTTTGTTGAAGTAATCAGTGTCGGCTACGCTATTTTCTTTCTGTTATTTTCACTAACAAAACTTTAGTTGCGAGAACAGCCTCGTTCTGTCGTGTTTGTTGTCTTCACTCCGTCGTCGTCGTTTGAGCGGTTTTCATCATGCATAACGTTTATCAACTCGCCCAGTTCGCTACATATTTTACAAAAGACGAGTTCTTATATAGCTCACGAGTAACAATGGCAACAGTGTGCACCTCTGAAGGTCATGGTCGCCACCGTGTCGGTGACTCACCGTAGAAGGGCACTATCACACAAAGGGAACGTGTTGAAACACCAGCACGAGCGGTTAGAAAGCTTGCATGTCCGTGGAAGAAAGAAGCCTCGATATCCTATTGACGGTTTTATCCTGTTTTCAAAGGTTAACAAAAGCTTCAAAGAGAATTTTAGGCACCGCGTTGTTGCCCATGCGCTTCTGGATTTTCGGCATTTACAGCTTTGATTTTTAGGTTTTAGGCAGTCATCATTAAGTTTTTTTGTTTTTTTTTAAGTTTTCCCTGTTCTTCAAATTCATACAGTTTTTAGTTAGGCTTTTGTTGCCTAGAGAGTAAGCCACAGAAAGCACTCGCCCGCAATTATTAATTTGGCAGCAATATACCCAATAAGCTTGACAAATATTAAAAAAAGACATTTTCTTTTTTACAAAGCTGACAAATTTTAATGATAATAAATTGATATATGTTCCGCATGATCCAACAGCCTCCATAAAAAAAAGTAAAAAAAAAAAAATATCGGTGAGCTTTCCTCCGCGTGCGCTCAATGGCGGGTGAGCTTTTCTCCGCATCCGCCGGTTTTGCGGTGAGCTTTTCTCTGGTGAGCTTATCTCCGGTGAGCTTTTCTCCGGTGAGCTTTTCTCCGGTGAGCTTTTCTCCGGTGAGCTTTTCTCCGGTGAGCTTTTGTCCGGTGAACTTTTCTCCGGGATTCGAATAAAGAATGCTTCATGTTACCCACCCAAAATAAAAAAAAAAAATAAAAAAGTGCGCTTGATGAAGCATTGGAAACGTACTTAGCCCCTCGATGAAACATTGCCATATAAGTTCAGGTAAAATACAGTTGTGAGACATTGTTTTCGCAGACACTATGCGGCTTTAAGTTGGCTCTTCAGAGCTTATCTTTGAGGTGAGAGTACCACCATTGTCCTAAATAAAGCGGTCTGCCAGGACGTTGTACTGCTTCAGTGAAACTGAATGAAGGATTCACTTGAGCTTTTCGTTTCAGCTTCGCTCACTTCATATGTCCGGAAGACGGTTCAGTCATTTTGGTTCGGCTGACGGTAATGAACCTGTTGGCCCAAAAGGATAGCACTGATTTTTTAGCTTTCAGGATCCTTAAAACGTTTCCGTTTGCATGGGCTGTATAGATATTTTTTTTCTTTTTAGCATCTTCTGTAATTCTGCGATTGCGCTTATCTGCGTTTCCTAGTCTTGTTATCATGATAACGTTCTTCGTGCCTGAATTGGGACTTTGCTTTTATGCAAGCCTCCTTCACACGGAAGAGAAGTCGCAAATCGTTTTTTTGTTGTTGTTGTTGTAAGGAGGCAGTACGCCAACTTTGCTGCATAAAACTACACCCCCTCTCACAGACACACACACACACAAACACCGGATATACAATTCATAAAAACCTTTTTCTTAGAAGAGACCGACTGAGGCTGGTAAGACCAGGCTATGTGTTTCCTCGCTATTCAACCCACACCCAGTGTGTGCCCTACGCTTATTGAGGGCCTGCTTACTAAAAGGTGCACTGTTAAACACTTCCGGGGTTCCACTAACGTCTTGTTTTTCTTTTGTTTCTTGCAGTTCAAATATTTGACGAATGTGCGAACTTGACTGCCTGTAGAGCGTGCTCCTCCTACGACACGGCTGATTAGCGGAGAAGCGACACGCTGTGAGGCAGGGAAAACGGTCGCGATTATTCGAACGCACCAAAAGGCCAGACAGAAGTGAAACCGTGCACGACTAAATATTACACTGAACAGATAACTCATTTCAGTCGAAGCGCCCTGCTCAAACCACATCCTTCCGCAAACCAGCTGTTTTGAAACTTTGCACGTGCGTGTGTGTCCGGTGTCTGTTTGGCCATTTACGGGTACAGCACACATAGCATCCTTTTCTTTCTCGTTGACGAATGCGTGCCGCACTGTATAATATCTGGTAACCTAGCTCTGTATAAACATGATGTCCACTTTTACTTGGGCCAAATGAAATGTTGACCTCTTGCATCCTGTAAAACACACACACACACACACACACACACACAAGTTAACGTTTACGTTAATTGTTTTCAGCCCTCATTTGCGGCGTGAGTACGTGAGTTCAAAACCGACACCGCCTGCACCCGCGTTGTGTAATTGCTTTCTTACGACGAACTCTCTGGAGTGATTTTATAGTGTAGTTACACTAGCGCTTTAAACTGTCATTAAGCCAACGACGGTTGACTAAATCGCGATCGGCCGAAAGTACGCGTCACACCAACTGTCATTGAGCCGCTAATGATAATTGAGTTCAACTGTGCTGGCCTACCTCAGTTAACGGATGGAGGTTCGACCCAATAGAGCTAAAATGGCGGCGTCCGCCGCATCGCCGCCTATGGCCAGTGCCAGCGAAGCACTTATTATTGCGGCAGATTGGGGGAGGTATTTAGAAAGTATCGTAGCACCAAATATTGTCGGAAGAGGTATGATTCGGAGCCAGAGCTGCCGCTATAAAGCGATCATGGCACGTCGCGTAAGCCAAAGCTCGGCGAGGGAGACCATTGTGATGTTGATGCCAATAAGTCTTTCGTTATATCTATCTTGCTTGAATTAAGGCCGGTTCACACATACAGCGGAGCGCTAAGTTAGCGCTACGTGAGCGCTCGAAGGAGCGCTCATGTGGCGCTTCCTGGCGCGTGATGTAGCGCTCTGTTAGCGCTTCAGAAGCGCTTTGTTAGCGCTCTATTAGCGCTACAGAATCGCTCTGTTAGCGCTACAGAAGCGCTCTGTTAGCGCTCTCACGCCCCTTGTGCCGTGCTTGCTGCTGCAGAATAGCGCGTGCACGGCGATTCCTTAGTTGTTGTTTTTTCTTTGGCATTGAAAGAAGAGGAAGTAAGAGAGCCGCTCTCTAAGCAGAGGGTCGGGCAGGCGACCCAGGGTCATGGACTCTGAGCGACTAATTGATTGGGTACGACCTCAGCTTTCCATTCGATATGTGTGACGCTGGTTTTAAGGACACGCAGGTAAAAATAATCGCCTTCGAAAGAGCTCTGTGTCTCGGTCCCTCAGCCTAGGAACAAGGTGCGCCGGGTGAATCCCGGAGAAAAGCTCACCGGAGAAAAGCTCACCGCAGATAAGCTCACCGGCGAAAAGCTCACCGCAAAACCGGCGGATGCGGAGAAAAGCTCACCGGCCATTGAGCGTATGCGGAAGAAAGCTCACCGATATTTTTTCTTCGTTTTATATGGAGGCTCTGTGATTATGCGTAACATATATCAATTTATTGTAATTAAAATTGGTCAGCTTTGTAAAAAATAAAATGTCATTTTCTATATTTGTTAAACTTTTTGGGTATACTGCTCCCAAATTAATAATTGCGGGCGAGTGTTTTCTGTGGCTTATTTTCTTGGCAACTAAAGCCTAACTGGAAGCTTTATAAACTTCAAGAACAGGAAAAAGTTCGAAAACTTAATAAAGTCTGTCTAAGACCTAAAAATCAAAACTGTAGATGCCCAAAATTCGAAAGTGCATGCGGAACAACGCTGTTGGTAAGCGTTATATATGGTGAAAACGGCTCAAACGACGACGACGGAGTGAGGACAACAAACATGACAAGACCAAGCTGTTCTCGAAACTAAAGGTTTGTTAGGCAAATTAACAGAAAGAGAACAGCGTAGCCGCCACTGATTACTTCAACAAACACATTCTTATCTATTAGGCGCCACACAATATTTGGAGCTCAAGCGATTCACACACCGCTATTCATATTAGCTCGCAAAAAACAAACCTCTTTATCTGACAGAGCTACCGACGGCGCACTGTCAGCTGTCAATAAATTGTTGTCTCTTTCACCGGTGTGCGATGTTCTGATTATATACTTGCGGCTTCATTAATATACAGAATGGGAGATTACTAATTTCCGAGGAATTTGTAAATATGCACAATGCACTTCAAGAATATTACAAAAAAGATGATTTATTTTTAACGAAGTGATGAATGCGAATCGTGTTAAATTGCCACATTTGACGCAGAGTCCGCTAACTTAAAAAGGAAAAAAAAAAATGGTGAGCTTTTCTCCGCATCTGCCGGTTTTGTGGTGAGCTTATCTCCGGTGAGCTTATCTCCGGTGAGCTTTTCTCCGGTGAGCTTTTCTCCGCCGCCCGCGCCGGGTACCCGTCGGTATCTCGGTGGCGAAAGATTTTGCGCACCCAGAAGGCTCTTTTGGGAGTTAAGCCGTCCACACAGATATGCACTAATCGAGTATGTAAGAGCATTTGTCGCATTTCTATTTCAGCATCCCACATGTCCGCCATGGTGCTGCTGATGCACACCCAACCACAGGAACTGAAACCGCAGTGCACCTCCTAATCCGCAGCACCGCGGTACAAGAAGCGCTAATGACGCGCTAACACGGCGCTACTGAAGCGCTAGCAAAGCGCTAGTGGAGCGCTAACAAAGCGCTACTGGAGCGCTAACAAGCCGCTACTGGAGTGCTAACAAGGCGCTACTAAAGCGCTAACCACGCGCTGTATTAGAACGAAGTCACGCGCTGGAAGCGCCACATGAGCGCTCCTTGCAGCGCTCACGTAGCGCTGACTTAGCGCTCCGCTGTATGTGTGAACAGGCCTTTAGTGTCAAACGTTTTGATTATCGTTTCTTAAAAAAAAAAAAAATGTTTTGATTTATTTTGTTATAAAGGTTTTTAATGAATGAAATGTGCGCATTTATATCCATTTGCATCACTTTTTAAAAAAAGGTAATGTGACATCAGTTTTCGTTTCGTTTCGATTTCAGCTGTGTCCCGTGACGCGCATCTCAACTGGGTTTGTTAGGCCTATGTACCGTGCAACACCGAACATCTTAGTTGCGCTCAGTGACAGTTGGGAGATGCCAACGATCGTTGGCTTAATGGGAGTATACAGCGCTAGTGTAACTAGGATATGAGACAAATGAACAAGCTCGAGCTCCTGTTTTTGGTTACCTCAGCTCTCCAACTGCGATGGTCGCAGAGGACGGGAAGAAGGAACTTGAAGATGATGTGCACGTCTCCGTGCTCTCTCCGCTGGAGGGAAGAGAATCATATTCTTGGGGTAGGAGTGGTAAAGGGGGTCAAGGACGTGGGAGAGCAGGAAGCCAGCATAAGTGTCACGAGTCTTTATCTTTGTGACCTGCCTATGTTTTACATGGTATATTTTGATTTCGAACACAAACTTCGCTACCGTGCAAAAAAAAAAAGAAAAAAAAAAGCGCGTCGAACGTTTAATTTTTGACAAAAGTAAGAAATGCGATAAAAGTCGCGTTCGTGATGTCACTCATAATGTAAAAAAAGAACTGTAATATATATTCACTTCTGTCGCGGATTGAATTGACATACGTAAGCTTTTGTACTTTTTAGAGAAAGCCAGAGTAGGCTCGGCGGATTTGCTTCGGTGCACAGTTGCCGAGAACGCGGCCACCCTACACGTCATCGATGGAGGTCTCCAAATCTTAAAAAAAAAAACTGAAAAGTTACGTTGACGCGTTGCGTTACGCTTCGCGTGAAAACGGCAATCTCTATTCGCGCTTGGAAACCCGTGGTCTGATTCAATGGAATGCTGTCGCAACCGAGACCGGCGATATGCTAAATCCTGCGTAGTCGCACTTTCGCTAGGCCCTAACTAGAGCGAGGACTGCTGTCCAGCAGAGCTTTTTCTGTATGATGAAAGTTTACCGCGTTTGATCCGGATGGAGCGGATTGCTCTGGCAGTTCTCAGCTCCAGCTGACTCGAACATTTCTAGGCCCGAGAGTCCATTTCCTAGATGAAGAGTAAAGAAAAAGAAACGAAAAACGCCTCGACCCTGCAAAAAAAAAAAAGAACTAGAAACAAAACTTGGGTTAGGCTCAGACCCATGTCAAAAACAAATCGAAAGAAACAAGAGCGAATGGGAGAAGCGGCGAGATTTAAAACAAACATGGCGTGGGGGACCGAGGCGAACCTTTGCGTACGGGGGATTAAGGTAATCCGCAGTTATCAGATTAGGCGCCTGTCGGTCCGCCTGGTGTGAAACCGGTTACATGGCGTCGCGATCGGGTTCGCAGGCTGTCGAAGGGATTGGGGCGCAGAAGTTTCCCGCTTCTGTTTCCTTAGCGTGATTGTACGTTCTCGGGTTAATTAGGTTGGCCGAACCTTGGGCGTTTTTGAGCTCTGCGTCAAACTGAAATTGCCAAAAAGGGCCTCCTTGCGGTCTCACGCGGGCGGTACTCGCCATGATTTTAAAAAGCTGACATCCCGGTTGCCGGGAAATACATTGAGGCATTTTGTTGCTTCGGCATTTACTCTTTTTGTGTTCTTATCGGCTGATGCCGTAATCTTATTTGTTGCCGAGCGATAATAAAATGCTAAGGATTCGCCACTCCCTGCGTTTCTTCAACTGTCAACAACTCTATAGAAGGTATAACTCACACAGTCGTCTTTGTTCTTTCGAATCAAACTTTGAGGGCGACCCTCTAAAGCGTTCGCTGCTCGAAACAGAGAAGAGCGCGGTCATTCGGACCTGGATATTAGAAGCGCGGTTGTGTGGGCTGATACACAACTAAGAAACTCCACCTCAGCCATCCTAGTGTAGCCGTAGTAAGGTACGGTAAATGTTCTTGAAGTTTGGGGAAACAGAGCTCCTTTTCTGGGGGTCTGTCTGCGTCGCACAATACAAACGCCGCGAGCGACGCGACTCAATCGTCCGAAAAATGGAAAAAAAAGAAAAAAGAAAAAAGACGGCGGTGTTTGAGCTACCTATGTGTATCTTTCTAAATCTGTTTACTTCGCTTCATTTCCGGCACTTTCGCCCAGCGACTCCCTTCTCTCTCTCTCTTCTGTTACCCTCCTCTACCGGCGTGCCTCCAGAAACAAACGGACGGGGGGGGGGGGGGGGGGGGGGGGGGGAGAGAGAGAGAGCTAGAAAAGGTAGGAGACAAAAGAGGGTTGAAGAACCCAAAGATAATGCCAGCGGAAGCGATTGGCCTGCGAGAGAAATCAGAGCGGACCCCCGAAATAAGGAAGGCCCCGGCAATATCGAACAGAGCGGGGAGGGGAGAGAAGGAGGAGAGTCTCGTCGATCGACGAAAGGAGGAGGGAACGAGACGAAAACGACCGGCATCGACAGCGATGACTCTGCAAATCGTACTCGGGAGACTGTAAACCCCAGAACGGCGGAGGCAAAGCAAACAGATGTTTCCGAAAGTAAAGAGCAAAAAAAGAAGAGGGGAACGAAGCGGTATAGTAATAAAGCCAATAAAAACGATCGCAGAGAGAAAGAGAGAGAGGAGAAATAAGAAGACGATGAACAAGGAGAAGTAGAAGCGGTTTCCACTCTCCTTGAAAAATGACCCTCCTTTTGATTTTGTGTCTCGGGGTAGGGTCTTTTGCTCCTCTGTTTTCTGACTTGTTTCTCCGAGCTTTTCATCTGGTACCTGAGCTTGTCGGCTGGTGATTTTCCACCGCCCTTCCCTCCGCGCTCGGCAGTCTCCCCGAATGGAGGTGTGCGCTCCATGTCCGCACGCCTCGCCGTTCGCCCCTCTATGTCCCACGTAAGCACGTATGTACGCGTATGCGTGTTCGGGATCCAAGCCCGTTCGAAGTGCCTCGCATTTCGGATGCGGCTGCCCTATTCCAGAAAAGTTGAAACCGAGAAACTCCGCTGTTTTCAGCTTCGCATTTTGATGTTGGCGGTTGAAATCTGAACTTCACACCGGCGATAGGGGTAATTTTCCGAAAATCGAGTCTTGCTGTAGGGTTTTTTTGCTTTTTTTTCCCGATATGGACTTTCCGATTGGTAACTGAATTTGCAGCACGGTGTGCGAAGAGGGGCGGAACAAACGGCGGCAGGTAAAATATTACGATAATTATTTTATTCGTTTTTTTTTATTTTGGGTTTTCAGCTATTCATTGGTGGGCTCCGTGCTCGAGACAGATTCTGTGTACGTCGACGATAATTTTTAAAACATTTTAGAACGTACGGAGGATCGATTCATTGACTGTCGGACGGTTTACATATCACAAAAAGTGATATCTTTCCCTTACCATTCCCCCACACACGTTCATAGAGGTCTATTTAGGGCTACACGCTTGGTGAGATCGCTTTTGATTGCTTTTTTCTTTACAAATAAAGTTTTCGATTGATTGATTGATATACACACACTTACGTCTAAGCATATAGGTTATGTGGGGCATGCTTGGGGCAGGGCGAAGAAATAGTAACTCTCAATTCCATTTGATGAGCTTGCCTCACAAGCTTCACGATTAATCGCAACTGTATTTTTTAGCAAATGCAAATTTTGCTGCTCAGTCGCCCACTTTCAACGTTTTGTGTTTTGCTCGGTTGCGGTGAAAACCAGTCCCGTAGAATTATTATAAAGCTACGCGCCCAATCATGGTTTTCATATCAAACGGAGACGGAGGCGCTGGCTATTGGCGAGGAGATGGAACTATAGGGGGCACAGTTTCATTATCATCATCATCACCACATACAATCGCTGATTGGCAAACAACTCCGACGCCACCACTCGCTTAGCGTACGCCGCATCGTTTGCACGCTTCCTGCATATTCGTTTGTAGCGATAAGGTGTGCACTTGCTGCATACCGAAGTGCTCCAAGCATGCTTTTGAACCGGGTATACGCAGCGCGCAGGACTGCAGCACGTACGCTATGATGCGGACACTGTCCGTTGTCGGCTATGGTGCAACGCTGCGCTCAATGACATCACCGCAGTTGAGCACGTCTTCTCGTTCAACGAGACACCGCTTCCTTTTGCCGATGTCGTCTATGATTGTCGCAAGACACAGGGTAACTGAAAAGTGAAGTGCGCGTTTTGTCAATCCTTCGGGAAAACACGGACGCCGCGCCGGCCACGCACGATCCAGCACAACGTGGCTGTCCCGGCACGCCCGCGCGTGACCGCACATGCGCTCGTTTTGCCTTCCAAGAGGACTTCGACGACATTGAGCGCAAGGGGAACTAAATTTCTTCTATCTAGATGCGTTTATGAGAAAAGAATAGTGTTACATACCATTCACGAGCCTTGCGTCTTCCATGGCAGTGAACGCACTAATGACTGGGGTCGGAGGGTTTGTTTGCCACACAGTGTTAGTTCCAGAGGTGGCCGCCAGGGAGCGCCACTCCTCGACCTATTTATATATAATAGGTAAGGGCCACTGAGATGCAGCTGTAATGAAAAATAGAGCACTTCGAAATTACAACAGGTATGGGGTGGTGAGAGAGATTTGGAAAGGGGTCATGGTGCCTGGCTTGACTTTTGGAAACGCAGTCTTATGCATGAAATCCGAAGTGCATGCAAGACTAGAAATAAAACAGAGCGGAGTAGGTGGGCTGGGGGCTCATTGCAAACCGCCAAATCAGGGAGTACAAGGAGACATGGAATGGACGTCATTTGAGGGCAGGGAATTCGCTGTGAGCAAAATAGAATTTGAGGATCGGTTGAGGCAAATGGATGGAGAGCAATGGGCACGAAATGTTTTTAGCTATTCATACATGAGGAGTATAGACACAAAGTGGAGACAGCGCACTAGGAAATTAAGAGGAAAGTTTTTAGGCTATAGTGGAGTTACGGAAGAGTAGGTCTCAGTTAAGAAGAAAGTTAAAGTCACAGAAAGAGATCGGTGGCTAGAGGGAATGCAGAAAAAGATGGCTCTGGAAGGCTATATATTAAACAAAACAGTTATTGCCAAAGAAAGCATTTATGACAATTCAAGGGGAAGCTCATTGTTGTTTGAGGCAAGGACAGGTATTTTGCGAACCAGAACATACAGAGCGAAGTAACAGGAAATGGATACAGTGTGCGCTGCTTGTAGAGAGGAGGACGAGACGGCTGAGCACTTGATACTCTACTGTAAAGGGCTTCACCCTATGCCTACCGAAGACAACATAAATTTAACAAAGTCAATGGGTTTTAGAGACAGCGAAGGAAAAGTGGATTTCAAGACAGTAGAGATTACCAAGCAAAGATTAAGTGAATGGTGGCAAAAAGCGAGAGAAAACTATGTATTTTCTTATTAACTGATGGCAAGGGGGTTTTATAGCCTCACTTTCTTTTTAGTGCGGAGTGAATATAGTTTTCACATTTAAATATTCTAAGCTTAACGGGTAAAACAAAATGGCTAGGTGGCGTAAGCTACCGCCCGATCCAAAGGGCTCAGCCGGGTTCATCCATCCATCCTCCCCAATAGAACGGAGCGTGTGCGATGTCTACAGCCCCTGTCGAGTTGACGAACGTACCTATATGTATACACAAAATAAGATATTCTAAAACAGTAAAAAAAATCCTTCAGGAAGAGGGCATTGCATCACCGTGAAACTGACGTCCACTAAACTGACAAAGCTTTCCCTTGTAGCTATACCGTGCCCGCGCAGAATAACCTTCACTGTCACCATTCCTCTTGTCCGTTGAAAGCGGCATTTCCGACCTACGGTTGGCACTCAAACGTCGCGCACAAACCGAACGGTGTACATTAACCGTGCCGCCGTCAAGCGAGCTGTACACGAGGGGGACATGACAAACAAAAAGGGAGGGGGTTCTACACGGCGATTCCTACTCCTCCGACTTCCTTTGTGTTCCGGAAACCAATTGTATAGATGTCCCCTCTCCGGTCGATCTCTCCCGCGTTCGCGCTTCGTCTTTATTCCCCTCGTTTTTTGCTCGACGTTTTCTCGCGATCCGCTATCAGCTGGGCGACACCGTTATGGGGAGCTCCTGCCGGTGCCTTTTGCCCTGTCCCGACTCGGCGTTGGGCCGGACCTGGGGCCTCGGATTTTATGAGAAGGCCTTAGATCTAGTGTGCAGGGAACGTTAAAGGCGGAACGGTAGGACTTAACACGCGGGTATTTTTCTTTTCTTTTTGTATGATACTGCGACGATGCAGTGATACAAAATGCCAACGTGAGTCAAAGGATGCATGTTTTCAGCGAACAGTTCGTGTCTCAGCACAACTATGTGTATATATATAGTGCACGATGGGGAAGACTACTTTATGAACGGTTCATTCTGTTTTACTCTGCATTTATTTTCATGAAATCGTTGTTTTCAATCACTTTTTTCTTTTAGGTATGTGTGTGTGTGTGTGTGGGGGGGGGGGGGGGGGAGGAAGAGGGGGCTGATTTATTCGGTAACCCTAAGACCATGTCAGAGCACTCAAAATGAAAATCATCGGCTCTCACTTATCGCGTATATGGACGTAATTCGTGAGGTTGTCTCGCTAGGCAAACTGATAAATATACGCCCCAGCGTCGTATCTCTTCATAAATTTGAATTGTCTGTCGTCATTACGTCTTGTCAAAGCCTCAGCGGAAAAAAAAAAGTATTAAGCAGTCCACGACAGTATTACATTCCAGACATTCAAATTCAATACACGCAGCCGGGCTTTTCTTGCGTATGTGTTCATGCAAAGAAAGCAATTTGAAACACCAAGCGGACCGTTTGGCACTGCGCGTCTGTAAAGTTCTCGATTGTCGCGATGGAGTACCTTTTTCCCTCAGGAGAAAGCTCCCGAGTAAAGACGTATTAACGTCCCAGCACAGCGACTACATTAAGAGGAGTCGCGAGAGCGGAATGCTCGGAAGTCCACCGTACAGCATGGCGCGTGCGAGCGGCGCGCGGAGCCCCGATTACGCCGTTGGGCCTGGGTCAACATCGGGAGCCCCTTCTCCGCAGAACGTCAACAGCGTCGGCGGCGCCAAGCTCATTAGGTGTCGTAAAACGGGATCATCGGCGCGGTTTACACCGGCGGTCGCAGGAAGCCGCCTGTGTTCTTATTTAGTCTGCCTCGTTTGGGCTTCACGATACGTGCACGTGATTGGGGCCGCCGGAGGCCACAGCTCATCAGTCTGTTCGAAGGCTGTCCGCACTGTTTCGTATTACTATGGTGTTGGTGGCTGGAAGGCGTCTCCTACTGGCGTGCTTAACCGCGTCCGAAAAGGTGGTCCCTCGATTTCCACCTGATGACGTCATGAAAGTGTCATGCTGTCGCCGACTGCGATCCTCACGGTGTCACAAGAGCGTTGGTGACAGACGCCGGTTCTGCTGCAGGTCGCTTTCTAGCTTGACACTTTACGGAAGTTTCGGCACTGAGGCGTTGGGAGTTCGTGACGACGGCGACACTCACGTTTGGCCGAGCTTTTATGCGAAAACTTCTACGACCAGCGACCAGGATCGCGACATCCCACAACGTAAAGGCTGAACTCCAGGAAGCGAACTTCCACGGCGAAATTCAGGCGGCAAGAATCTATGACGACGCGCAACCGTGTATCTGTTCACCACTGAACTCCTTAGACGAAGAAGCTGCGAACGGCGCCGTTGCGAACAGCGCTACTGTCGGTGTTGCCAAGGAGAATTGAATATCCATTGAAACCATGCCACTTATAAAGCTTTAATTAAACGCGTCATACTCGTAAAAAGCTCAAAACAAATTCGACGGAACGAACAAGTAAACTATAATAGTGTGCATTTGAGTCTTAATAAACCTTCCAGTGTTTGTTGGGAAAGACATTGTTTAGATGCGGCGGGGAGCATGCTTGGTCTGTAACACTGTGCATCGGAGCCAGGCGGAAGCCAAACCGCGTACTACGTCCTGATTGGTCCGTGTCCTTCGCTGCGTATCGGCCGCTTCCGATAGCGGCGTTCACTGGTGGAACAATAGGGACCTCTAGCAAACCGTTACCGTGTTCCGCGTGCCGCACTACCGAAGCCTTTGAAGCATGCTTTTAAGCACGCGTCCTGCGGTCATGGTATCACCAGGCGCGCGCTTAAAAGCATGCTTCAAAGGCTTCGGTAGTGTGGTATGTGCAACGCGGTAACGGTTCGCTAAAAGTGCCGAATGGGGAACTTTAGCAAACCGTCAGCGTGTTCCCCGTGTACCGCACTACCGGAGCCTTTGAAGCATTCTTTTAAGCGCGCGCCCGGGCGATACCGTAACCACTGGGCGCACGTTAAAAGCGTGCTTCTAAGGCTCCGGTCGTGCGGTACGCGGAACACGGTAACGGTTTGCTAAAAGTCCCATAGCTCCGCGAGATATGCGGCGAGCAGTCAGTTCTTTTTTTACGCCGCTTCAAGACCGAACGCCGCCAGGCGAAGTTCGTCAGGTAGTCGCCGCATTTTAGCTCCATAGAGTTCAGCCTCAACACTCCGCTTTTTCTGACGTCACTGTTGCCACTTCAGGACCGCTCTCGATGCATGCGCGGAACGCCCACCAATTGGAGACGCGTTTCAGGCACCAAAACATTACGCATGTTCCCAGTTGGGATAAATGTAATTGGGAAAGCGATTTGGCTTTTGGGTAGTAGTATAGTGTGCCTAGATTTTAGGCTCTTTCTGTCTGCTCAATTGGGGTTAAGTGGTTTATGGGCCGCGTTTGCGATACAAGCCAGGAGGAGGTGGCGAACGCGTCGACCGTCTTCCAGCGTCTCCAAGCTGTGCTCAGCCTCTCCTCCCGCGCTAACCTCCTCGCAACTCGCTACAACGCACGCCTGCGCGCACACGCCCAATCTGCGGAGAAGTTTACCGCCATGAAATGTGGAGAACCCTCCGTGGTTTGAGTTGCTTCCATTTTACACTCCAGCAATTTTTTAGCTTCCCCTACTAACTACAGTTTACAAATCCCCAACGCTCTTTTCCGGTATGCTATTTAGTATCGCGAAACTCACGATAGGTAAAGTGAAATCGGCAAGTGAAAATGTTACAAAAACCAGCATTCAAATATACCCGCATCTTTTCGGTGCCGTGACGTCAGTGGAATGCAAGCTTGCCAGTCGAGCGAGCAGTCTATAAAATAGAATATGCCAATCATTTGTTCCGTGCTGGAGCGCGGGGACTGGAGCGATCTTCCAAAGCATTCATTTGACGCCATGAAACTGCTTGGAATCAGGGGGGAACAAAGTCTACAGTACAAAGAGTGAACCCCTGCCTTCCGTTGGCGTCACTTTTTCGTTGTGGCCAGTAATGACTTTATTTTAAAAAAAACACGTTGAGTACCGAAAAAGCAAATTTAATAACTTGGCAAAAAAAAGTATTTTGACATAATATTTGGGATACTATTTTAGCGATGCTTGTTGGTGTGTTTAGCATAATTTCAGGCAAATCGGGGACCACGAAAAAATCGTCGGAGTACCTCTTTAAAGGGACAATGAAGACGATTTTATTTAATATTTTTTAATGGTGTTTTTAGGTTTCTTGGGAACCTAGCATGCTGCCCAACTTTTGGTAGACATTTGTGACGCGTATTTCTGTGCCTACGAAAGAACTGAAGAAACCGAAACTGAACTATCTCCATTCTCATTTCTGGGCCTCCGAAAACGGAGGTGACGTAGGGAGTGACGTCAGGTGTGAATAGTCGGTATTGGTAGTATTTAGGAGACCGAGACTCTGATTACCGCGGTGGGTTATAGCAGCGCGGTGGTGCGGTCGTTTTGTCGAATCTGTCAACATGGGCGACAATGCCGCTCTCGCGAGCGAGTTCGGGCTTCCGTTCAGTGACTAACACCAACGGAACGGGAGTACGTGTGTGGCGGCCTCCGCCATCACCCGACGGAGACCGCCCAGCCGGCAACGAGCGGCCCGCAGGTTCCGAAGCAGTGAGCAACAATCGCGCGGGCGAGCCGAGAGCGGCGCGTTGCCGAAGGACAGGGACGCCGGGGAGATGCCCAGGGGAAAGCGGCAGCAACCAAGCCTTTCCGGGAACCGGTTCCTCCGCGGGGGACGCTCCTCAAAAAGGAGAAAATAAACAGCACCATTTTTGGTTTTCACCAAAGTCGGACGTCCTCTCTTTTCGTCGTCAAAGAACACGAACAGCAACCCACACGCGAAAACTAGTGTCGCCCGAACTAATACTGGTCTCCCTCTTCAGTCGACCGTTAGAACAGCCCTCTACAGCGCACAAATTTGACATGGCTACCATTTCGCAAAATCCTTCGAGTACCGTGTTCCCAAAGTAAATACGGCCCCGACATCTGAAACCAAAACCGAACGCCTCCCGCGTGTTCTTTTTTATTTTATTTTGTTTGCCCGTAGTTACTCGTTGCCCGTTTCGCGTCCAGCGTAGCAAAGAGAAAAACAATTATGCTGTTTTATTTACGGTTTAGTAGTCATTTTCGGGACTATGTATACTTTTCATGGTTATTCAAACGGAAATTAGAACAGTATTCCTAAAAATCGCGAACCAAAACGTAACAGAGGGCACGTCTCTCGTTTCGACTAATCGCTGACGCGTCTCTTGTGACGTCGCGCTTCTTGGCCCCGCATCGGTCACGTGAGCTCCGCTTCTCCTGGCTTCTCCCGCAACTCTCGGGGCGTCGCACCAGTCGATCCCGGTACGATTACTACCGCGACTGTTTAATTGATTTGCGCGGCACACAAGCGCCGGTTTCGGCTGAAATTTGGGCAACGTGGCCTGACACGTGCCTGGAACCCAGTTCAATCGCCAAAACAATATCCGAATTTGCCTTCATTGTCTCTTTAAGTCTAGGCTCTTTAGGAAGAAGATCCTACTGTCGCGTCCCTGGCGGCCATGTTGAGAATGAAATATGTGGGGACAAGTACAGCGTGAAATATTTGTTTTTGTTTCTAACGCAGCGCTAGGCTGACGTAGCCGGACGCTGGGTCAACGTTCGGCTGGAACTCGTGTTTAATGAGTGAAGCATCGATAGATCTATTGCTTAATTACCCAAGCATCAAGGATAATGATGGGAATGTGGGTCTATATGCTGCACGCGCTGGGCTTCGCCATATAAAAGGGTAGGACTAAATAACCAAGATAAGGCGTTGACGAACACGCGTGGAAGGACCATTTGTTTTAGGCTTTTGCTTTAGAACAGTTACTGCTGTAGACTCAGCACTTGCATCGCGTAGACCTATACGTTCCCTGCATACTCCTTGATGCTTTGGGAATTTAGCAATGTCTATTGAATTCGAATCTGAGCCAAACGCTGACGCGGAACTCGTGTCCAATTTGTGTTCCGTGCTGGATCGAGGAAGATATAAAGAATTCACAGACCCTGTGTCGGGTAATCACCGAGCTCTGTAGAAAAGAAGCCGGACAAAGAGCCCCCTATACATAGTACGACCTTCTTACTAATGCCCGAACTCCTGTAATCGCTACAGAGCTTTTGGTCGGGCCTTCCTCTTTTAGAGGATGAACTGTACTTCGGCTGAGAGGAAAGCAGCCAGTACTCCGCGTGGCAACTGAGCTTATCGATAGGACGACCAACCGGCTGAGTCCGACCTTCTCAAACGCATGGAAGCTCGAGACCAGGAGGGAGGTGTGTTTGTGTGCGTGTGTACACCGCACCGTACTCCGCACACGTGGGGTGGGAGTTGCACACCTATTCGCCTTTGCGGTTTGCGGTAGCCCTTTCGGGCGACTGGAGTCGCGATATGATAACGTCTATTCGACGTCGGTCCGGTGCTGCGGTCCTGCAAAGTATGCGTCTCTGGCTGATCGGCGTGTGGGTGAAGCTTATTTCGCGGTCAGGGCGACTTGAACTCGGTGCGTCGTTTTTCTTGAGCAGAATCCTTGGGTTGGGTGTATCGACGCAACCATAATGAAGACTCATGATTTCAGAAACGACCGGCTCAGTTAATTATATTATTTTTTAATTCAACGTTGTTTGCTCATTGTCCTTATCGGAGCGTTGACAGCGTCACCGAATAGTTTTTGGCTGACCTGAACCCGCTAGGCTGTTCTTAGGTTCTCCGTTTGGACAATGAGTTACTTTAAGCCATACCATCGCATATGGTGTGTGGCGTATGGTACATGTTCGATATTTCGAGCTTTTCTCTAATTGAATTTTTACTTGGTGTAAGATTTGATACTCTATAGGATGTTAATGATTTGCTTGAAAGGTCATCTGACCAGATATTTATGGAGGCCTATGTTTCTAATAAACGGAGAGTTTATGTTAATCTTTTTTTTTTTTTAAAGAAGGTGCCAATAAAGCATTGTTGTAAACCCGAGACTGGGGATACGGACAAGGGACAAACACAGAAACTCAAAACCGGAATTTCTTTTCCACAATGTTCTTCACCGGTTAGGAACCAGCTAATCTGTAAGCAGAGTACTTTTCTGTGTTTTAGCGTTCCAGCTTTGCTTCATGTATTCACAGTCTTTAAGGCCGGAGCAAAATTATATTAAGGAGAAACAAAGCTGATTCACAAGGCTCAGCTGATTCAGCTATGTACCTTAGGCTCGAAGTTCTCCATTTCTTACTGAAGCCGGGCCTCGAGCAACAAGAAAACTATTGACTTTTTGAACAACTTAGGAAATGGATGTCGTATGCGGGATCTGATTGTATATACGTTCGAAGTCAGTGCGTAAAATGGATGTGTGCATACGGGGGGCGGTGTTTGTAAGCCTATAGTCATCTCTCCCCTCATCCTTTTGTGGTCTACTGAATACTGCGTCGTTCGATAAAACGAAGCGTGTTCTATTTAATCAATAGTTCTATCGTTTGTTTGATTGATTCTTATTTTGTAATGTCATGAATGTAAACATTCTTACGATAGTCCTGAAGAAGGACCAGTAGTATAAATAAATTAAACAAATTAAACAATTCATGGTGCGTCCTGTGTACTTCGCACTCAAGTCACGAGGCGCGGACAGGAATGTAATATCTGTTTGGAACGTATTCAGCTACGTCGCACGAATGAATTTGGACGTAGCCAAGGTGCTGTTCCTTATCTGCTCTGGACAGCGTATAGAAGCAGACCGAGACGCAGGCTCTTTCTTTTTTTTGACAACCACAGGAACGTCATACAATTAGTACTTCTGATGCTTTCTTTTTTCTTTTTTCCGCCGTCACTTCAGTTACATCTATATTCGTCCCTTTTTCAATTCAGGCATCATGAGAATCAGGGCTCCTCCCGTTCTATCCCGCTCGGACGAGTTCATCTTCCAATAAATGCCCGCTATTCTGTCTCTTTCTTTCTTTCTTTTTCCAAACCGCCACATAAACTTACTTATCTTTTTTTTGTGTGTGTTTTTTTAGTTCTTTCTTTGCAGTTAGAGAACCTGAGCTGACCTAACGGTGACAAAAAATGAAACGCACCGGTACAGACCGGCTGCAAAGCAACGAACGACACGGGTCGCGCCATCTGCCAGGTCTGCCCGTTATGAAAGTCCCCCCCTTCCCTAAAAGTCCCGTTTCATTCTGTCGTCTCGGAAAGGTGAGCGTCCCCACGGAGCGGTCCGGTAAACATGACCCCTCTCCCTTCTTTCCCCAATCATAATGGCGGTGGTTAGCTCCCGTCTCTGCCGCCACCGGGATACAGCGTCGCCCTCTCATTGTCATGCGGCCGCCATCTCGGGGGGTGACAGAGCCGCCGTCCATCCCACCCGGTGCGCCGCCGCCCGCCCGTGGCCCACCGTGCGCGCCGGGGTCCCACGTCCACCACTCCCTCCCCATCTTCCCTTTTCTCCCCTTACCTTTGTGACTCACCCCCCAGGGCTCGCGTCCTACGTTCCTGGGCGGCACTCTCCCACGACTCTTGCTTTGTGTTTCAACGCACGGGTGGAAAGGGGAGGGGGTGGAATTGGGAGGAAGGTTAGGGCCTTTAGCGAGTATTACGGCAGCTCCGCGGGAAGGGGGAGGAGGAAAAGAGATTTGGGGTCTTTGTGTGGCCGTGCCGGGAGCAGCAGCCAGGGCACGAGTCGAGCGATATACAGCGCAGCCGTTGCGCTCACGGCGACGGCGCTGATCACGGTGGGGGGATAAATTCCACCTTGATTCCGACGACCGGGAGCCGAGCTCGTAAGGAAGAGGGGGTGGGGGGGAGTCCCGTGCCCCCCCCCCATGCAGTCTCTCATATAGCCCTCCCACCTTCCTGAAAGCGTCCAAAGTGGTCCAGACTTCGTCGTGGCTATAGGTTTGAAAGGAACCTGGGGGATTTAAAGGGGGGGAGGGGACTTCAAGGTGTGTTTGTAAGCGAACGGGAGTTTGAGGGATGGAGGGGGTGAGGGTTGGACACGTGGGGCTCCCGGAGTAGTGGTGCGGGCACGGGAAGGGGGATTGGAAACCCTGGCGCGCGTCATGCTCGTTAAGCGGTCGCATTGAAGAGCAGTCGCGTGGGTCTGCCGCTGGGGATGGAGGTCCACGTGTGAGGTTGGAAGCGTGGCACCGTTCACCTTGTCCGCTTCAGCTCCGCCCTTCACTCTCCCCCTCCGACTCCCTGCTTTGCATACAGAACAGTTGTTCTCCCTGCCAGGTGGAAAGGGAAAGCGCAGCGGTGGGGATTAAGCAAGAAAGGACCCCCTCCTTTGTGCCTTTTTCCTTGCCGACTGCCTTTTCTTATTTTGTGGATGTTTCGTTGTTATTCCGGTCGGCTTCTTTGTAGGCATCGCTTTCTTTTTTTCTTGCTCGTCCTGTTTTGGGAAAGGTAAAGGTGGGGAGAGTTTTCGGGGGATCTGGATGCAGCAGATGGGAGAGACGAGATTCAGTTTTGGGCTTCGTTTTTGTTTGCGGACCGGGTGGACGTTTTTATTGTGATGGTGATGATCGCGGTCATTATGGGAAGGTGGGGAAACGCGTCCTCCGATGGAGAGGATGTGGAAGAGAAGGGAGGACGGGCCTTGATGAACTAATGAAATCAAGTTTTCCAGGTCAACGCGGGTCGAAGAATTGCGTCGACGGGTGCGTGAATGCCTTTCGCGTGATTCTTTTCAGAAGTTTGTGCCTGCGACCAACCGCAGCGATATGCCATAGTAGGTGAATAGACATGCAGTCTCTTTGATTTCGGAAGGAGGGCTGAATGCAAAGGGAGCAGAGGCTAGCACGTCGTTTATTCCCTTTGGTCACTTAGATATCCGATTTAGAAACAGATTTCCGGAAGTGGTCTAACTGATAAATGTAATTTTAGTTGGATTGTTTAGGGATTAGCTTTAATTCTCTGCTTGGGAGTCAACCGGAAATGTAGATATGAATGGGGGATTGCCTAGACATAGATGCGCTTTCACTCGTGTCTGCTTTTACTAAAGGAAGGATATGGATAAAGGCACGTTAGGTTGCCCGAACACTTGCTGCAAAGCGAGGGATCGTAGCATAAATTACACTTCGGTTTCTAATGTTAAAGAGTGACTTTAAAAGCGTAGTGGGAATTGTTCAGTTAGAGCATGCCTGAAGTTGCTTTGACGTAGCTTAAACGCCCAATAGATATTTCCCACTCTTTCTAATATAATATATCATCACATGGAATCAATTTTTTTTTTTTGAACGGGGCTTTCTAAACGTTTTGGAACCGGATCGGGGATCTGTCTCAGTCTCGAGGGGCGGAAAATAAACACGGGAATTAAAATGAGGAAAGTCTAAATAAGTAAACCTTAGTAAGCATCTCAATAATAAAATTTAAACTAGAGTAAGACATTAAAAATGTAAGGTAGATGAACGCATATAGTATAATTTTGAAAGTATTTTGTGGCTAACTAGGACATTACAAAATAATTATGACCCAGAAAGCTCACCAGGTATGAAGTTATTTATTTATTTATTTCTCACGTACCGCGGACCATGTGGGTCCCAGCAAGACCGAACAAAAAAAGAAAGCAACGTCCGTCCTTCAAGCATGACGAACAATGCATGATCTCCAGGCAGACGTCACTATTTGAAGCTGCACGTAATTTATACACTCATGCACACAAAAAACAGGAATCATCACCATCAACTCAGTTTACATGATATTCACAGTAGCGAAAATATTCCACTTCAAAAGTACGAAAAGTATTGCAGGAGACCGATACAAAACGTAAAAAGACAAAGTTTACTTACATCATCAAAATGACAAACCTCTTAATGCAGATGAAATATCTGCTGAAGTAAACAATTTTGGAGGCAATAAATTCCATTCACTTATTGTTCGAGGAAAGTATGAAAACCTAAATATGTTTGTACGTGCAAAATAGAGAGTAGTAAACATACCAAAAAAGAACTTTGGTATATTTACACGGGGCAGTAGTCTAATGAGAATGGTAGACCTGATAATGATAACCTGGAGTAGTTTTGACAGAGGGTTGTAAGCACAATATACGAGACAATGCAAAGAAATTTTTACATTCCTAGTTGCACACACGCGAAACAGGAGTCTACGAATAGTGGTGCTAGTAACGACCATGTACAATAAGTAATGTGGCGAGAGAGCCCGTGTTTCGATTAAGTTGTCTCTTGTTCTTCCTGAAATCTTAGCTTGCGCTCTTGGTGCGCGTTTCGGCGCCGTGTTTCTACGCGCGCTTATTTGTGCATTGGTAGCAGCGGGCCGCGTGTCGCGGAAATGACCTCGGCCATACGCGGGCATGACAGAAGGCTTCCGCGGGCCGGGGTTTGGTTACTCTTGCTTTAGAATAAATAATCTATCATTTATATTCTGAGTGCGTGTCATTTTCTTTTTTTATTCTCGATCGAGAGAAACAAAATATTGGTGACATATTATAGTGGCTTTTCATTTTATCGTTCACTGTGAGAGTGAGTTGAAGGTAACTGCTTGGTTCTCCATTGTCGTGTAGAAATGCACGACTCTTGAAACCCTACACAGCACAGTGAAACTCGAGCACTCACGGTGCGCACTTGGACTCTTGGAGAGTTGCAGGGCTCTTCAAATTCGACAGATGTTCGTCATAACTTCTATTACCATGGGACTGGGAACCTTGTCCTACTTAAATAATTTCGCAGCCATCGTCGGCACTTTAACAGCGGGCTTCCGGGGGATTGTGACGACGCTGCTGAGCGTTTTTTGTTCTGTGTCCGGTACAACATCTCGACATCTGTGTAACACCGGTAATTTGACACTACCAATTCATTTCTGCGATGGAATTTCTGGCGTCTAATTTCTTTCGAAAATAAATTTTGATAGAGTCTGCTTAAAGCCGCGAGTTTCACCCCTCACTTGCATGATATTGATGTCCGTATTTGTGCCAGCAGTTTTATTTCAAATGATGCGTGATAATATATTTGATTCCTGTCGATATACTTTGGAGCATGTTGCTACCGATATCAACTGTGTGCATACGATCGTTCATCCTTGACTATTCGTCAGCGGTCTGTTCGTCTGCAAGCGCTTGCACGTCGAATGACTCGTAGTCTGAACGACAATCACCTGGTCCTCCGCTCGGAGGACGAGGTGATTGTCGAAGCCGCGTGTTCTGTCAATAGGAGCCATCGAGGACAAGTCGCCATCATGAATGAAGAACAACCGAGCAAAGACGTAAAAATATACCTCAGACACGAACGCAGGCAGCTTTGCACAAGAGGTACGAACACGCACAACCTGCCAGCCGGTTCCTTCATGGTCCGGACTCCGCACCAAACATCGGCGTTGTTCGCACGCACAGACGTACATCCGGTGGACCGAGTCTCCCCAACCCCTTCGGCGATTCCCCAAATGGCCCCGAGTCGGTGGGGGAAGGGGGCTGAAACGCCCGAAACGGAAGGAGTCCCCCCTCCTCCCACGGGCCCAGCAGCGAGCAATTGCCGACCGGCAAGCAAGCAAGCAACGGGACCCGTCCATCGGCGAAGAGCAAAAGCCCCGTCGCAGGTGGAGCGGCCAAGCTGTGCCGGCGGGGCGCCCGAGCTGCCCGGCGGCGGCCGTCCGCCCCCCGAGCGGCCCACCTTCCCCGGCGAGGGAGCGCGTGAGAGGGCGCATCGACGGGCCCGCCAGGGCAGGAGCTCGAGCCAGGAGTGCGCAGGCGCCCAGGGCAGGCTCTGGCCGCGGCTGCCTCCTTTCCACCACCTCCGCTTTCACCTTTCGGGCCGCGGCGGTAACTCAGAAGGCGGCCGCCACCCCTTCGTGCGTGAGCCCCCGGCTCGCTTCCCCGTGTGCCACCCGCCCGTGTGCTGCTGCCCGCACGCCTCGTACACCTCCGTGTGCCCCCCCGTCCCGTGTGCCATGTGTGTTGTGCCCCCCGCGCGGCTCCGGCCGTCGCCATGTCGTCCCGGACGCTGCCCCTGCTGCGACGTCCGTCCACCGAACGTCCGCCGCTGAAGCTGGCCAGGTACGGCTCCGGCCCGCGTGCGCGTTGCCGGCGTGTGTCTGCGCGAGCGTTTGGTCGGACGTCCCGGGCCGCGTAAATGATGTCGTGCGGCTTTTTGGCACGTCGTCGTCTGCCTGGAGTGTGCTTGGATGGGGAAAGGGTGCGCTGTCACGTGATGTTGTGGAGAGAAAGAGTATTTAAGAGAGGGTGAGTGAGGGTAGCGAAGCTGACGTGTGCTGTGTTTTGGCGCCTGTCGTTCGGTACAGTTTGTACCGATGCACATTTCGCTGGCTGGCGAACGGCATCATCCCTTGCCATGCGCCATAGAAGGTTTCGTCCGTGGAGAGGCGTGTGTTGCCACTGGAATGACGTTTCTCATTACGAGAGTGATAAGTCGAATCACCCCACGTACGTAACAGACATTTAGGGTAATGAATTGATATCGAAACGGGTGTCGTCATTCGCCTAGCTTTGATTGTTTTTTAAGGGAAAGCTTAATACTTTTAAAGCCATCTTTTATGTGCCATGCAATTTACATCGCATAAAAAAGCACAATTAAGAAGGTGCTCGGAATATTAATACGAATAACCTTAATTTAAAGAATTTTCGGATTTCATCTTTTTTTGCAAGTTCCTGATGATTACTTTACACATGACAATGATGGCTCATCGATGTCCATTTATGGCATGGAGCTCGCGAGATCCAAATGGGCTTCAATATATTTTTTTCGCAGCATGAACAATGCCAGTTGACAGTTTTGGTATCAGCCGCGTTGCACACACTTTCGAGGCTTCATTCAGTATTATCAGCGGGTGCGTATGAGTCCACGACGAATCTTCTGTGAACCGATTTTTTTACGTGAATGCACGTACAGTCGCATACAGTATGAGTGCTAACGGGCCGCCATGCCTTTTGGAGTGCCTGCAATATTTTTAAAAAGTTCCTTTCCAGGCCGGGGTTCGAACGCAAAGCTTAGGTCCCAACCTCGGAACTTTTTGAGAAGTAATATGAAAACGAAATTTGCTTGGACCTCAGATGTAAACAAAGGCCGGAGCTAGTTTCCCAACTCGTATTGTACGGGGAAGAGGGGGGGGGGGGGGGGGGGGGGGGAGAGTTATTTTCTACTACGTTTGACTTTCTACTCTGCCGATGGCGTAATGTTGCGCGACAGTAAAACGACTCCACCCGGCAAAACATGCCATAATTGTGGTTTCGGCTTGACTCTAACTTATACAACTTCATTCTCTTTTTTATTAGTTTTGTTTTAGGAGAGGTTGATTTATAGGCTTAAATGCAGAAATTTTGGCATGCCAAAATAAATAGAGTAAATAATATCTTCGAAATCCCCTTCTGTCATAACGCCACCGTGGGCATTCGGAAGTGCCTATGGCGCAGCAAAATTGGTTCCGAGTAAACACCAGCCTTAATTTACAAGGGCAGCAACTACGTTTTAACAAACTTCCTATGCCCATTTGTGCGGGCTGCAATGAACTTCTGTGGGTTTTAAACTCGATAAAAGTAACGTGATGAAATCCATTATCATAGTTATTTCCATGAATCATAGTTAAATCCATATGTTATTTTTGCGGAAAAGCGCTATAGTGTTTTGAAGGTATTTAACAAATCTGACATGTTACTACGGGATACAAGACAATGAGGGAGCCACCCAGGGTGACCACCCGTCCTGCGACTCGCGGGACTGTCCCGCATTGAGGGCTCGTGTCCCGCGTCCGGCAAGAAATTCTAAAATCTTCAAAATGTCCCGCATTTCACACTGTCGTAACATTCACTGCGCAAATTATGGCTCTTCCGAAGAACGGGCCACGGGGTAGCACTGAGGTCGCTGATAAACGTGTGAATCTCGGTGGTATGCCATTTTCTATACAAGCACTGTTGGAAGCGACCGTCATTCTTCGAGAAGTGTGACGCGCATGTGCCGTTCTGCCTCTACCCTTGATGGCAAAATATAGCGAGCGAAAATTTCTCGCCAAAAGTTGAAAAATAAACCATTGTAATTATTTGCACATCATACTGTTTCATGTGAAAGGGTCATTATGGAAAGTTTGTTGTAGTGAAGACGGCCACACAAGCCAAAAAACCTGCAACTCACAAGAGTCGTAAAAGCAACAGCATAAGCTTCTAATTTTGTGCAAGAGCATGTTAGTATAACAGTAAGTATCAACAGGAAACAATAAGTCGAAAAGGATTTACTGTTTCTTATTTCCTTTTCATGCAGTCGGGTCTGCTGTAGCCGATTTATATGTTTTCAACTTAAGCACTCATAATAAAATATTTATCATTACAATTACACGAAAATATATCACTGTGAGTGAAAATTATTCCAGCTTAATAGCCGCCACACAATTTTCAAGTGTATAATATGCTTTCAGAGTGCACAGGATATCGGGGTTTGCGTGATGGTGAATTTTTTTTTAATACTTTTTGTCTAAAGTCATGAAAACACCGTACTCCTCGTACCCCCCCCCCCCCCCCCCCCCCCCCCCGGTCAGGGTGTCCCGCATTTCGCTTGCAGGAAGGTGGTCACCGTAGAGTCACCACAGTTCGTGACGCACAAAATAACGCGAAGAAACGAAAAACATAATAATATTATGTAAGGTAAGGCACTATTCCCAGTCGTTGGAAAGAAATGCTAAGGGAAATGCTTGATACCGATAGGCAATCTGCAATGCTGTTTGGTTTGGCGCTATCTAGCGACTAAAGCAAGAAACATTTCGTATGCCTGGGAGTTGGGGGGCTGCATTGTTCAAACGTGAGCTATTTCTCTGGTGGCGCCGCTTAGCCTAGTATCTAAAACAAGAAATGCTGAATAGGCCAGGAAGCCGTGATTGCATAACATGCCAGTATGGCGGAAGCTACTGCCCTGGTGGGCCAATCGGAACGTGACTATACTCCGCGACAACTTTTCTTGGCAATGCAGTGGAAAATACAAGCCCGCGTCCCCTCTCCCATTTTGAGTGTACGCAGGCTCTCCTCCTCTTCCATTTCCGGGGAGAGGAGGAGAGCCTGCGTACACTCAAAATGGGAGAGGGGACGCGGGACGTACCTTCCACTGCATTGCCAAGAAAAGTTGTCGCCGAGTATAGGTATCCACGGAGTGTGCTTTTACTGCGAAGAAGTATCGGCGGGCTTTTTGCTGCGTCGTGTTCCAATATGTGTGTGTTGCTGTGCGTTGCGTTCGTATAGACCTCTGCATCGCTTATCTACCGGGCAAAAAATGCTGAGTCACTGAGCTTCTGAGTCATATTAAAAAATTCTGAGTCACTGAGCTGCTGAGTGATACTTAAAAAATGATGAGTCACATGCAGCGTCTGATGTACCGCACAGCAGAGCAACAGCGCAAGCTCAGAAGGCATTCCACAGGCAGACAAGCATGGCTCCGCGCAGAGGGCGATTTTTGCAAAGGTCGATACGTAGCCCATGTCGAAGCCGTCGGCACGCAATGTAGCGCTTATCGTTCACTTTTTGCCAAGTTAAAACGAGGCAGGGTATAACCACCGTGGGCTCTCACTCTGCTGGTGCCGCCTGGCTGTTGCCGGCTGGTTATAGCTTGTTTCAGGACAAACTCGTGATTCTTAAATAGCTCATTGATGTAAAAGTAATACGTTAATGGCCATGGTGGATCGGCGGAATTGGGGCGGAATGAACATAGTTCAGTCCAACCAAATGTAGCTGATGCGAACATAAAGCAATTTCTGCTGTTGGCGCAGAGATCAGTCAGACACCGATACCGGTGAAAGACCGCGATTCGATGAAGCAGTCTTAAAAACGACTCGTGAACTCCTGAAGATTTTTGTTTTCCTTAAAAATAAAATTATTTCGGCTAAAGTGTGCTTAGCACCGACGCACTAACCGCATCGGCGTATGGGTCTTTCATGATCCAAGTGTCTGTTAAGAAGATGTCACGTGTCAGGTATGGATCAGCAGGTCGAGGTTCGGTAGGCTGAGGCCCGTAGCGACGAAGACTCGTTGAACCGTGACGTGTTACTACCACTATTTATTAATCGGACACTCCCATAGTTTTTTTTTTCACCCCTTAATTTTACGTAATCTATTTTATTCTACAATTACTGGTACGACGCGCGACTTATCTCCACTCTCCTCATTGCGTATACAACTCTGTTTCGCAACGACTTTTGAGAACACTCCAAACAGCTCTTTGAGGACTGTGTTGTCTCTTTATTTTTTTACTTCGTTTCCCCATCTTGGAGATCGCCGCACATAACAGTGCGAGTTCACCACTGTGCAGTGCATGACACGGGCTCCATTAGGAATTGAACCAGCAGAAGGTTCGTGCCCTCGAATTTCTATGACCCGAGCGGGAGCACCACATATTGGTCACTAGCGCTGCGTCGGCGTTTGGATGGCGCTCGTGTTTAATCAATGCTTCGACCGACGCTCAGCGACGGGCTCGGGCCTAATCGCCCAGTTGACGCAGTCGTGTACAGTGGGACAATGTCTCACAAAGAAGGAGGGAGGAGTGAATAGAAGTCGGTTGGTTTTGGTGGTTTGGGGTCAACACGCGCGTCCACTGGATTCAATTGATTTTTGGTGCTTTCGAAAACACGCGCACGAAGAAATGGACTGAAGTTTTTTCGAGTAATTGACGCACTGTCCCGCAATCCATCTGCCCAACAAGGCGTACATAGAGCCAATCATCTCGTTTTGCATTTGAAACCTGCACGCAAACAACGAAATCGAAAAAATAAAAATAAAAAACTAAATTACTTGAAACTGCGCAGTGTGCAGATAGCATTCTTTTGCGATCTGAGTTCTGTCCAGTAGGTCGATCAAAATTATTGGCTTCCCGCACGCTGTGCAGAAAAATGGCCTCGCGGTCTTTTTTTTCGTAAATCGTACGTCAATTACTCGAGTATATGCGATATATGGGCAACGATCGTTCGAGCAGTCGCCAACCTGACTGGCTATGGGCAACGTGTTCTCCGTTTGTCAGTTAGTGGTTTCAAATAAAACTAAAAAAATAACCTTGCTTTTCTTATCTTATTTTTAATGGCTGGTCTTTGAACAATCCTGATTGTTGGAAAACGCACGCGAAGCTCTTCAGACTCGATAAATGGAACGCTTCCAAAAGTACCGGTATCGATACCGTCTCTGTCTGGATGCGGGGGGCATTGCTTTACTCTCAAACTCCATGGCCAGTAGAGTGGCGGACATTGTACACTTTTTTACTGAAATGAATTCTGAACCTTACTTATTCGTTTCTGAAATAACACACAAAAGATATAACAGCGAAACATTTTCAAAAATGTATCCAGATCCCGCTTATGGTTAACAAAAAGAAAAGTCGAGTGACTTGAAATAAAAGGTAATAACACGTGATAAAATGTAACGTGGAGGCATGCCACGTACATTATTTAATAGGATATTGCACAGTCAAATATTCACGAGTAGTAGAATAGGCACACGTCGTATATCACCCTGTAAGGTACGAGATACACATATACTTCATGTAATATGCAACACTTTGCAGGAGATCATATTTGACTATAGTTAGTTCGAGATTCAAAGGTTATGAATGACCTGTACATTAATAAATAGTCTATACCTTTATATAAGTCGGATCTTCACAGTCTACCCCTTGCAAGACGGTCCCCGTTAAACGAACATACTCTTTAAAACAAGAGCAAGTGCTTTAGACAAGCAGGACAGTATTGCAGTGTATTTTGATTTCATCCATTTTTAGAAGGGGGTATCGAGAATATATTATTATCTATTTTCAGCTATGCCTCTTTTTCTCTAATTCCTGAATTAAATAGAAGTACTCGCACATGTGGCTGCAAAAATATGAGGTTTTTGTGGTTCTTGTTTTTCTCGCTTGTTATACGTGACCTTCCTTGGTCGTGGTGACCACCAGCCAGTGATCTGTGTGTGTCCTTCGAAGTAAGGTAGCTTTTACTCGCTTTTTTTTTCTTATATTTATTTCATGACATTTATATCATTTAAATACTGCAAAGCTCGGGAAATGTCATATTTTCGTTTTCTATTATAAAGCTTTCTTTCATCTTTTTTTTTTTTTTTATTCAATCTTCCAGTACACAGCATAGTCAACCAAAACAACTATCCCAGCTAGGTTAACATGTCTGTTTTCTCTTTTTAGCTTTTGATGAGCACCCTTCAAAGGGGCCCTTCTCCGCCCAGAGGCAATGCCAGAGGTCACAACCAGATGCCAAAGTTTCAGCACGAACCGGTGTCTTTTTCAGAAAGCATAACTGATTTTCTGAAATTTTCAGTGGAAACATGGGGTCCATTTTTGCCCGTTTTCGGTTTCTGGCGCCATAGAGTTCCGTGTATTTGAGAGCTCCATGTGCCGCCGTTTTCCCACTGCACTTTTTAGATAACTTTATAATAAGATAACTGTTAGTGCTCAAACTTTGGCATCCGGTCCGGGCCTCTGGCGCCACACTTGGTGAACGTTCGGCGATGTATAGTTTACTTTTGCTCTAAACAAAAACAAAAAAAAAAAACTTTTTATTTTTCTTCTTTTTTATTTATTTTTTTTTTTTTTTGGGGGGGGGGGGCACGTTGTACAAAATAAAGTGATGACCACATGATCAATATGACAGAGCTTACAACTTAATGACGAATTATGTGATTAATTTACTACCTTCCGGTGCCTGTATTTATGCAAATACTGGGAATTTATGTGAAAATAAATTTGTGTTTTTCGGTCCGCTTAAGAAGACGATATGCATCGCAAAAGCCCAAATTCCGTGGCAATGGGAAGGTAGCGATTTGGATGAAACGCGAACGTTTTGAGAACATACGTTACTTGGTCCTAGAGACAATTGAGGGAGACGAAATTTCTCAATGCGCCGACGTCCACCTAGGCTTATTATCGTCAAATCAAGTAGGGAGATTGTGGACGCACATGACATTTATATAATTCAGAAACACTTGCCAGCAAGAAATATAATCTTCTTTACTTTCTTGGTGACAAGGTGTTTCCACTGAAATAAGTCTTACGGACGTTCACAATCTCAGTTCTTATTTTGACGATAGTAGGCAGAGGTGGACGTCAGCTGATGTATACATTTGGTCATTTTATTTTATCTTCTGATCTAAATAATGTCATGTTCTTGAAGTTTCGTGTTCTATCTCAATCACCACCGTCGCATTCTCACGGAGTTCGAACCTTCTGCGATGCATAGCTTATTTACACTCGGGCCGAGAAGCACGCGGTCCTCTTTTCTCGTGAAGGCAAGGTATATCTCGTACATGGTGAGTGCTATAGATCACCTTTTTCAGAATTGGCCTTTAAAATATGATAAGCGTTCGGCTTAGTCGAACGCACTCTGAGAAAATTGTTTGAGGCTTTTCAGTGTCATCATAGTCTTTATGAATTTGTTCAGGATAGAATTTGGTGGTTCATCTTCAATCGCATAAATAAAAGCTTTGGTTATCCTGTTGCAATTAAATTGAAGAGGATTTTTAATCATATCATTTTGGATCACTGTAAACTTGTCCTCTGTTAAGATTGTGCTACCAGAACGGAATCAACCTGTTTTGCTTAAACCGTTAGTTTTGATGTAAGCGTGAACAGATCAGTGAACCTTTGACAGATTGTTAACCCGATGCTGGCACTCGTGATGAAAAGAAGCAAACATTAAAAACGGTCTCGAGGGTTGTCGGCGTTGGTCGCCGTCTCCAACCATTAATTGGGTGTAAGACTTAGGGTAGTCCATCACCCATGCTGAAATTTCGGTGGACAATAATTTAGTAGATGTAACAGCCTCATAAGCCCACTTGGAATTCCCTTCCTTCAAAGACAATTGAAGTAACCACTTACCAAAATATATAGTATGATGAAGCAATATTGAATTTAGGTTAGTGTTATATCGAAAGAACGCCGTTCAAATATTAAAAAGGCATACATAGTAAACTACTGTTTTTGGAGAAGCCTCGTTTTTCTACGAGCGAAATATGTATCCAAGAGCCTTTGAGATTCATTACAAGCTCCCTCTGTATGTCTGTATAGTGAAAGGCGTATGAAAAGAAGTGCGGAGCATATTTTCTTCTAGTGCGATGTTTACTTCGAAGTGCGTAGAAGACGTGTTCGCATTAGACGGTAACGGAAGAAAGATACGTTGCTTCGAGAGCTTCGGTCTTTGAAGTAAACCTAAGGTTAACGCCGTGTTTGATCTGAACCTAGGGTTAACTTCTTAGTCAATTGCGCCTGTCAAAAGGATTCACGACATTAACGGCGCCAAGTTTCCACAGTTATACTCAAGGGTGTGGAGGTTCCAAATAACTTTTTCCTTCCCTTTTTTTGAAGACGTCAAAGTCGATAGTCTTGTCGGGAATTGGGACTTATATATATGAGGGTATTTGCGAAGGAGGTTCGAAAGCATACGCTGCGACGTGTACTCGTTTTGCCTTCTTCGTTTTAAGCTCCGGAAGTCTCGTGTTCTCTACCTTAGCGGGTCTCTTCCCTTTGTGCCTGACGACCCGATGGGGACTCGGTAGTTTTAAGCAGCAGTCACACTGCCCATACATCATACAAAAGACACTGCAAACATGATGAAAGAACTATCTGCTGATAAGCCTCAACCATTTTCGAAGCAGGTTTAGTTCACATACATATGTCTGCTTCGAACACGTTTGCAGACAATATTTGTACGACCAACCTAAAATGGGCCGTCATACAAGCAAGGCATTAGACAGGGTCTGCATACTGTCTTTATTATAGCAGTCTGACCGCAGCTTTAGAGTGGGATGAAGCAAACGCGTGTGATTCAAGAAATAATTGCTGCTGGCAACACCCCCCCCCCCCCCCCCCCACACACACACACACCACTTGAACAAATTTCAAACGACAACACAGTGTGCAGTGATTTACAGGTGTGGTTGCTGCGTTGTAGAAAGGCATATAGAAGGAGATTTCCCTTCAACCACTGTGCTGTAGTGTTTCTATTGGGTTCTTTGCTTTCAGTGCATTTGATGTAGGAGACGTCTGTGTGCTTTGGTGGGACGTTGTGCGAGATGTTGCATGTGCTGGAGGAAAACACAACCACGAGTCCTTTTTGTTTTTTTAATTATATATATATATATTTTTTTTTTCCTTTTTTTTTGAGGGGGGGGGGGGGGGGGGGTGCCTGACTGCGCTTAAAGGGAAGATGGGGCACTTCTACATTTCAGAAAAAACGCTTGAATTGCGTTCATTTGGCCTTTAGAATAACATATATCAAAATTATATTTCAATGCGACGCGCCGGAGAGCCACAAGAGCAATTTCAAAATAGGACTGAAGCCCCGCCTCCCTAGCCTTGGGCAGCCAAAAGCGCCGTCGATGACGTCACGGATAGCGACTGTCTTTCGCGTTTTTCTCGCGTTTAACAATACTTACGCAGCAAATGGTTTGGGTATTCGGGTTCACGGGGTAAAAATATACTAGAATTCACTTCTAACTCATTTTTTCTAAGAAGCTCCGTAGCTTCCCTTTAAGACGGGGGCGCCCGTGATGCACCTGCAGTGGAAGAAGCGAAAGTACAGTGCTCCCCAAACTTAACGCCGCCACTGGGTTCTCAAACACTGAGCTCGTGTCCGGTACTTACAGTTCAATTTGTCACCAAACCGTTCGTGATGCCTCCTCAGGATAAGTTAAAAGTCGGGAACTCAAACATTCCTCAGATAGCTCAATGGGTCGTCGCAGGGACTGTCAGAAACGGCAAATGCTGTGGCAGCGTTAAGATTGAGGTGCACTGTACGTACGCGAGCTGTTCTGTAGAGCAGCGGAGAGCATACGAGAACGGAACCTGGGCGGCGGCAGTGGGGAGGCGAGGGACCGTGTCCGCACAGCGCGACCTCATGGATATTTCGCAACAGCGGAGGGGCGGGAGGGAGGAGGAGGAGGAGGCGTCGCCGGAGTGTACATGGATGTAGCATGGAACGATGGGAAGGAGGAGAGCGCTTTCCTTGTTGATCACGTGGGTTTTCCTGAACAGCGGTGGCCAACAGGGGGGGTAGGGGAAGAGTCGAGAGAGAGCTTTACCGTGTGTGAGGAAAAGCGGGAAGATGGAGAGCAGTGTTTCTGCTTTACGGTGGGGTTTCGCGTTCGTACATTAATGTTTTGCCAGGAAGGTGCATTTACAGTTACCGCTCTTAAACTTCGGTTGCCAATGGCTAAAGAGAACCAGCTCAGGAGCCCCCGTTTAAAAGTGCTCGCACAAATACCACAGTGAAAACTGCAAGGCCTAATTGGCCCGGCTTGACTTTAGAGCAAGAGTAAGTTCAGAAATCGGTTCATCCGAAAATACTTGAAAACAATTCCATGAGACCATTTTCGAAAAGCAGTCAAAATGTGCTTCTTTCTTTTATCGCAAATGGAATTCTCAATAGCCCGAAACACAGAGTTCCATGCGCCTTTGTGAGATCTTTCGATATTCTGATATAGTGAAAAACGGTTCTTTTGTAATCACAGAAAATATAAGTTGTATGTATGATATCAATAAACGCATGATGAAAAAAGAAAGGAAACTGCCGAAGCTTGGAACCTTTCAAACATTTTCGTGATAGGACGAAACAGGAAGAGGAAAGCCATTGCGAATCTTATCTTGATATGCATATTATGGGCGTATTTCTTTTGTGAAACCCATAAAAAATTATATCACCGTGTCAATTTCTTTTTCAACGGAACCGTTTAAATTTTTATCTTATTAAAAAAACAAAACAAAAAAAACAAGAAAACATGAGTATGCACCTTGGTGAGTCGCGAGATACAACAAACGCTTCTGACGGGACACACCAATGATCTCAAAAAGGAAAACAACTTCACATGCTCACATGCTTCGTGCTTATCAGTAATCTGCTAGGTAGTCGGATATCGAAAATACAAATAGTGTGTGCACCTCAATAATCCCTCTATTATTTTCTCTCTCTTTCTTTCCCTCTGCTTCCGACATGCTTGCTACTTCGGATAACCGAACATCGTATAAAATCATCCGACTATACAACTGCTAGTAAATTCGAAGCAAAAGAGGCCGGAGGCCAACCAGAGTCGGAGGTCATCAAGAGGCGGCGGAGAAAACCCAAGGAAATTGCACGTGCACCTTGGGGGTCGCCGCCGGGTCGAAGGGCGGCCACCGCTGCCGGGGCAAAGAGCGGCGTCGACTAGTTGGGTGTCGGGACCGCCGCTACTCCGGCTGCGTTAAGAAGCAGGAACACGGGCGCGGGCGTGGGAGAGTGCCTGCCACGGCGTGCATCAGATCTGGCTGACAGTTTTCATTTTGTCGTGACAAATCGTCGTGTACCGCGGACCTACCTCGACATCATCGCTCATCAGCAGACACGCCGCCGTGGAGAGAGGGAGGGGGAGAGGGACGGGAGGAGGAAGAGAGGCCGTGGGTTAGGGCGCCGCGCAGTCCTGCTTCCAAGAAGAACTCGGAGCTTTGTCGCTCCTTGAGCAATGCGGGTGTGCGCGCTGTAGGTAGACACACGCTCTTGCCGCTTAGGTCGAAATGGATGATGCCACTGCGGTGGCGTCTTTCTGCGCGCGGATGACTGCATTTGGGAGTTACGAGCTCCTCATAAACGTGTGAACCCCCCCTCCTCTTCCAACCACCCTCTACTCTGGCTAACTTTTAAGTTCGATCGTAGCATAAGCTACAGGAGGACACTCAGGGCTTTCAGTGACCGTGCCAAGTACGCGAGCACTTGCAGTGCAATCCTTGTTCAGGGCAACGTCGTGTTTGTGTTTGGAGCATCGGCTTCGCTTTTACATAAATTTAAACGAACTATAGGCGGGGTGGAGGCCTCGGTGCTTATCAATCTGAATTACCTCGAAATGAAAGTTATTCGTAATTGTAACCGCCAGATGCTGATGAAATATTATTAAATAAAAATTAACAATTTAAACGTTGCGTGGGGGTGAGTAAAAGAATTCCCTTGGCTGAACGGTTGAATAATCGAAGAGCTCCGATGCAGCAATCATGTTCAAATGTGTACTTCTTGAAAACGAAAAGGCACGTACCAGTGAAACTTTCGAGACGTTCAAATTGAAGCGCCGAATCGGGAAGCCAGTTAACTAAACTTAGCTTTTAATAGCCTACACAGGCAACCCTAACCGCAGTTAAGTGGGACTGAAGTCAGACTTAATTGCCATTAAGGATGCCCGTATACTAGAGTATATTTGGCACTGCAGTGTTGGCGGTAACGCGTTACAGCTAACGGCGTTACCGTTAGGTCGTTACTTTTTTCTGTAACGTAGTAACGTTCTCGTTATCTTCTCATATCAGTAACGTGTAACGCACTTGCGTTACCCGTTTCCGGTTATGGGTAACGTAGTTACGTTACTTTTTACGTCTTCTTCCCAAAATCTGAAGAAAAATGTATTTTTTTCGTGTTTCTCTATTTCGTTTTACCAGTCTGATGGGACCAATCAGACAGCATCAAAAGGGCATCATCATGGTGTTCCTCATGTTTCTATACGTGTTCTATCATCGCTGAACCAATCATAAACAACAACAAAAAAAGGCCCAGTGACTTGCGCTTTTGGCTCTGTTTGTTTGATCTCATTAGCTCGTAGCGTCGGCTGCCTCTGGACTCAAAAAGGTATTCCGGCTGTTTTTCGAGCTCCCCAAACTAACTATATTTTCTCGATCCCCGACCTTTACTTTTTCCGGTATGCTATTCAGTATCGTGAAATTCGGTATAGTTACTGCGAAATCGGCCAATAAAAATCATGCCAAAACCAACATTCAAATATACCCGCGCTTTTCGGTGCCTTGACGTCAGTGGCAGGCAGGCTTATCAGTCGAACAGGCAATCAGAAAATAAAATATTGCGAGCTTTCTTTTTTTTTTTTTTTTTTACTGCGGGAGGTGCTGGAACGAGCTTCCAAAGCATTCGTTTGACACCATTAAGGGTGTATTAGAAGGGGAGGTGTGAAAAGCGAGGCCCTTTCCCGTAAGGGAGGTGCGGTCCCTCCACGCGTTGATGCCACTAAGGGTAAATTTGGCGCTGTAGGGCGCCGTACGCGGCCGAGTTGCTCCAAAGTAGGGTATATACTATAACACCTTATTCCTTCTAGGACCCTTATATAACCCTTCTAGAACACCTTATCCGTGGCTCCTGAAGCTGTCAGGCTCACGGTCGCATCGGTGTTTGCTCGGCTCTCTCGTAATGGTATGCCGTGCCTTCCACGAAAAACAAGAAAACGCAAAGCTGGTGTTTTGTGCCGGGGTGCGATGGAGGATACAAGTCGTGTAGGGATAAGCTATCCCTTTTTCGAGCACAGAAAAACCCGGCGCGTTTCAGAAGTGGCCCCTGTTGAGAGTTTTCTCCAAGAAAACTCCGCCGAATGCGAAAGGCATTCTGACGACAGATGGACGCATCTGTCGTCTATCAGCTGTCCCGACGAGTGCTTGCCCTCGTCGGGACAGCTGATGAATCTGCACTGCGCCACCAACGCACAAACTCTGCCCGTACGCACCGCTTTTCCGCTTGTTGTTCGCCGCCATGTTTGCTTTTTTTTCTTTTCGGCTTCGGCTGTGATACTGAATCGGCCAAAAATCAGACTCCTCCAAAAGCTCGCTCCCCCTCGAAGGTCAGACGTCATAGCAAAGTCGAGTGGCCATTGGCAGCTTTCCCGTTTCTCCTTCAGGTGATTGACAGGCCTCGGGGAGGTTTCAGCAAGAAATTGCTCCAGAAGCGAGGAACACGTGCCAGTTTTTTTAGGAGGCGCGCCACTTTTTTGGTCGCTTTCACACGGGGAATTTGTTTCTCGAAACATTGGTTCGCAACACAAGATTCGCCAGCAAGATGCATAGTGTGAATAGACCTTAAGCTTTGGCCTTCGATTTATGCCCGAGTACCACTAGAGCGACAAACAGAAACCAACGACAGCGACAAGCCTCAAACACATGCAGCATGCTCGCGATGGTACCTTTGGCAGGCGTTTAGTCGTTCGGTGCTCGTGAAGTAAGCACAAGCATAGCCTCCTCTATACTCACAAAGCGTGGCAGTTCAACGACGGTGCCATAGAGTGCCCGGTCGCAGATGACGTTACTTGGACTGGGGCCAGCTGAACTTAGAGGAGAGATGAAGCGTGAGAAACAGGGACAGAGGAAGACATAGACACTCCGCAGATGACGAGCGCGAGGATCTGGTAGCACAGAGCATCAAAGAGCCATTTCTCGGGGAAGCAGAACGTCAGCGCACAGCTTTTGCAGCGGCGAGGACCTGAAACACACTTGTTCGCTCGGGAGAAGTGTGTTTCGGCGTCTCGCCGCAGCGGGGCGCCAATCACGTGGCTCTCCTCTCATCCGTTGTCTGCCGCTCCACCTTTTCCATTTCGGCTGCCGCTCCTCGTGGCGATCTTCCAGGCTTGTCAGTATATAGAAGGCTATGGCACAAGTGATTGCAAGCCTACCAAAGATACCCTCGCAATCATGATGCACGTGTCTGAGCATAGCCTCCTCTATTCGACAAAGCCTGTCAAACCGCGAAAGACTCTGGTTTAAGGCTTGTCGCTGTCGTTTGTTTCTGTTTGTCTCTCTGGTGGGACTCGGGCATGACCCACCACTCCTTCTAGAACACCTTAAAACTGTTCTTGCCCCACCCCTGCCCGTCTCGACCTCGATGAGCATCGTGCCGACGTGCGTTCGTTGATCACTATACCGCGTGATTCACGCTAAAGACCCCAGGCTAGTGGTTGTACTCTGCATTGGCTAAATTTCTCATCTACAGCTGAAAGACAAGTCGGCCATTGAGAGGCAGACAGTTCAGGCTGTATAAACATACACACATACCCCATTTTTGAAACTGGTTTTAATCAGTTCGAGAACAGTTCTGCACTCCAAAAAGTGAACCCCTGCTTGCCGCGATCGTCCTTTTTCATTGTTGCCAGCACAGACTTTCCGCTTGAAAAACACAATAAAGACGAAATTTGTAAATTCATTAACTTTGTGAGAAAAAAAAGAAGAAATATTTTGGCCTAATATTTGAGATACTATTTCAGCAGCTTGTTTAGTGTGTTTAGCACATTTTCAGGCAAATCGGGGACTATGAAGAAAACGAAGGAGTACCCCTCTAAGCTAGAACGAAGTACTATGTGTCATCTGTCTGGGTCACCCATGCTCCACCGCACTGTCTGGTTTTAAATTTTTTTGTTCGCCAACTCATTCATTATTGCACTCATTCCACAGTCCTTCAAAATTTCGCCTGTCATTTCCCCGCGCAAAAAGTCCCAGTTGAAAAAAAAAGGGAATAAAAAAAAAACTCGCTTTTTGTTTCACAATAAGAAACGTTGTCGGCACAAAAAAAAAAAAAAAGAAGAAAACGCTTCTACCGTCATTAATAAGTAAAAAGTAACGCAAAGTGACGTGCGAATTACTTTTTATCGGTAACGGTAACGCGTTCCTTTTCTTTTGAGGTAACGTAGGTCGGTAACGCGTTCCTTTCCATTGCAAGTAACTACTAGCGTGTTTCGTTACTCTTTTCCGGAAGCGCCTACAACGTTGGCGTGCAGTAACTGCTGAGCATTTTTAAGCTTAACTGCGGTTAAGGCTGCCCGTGTAATGAGGGTACTGGACGCGGAAGCCTAACTGCAGTCATGAAGGCGCATTTTGATGTTAACTTCCCCGTAGTGCGGTTATGCTAAGCGGGAAGCCAACCGGGAGAAGCACAGGTGAGGGATGCAGTTTTGGCACCGATATTCGACCTTCTCGAGCGGTCCGAAGGGGATTGCGACAAAGAGTAGCAAACGTAATGGGAGGGCAGTCTGAGTCGAAAGCTAAATGCTTTCGTGCCCGTACTGCTTAGGAGAAAACTAAAAGCGCTTAGACGTTGGGTAAGGTGAAAGTGAAGCGTATTTTCAGGGCCCCCATACGTGCTACGCGTATCGTCTTCCATATATGCATATACAGATCACGCGAACACACGCTTATGTAATGAACCGTGAAGCTTACTATCAAAAGCCACCCGACCGCCACAACTGAGCTCGTGGCTTCGAGGCATATGCCTAGTAATTAGATTTACTTCTCTCACAATAACGATAAGCTTTATAAAATACAGCGTTGTGGAAGCGGTGTGGAAGCTCTTGATTAGCGTATGTACAGAAAAATCGGATACAGCTATAGACTACGAGAGTTATGGCAGAACATGATCGTTTGAAAAGAGCAAAACTCCAATTTAAGGCTTTGTATAGACGGAGCATGAAGCGGAATGAGGTCTCATTATTATACAAGGTATTTTTTTTTTCAAACTTGAAACCGTTTGCGTATGTTGGTGGCAGCCAGGTATATAAGGTCTTCTCTGGAGGGTTGTTCGCTGGAATTCCCTCCATCTTTCGAAGACATCAAAAAGAAGCCGCGGGAACGACGCCCAAATCCCCGATCGTTACGAGAGCTCGTACGTGAGCGACAAAGATAATACGTGACCAGTTTTGCGCGCGTGCCGCCCCCCCCCCCCCCCCCTTTTTTTTTTTGTTCGGAGCATCTTTCCTCAAATAGAAGGCGCGTCTGCACGGCGCGGCCATAAGGCGCCGCTATTGAGCATCTGGACACTAAGTGTTAGTTAGAGATCCCCGCCTGATCCGCTGGCGACATCCGAACCAGAAGAAAAAGCCCGAATAAAGCAAGAAACAAGCCGAGATCAGCCCAGTTTACGGAATGGCGGAGAGCAGCGCGGTGAACGAGAGAGTCCGCAAGGAGCGGATTCCGGGAAAGCTTCTTGTGCTTGCTCTCACCGCAACCGCACCTTGGCAACGCGCGTTATGACGTTTGAGTAGGACGGGGGCGGCTGCCATGGCAACCGATGCTGCGGTGCCGACTGAGCGACGCCGGGATGGAAGAGGGCGAGAATGGAAAAAAAGAGGGTAGAAAGGCGAAACCGGGGAGGAAAGAAGCGGCTCCGCCATTGGCTCATACCTGGGGCCCGCAGCGTCGGCGCGGGCACAGGTGTGCGTCGCGCGCCGCGGAAACAGGTATGGCAGGTGGCCGCTGCCGGGAGGTGGGCGTGGCTCTGATTGGTCGAAAGCTACCGGAGAAATATGGGCCAATCGGAAGCGTCCTGGCGCCCAGGTGAATTCCTTCCAACCGCGTTTCACCTGCGCCGCCGTGCCGCCGCCTCATTTGCGGAAGGCGGGAGGGATTTTCGTATTTCTTTTTTTCGTTCCGACGAGGCCGCCAGTGGAAGGGGCGTTTCCCGATTGGAGGCACGGGACGTGGCGAAAGGTGAGCTCTGTAGAGCGCTCTCTTGTGCTCCCGGACTTGGTGCTGCGTATACACGGCGCCACATAAATAAGCAGAAACACGATATCGGTGATTTTTTGCGTTTTACTCAAACAGCATAAAGTCCATTATCGCGCTTCACCGCTTGGGTTGGTGCCCAAAATAGGGATTCTCAATCACGTCGGTGTTGCGAACGGCATCCTTTTTGCTTGAGCCAACTGACCATCGCGTTTTTGATCTGTCTGTTCGGTGCTATCAGCTGCGTGTCCCTGGATCGGGCAGCACTGAGATCCTGCGGCTTTTGGCAAGCCTCCAAGGGACTAACTAATCATTTTCATTCGCCAGATGGCCCCACCCAGAACCTCCACGCAAACCCCCCCCCCCCCTTCCCCCCTCTCTCCCCCCCCCCCCCCCCCCCCCCCCCCTAGGCAGGCCATAAAACCTATCTATTGGCGACGTGAGCGATCGACAGCGGTGCTGTGTTCGGCCTTCCACGATTGACCGAATGCTGACTATGACCTCAGCAAAGAATTTCTCGTCGAAAGAAATAAGAGGAATGTAAGAACTTCAATTTTGACGGTGTTGGCAGTGTTGCTTTGAGAGTGCTATGATTTCAAGCTTTCACCATGCTCATTGTAAACAGCATCGAACTTGGCGCTCGCGAGGTAATGATGTCAAGGGAGGGAGTCAGGAGGGAGGGCGCCACCCAAACATCTCGCCGCCAATAAGGTTTTCCGTAGAGGAGCCCGAGTCCTTTGAAATACGAGGATACACCTTGCCTTGTAACTGAAAGATTGTTTTCCACTTTAATGAACGCGTGCAACTTCACACCTGCGAACACTCACGTCTCCATGAGTCGATCTCTGCATCAAACGCAGAGTACCAGTTTAGATATAAAATCTTGTATAGTGGTTGTGTCCTCCGCCTGTCACTAACTCCATAAACTAAACTTATAATTTTATATTATCCAGAGTCTCTGACTGAACTTCTTATATCTACAAAAGTCAAGATGCAACGAATCGCAGATACTTTAACGGTTTAGTTTCAAGAATAAATAGCTCGTTAAATTTGTCAATTTCCTCGTAAGAATGTGGGACATGTAAGTTCTTTCATTTTCATTGACTACATCGCATGATATACTTTTATGATCTGGAGGTTACTTCACTCGTGTTTTCTTGCAACTTGTCCCATGTGCGGCTCCCCGAACTTATCTTGTCTGGAGCCGCTATCGATTTCACGGAAATAACAAACGATAATTGGTATTTAATAAGGAAGCGAAAAAGGCAATGTCTAATGAAGCAGTCTATTAGTTCTTCCCCTGAAATGTAACGTTTTTACTGTTCCAGAACATACTTATTGAAATAAAAACGGACTGCTCAACAGACAGGTGCTTTTCTCTTCCCCACGCGTTGTCTTTACAGAATGAAGCCCCGGCATGTTACCCCTTTGACTGCGTCATATACGATTTTGCAGATGGTCCCGACGGTTCATACGAACGCTTCCAGGTGCCGTGGGCCTAATAGTAATACTTAATAAGGCTTCCATCGACGGTCTGCAAGGAAACCTTTGATGACAATTTTTGTTTGCGGTAACACATAAATATTGTGCGTTTCGCGGGAATACGCTCTTATGTATTTATATGTTTCTTTTTATGCCAACTGGCAAGTAATAAAAATTTATATTGTTTCGTTTTTTTTTTTTTTTGTACTTTCAAATGATGCATTGCTGATGGCCAACACTCAGCAGAGGCGATACGAACATGAAAACAAACAAAAAATACTGTTACCGGTGCGAAGTTTGGCACATTTAAACAACAAAGGTTTAAAGGAAAAAGTGAAAAGCGATGGTCTGACCATGCTATCTAAACAGACACCCTCATGTGAAAATTGCTTCTACATTACATGAAGTTTTTGAAATTGCGAGCGTTCCCAGGAACGCGACGAGAGACAGACAAAACATGTCTAGCGGTGTCTTCAGGTAATAGATAAGTAATATAAGAATTATGTGCGCTCTTAGAGCGAATGCGGACCTTTTCAGACATCAATTTGAATAATGATTATAAAATTTAAAAAAAAGGTAGTTCGAACACAATTTATTATATTCTTATTTTATAGTGGGTTTTACTGTCCTGACGTAATTTGATATTACTTATAATGAACGCAGGGTAATTTTTTTTAAGCTTTCAAGTGTTATACACGAGGGGAGATCAATAAGTTTGCCTCCTATAGGCTGTAACAATTTTATTCATTGATGAAATTGAAAGATGTTACATTCGAATGAAAGTCTGGAATTTCATCTTCTTCAGGAGCGCAATAACGTTTCAATGCAGTCCGCACCGGCGGCGATGCACTTCCACTACACTCCGCATGACGTCGTAGATGATTGAGGGCGGCTTTTGAAGACACCAACGGCACACTGGATTGGTAGCCTCGTCGTCAGACGCAAACCGTGTACCCTTGAGTTGTTCCTTTGCATCGTAAAACAGCCAGAAGTCCGATAGCACGAGGTAGGGGCTGTAAGGTGAATGAAACCAGACATCCGCAGCTCCTCCAGCGCGGCGTTGGTCTCGTCAACAGCCGCCCTCAATCATCTGCGATGGCATGCGGAAGTTATGTAGCGGTAGTTGAAGTGCATCGCCACCGGTGGAAACTATATTGAAAAGCTATGTCTCATGGGAAAGGGGACATTCCAAATTTTTATTTAAATGTAACATCTTTCGATTTATTAACTAAATAAAATAAAAAAATAAAAAAAAGTTACAGCATAGGAGGCAAAACCTATTCATCACCTCTCGTACATGCTATGCCATATGCATAAACAGTGACGTCAGTCAATGGTTCGTGAATTCTTCTGCCTAGGTCAAATGTCTGGAACGCATGTGCGAAAAATCAAACGAAAATCGCACGAAATTCGGGACATGGGAAAATAGTTTCTTCGTGCGATTTTCGGTTGTGACAGCCTGCTATTTGATATAAACGAGGATATTAAATGAACAGCGGATAACAAGTCTATTTGTTTCTTGCATGGAGATGCTCTCAAAGTTGCGACCGATTGTCAGCAAACCCCCCCCCCCCCCCCCCACTCTCTTCTCCCCCCCCCTCCCCTCTCTCGATTTCTCCCTCGCTCTCTTCTTCCCTCATAATGCAAACGTGACTTCCGCTTGTTCGTTCTTTTTCTAGAGTTTGTGAGAGGTTAAGTAATGCAGTGCGTGGCATATTATGTTTATACTTCCTGCTTCCTCATTCGTTCTTTTCCGTTGCTATCAGCTAATGCCGCGCTCTCATTGGCTAAGGAGGAATAATAAGATTATCGTGGCTCGCCACGCTATCGGCCTTTCTCAACCTGTCAAAGACTATACGGCGAGCAAGTGTTCTTAAAGCTGTCTTTAACGCATCGAAACGCCAAGCGGCGACGCCAATCAAAAAGCAAAAAAAACAAAAAAACAAAAAAACGCGATGACCAGGCAGTCAAGCGCGCGCCATCGTTGATTGAAGTCGGGGAGAAGAAACGCGTGTGGGCGAGTTGGGGGTAAGCAAACGCACGACGTGTGCAAGGAGCAGACCAACTTGCACACCGCATAGTTAAAAAAAATTCGCAAAGACGCACCCCCCCCCCCCCTTTTCCAAAAAAAAAAAAAAAAGATTTTTTTTTTTTTTTTTTATGCACAATGAGAGGTGCAATTAACTTACTCCCTTCTCTTGCTAATGCCGCCGAGCCCTGAGAGAAAGCAAAAGTGAAACGAGATGAAATGAAATTGGCATCCTACTTATTTCGGTGCTCTCGCTCAGATGGCAGCGATTCTTAACAATGCTTCTTTACTTTTTCAGGCCACAATAGACATTTTTGGATATGTAACTTAAATGAACAAGGCCTAGATATTTATTTATACTGCTATCAGTTTTGAAGCTCCGATAAGAAGCGCAACGAGCTTGAAAATTTCATCAAGTCCAATCCAAAATCCAAAATTGTGTTATTTAGAAAAAAACATCCGAATGAGTGAGCGAGTCAATCAGGTGAGCTCTGCTGGTATCTCTTTCACAGCCTCTCACTTTTTTTTCTTCTCGAAACCCTAAAGAAGAATATGAGATGTACGATCTGTACGGGCTCCACTGAATGGCGAAATCGGCGCTTGGACAAGTCGAAGCGGCCTCACGCCGAAAGACGATGAGTAAAACGTCTTTCATCAGAGGCTCCTTGCCAAAGAGCGGTTATTGCACCTTTCATCGAACGGAGAAGACCCACACGTGCCCGCCTGCGCGTTTTCGGATACTTTGTCTCCCAAGAAAGCACCACAAGTTCACGGACTTGAGTGCATTGGGCGGAAGCCGTAAAATACGCCCACCGGCAGAATTACTCAAATGGATGCAGGTTACTGACCCTCTATAAGGTTTCGCTTCAACTGGTCTGCATTTCTTGGGTTCGGTCAGGGTTCAAGCGGTTGCTCATGCGGAATTCACCGTTAAAACTAACATTGTTCCGTTAAAAGCCAGTAAGCGCGCAGATGAGCTAGGGAAATTGAAATAACTAAAACCTGAGAAACTAGTGAAGCAGCAAGGATGCTCATAAAAGGACACGCGCATCGTGTGTGTTTGTGTGTCTCTCTTTTTGTGTTTCGAGTCTGGTTCCTTGGTTTTAATATTTTGTTACGCTTGCTTAGAAAAGCTTCCCAACAACGGGGTAAAATTTAGCGGGGATCCCTCAAAGCGAGTACTTTTCGCCGACAGGGTGGATATAGGAGAGTGAATGGCAGGTGAGTGCTCACGCTTTCCAATATGTATTTAAGAAATCACTCCTAGTGTTATCTGGACTTTTAATTAACATTTTGTTAAATATTTTCTTGTCTGATCCCGTATATTTTGTCTTTCATTTGTATTGTATCCAAAAGCTCGAGAAAGGAAGATTTTATTGTATCGTATCTTTTCGTGTTATTTTGAGTTTACCTCGCAGTGCGATCCTCTTGTATAATGCGGACGAGAAAGGAGGTGGACAGAAAAAAACTCACGGTAATCTGCGCCATTGTAGAGCGCGAATTTCGCTAAACGATTTTTTTTTTCACTCCATTTACGTGTATGTTACGGTTTTTCGCGTTGTTACATATACCAACACGCTCGTAAAGAAACCAGCCCTTATTGAATACACCTGCGATGCTAATTCTTACTTCCAAGTATGTTAATCCACGTTTACGAATAGATTTTTCACTAGTTGCGCTTTACTCGACGTGAATGAGGGGTCTTGGTCCGCGTGGACTTTGTGATATCAGCACCCCGGCTCCTCCGCTGGTGTAAATATTCACGAAAGGGACGTTCACACATGCGGTTCAATATAATTCGCAACACCATGGGGATATAGATAATTATATAGGATATTGTCGCTAGGAATCCCTGACCCTTATATACGATGACGCAGACGCCCGTGTCCACAGTACGTTGGCAACGCCTCCTCCATATAGTTTGATCAAGCCACAAACAAAATCAAGTCGAGGATATATCTGGTAAGAACTTGGGGAATTCCCTGTAAGCTTTCTAGGCACCCGGTGTTTTGCCAAGTGACTTAGCCTCTAGCGACGTCAAAAAGCTACGTTTCTTAGCGAAATGTCAAACTGACACTCTTAAGCCGCTGTCCGACTGCTAATGCGTGGTACAAAAGACAGTTTGCAGACAATGTCTGCGGCGTGTTTGTTCCTTGTCTTTTGACATTGTTCACACATAAACGGTCTGCAGACATGTTGGACGCAAACATATGTGTGAAGTAAACATGCTTCGAACTTTCGTTACGTGTGTCCGCCAATAGTTCTGCCATAATGTTTGCAGCAAAATCCGTGTTTTTGTTTTTGTTGTTTGTTTGTTCTTTTGTAAAAAGTACGAGCAGTGGGAACCTAGCTTTAGGCTTTCAGTGTGTTCTTTCTCATCACCGTAAGGCAAAATCAAATATGGCGTTAGCGCCCGTAGTAAACACGAGGCAAGTCTGTAGATTATAAATTTAGCCAGTACTGTATAAGCTGCTGACTCGTTGTGATTAACGTCCAGCACACCGTAAAGAACACACGGATTACACGAACGGACGCCCATGCTCATCCAGATTGAACCGGGCATGGGAGCTGCTTAAACTTAGATCCCTGTGGATTCTACGAAGTTCTACAGCTCGAGTTTTCGCCTATTTTTTTTTTTTCATACTTTCGCTTTACTCATTGCCACCTTCACGAGCGTATCTATCCTAATTTCGATCGTTCCTTTTACGAAACCAGCAGTCTGTAGAACGGCAGCAGTGAACTTGGACCTTACGCCAATTCTTCGGCCGGTCCCAGCAGTGGCGCACCTTACCCGATTACCCCCCATATACGCCCCCACCAATATCAACGAGGCGGCAGAAACTATAGCAGCAGTCGGAAACTACTGCTCTCACCTACGCAGCCCGCGCGCACTCCTTCACGAACGAACAGACGACAACCTACAAGAAGATACCGAGGCAGATAAAGGCAATAAAGTCAAGTCGGGATATTCCTACTGCGGGATAATGCGGCAAAACGGCGGGCTGCCCAGCTGCTACCACGCCGAGGTGGGACTCCCTCCTCTTTCAGCAGCGTCTTGGAAGTGGGCGCGCTCTCAGAGAAAGCGGCGGCTGCTATGGCAACGGGGCCCGCATCCCGCGCTGCCGCTGGAGCCCCGGATGGAGGCCCTCCTCCCACATTAATGCACCTGTGCCCCCCTCCTCGCCCCGGAGGACCCACGTGGAGAGACGCCCCTGGGTCCCAGCCGCCGCAGCAGCAGCCGAGAGCTGCGCGCGGTCGGCACCGGAATTCTCGGAGGTATATGGCATAACACGAAAACGATGATGCTGCTCCTGCTACTACCTCGTTTCTCCCTCTCTCTCTTTCTCTTCATCGTTCCTTGCTTGATATTTTTTTTCCTTTTTTTCCTTTCTTAGTTTATACTTTAAAGGTTTGAAGTCATCCGGGGTGCTGTATCAAACGCTCAATACGTCGAATGAAAGGAATAAAGTCGAAAAATAACGAGAAAGTCACTTTGGTTTTATTTGTTGTTGTGTGCGAGCTCGGGTCTTTATGTGTGATACATGATCAAGGATGGGCGAAACATTTTAATAAAATTTATCCAAATACAAATACAAAAAGGCATTTCGACAAAAATGTGCTTAATTACAAATTTAATTACATTTTTTAGAAATGTATTTAAATACAAGATACAAATAGAACGAGATTATTTTATCATCTTTAAATATTTACAAATATATTTTATTCCAATAGTACCAAAAGAAAAGACGCCCAAAAAGTTGTATATCTAAAAATAAAATGTGTTATACAAGATTGGCGGTTAAAAGACCATGGAAAGACTACGAGCTTAATTTAAAAGGCTCAATTGAAGCAGTAAAGCCTTTTCAAACAACATGTCATTAATGCGACGTCTAAAGAATGAAATCAGTCAACCAAAGAGTGAATCGTTGTACCCATCCCGTTCATTCCGTTTTACTGTGCCTATTTTTTTTTTTTTTCACGTTTGTTTGAGTAAAGTGCAGCAAGTTTAATGCTCTTTGCATATAGGACTCCCATCGCGAAGAGTGTGTATGTATCGCACTGGAATTGCATAGAACAGTACCCAAAATTGTATTTGGGCGGTATTTTAACTTTCAAAATGCTCCGTTTTTTAGTATTTAAGTACAGTAGACAAATACTTTTTTCCAATATGTAATTAAATACAAAACACTAAAAGTATCTTCAATACGCAGTTCAAATACTTGTATTTAAAATACTGGCCATTCCTGATAGATATATATCTGTATGAGTATTGCCGAATTCGTTTTGGATAGCTCGGTACTTGAGGGAGGGTGGGCGAGAGAGACATGAATGGAAGGGGAAATGGGGTAAGGTTGAGAGAATGTCATAATATACAGTCTAAAGAGTAATTCAATTGAAAGTGTGATTGGAAATCTAGTTTAAGCATAATGATTTATCTAAAGAGAACCTTTTAGATGAGTGACACTCGAGAAAACGGGTCATTTCGCTGAAGGGGAAGCGTTTAATGAGGGAGCTGTCTCCGCGATAGCTGAGACAGCTCCCTCATTAAACGCCACCCCTTCAGCAGTGCCAACGTGCTCAAAATTAGTGCCAAGATTTGTGCCAACATGCTCAAAATACGCTACGCGACAATTTTCTCGAGACGGAGTGATGAAACGTCCGGTCGGCTGCAATTGTAGTTGCTGCATTCACAATGCCCGGAGACTTGTATTCTCGTGACCATGCTGCAACATCCGTGGAAATGATTTTGTTAACACTCTTGATTGATATTAAGAAAGTATTTATAGCATGCCAGAAAAGGTAACAAGGTCAGTTTCCATCGGATGATTTGTCGAAAAACGCGTATTTAAAGTTAGCTTTACTTCCACGTGAGTATAACAGGAACGAAGACAGCTAGTTAATTCTCTGTATTTAGACAGATCTGAGGATGTCAAGTGTCGTGATGTATTCCGCTGAACTATCTTCAATTCCGTATGCCCCTTTTTCTTCTGACCATTTTAATACCTCTCTAATGTAAGTAAATATTTACGCTATATCTTTCTCCCCAAATAAGGTATAACCAATAAATAACGAAGAGAAAAAAAAAATCCCGAAAACTTCGGTTTAGAGGATTTAATATTGCAGTATACATCCCCCCCTCCCATCTTTCTTTCAAATGCCCCCAGCCTATTCCTTGCTCCGCTCTTTAATTTGTCTTTCCTTATCAAACGAAGAAGGCGTAACAAAAATATTGACTGCTGTATTTGTGAAACTCCAGTAACGTTACGACGGATGAATAGATGTTTATTATATAATTTGAAGATGTGTGAGGCTGGAGAGTGAGTGAGTGAGTTTATTGAGAAAATAACGAAGGAAAGAGGGGAAGTGCGGAACAAGAGGATAGCCTTCCAATGTGAGGTCATATTTCTGGTTCCGCTTGGGGAGAAGGGATTCAAAAGTGACTGAGAAGAGGAGGAGGAGGGCTGGAGTTTGGCAGTCGGGGTTAGAGTCGCGATGAGAGGTCCGCGGCCTCGAGGAAATCAAGGATGGCCTGGAAGGCCTTCATCCTGGTCGTTCGTGGTCCTGCTGGGAAAAGGAGACTTTGGGTGTCTTGGTTGTCGATGTTGTTTTGCGTCTTAAAGATCTTTCCTGGGCCCTGCGTGTTCTCAGCATACCCAAGATAATATGCTGCAGATTTCCTGTCACGCCACATTGGGGACAATTTGGAGTATATACACTCGTCGAATGAGGTGCAAACGAAAGTTGGTGTTTGCGCAACCAGTTCGTAATCTGTGTAAAAAATGTGTTGCGTTTTCGTGATTTTTTTTTTTTTTTTTGGAGGAAGGAGAGGTGGTAATTTATAAACCGTTTCGGGGTGAGCGTTATTAGTATGCACCTCGTCGTGAATAATGCTCCGTGCATAGTGGTACGGGTGGGCTTTTATTGCTTGTGATGCGTCGTCGTGGGCTTCATTGGCAAGGGCGTCCGCTTTTTCTTTACCTTGCACCCCTACAGGCGATGAGATCGGTTGAAAGTATGTAGTGTTTTCTTGGTTTGCCTTATTGCGTACAAGATGGACAATGTTTTTCGCGGGTGGTGTTGCCTTTACTAGGTTTTGAAGTTGCGATAAGGCCGTCCGTGAAGATTACAAGCTGTTCGTTCTTGCTCCGGTCTTATCTTTCGGTGAGCGCAAGCCACATGGCTGTAAGCCTTGAAAAATTTGAATTCCAAGCGTATATACCTATATCGGGTTCCAAAACGTAGTTTCGCAAAAAGTTTTATTACTATTTTTTTTTCAGAGCTCAAGTCAGAGGCGGTAAAATATTAAAAATAAATAAATAACGGCGGCGTTGCATTGCCTGTGGCCTATACCGGATGTTCGTCGTCTGCCCACTGGTTTGTGAGCTTGCTCCCAGGTGGTAATAGTCCATATATTTCCTTCAAATATTGTTAATTATCTTATCGCGATTATCTTGCTCATCGCCAGCCTATACTATTGGTTCTGCGCACTTTTGCGTTCGGCGAGCCACTGAGGAGCGAGCTTAGAAACCAGAGTGCAGACGACAAACAGGCTCGCGTATAGGACATAGGATATGCACGGTTTTCGATTTTCTTCTATTTTTTAATATTTTACCACCTCTGACTTGAGCTATACAAAAACAAATGTAGTTTCGCAAAAAACATAATGCTTTTTGCGAAACTACGTTCGCGTTCCCAATTACAGGTATGTACGTTCTGAATTCCAATTTGGCAAGGCATGCCAATAGTGTTCGCCCTTGTGGCCGCACCCTGTACATATAAAAATACCTTTACAACATTTGCAACGTACACATGTGTAAGAGGGTTATCACTATTCAGCTGGCTATAACTCACATTCGTACACCGCAATAAAGTGGAATTTAGCCCTTTGCAACACAGGTGTTAAAGACATTAGTCAGCGTTAAGTCCTTGTATGGTCTGATTTTAAAAGCACTTTGAACAGCGTGGCGGCCCGTAATGAAAGTTGCGAAGTTGTTCACATTTCACTGATAATTTGTCGCCTCCTCGGAGTGGGCGGCATGTATACACAAATACCTATACGTGCAACACGCACCATATATGTGCAGTCTCCATATTGAAACGCACTAAAGAAGCGCCCGTGTTGGCTGCTAAGCAGAAACAAAACCAATTCACAGAAGGTTAACAACATCCATTAAACTTCATTCCCCGCAATTAAAATGTTTGCAAGCATTTGTTTGTTTTTTTCCTCGCCGATATTAATTATGACACATCATTTCTTAAGGTTAATAGACCGTCTCCTTGTAAACAGAGTTGGTGCAGAGGATATTTCTTGGACGCAGTTGCGAAACACCACAGGAAGTGGTTCCATGCGGACACGCAAAACACCTTACACCAATTAAGCATGGTGAGAGTCTGAGAGATCATCAGCTCACACTCTGCCCTCTTACACGCCGCAATATAATTGTGGAGTATAAAATAGGGTTTCGACGGTGAAAACACTCGTCCTGTCGGAAATAATGGTGTTCGAAGGTCGTTTTGACGATTATTCTGTTGTTACAGGTGTGAATTGCCTCACTCTGTATGTCCTTTGTGCAACGACGGAAAATGCTGCCGTCATATTCTTTTTGAACACGAACTATAGATATTTCCAGAAATCGCCTTCTGCACGCTGCCATCTTTGTCTACTGCGCTGTGGAACGGCTTCTGAGCATGCGCTGTTGCTCTGTGGTGCGGTATATCAGACGCTGCACATGCGTTCACAACTCAGTGACTCAGCATTTTTCAACCGGTTGATAAGCGCTGGAAAGGTCTGTAGAGTCACAATAAGGAAACGAAAGCATTTACGCTACACTTTTCACCTTAACTCCAGACGCAGCCGACGCTACGACCTGAGGGGGCCAATCAGACAGCGTCAAAAGCACACCATCCTCGCTGGACCAATCCTAAACAGAAAGGGCCTAGTCAGTGACTTGCGCTTATGACGCTCCTTGACTGCACTCTACAAAAAAGTCTGTGCGTCTACTTTCACGCACAACACTCGGAGAGCCAATCAGCGCAACTTACGGAGGCAGCTCAGCGAATGACGATGCCGAAACATCTCTTTGGACCAAAAAACGCAGACTGAGTTGTGACATTAAGCAATGCAAGCGTGACGTATTGCATTGCTTAATGTCACAACTCAGACTGCGTTTTTTTGTCTAAACATACTCATAGCGTCGTCTGCGCCTGGACTTAAGCTGAAACAAGGTATAGTTGCAGAACTGATTTTACTAGATTGTTTGTTGTTTTCGTAAGGTTTCAAATACATTTACGTCATTCCACCGCGCCATCTAGATAAACGAAAATAATCTAAAGCGCACAAAGTACGGCTCAATCCACATTCGTCTTATCGTCACCGTAACGTGGATGATTAGCAGCAAAGAATTATATGCAGACGCAGCTTGAACCAAAGCCAGGCCCTTATCATAAGCTAATGCGGACTTGGAAAGGAGAGTTTAGCAGAACGGCGACAATGAATCGCAGAGGCATTAAAAGGGCCCGCGAATAAACAAGGCATAGCGTTACTCATAAAAAGAAAGGTGCGGAAAAGACGACAATAAAGAAGGAAGCGCGGCAGACGATCAAAATGCGCCAGACAAAGGGACCGCCACCGGGGATCCCTTTGAAAAAGGGAAACAAAGGGAAGATACGACCCGGGGAACGCATGGGGAAAGGGGAAGTTCCTGAAAGGAGCGATTGAGCCCGCGCTATGGTGGCTACCCGCGCTGAAAGGTGCGCGGGTCGACGACAGGATGGCGCCGCTCGTGGTCGCCGTCGCATTTGCCACGGTACGACGAAGGACTCGACGACTCCACCGCCGCCGAGACTAACGCGGCAGAAGAAAGAACGACGCGCAGGAGTGGGAGTAGGGGACGCAGAAAGGCGTTGCATCCATGAGGGGGGAAAAACGTCATTTTCGGTGTACTGGGAGTTTCGGTGGTATATGTAAGTCTCGTGGTGTGTATGCACATGTGGAACGAGTGAGCTGCTGCGGTGCATGTGTATTTCTATGCGGGGCGTTTCGGTTGCGATGCATGTTTCGTTATGTGGACGCCATGCATTTTTTTTTTTTTTTTTGTAACGGAATTTGGTCTCGTTGTAATATGTTTGTTTTTCAACACCTATGTGCCATCGCGGTCGCTGTGTTTCCTTCTTGACCTGTGCGAGTTAGCGGAAGCGAAGATTCGCGAGGCTCCCCCCCCCTATGTGGTTCAGTGGAAGTTCGAAGCGGGAGAAGGGAACTTTTACGCCGATGTGTGCAATATTAGTTTTTTTTTCTTTGAAGGGGTTACGACACAAAAATGAAACGGGTAGATTATTCTTGACATTGAATGATCGTAGGCTACTTAGTATATACACGAAATCGCAATTTTTAGGCCTCTATAGTCTAGAGTAGTTACAATAATTAATTTACGAATTTCGATAATTTTAATTTGGCGACCAGGCAATACTGCCCCCGAATTAATCACATCATGGCGCCCATAAACCACGTGATTATGAACGCTCGCTCATTCTAGGCGCCCCCATGATCGCCCAAGGTCGCATCGCCATGGTACGATCAAAACCGCTCACGCAACTCGGCTACTCCACGCTTCTCGCTCTCGCCCCCGGCCCTTTGACCTTCCACCCGGCATGCACCTGCCAGATTGTCACGGACGACGGCAACCACGGCGGGTTCGTCCGCAACTCCTCGTCGCTGCAACTGGTCGCCAGCCGGCCGCGGTCGAAATGACCAACTTCTAATATCTCTTGGTAACAATCACTCCCATCGCTGCTGCGATCAGTGTCGAAGACTTCGACGAAACGAGCGATGCCGTAGACGTAATCGTCTTGAACCGCATGCTCGAAATGCGGAAGGTAAACGTCGAAGCTGAAGCTCGAGACGCCAAGAAAGCCAAATCCGTGAGTATATACGTTCAATGGACGCCGCGCGTTGAGCTTGCGACGTCACCATACCAACAATCACGGCGGCCTAATGGGGCGGATCCGAGGGTCCCGCATATAAATCGATTTATCCACGAAAATATCGCGCCCTTTTCAAAACAAGTTTAGCAGAAATATAAGAACATAGTATGGGTCCTGGCAGTATAGTTATCTCGTATTTTATTTTTGTCGTTTCCTGACCCCTTTAAACGTTGCCAGGGGCGGGGGTGGACGAGTATAAGAAAATGTGCCGCAACAATGTTAGAGGAAAGACGAGTGTTGGTAGGGTTAATGAAGAGGGAGTGCTCATTGCCTGCCTCGATCCTGCGCAGTCATTGAATCTGATCGAAATGAACGTCAAAAACCTCGTGCCTTTTGCCTCGTCTGTGCATGTGCAAGGATCATCTGGTATAGTAGCGATAAGCAGTACTCAATCGATCCTTCTCGAAATTCAGTGCCATCTGGTGGTTCAGATATCAGTTTACCTTTTGCTGTACTAATGGCGGTAGTTGACCTGCAGTGTATTTTGCCGGGCAAAATCACTTTCGGTAGTCAACAACAGTCGAGAACAGTGATTTCCCTACACACCCCTTAGGGGGGGAGGGGGGGAGTACACTCCCCTATACCCCCTCCTAAAATTTTAGACCGCCCCCCCCCCCCCCCCCCTAGGGGGTGTGTAGGGAAGTCACTGTCGAGAATCGATGTTTTTACTTTACCATTCTTTCTGGATCTTTCAGTTTCGATGGTGAGAAATATACAGTCGGTTAGGACGAGGCAGAGACCTACACCTTGAAGCCGTGATAATGTCTTATAAAGGAGATTATGTGCCGCCAACAGATTGACTGGACCCGGGTAAGAAATGAATGTTTACTCAGGTCTTGTATTCAGTTCCAGCGTCGCATCGTACTAACGTCTTGAATGTATAGGCCTCGCATCATCCGCTTCAGAGCATTTTGAACTTTTTTCATTATCAGTAACCAGAAGGCTGGAACGACACATGCCATTCTTCAGATGATGATAGTGACCGAAGTGGCCAGACTGAATTTAGGAAAGGGCCTATTACAGACTTGTACCGTAAGCATTACAAGTAATCAAATTACTTGTAATCGATTACTTTTTGGAGTAATTTTGTAATCAGTTGATTACTTTTATTAGGCAGTAATCACAAGAGTAATCTGATTACTTTTTGAAGTAAAAAAATTACTTGTAACCGTTACAATTTGTCCCCCCCTGGCACACGCCTTTTTTTTATGAAATGACAAAAATAAAATTTGCTTTTTTTTTCGAACGGAAAAAAGAAAGATTTTTGCGGAGCTGTAGGAAACGAGGCCAGTCTCTTTCTATGTACAGTTTCTGTGGAATGTCCGTTTTTTTTTTTTTTTGTTTTTTTTTCGAGCTGGGACTGGGAGTCGGAAGCCCCAGGGAAGCCACAGTGCGTGATAAAGGCCATTCAGGGCGAAGTTTGAGGAAGCAGAATGTAGCTTTGTGAGTCCTTCGTTCAAACTAGCCCCCTCACGAACACACAAACCGAAATAAAAAAAAAAAAAAAAAAAATCCTGCTTAGCTAGGGTACCTACTCGCAGCCCGTAGGAGAACCAGAACCGAAGAATGCCTAAAGCGGATGCAAAATATAACAAAGGCAGTTGAAATATTTCCCCATTTCCCCTACGTGGTCTTTGTGACAAGCAATGTTTCGAGTTGAAAAGTGGTCGGGGCGATCTCTTCCGCTAATGGATACTACACATGATCTGTTTCAAATCCTGGAGCTGCTGCTCTTTTGTATAACATGCGGGCTCATTCACATGTGAATAATAAAATAAGCGACGCAAACTTTGAGCGACAACCCTTGCTCAAGCTTAAAAAGATCTAGAACCCCCTCCGCTCCCCCCCCCCCCCACCCCCACACACACACACTGGCGAACGCCCAAATCATTAAACGTCTTCAAACGAATTCTATGCTTGTGTCCGCATTGTGAAGGTGCAACGACCACGAAAAGGGAGCCAGTTTTTCTTCAATACTTGTGCAAATGTGAAATCTATAGGTTAGAAGTAGTTGATTGTTATGAGCGCTAAAGATATGTGTCTTCACACAATAAAGTAATCGGAAAAGTAACGATTACATGTTTAAGTAATGTCCAATTGCTTTTGCCGTCAAGTAATCAAGTAATCTAATTGAATACTTTTTAGCCAAGAGTAATAGTAATTGTAATCGATTACTTCTTTTTACTAACGTGTACAAGACTGGTCTGTTATATAGATATGCTGTTGCTGGCCGCTTTTGCACCCGTTACTTTTTATCTAATTTCCTGTGACTCCACCACTACGAGAATAAAATAAGGCCCTGATGAGTTTCATAGTCCGTGGCAGGCACGTAGCTAGGATTTTGTTTCGGGGGAGGGGGAGAGAGAGAGAGAGAGGGGGGGGGGAGGGAGGGATGGAGGAGGAGGAGGAGGTGGTCCCAACAAAACGGAAGATTTCGGGGGGGGGGGGGGGGGGGGCCGGGCCCCATGCCCCCCCCCCCCCCTCTCCCCTGGCTACGTGCCTGGCCCGTGGACAGTAAATACGGAAACTGAGCATTTCGGCTGTGGGGCGACCTGTTCCTTGGTGCTGTCTATCTCGAAAAAGCATGACGCCTTCGTATAACTCTTCTCGACTAATAACGTGGATATACCGGCGCCCCCGGACTAAAATGGCTTTCAGGTCGAAGTCCGCACAATACTCACGTGAAAAAATTGTAAGGGTGCAGGCGAGCTGGTGGAAGTTAACCATAGTTTTGTTTAACCCGAGACTGGGGTATTTCGGAAAAGGGACGAGAAGAAAAGAGGCCACAAGGAGGCGACGAGAAGAAAAGAGGCCACAAGGAGGCGACGTCTCATTGAGACGTCGCCTCCTTGTGGCCTCTTTTCTTCTCGTCCCTTTTCCGAAATACCCCAGTCTCGGGTTAAACAAAACTATAATACTCACGTGCTGTCCAAATCGCTATCTGAGGATATTTATTTTTTAGGTTTGGAGACGGACTATGTCTTTCGGAATGAATAAGAGGGAAATTTACCCGTAAGGTAATGTGGCCAGGCTCTCACTCTTGAGCACAACAGTGACGTTCGATAGAATTCCCCGCTTTCAGACGTTTTCCATCAGCGGAAATACGTTGTAATTGGTATCAACACATGTACTCCTACAGAGCCTTTCGTAATGTTCTTCGTCTTTCCCTTTGCTACTGAGTGAACGAAATGAACGAAAAGAAATCGGGTTTCGTGAACATTTAAAATGCCAGAGGTCAATCCTCGTCCGAAATTCGGCGACATGGTTCGACGCTGTGGAAGGGTAACTTATGGAATGCGGCCTGGGATTCATTAATGACTGCTTGCTGTAAACAGTCACTCGGAGAAGGGAACCATCCGGGCAGTCAACCAAAATCTTAATTACAGAAATGCGAGATATATAAGCTATGCGTGTACAGTGTACTGTGTCATTGCAACGCTTCTAATGACAGTAAAGCCACGGGAATATGCCACCCCTTTCACCTACCCTTACCAGCAACCGATGTCCAGCGTCCCACGTAAGAGTCGTCTTTATTTTCCAAGTGTTCTTTTGTCGTCTTTTGCATTCCAGTCGTACCTGAGGTCACCGACGTCGCACGACGACTCGGGGCAATACACAGAAGTCGATGCAAAGCTCCCCACCCCCGCACTTTCACCAGCCCTGTGTCAAATTCAAACAGGAAAGGAACACAAGTCATAAAACGCGTCGCAGGGATTGCAAGCAGCTGGGGAGCCGCACTCGAGTAAAATGGGATCACTTGAGCCGGCTCCACCTACCGGAAGGCCGGCCAGCTCAGCCGTGGCAGAGGAGAGTGCTTCCTTCGCCGCCGCACGTTCTCGAGTGCAGCCCCTTCCTCTTTCCTGCTCCATCGCGTACGCTCCAAAAACCCGAGAAATGAAAGCAGAAAAAAACAACCGGCAGGTAAAGTGGGGGAGGTGAGGAAAAGGAAGCAAAATCCGTTTGGAGAGAAGTTTCCACATAAATCTAGTCCCCCCTCGTTTTTCTTTCCCCTTGCCTGCTTATGCTTATGCGCGTAGCCACCGTTGTTGCGTCATAAAGGCTCTCAGCTGCGCTAGGAAGCGCAGTACGTATGGCTGTTCTGTTTTTTTTTTTTTTTCTTTTAGTTTTTTTAGTTGTTTTTTAGGTCGAGTCAGGGGGAGGAAGGCGGGAGAAAAGCAGCGCTTTATTCCTGGAAAATCGTACGCTCGCGGAGAGAACAGTATACAATAAAAAAAAAAAATTAAAAAAAGAGGGAGAGAGAGAGAGAGCTGCCTCCGTCGACGTCGCGCCGGCTTCCTTTAAAGCGGTCTCTTGGGGCGACAGGTGCAACTTTATCACCTGGCGGGAATTGAGTGGGCCCGCTCTGCGTGGATTGCTGCGGCTGTATGGATCCTATAGTCTGCCGTCCCTGGAAGCTGGAAGCCTCTTCCGGCTTGCCGCATGTTCGTGGTGCGCGTATTTGAGTTCCGTGTTTCCACATGGATGTCTGGTCCGTTAGCTTGGTGGGGTATTGGCGAGATCGTGTGCGTTTCCGCGGAATGAATGGGGCTGAAGGGATGGATTGTGAGGATCCAGTCGGGCTTGCGACGTTTGAGTCTGAATATGCGCTATTGTTGGCAGAACTTTGGGAACGTGTGATGAGTGCCTGTATTGTCGTTGCAAGGACCGTAAAATCGGCGAATTCGGAAGTATAGTCGCACAGACCGCCACTGATTCAGAAGCTTCTTTGTCGCGGTGAAATTGCGAGGATAAAATGAGATTATTTCTTTCAGTTTTGACTTCGCGAAATTTGACGACGTAATTGTGGGATCGAAACCACCGACCTGACGACAGTCGAGCGCGGCTCATGGATTGTACACGAGAACTGCGTGAGCACTCGACTTCTGCTCGTAATAATCAATGTCTCGGTGGACACTTGGGTAGTGGCTCGTGTCCAACCATGGCGATAATGAGAATAGGCGAACTCTAAAAATGCCTGGAGCTTAGCACGCTTTTTCTACTTTTCTAACTCCAGCGCGTGGGTATAATTAACTTTGGGCCCGGCAGATAGGTACCAGGCCATGTGGCCGCTTATTCTGGCTCCGAGTTGAAGGATGAACGGTGCTCATATTTCTCGAAATATTGAGCGAAGGTCATTGCCTATAAAGAAAAACTAAGGCAATTTTATTCAGTTATTAACGTTAGGGAGTAATTCTAACTAGTATTTAGCGAAAGTAGAAAAATCGTTTCCTGGCTCCTTTAAATTTTGTAAAAGCACGTCAAGGATTTTGCTAGCGCAAAATTACCTACTAGCGCCACTCCGTTGTCAGAATAACCAACTTCTAACATCTTTGATGCTCTGCAAGATCAAATATTCTATTGAACCAGTCCAATTAACCGAACTCCTAAATGTTTTTGTACCTGTTAAAAGTCGACCTTTTTCTTGGCACTCACCTCTGTAAGCAACAAAATCAACAAAATGAGAACAAAATGGTAGTATCAAATAACCGGTTCGACGCCATGTCCCTGCAAGCAGCAAGTATAACAAAAAATAAAGACACGGGAATCAAAACAAGGCGGAAATATTCACCACGTAGGAAACTCAAAGCGCGATGCCCGAAACGATCATCAAGAAGAAGAAAAAAGGACGAAAAGCTCGGCGTCGTTGCATCGATGGCGAGACGGACGGCTTCCAGCGACAGCCAAACCCTCTTAGCGGGACCGAGGGGCTCAGATCTCGGTGTGCAATTGAAGCCGACCGACCAAGTCCCGAGTCGCGGCGAGAGCGAGCCATCGTGTCGCCGTGGGCGATACTGCCCATTCACGACCTTCGGTGGCGATCTCTCTCACGCGCCCACGGAAAGTGGTGCGGCCGCATACGGCCAACCTCGAACCACTTTGGAGGGTCAGAACAACAGACGAAAACGTACAGGCGTTCTTAGGCCCACGTAGCCGGCGGCTGCAGTATAGTAGAGAACACGCGAGCGACTCGCGGTGTTGATCGTCCCTGCGGTCACTTGTTTCACCTTACGGCACCTAAAGAATACTTTTTTCTTTTTTTTCTGTGTTGGTGGTTTTTCTTTATTTGACGGTCTATTCTTGCTGGTGTCTGGCATTACATCCGCTCTTGTGGTCGTTGCTCGAGGCTAGTCGGAAAGAAACAGTGTTTCTCAATTTCGTGATAAAAATGGTTTGTAAGAAAGTAAATATTGATTTTCTTTTTTCGCGTGCGTGGTTGTTTGCATTGGGACCCGTCACCCGTCTGTTGGTGTTTGTTGTTCTCGTTTCTTTTTATGAATGGAACTATTTTGGTGAATAGACCTGGGATGCGGAACTTAAAAACGCACTAAAAAGGGTTTTTCAATTCTTCTTTTTGTGATATTAACTTGATCTATACGCGTTCCAATTATTTTAGAAAGTCACGCATTCTGGGCGTACATGTCCTGCTTTAATATAAGGCGGCGTGATATTCAAAGGGAGTCTTCATGCAGGGAGAAGGAGCGGAGTAGTCCAGCCTGTTCAAAGGGTTTGGACTGCGCAATAGAACCTCCCGGCTATCCGCAAGGCAAGGCGTTGGCGACGGTCAACTCATTTTTTTCTTCTCGCTTCCGTAATCTATATTCGTGTTTATTTCTCTCGGAAATGTCACTCACCAGTGCGCATGTTCTTTTTTTTTTTTTTTTTTTGAAGCGCTGTGTTTAAGCAATAATTTGTCAAACGTATATCGAGTCATTATCCTAAAATGACAAGTTCAAGAACCTCACGCTCTACTTGACACTTGTACTTCCCCAATCTGCAAAACATTCCGTTGCATCGTATGCCAAAGCGGAGCGAGTGCTATGCACGCCCGTACACACCGTAAAAATAAAGTTCCTCGCACGGTGGACAGGGGAGGCTCAAAAGCGGAACGACCGAAGACCTCGATTAGTTCGGATTTGAGTCATTGCTGCTTTGCGTCATCTCACCATTGCAGCCAGGCCGAGAGATGCTCGGTTTTGAGGAGAGGTTCGCGGAGTGTCGACGTTTTCCTTTAGGCAGCGTCCGGCTGAGCCCAAGGGCCGCTGCCGCCGACGGGGAGCGAAGGGGCCCGCCAGATCGAATTTGGGGGCGCCCGGCGGCGGTGGCTGCGGCGCCTCGGCTTGATCGAGCAGGCCTATCTGTTCGCGCTCCATTGGTCGAAGGCGGATCGCAGTTCTATATAGATACAGGGAGCCCCAAGACGGATTGAGTGCGGTACCTTTCGGCTGGTGCCCCCCTCCCCGGCTAACTTCTTCGCCGTTCCTGCTTCACGGGGCAGAGGTAATATGCCTGTCAAGGTCTATGTGTCCTTCGCTATGCCCATTTGCTTCGGTTTATAGACGGTATTTCTACTTGGGTTACTTAGTTTTTCGAAGCTAGATTTATTGATAGTATGGATTGGGCTACATCACTCCCGCTCCAAAGTAAATAGAATGTGGTAGAAGAAATGAAACCTTACATGGGTGAACCCGAGCTAAATTTATCTCTAATGTTTTGCGACGAATATTGTCAAGCTTAATGAACCCTTGCGCGATACGTTTACCATTACAGAGTTCACGCTGACAGGGTGAACCCCGTGCGCGTGAATGTTGACGCTCATCTGTGGCACTACATAATCCTTCTGCGCGTCTGTTCTAAGACGATGGCCTCCTTATTATACATGTCTATACTATCCGGACAAAATCACACGTTAGCCGAACTAAACTACGCTAAGTCGCGCCACGTGTCTCAATTTAGAAAATTGACCGTCGATTTCGCGAACAAGAGCGGGTTTTTAGCAGCAATGGATAAGAGATGTCACGGGAGCGTCATCAAGCACCTATTGTGGTTCCGCACTAATGAGAGCTCAATCAAGTAAAAGAAAGCACCCCATTGCACGGCGAGATGGAAAAGAATAAAACGGGCGAACACCTTTATTCGCGTCTCACTCCCTTCCCGAGAATGACGAAGAACTCTTTAAGCGAAAGTCGATGAAGGACGGGAGCTTTCCAGGCTTCGACCCTCCCACCGTCTCGAGATGGTAACGTCGGCAACTTATCTTTCCGTAGCTATTTTTCTTTTCTTCTTTTTTTACGGGTGGCGTTCGCGCGAGAATCGAACTTGAGAATCGGCACCGAGCTATTAATACGTGCGAAGTACGACGCCAACTCCTTATTCAATCAGAATGCCCTTCCTCTCACGCACCCACCTCTTCCTACTCTTTTTGGTTTATTGTTCGAAGGGAAGACGAGATAACGGGTAAGAAACAGGCGCACTCCCTCGGCTTCACGCCCGACTCGGAAGAAGGGACGCACGCTTCCCAACAAGGACTCTAATAATAGAAAACAAGAATTTGTCGCACGGTGGGTATAGGAGAGACGCGAAAGCGGAACGACCGAAGACCTTCATCTATAACTCCCCCTTCTTCATTTTCAAGATTCACACCCTTTCTCCAATTTTATTTTTATACGTCAGCACTTTTTTTTCCGCCTTTTATTCGCGTACGTGGCGAACTCGTTTCCAGAGGGGGTGCTCGTCAGGAAACAAAGCTATCTCAAAATTACCTCCTCTCCGTCGAGGAAAGCGACTGGCGGGAAAGAGTGAACGCACGTATTTATAGTATATATAAAAATGTAGAGCCAGGCGTCACCCCGTGATTAATTTGAAGCGTCCCTTTCGGGGAAGCCCTCCTTCCGTAACATTGGCGTCAACATCCGCAGCTCCGAGGAGAAGATAGAGGAACGCGTCCCTTCGCACGCGCCCACCCCTCTTTAACGTTCGGCAAAAAAAGAAGCGCGCAGTCTCACAAATCACGTATACACCCTTTCCTTTTGTCTCCTAATGACGCGCGCAACCCGCTCAATCAACTTCCAACCCGCAACATCCTCCGATTCTGCGGGGTGCACGAAAACCTTAGTCGCTACTTGTATCGAGATCACCTTGCCGTACGAAGCCGACGGAAGAACTCCCCTCTCCGCAAAATTGCGTCAGCCAACTTATCATTCGTTTGCACCGCCTCTCGCAGTCTCGCGTCCACGGCAACACCCCTTTTTGTACCCGGTTACAAAGTCGCGACGTTGATTCCGCGTTACTTTTGAAGTCACACACACACACATACAAATTTAAGTTTAGACACGCATGCATTTGTGTTTCCTTCAAATCTTCGCACGTTTTCTATAGCGTTCATTGTTTATTTACTTGTGTTTGTTTTCTTTTGTGTTTTTATTAATTTTGAGCGCCGACGACACCACGGGGCCAGGCAGGCAGGCGCCTTTATCTCTTGGAGCGAGCGCAGCTTCCCGTCACGCAACAAAAGACGCCCGGAATCCATAATCGTGCCCTACGTATTCCGCCCACCCCGCACACTGCGCTTACTTCTTTTTTTATCCCCTCGGTTACTCTTCTTTTTGTTTCTTTCTTTGTTATTATTATTATTAAAATTACTATCTTTCGATCGCGCATCATAAATAGCGACTTCGTGGGTATCGGAGAAGCTGCCCTCTATTTCACTGTATACGGTGGACTGTTGCGATCTGTAGCAGCCCTCCCTGCCAATCCACTGCTGGGAGCGGATCACGTGACCAGGCGCCTCGTGCATTGCTGACAGCCGTGGCAGCCGCACGGCATTGGATCGTGTTCGATGGCTGGTAGCGTCCTTAGCGGTCCGTCCTACGGTGAAACGAAGTGTAGACGTGTGTGTGTTCATGCCGAAGCCAGTTGGCGGAGACAAGTCGGAGGCAGCAGAGGCTATATAGGCGTAAAGCCGTCATCAATCCTTTGACCCCGGTATCGGGGAAGAAGCGGGTCGCTCCTCCCGTTGCCTGCAGCCAACTGGGGGCCGGAAGCGTCGTTCCCAGCACGCGCTCGTTTACGCACACCGGTCATCCGGGCCCGCCCGGCAGCCTCTGCTGTGACCTGTTTTTTTTACCGAGGTTTGGGGTCATAGTACAGTGGGTGTCGCAGAAACCGGCATCGTGTCACGGTACGCGAGAGAAAAGGAAAACTTTTTTCCTAAAATAGTTGCTAAGTGCCGTTGTAGCCCGGAACGAAAGAAAAATAATTGTAGTGGTCGTCAACATAAAGTGAAAATGTGTTATGTTGGCGTTGTGAGTGGAAAAATACTTCTCGTAATTATGTTTTTTTTTTTTTGTTTTTTTGTTTTTTCTTAACTATTGTCGTTGGCTTGTCAGCACCCATAGGAAGATCTCCTTTTCTGCGAACTAAATTCCGCTTTTTTTTTTTATTAGTATACATTCGCGACCTCTGCTACATTGAAATATAGTTAAAGAGTAAACTCGAATGTTTGTATGGACGCGACAGCAGAAAGTAGACAGCGTACACTAAATTCACCCGAACGCAGCGTTGAACGAGTTTTCTATTCGCGCCACCCGGCGTGCCCAGCTGTTGATGCTAAACCCTGTCACATTCGGGGCATGCCCGCGTTATGATGACAGTATGGACCTACAAAACCGGTTCGCAAAATGGGGGACGCGGCCTGAGAGGGTTCCTCTGATGACATCCCTACCGGGGCACAATATAAATCTGGGGGAGAGCACCTCCATCAGCCTTCGCCCTCTTTTTTTACTTATTTTTTATTCGCCCACACACACAGGCGCAGGCGTCCCAAAATGCAAACAAACTACCTAGAGGCAAAGCATGGCACGAAGGGTGAAAGAAGGGCGCAGAAGGATGCACTTTCGCGATGACGGGGTATGGCACCCCGTTCCGGCACCACCCGACACCTTTCCCCAACCCTGCCTGGCCGCCGGCGCCGTCCGCTGCCGCAGTAGCAGCAGCTATTGAGCCCGCAAGCATCGCACGTGCGGACGCGATTTATAAAATTCAGAAGCGCCGTGTCAAAAGGGAAAAAGAAAAGGGGAAGAGGAGCGAGAACTCCGGCCGGCAACCGATAAGCTCCGGCACCTTTTTCTCCTTTTCATTTTTTTTTCTTAGTCAAATATATAACGTTGTCGTTCATTTACTTTTTTCCCTGCCAGAGCGTACACGTCGAAGTCAGCGTTTGCACACGGGAGGAGCGTCGGCGATGTTGTGAGAGAACGCGAGATATTCGACACCCTACACTAAGGTTTACCTTAACGATGGACCGCAGCGAATGCTACGAGCCATGCCAGCCAATGCAGTGCCCCGTGAGTGCCACGTGACCTTCGGGAAGGACGCGGCGACGCGAGGGGAGCGTGGTCACGTGGTCACGTGCTACGCTGGTGGCGTTTGATATTGGCTGGGATCGCTCGTATATATAGCGTCCGCTGTGGTCCGTCCTAAGGTCAAACGGTGTATGGCGTACAGCGATGGCTCCGTGGGGTAAAAAAAATAAAGGTATACGCGGGAGCTCGATGCTACAGGGTTTAAATTTTACACTCACCCAAAAGCCTCCCAACAAAATAGTCGCAAGAAAAGCGAGGTGGAACGAACGGGAAGAGAGACAAGACGGGGGATTATTGATGATGCCCCTAATCTGCGTATCGCGTAATTCGAACTGCGTGCGTGGCTGCCGACGCGACTACTGCATGCATCGACGAAGACTTTCCCGCGCTCCTCTTCTTCCCAAAACTCCCGCAGGTTGGGAAGCGTGCCTCCTAGCTGCGCGACACCGTCCGCGCGCCTGTGTGCGGGTGTGTGTGTATAAACGAGGCGCGTGTTTGTGCGTCTGTTGGCGGTGTAAGGTGCGCGATATTGTTATTATTATCGTCATCGTCGGCCTCGTCATGGGTGTCTGGTGATAAATTATTGGGAACGTTTGTTGCTCCAGGTTTCGGATATCTGTAGCGTTTTTCTTTTTCCTTTTTTTTTTTTAATTTGGGGAAAATAACGTTTAGGGAAAAAGATATTGTCGGTGTCGTTGCTCGCGGGCGGACGGAGTTTCAACGTATGCACCGTGCGGCCGTTTAATGATGCGGTGTATTCCGGTGGCTTGCTGGAGATTAGGGATAAGAAACGCGTTCATAAACCGGTTTTTAGGGAAACAATATTTTTTTTCCACTGGAGGCGAGAGAAAGAGAGAGCAGAGTGCATCGCGCATAGCGCTCTAGAGTCAGTTTTATTCTGTGTCTAGATTATTTTGATTTAAATTTTTATCGTCTTATTGTTTTACTTGCGTAAAGGAACTCGGGAAATTATGCGGAAAGCACGGTACCTATGACGTGTAAATGATTGATGAGCTTTGCGTATCTGAGCTCTTAGTTTACTTAGGCTTTTAAACTTATGTGAAACTGATCCCTCAGGTGATCAGGTTGCGAATTCTAGAAGCATTAAATCTAGGATAGAAAAGCGCGCAATATTTGTGTTATTAGTATTCATGAGAACGACACGTTTTGGCAATTTTTTTAAATTAAATGTAGGGTTAACCACCGTAGGGTATCAGCCAGGTCCAAGAGAATGTAGGATGATTAATTTAGGTTACCAAATATACCTTGAAAGTGCGATCAAAATACCAGTTTCAGGATACAATCTCCTCCTTCGTCAATACTTTTTTTGTGTGCTCCTAGAAGCTTACGAAAAGCGAGCTTCTTCAATTTTCCTTTGAAGATAACTCTACTTGTCCTCCGAAGACGTTAGGCAGTGACTAACAAAAAAAGGGATGGATTGATCTAGTGTGAAAATTTTTATACCACGATCCGGCTTTCCTCAAACTAAAACCGTATGTTTGGTGGTACTATCCTTATGTCTATATTTCGTACCTGGAACCAAATTTAGATGAGTTTAGCGATCAGCGAGTTGTGCTCTTGTCGGTGAACTTTGCTACCTTATGAAACATTAATAAAATTGTTTTACTTGCTCGTAATTATTGATACACATACAATAAGCTATGAGATGCGACTTATGGGTGATGAAAAATGCACCCTTGAACCAAAATTGCAGTCAAAACAGATCTTAAGAACTGCCGGTCTAAAAGATGCGCTGAACATAGAAATCAATGGTTCTTCGCATATGAGATAAATATTATTTAATGTTACGAGCATTTATAAAGGACCTAGTCTTTCTAGCGCTACAAACACTGCATTTTATCCGCCCGTCTGCAAAACAAATTAGGTGTTTCGACAACTCGGGCGATTTTTCGCAGTATTGTTCCTTCACTAACCTGGTTCTTTTAGCCGTTGGGCGATTGTCGAACCTAACAAAAGCTGTGTATTGTCCACAAGCGGTGTTTGTTTTTCCGTCGCCCAGTATAATGATATGCATTAACAAAAAAAAAAAAACAAAAAAAAGAACAGATACGAACAGCCAACCCGCGTCTCGTCATACCAGCCGACACTATAGCCACATATATGTTCCAAGGGACTCACAAACCTGGTAATATATACCATGCGGCGAAGCTCCACCTCTTCTGCAAAAGCGGCCAGCGTTGACGACAGTATTCTGTTACTGCAACCGAAGAGAAACCATCTGCGTCGAGAAACCGACACGATCCCATGACCGTCGCATATACGCCGAATGCAACCTTTGGTTTTGTGAAACCTTCTTTAACGATCTTTTGGTTTTGAACCACGACAACAGACTTCCCATCAGAGCTGTCGGCACTTTCAGGAGCGCCGAGCAATCGCCTATACAGAGCGCCGCCGCCCGGGCAGCGGGCATTCTGGGTCCGTCTGTTTGGGAAGAAAACACCGGGCGACGTTTCATTTTTCAGGGAGACCGGAGTCGGGGCCTCCGCGGTGTTGTCGACGGCCGAGAACGCGTTCCTCCCTTGACTTATGAGCGCCTCGTTTCCTTCGCCACTACGTTCGCTGAACGGCGGAGAAGAATCCTAGGAAACGGAGCTGCGACAAGCATGTTGCCTTGTCAGCAACGAAGAAATATAGAATCGTCCGCCAAATGACAGGCAATCTCGTAGCTGCGCTAATTATAGCGCCCGTGTGTTGACTTCTGGTTCGTGCGAGTTCATGAGCGCGAGGCATGTCGGAGGATTGAGTGTACGGGCTCTTTGTGGATGCCCCGCGGTTCGATTCTCTCCACATCTATCTCTGGAAGTGTACTGAACTTGAAACCAGGCATCGCGAGGTAACTGGTTCGTTTAAAGGTAGCGTTTTTATTATTTTTTTATTGCCAGAAGAAATATTTTGAGTTAAACATTTAAATCGTCTGCAGGAATGAAGAGAGATGGAAGAGTTGAGAATTTTTACTTTTCGCCTTCGATTGCCGGCATTAATTGTACGCTTTCTATAATTTGGTTGAAAATCAGTGCAAGCGAACTGCATCTGAAAAGGCAGCATGGAGGTGATAAATAAGTCGGTAGTAGCTACCGAGAATTTAAGATCTCGGTATTCATGTTCATTCAGCTTCTAAATACGTGGAGGAAAGTCGACATCGCCGAGAAGTCTATCTAAAGGTTGAGGAGAAATTGAACAGGCTGAATCTATATAATTTGATATTAAAATCGTGTTTCATACGAAACAACCTTTATGTTTTTGTGCGTATTTTTAATAGCATCGAAGGTGCTCGTACTAAAGGATCACAAGTCTTCTCTCACCAAATTTTGTTGTCTTTTACTCAAAAGTTCTTTAACACGTTCTGTCTTTATTTTTTTTTTTTTTTGTAGATAAAAACGTGGCAGGTTGCCGTGAACGTTCTTTGTAATTTGCTACGTCGTACCTCAGTGAGTAAAATATTTGATCAAAAATTTAAAAAAAAATACGTTATCAATTTTATATTGTCAACGATTGTCAAACCTCGTTCACCGTCCCTATAGAAATCGCGTGTACCTACTCTAAGTGCTCGAGGAGTCTTCATCATTCTACGAGCTTAACATGTCCCGTGACGTAATTAAAGAACCGTACGCTATTTCGTACCCCTAGTAAGGCCGAATGACGCGATTGTTATGCAGATGTCCGACATCTCCCGAACACATTTTTTTTATAAATTCATTTATTAAAGCAAGTAAGGTCCGTCGCAAGGGGTGCGCTAAAATACGAGATGTTACATTACTGTTACTTAATGTTCAGAACGCTGGGGCCCTTTTTTTTTCCTATTAGTTCAAAGCTTGTTACGTTAAATAGTAATTAAATTTTTTTTTTTTCAGTTTAGTGGTATATTTACGCACCATTTAATCGAAGCTTGCGTGTACACAGTGCTTGTATACATTCCGGGTAATGAGCGAGCTGACAGCGATTGTTGCCTTTCGAGCCTATGAGTCTACTAGGATGAACAGGACTGACGTGCTCAATACATTTCCCCTATCGTCATTCACAGCTCTAAAAATACGGGGTGCGGCGAGTCGTCTTAATGTCCCCCTCAGAGCCAATGGGTCTGCGGCGTTAGCTGATTACGACGTCGAGAAACCAACCCCGAAGCCAGACACTCTTGAGTTGTCTGCGACTATAACGCTATTCGAGAAAGAAGCGGAAACAATGCGCGCAGCTGCGAATTGCTCTCATTTCAGTCCAGTTTCGAGGAAACGCAGACAGTCACCTGCGTCAAGAGGCTCCGACAGGGATTCTAAAATTGGGGCGCGCCCTGTCACAGTGTTTTTGAGAACCTGCTTGTCCGCGCTCCATCAACTGCTCATTTGCAAAACGCTCGAGCTCGACCGCGAAAGAGAGAGAGAAAATTACGCGCGCCGCAAAGCGACTCGTTGTGAGAGGCGACCGGCTTAAACGTTTAGCCTCTGTTTTCAGCAAGCGCGCGGCTTTTACGTTCTCCCCGTACTGAAAAACACCCGCGGAGACTGGCACCGGTCCAGGGGAAGCCCTCTCACCCACCCACGAAGAGCACCGCTCTGTCTGGACTGCTCTAGTCAACGCTGTTGTTAAAACTCGAGCGCCGCGGTTTTTCTGCCACGGTGTCTCGTGGCACCGACGGGGCGCAGGTAAAAATAATGGAGGTAACTTGGAGAGAGGGGACGACCCGCCCTTCGCTGAGTGCAAGTAGCGAGCGTTGCTCAAGATGAATAATGCCCGGAAAGAAACGGGCAGGGCACTCAGCGTGTGTTGAGTGGTTTGTTGGAAGCGTCCGGGGAAAACGATGACGTCAGTCGGGTAGCGCTCAGGGCGACGCCTATCTATACGGAAACGCAACTAAAAGCGATAAACCTCTTGCGATCTATGCTTCCACTGTTGTATGCCGCGGGTCGCGCGTCTCGGCGCAGCCAATAAGACTGCAGCATCGGCTGTCTCTCCCCAGATGACAAGCACTGCCTTGCCTTGGCTGCCTTGTACCTCACCAGTGAAACTGACGTCGGATGCAAACCTATTTGTCAAACAAGCATGCATTGCAACATCTTGGTTAAATCACCGGCAAGGCTTTCTGCCGACTGTTGGGCTAGACGTGGGAATGACTCTTTCTAAAAAAGAAAGGTTCTTTCTTCACACATTTCTTTGCTGTACAGTGCTCCTTGTGCTTTGAGAAATATTCATTAGGTAAGAGCTATATGTCTACTTTGTGTATTGCTTAAATTTTGGTATTGTCTACCCCCCCCCCCCCCTCTTAAAATAATGCCATAGTAAGGGCGATGTAGGTAATGGCATAAATAAAGAAATAATTATGTTGCAGCATCCACACCAGCAATCAAAAACATAATTCGATAAAACAACTGATCGCTGATAGTGGTAAGACGGTTGACTGAAAATACGGGTTCAGTAATGCTGACTTGTTACTTCTTCATTGGAAAACATCAAGAAGAAATAGGAAAGAGCAGACATAAAAAAAATGTCATAACGTAGTGCCTGATGTATGTGAAAAAAAAAAATGATACGAATAAAGAAAAAAAAATATAAATAAACAGATTTTTCCAGTCGCGATTTCGACGAGATATTTCATGTCTGACATTTTTTGGGATTTTCAGACCTTCCAGTAAAGGGTATAGACATTTCAAAATGTTCCATCAACCAACCTGTTTTGTGCCGACTTCATCGGAACGAAATGAGTCACATCTTATGTAAAACAACTACTGCCAAAGCTGGCACACGGAGGCAGTGTCTCATGCTCTGGGTTGCCACAGTGTTGGCTATATTTTTTTTTTAAGTTGTTTTAAACAGAATTGACTCATTTCATTTTGAACAAGACGGCTCTGTTCCTACCTGTGAATCAGAGTTCCCTAATGCTTTTGTTTTTGTCGCGCGGTTTTCAAGGGCTGATGCTCTTTCCAGCGTCGCATGCCATCATTGCGAGGCAATCGAGAATATTACATGTGCAAGGGCGGAAACTCCGGTGTAAAATTGTAGAGAAATACCGTGGAACACAACCAACCAGCAGAGTGCGCCCTTAAGCATAAAATTTGTTATTTCCACTTAAGATACGGCGGAATACTTGAAGGAAGAGATAGTCAGATAACAAGACAATTAGTATAAAACGTGCTCTAACGTACTAAAAACGAACTGGGAAGTGAGTACGGGAACGAGAAATTGACACGGGGCGTTTCTTTCTTTTTTTTATTTGGTCTTTAAGATGCAGAGTAAACTGATGACATTTACGATGCAACCGACACCACAGGCAGCCAAGCAGCCGAGCAATCTCGACCCTCGTTCTCGCGCAAACGCTTTTAAACAATGCTTCCGTTCGGTCGGATGGCTCGTATGCCGGATAGCGCACCTGCATCGCCGCCGTACAAACAAAGCGACGGAACGAGCGGCCTCCCCGTGCCCGCTGTCATTTCTCCAACGCATGGGCACGGATCGCGTGTGCCTCCCCGCCGCTGCCGCCGCCAACCAAGTCAACTCCCCCGGAAATCGCACACGCCGACTGAAGCGGGCTAATTCCGAAACAATAGCTGCAGGCGAGCTCGCTCAGAGCGCCGCCTTCCTTCTCCGCGAGCGTCCGTCGGCGCGGCATGCAGGTGTTTCACAGCTCCGCCAGACAATTAAACAAACAGACGCGGCGGCCCCCCTCGTAGGCAAACATAGATTGCTCGCACAAAGAAAGCCTTTTGTCTACGCGGAAACCGCCGCGGAGCCAACGAAGCGAGGTGCCCAGACAACGGCTCGGATTTGTTCTGTCTTTACGTATCGCCGTTCGTTTCTTCGGGGTTCCCCCCTTCTCTCGCCGGGTGCTGCGAGTCGCCGCTGCGAAGCAAAACATCCTGCCCCGTGCTGACAACGCCGCGACGCGGTGTTGTGTTGGCAGACACCCCCGAGCAGCGTCACGTGATCGTCACGTGAGCGGGTCTCGTGATGGAGGACTCTGTCTACGCGTCCGAGCGGACAAGGTGCACGCTTGTGCGAACTTCGGGTCTGGGAGGTTCTTAAGGTGCGAACCCCGGAGGTCAGGAATGTGTCGGAAGAGAACCCCTCGGGCGCACAGATGGGCCGAGGTTTAAAAAAAATTTTTTCGATGACGCTCCGACGCTTTCTATTTATAGCGGCCCTAACGTTGTATTTCTCCCCTGAGTTTTCTTTGGAAGGGGGTTTGTGTTGGTTTAATTTGTGCGGCTGCCCCAGTGTGGGGTGTTTGGTGTTGCGCGAGATGTTGTGTGTCGGCTGAGTGACTGAGTGAGCCGGGCTGGCGAGGTGTTTTTGGCACTTTAGTTCAATTCCAGGAATGTTTGAGGAAATTCGAAGAGCGGAAATCGGGGAAAGAAAACCATGCGTTAGGCTGACGTTTTCTTGAATGAGGATTTGTCTTTTCTGTTTGAGGTGCCTGTACCCTGTCGTCGCGGTTCTTTGCGTGGGTATACTCACATAGGGCATCACCTTAAGGTGACTTTATATAGAATATACAGAGTGCACTCGAGAAAAGAGAGCCGTGTTTTTAGGCCCGGGTGAATGAACTATGCATCGCAGAAAGCTTTAACTCCGTGAGAATGGGGCGCTAGTGATTGGGATAAAATGCAAACGTTTTAGAATCTGGTTTTATTTGGACCAAAGATTATTTGAGAAAGAAGAAATTTCTCAGAGTCAACGTCCAGCTGAGCCTAATATCGTGAAAACAAGAACTAACATTGTGAACACATATGGTAAATCTAGCAGCAAAAAAAAAAAAAAAAAAGAAAAAAAAAAAAGAAAAGAAAAATGGTAGTGCGGACAATATTTTGTTTGTTAAAATTTTGTTACAAGCGCTCACAATGTACTTAATGGACCTTTTCCGAGAAGCGTTCTGCGCACGCGCGAGCGCCCGATGCCAAGCGGCGGAAGTAAGAACGAAAAATCGAAAAAAATTCGGAAGGAGGCTGTATATCAGTGAGTAGAACACGTAACTGCAGCATATATATAATTGTGTTACACAAAAAAAGAACGTCGACGGAAAGAAAAACACGACGTTTGGGTGGACGCCACGGATGCCCCTCTTTCAAGTCGCGTTGGGCAGGCGCCGCTGCTCAGAGAGCGAAGAAACTGGTAGCGTAGCTCCCGTTATCGATTGGTAGCGCAGGTAGGTCACTTTTTCAATTTTTAGTTCGTGCAGCCACCGCCTGGTGCCGTCGGTATGTGGAAAAGGTCCATTGTCTTGACAATATTCGGCTTAGGTGGACGTGGGCTTATAAAGAAATTTCGTCGTTCTTAATGATCTTTTGATCCAGTTAACTTTCGCGTTCTATACCAATATATACTGTCACATTCTCACATTCTTCAGTGCATAGTTTATTTACTCGGACATAAAAACACGGTTCTCTTTTTGTGAAGACACCATACATAGGGTGGTTCAAGTCACCAGGCTCGATCTAAAATGAACCGTAAAAATCGACGCCTGAACGTAGCAATCTAAACTTTTCGTCAAAGGTGTATTTCACAGGTCGGTTTTTTTTTTTTTTTTGTAAAATTACAAAGCGTAGCTCTGTTTCTGTAAAAAACAAGGCCAAGCAACTTGCCAGGGTCTACGGCGGGCAGCAACGCAGACGACAGGGGTCCAGTAGCGGGGTGTGTTTGGCGTCGTATTGACAGATGGCGCTACCTCCTAATCGCGACGGCTCACGACCACCGTCGTTTATTAAAACGAATATAATCTTTTTGAAATCTACCTTCGGTTAAAAAATGAATGCGAACAATAAAAGCAAAATTAAAGTTAAAAAAAAAAAAAGAAACGCGTCTGCATAACGGCGGTGCTTTTGCTGCCAACGGATTTCGTCTGCGTGTCGTCTGCTTTCTATCGCCAATCGGCTACATTTCCGGACGCTGCTGCCGACGCCATCTATTAATACGAACGCCAAACAGGCCCCGCTACTCGACTTGGTCGTCTGCGTCGCCTCCGCCGTTGAACCTGGCAAATTTTATGGCGCTATTTTTTTTTTAGAAACAAAGCTACGTTTGTAATTATACAAGAAAAACCGACATGTGAAATACACCTTTGACGAAAATTTCAGATTGCTACGTGCAGACGTTGATTTTTACGGTTCATTATAGATCGACCCTGGCGACTTGGGTCACCCTATGTATACTTTTTGTGTGCGTAGAAATAGAAACATATGAAAGGGCAGGCCTATCGCTAGAAAGATAGTGCTTCCAACTGAGGTTGATTTGAGAATGTAAATACGGTTGTTGTAAACTTATTAAAGCGAATGTGAAGCGCTGTGGAGCGCTTTTACGTTTTCGGTGAATACTTTTAGAACGAATCTTCGACGTTCGTACACAACACATTCTTTCATCGTTTTTCTTCATTCGCAAGTTCTTGAGAAAAAAAATGTAATGCTTGAACGGTGTTAAGCCAAATCACATGGTGTGATTTTCCACTGCGAATTCTCAATTGCGACGTCACTCGTGCAGTAAAAAAAGAAAAAGCGTGGTGGAAGCTGTGGGATTAAACGTCGCAGCTGCAAAATCTCCAGCGAAATCGCACCATGTGAATCAGGCTTTAGCCTAATTCACATGGTTTTCGCCATGTATGTGGCGAAAACTACTTCGAAAATCGCCGTGAGAAGACAAAACCACAGCTATGGTTATTGGAGATGTATCATTTCATCCGTCGAATTCTTTGAAAGAAGTGACTGCATACAAAAAAGCGAAGCCGGACGCCCAAAAAAACAAAACAACAACAACAACGACGAACAACCCCACGCACAAAAGTGAGAATAACGCACAGGGCGGTTCAGACAACCTCAATCATCTCCAGACAGCACCTGAGTTTACGCATGCTCTCGAAATGACTAATGCGCTGCAACAGCCCGCCCAAAAGCAAAATCGCAGTCGGAACGAGCTCATTTGCACACCATAAAACCGCCGGTCGGCCTGGCATCCACTCCACAAAGAGCAGCTATCGCTTCTCGAAGCGTCCGACAAACTCCCAACAGCGGAAGAACGGGGTCCTGTAACGAATAGGCAGGAGAGATAGAAGCCCCGGCGTTCGAACTCGCGGCTATGCTAACGAGGTTTCCCGCCAAGGTAACAACACGAACCGTTTCCGCGCCGCTCTCCTGCACCCTAACAAAAACGCAATGTCGAAAACAAACACAGAAACAATATGGTTCGTAAACTAACCCGCGGGGAGTTTCAGTCGAGTGCTAGTAGAAAATAACAGTACCAAATATCTCTTCACAAAACAAAAACGACGAGACGAGGTAACAAAAAACCCGGAACGAATTGAGCGGTCGGGGGTAGCAGTCAGACTCCCAGGAGAAAAACCAAAAACGAAGAAACAATCTCTCCGCCTAACTAACCGACTCAACCTCGCGTAACTTGGCGTTCGACGAGAGCAGCGAGGATTGTAGCTCCGCAGCACGCTGGAGAAGCAATCGATGACAAAAAGAAAAACCAGCCTTGTCCGCAAAAGTAAATAAAAGTTCACCCCACCAAAAGTGACGCAAAAGTGGCGCGCCTCTCTATCGTAAGCCGGTATGGACTCTCATCTAGCTGCGGTACTTACGTTGCCTGTAGTGCCGGCTCTGATTCCCTTTCTTTTTTGTCTTAATTTCTGCATATAGATTGGAAAGCGGAGAAAAGCGGCGCCCCTTTGCTTCTGCCTTTTATAGGTGCGGCGCTAAAAGCGCCGGTGAATCGCAGATAATAAAGTAATGAAGCTAAATGGATTTCGACCAAGTTTTGCTTACTTGCCGCGCGCCCAACCTGCCACTGCTGGCATTAATTTGCAAAATTAACCCGAGGTATGAATGATAATTAGGGAGAGCCGCGGCAAGCGGGGGTTACGAAGGGAAAGTTTTTGGGCGAGAGTACGACGGGAGTGTGCACATTTGTGCGTGTCGCTGGGAACGCTCGTGTCGCTGTGGCGGCGGCTTTCATTACCGCCCCGCGAGCGAGAGGGGTTTCCCCTTTCCCGCGTTCTCTTGCCCGGTCGACGGTGCTAACGGAATCCGCTGGCGTTAGCAAACAAAGCTTCGCCCACCGACTGCTGGCTCTCTGCCCCTCTTCGGCTAAGGCTATACGCCGCGAGAAAATTAGATTACCTCGCGGTAACTTAGGTGTGCAACCGGGTGTGTGTGTGTGGGGTGTGTATGCATTTGCGCGGCGAGTTTATGAGCTGGGCACTCCTCTGGAACGCGGGTTGGCTTTGAAAGCGGGCCCCGGCGACTCGGCCATCCCACGCCGCTTTTTTGTCGGTATCAGGCCACTTCTCTTTCCCTCAGAAGAACCTCGGGGACGTTAAAGCGAAAAGAACGGCGAGCCGTTGGCTACGCGGGGAGGGGGAAAAGTGGCGCGGTGGCAGGGCCATCTGGTTTTTCTCCACGCCGAATGTCATCTTGCTTAGGGCCCCGGTTTCTCGAGAGCCCCGTCCCTCTGCCTATATCAACGTTGGACGCGCGAGAGAAGAATTTTGTCGAGCTCTTACCTTTTGCGCGTAGTCCTCGGACTGATGACTAACCAGCCGTTTTAGAAGCGTATATTTTTGTTTCAGTCTTTTTTTCTTTCTGTTTTACGGTGTTTCGTTTTGGCGTGTTGCTGCGCACGTCCGGGGCGAAATTAGTCTACGTAACGCGGACGGAGAGATAGGCGCGGAGATAAATGAACCTGGGCTTTGGGGCAGGCGCCTGATGCGTCGGCGGGGTCCACCCAGGCGCCCGCTCTTATCTCTTCACCAGCCCCGAAATCTAGGAGCGCTCGGGACTCAGTCCCACCCAGATGTCCCGGAGAGCGCGTCGGTGATCTCTGGCGGCGTTCTTTTGTTCCTCGCGGTGCAGTGCAGCTAATTACGAGCGCCGAGGGTCGCCAAATTTAATAACAACTACCGGCCTTCGAGTTCTTCCCTGTAATGTGTCGGACCTTGTGGCTATCGTGTTTGAGCTGGCATGCCACTGCGGAGCCTTGCGGACGAGTGTTCTGGCTGCCGCGCCTGTCGGAAGTGTTTTGCGTTTCGAAGAGACACGCTTTCCTGGCAGCGCGGCCGAGTCCGGTTGAAGTCTTGGGACTGTGGGTTCCTGAATAGCGCTTCCCACTAATTTCTGCAAATCGACAAAGATACTATCTACTGAGACAATTAATGTCGGGTTTACTCGAACATCCTAATTAGTTTAATTGATATAAATATAAAAAAAACAAATACGGTATTTTCTTTTAAATGCCATGTGTGCGTGTGTGTGTGTGTGTGTGTGCGTGTGTTTGTGTGTGTGTTTGTGTGTGTTTGTTTGTGTATTTCGAACCAAAGTTTGTACTTAAAGGAAAATGTTTCTTCCAACAATCGAGGATTTGGCAGGAAATGTTTCGGAATCCTTCCTCAGTCCGTTAAAGACCTCAATGAACTTCGTTCTCCTTCATCTGTACATAATCGTCATCTGAAGAAAAAAAAAATAGGCCTGAGAAAATACTTACGACATTAAAAATATCTACTGAATAAATATCTCGCTTAATGGTTTGACACTATAGAACTAATAAAGCAAAACACCTTAGTAAATTGTAAAAGGACACACAAAAAAAACATAGTTATTCTATGTAAAACCAGTTTTGGGAAACACACACACACACACACATATTATATAACGGGCATGGTGGCGGGAGGCCGAAGGCGTGGGTATAAAACTGAGAAGAAAAAAAAACCTTAGTGAAAACAACAACAACGGACGATTTAATCTTCGACGTTTCGGCCGGAGTCCGGCCTTCGTCAGGAAAACTTTTACAGATGAACGCGGGTGGTATTTATACAATGCTACGGTCGAGTCCAAATTTCGGAGGGGTGACGGTTGAAGCTTTCGAGAGAGGGAAAACGGTTGAAGCTTTCGAGAGAGGCAAAACGAAACACCGTAAAACCGAAAGAAAAAAAGAATGAAACAAAAATATACGCTTCTAAAACGGCTGGTTAGTCATGAGTCCGAGGACTACGCGCAAAAGGTAAGAGCTCGACAAAGTTCTTCCCTCTCTCGAAAGCTTCAACCGTCACCCCTCCGAAATTTGGACTCGACCGTAGCATTGTATAAATACCACCCGCGTTCATCTGTAAAAGTTCTTCCTGACGAAGGCCGGACTCCGGCCGAAACGTCGAAGATTAAATCGTCCGTTGTTGCTGTTTTTCACTAAGGGTTTTTTTCTTCTCAGTTTTGTACCCACGCCTTCGGCCTCCCGCCACCATGCCCGTTATTTATATATGGTGTTCTTTTAAGCTTAACAGATTGGTTTTAAAAAAGCCATGAAAGCTACACCTATGCCGTTTATGTAGGTGAGTTATACGGCTAGGGGGACATATTATAGGGGGCAAATCGTAACGATCAGTCGGCTAATTAATTAAAATTCGTTAATTAACTTTTTAAATAATGAAAATAGACATATGGTTCCAATTAGAAACTTGCTCAGCTTCGTCGAAAACCATTAAATCATTAATTTTCAGAAAGACTTTGAGCGCGTGAGGAGCGTAGTAGTGCACTAAAGTTACCACTCGTGGAGCAGGTACAAAGCTAGCGGTTGCGATAAGGCGCCCGCGCGATTTTTCCGTCTCTTATCTAGCCCCAGCCTTGTACCTGCTCCACGAATGGTGACTTTAGTGCACTACTACGCTTCTCACGCGCCGAAAGTCTTTTTGAAAATGACTGATTTAGTGGTTTTCGATGACGCTGAGCAAGTTTCTAATTGGAACCATATGTCTATTTTCATTAATTAAAAAGTTAAAAAAGTTCAGTGTATTTCGATTGTACATTTTGATAGTGCTATATAAATGCTACTGGTAACACATCGTAGTGATACATTCGATTTTTACAATCTCAGTTTCGACAATGAAGTTACAAACAGCACTCAGCGCTTTTTCCCAAAGTTGCCGGAGACTGCCACGGTCCTTCAATTTCGTTAAAAAAAAAAAAAAAAAAAAAAAAAAAACGCGCACAGAACATTGAACTAAAGACCAAACACGATAGAAAAGCAAGAAACCGCAAACGGAAGCCCAGAGGACGGCATCAGACAATACAACACCGGCGCGTTTTTCTTTTTTCTTGGTGGGAACAAGCCTTTTGCGTTTTCGCCACGCGCGCAGCAAGCAGACACACTGACTTCCTACGCATTGGCCGAGCTTCGACTGACTGCAACACTCGCACGTGCGTGATCTCAAAGCTTGCCGCTCTCCCACGTGCGTGAACGGCGCTCGCCACGCCACCTGATACCCCAGAGGAGAGCCGGCGTCCGCCACTTCCGTTCTCACTCTGCATTCAAAGTGCCGCCGGTGCCTTCGTGATCTTCGCAAAGAAATCCGTGTTTCGGTTCGCGGTCTGAGTTTGTTACGAACCGATTAGTACTACTCAGTGCACACGAATGGAAGCAAGGCATCGGGTCACTGCCTCGTGAACGCTTGTACTGAGCAAGCACGTGCAATTGCAAGCTTTCTAAAGTTTACCTCCGCGCGCCTGCTGCATGTGCTTGAAAATTGAGTTCTCTTTGGCAGACGATACATGTCTGTTGCTTGTGTCTTGTTTGTTTAAAACGTATTTTAATGATTTTTCCACCACCTTGACCTGAGGTGATTTGTGGGGTAGGTGAGGGTGGGAGATGGGGAATACGATGAGGATGATATGTCTAAAAATAGTGCCGGATACCGGCCTCTCGACTGAACTTTAGGAGAGAGTCCAGCACGATCTTCCTGTGCTGTATATCGCCCCCTGGCCGCGTCCACTCTATGAACGTTTTGGGTCGATGGCGAGCGGGGAGGTGGCCCGCCTTGAGCGTACAATGGCTCTGCACTCCCAAAGAAGATGTATTGTAGTTGCTGGATTCCTGCTCCCGCAACGAGTACATTCACCGGTGATAACTAGGCCGTTTCGGGTCGTCGGGGTGTCGGACTCGCCTGGTTCTGTCCACTGCAGGTCAGGCATTACTGCTGTGTTGGTGCGGACCCGGCGCAGAATAACGCTGTCACTCCGGCTGTATTTGGCTGGTCGCTCGCCATCCTGATCTTGAGGGACCACGTCTGTCAGGGTCTTGCGCCTCCTCGTCCTTCCCAGGGACAGGAACTCGTCGGGGTCGAGGAGGAGGACATCGTTTTCGCCTTCTTGACTTTGTTCCTGTTGATCCTAGTGGTCCATGTGGTCCATGGCTCTTTGGAACCTCCGCCCTTCGTGGTTCTTCCCCATGTTGCGAGCCAGCGGGGCAAATGTAGTGAGCTGCATGGTTGTGTCTCCGAGGCTTCGGATTGGGAGCGTCGGAAGATGTTCCGTTGCGTAACCGATAAGCCGCAGTATAGCTCTTCCCGCTTCTGTGGTCTAAAGTCCGTCCATTTGCGCGTCCTTAAGTGCGTCGGCACGCTCCTTGAGAGTATTGAGCTTAGGGTGTATGTGCAGGTCTTCGATTTTTTGCGAACCGTGGAAGTCCGCTAATTGCTCTCATAGTTTCCCAGTTGAGCCTTTCAAGTTTTAGGACTTCTGTTTGTGCGAGTCTATTGTAATTGTATGCATAAAGTACTTTCCAAGTCAGAAACGCCAGGGCTAGGGTACATGTTACTTTTTCCATGGCTCCCCATTTCTTCGTCGCCACTCTTCTGATCAAGTGCAGCGTGTTCTTCCGGGTTTTTGTTACCCTCTTCATCCAGGTACAGTTGCCTTTTGTCTTGATCGAGGAATTGTCCGAGAATTCTCGAACCACAAATTTATGTATCTCCTCTCCCTTTATGGTCAGGCGCGTGCTCTGTGCTTCTGTCTGAGATTGTATGCGTCGGTTGGCCACCACTATGTATGAGTTCGTATCTGGTGCTGCAGACATGCCTACGGAATGCAGAAACTCTATGATGGTGTCCAGTGCCTCATGTACCTTTTCTTTTTTTCCGACCACTCCTTTGGTCCAGATTATGATATCATCTGCAAAGATAGTGAAGCAGAGGTCCTGGATCCGGGCCAGGCGAGGCGGGAGGTCGGCCATGACTAGGTTGAACAGCGTAGGTGAAAGGACTGCACCTTGTAAGACTCCGACCCCGTTAGGTACTTCCCACTTTGGCTGTAAATTCCCGTCCTCCAAGAAGGATTCTATGAAGTTGAGTGGTGCTCCTTGAACACCATGAGCGACTGCACTGTCGATAATGTCGGTTGTTTGTATTATTACCGTGCGAAGACGCGTACTGTGCATTTGTGCAATAAATTACTTACCTTTCTGTCGCCGACTGGGGTGGTGGCTAGCGCTCGAAACTGCGCGGCCGCGACTGGGTTTAAAGGGGGAGGGGGTGGGGGGCACTTAGTGTTTCGTGAACATGATGCCAAAATACAAATCACGATGACGGGCAGCGATATTACCACAGACCTGGTTATGAACGAGTCGCTATGCCTGAACTTTATCGAGACGGTACTATTGCACTGGAATATTTGATTGTGCGAACATTTACAATTACATTGATTATGGAACTACAAACAAATATTTCCGAAGGATTAGAAAACACGACTGCAAATCATGTTACCGGCTTGATGTAGTATAACTCGAAAAGGAAAAGCTTCATGTTAATACGATGATGGCTTTAAAAGACGCTAGTATATGAGGCAGCACAGTATTTTTGAAAAAGAAATCTCAGGGAAAATGAGCAGTTTCACTACAGTTCGATTGACGTAAATACCTAAGGCCACCGCGTCAATTAATATTTAATTCATCAATAGGAAACGCGTATACTCGAGCATCCGGCGGCGGGATGAACCTTCACACGTAAATGAAAGTGACATTTTCTTGGTCCGAGAAACGGACCGTCTTTTAGTCACTCGGTAGGGTCAACAGAAATAAGAGGCAACAAATCTTCAACTCTATCATGCCGGAGTATTCAGGCACCCGCCCGTAGCAAAGATATCTGCCGTGTCCGTGTTATCCGCGGCGTCCGTCTCGGACCCGACTCGTAGCACTAACCCAAGACAAGCCCGCGGGTTGCTCGTGCGCGTCACCGGATATGAGTGTCACGTGTTTCCTGCGTCTCGCCTCATCACCCATTCATCACGGTTCAATCACAGCGGGGCGCTGCACCTAATACCCGTGCCCGGTGTAATGAATATAAACGGTCTCGGCGCGCCAAACTGGCAGCCTCGGCAGGCTAGCGAGGCAGGCAGGCAGAGAGGCAACGAAGGAAGGCCAACCGCGCGCGCGGCCAACCAGCCGAGCGGGCGACCGGGCCGGCCGGCCAGACAACACCTTGTCATATTAGGTCCCTTCCTCGTCCACCCTTCTTCCCCCCGCACCTTGTTAGCCCTGAGCGGATTTAATCGAATTGCCACGTCGTCTTCTCCTTCATATGCGCGCCTCCTCCGTCTCCTCGGCTTCTTCTGATAACCTTCCTGCCCCCACGAGTCTCTTTGTTTCTCCGGAAATTAGGGAATAATTTATGACTGAAGAAGCCCCGTTTGCGCCCGGATGACCTCTTCTCATCCTTTTTGTCCTCCTCTCAACCAGTCCCGCGTCGGGAAAGCCTCTCCTTCTACACATCTCACTTTCTTCCAAAGCTTGTCTTCCTTTCTATTTCTTCTTCGGTCGTGAGCTTTTTCTGCCGTTCGCTGTCAGTTTCGATTTCCTGTCTTTCCCTCTCGTTTCTTTTGTCGGGATTCTCGGCGGCGCTCGTTTTCTGTCAGCTTGTGTGCGTGCGTGTCTACGAGGGGGAACAGAGAGAGAGTACAGAGCGTCGCGTTGTCAGGATTTTCATTGCGGGGTTCTGTTATTGCCCTCGCCCTCGTACAGGGCCCTCGGGGTGGTCTGCCCTATAGCGAGTTTCGGATGGTGCGCCGGATTTGGGGTTTAATACGAGTTTTATTCGAAGCCCCGAGCCTGTTGCTTCGTGTCTAATGCGGGTTTGGACACGAGTCGGAGACAGGCACAGGCGCCCGTTAGCTTGTAAACGGTTCAAAATGAAACTGGGGTGATTTTCTTTGCTTCTTTGTTCGTTCCTTGTGTCTCGGAGTGTAGCGTAGTTGCGCTGCAGCTTTATATCCCGGATTAGAGGTGATCATAGAAATTGGCCTCGAAGGCAACACGAGCTTATGAAGGAAGGAATGGCGGAGATGTTTAGCACCTCTGTAATTATTTGTGCCGGTACTTTTAGTGTTCGCATAACCTGAGTGTATCACATCTGATAACTCCTTCAAGAATTTATAAATGTGTTATAAAATGAACTACGATGTGATTATCCGCGATTTATACCTACGCTCGAATGAATGCTATTTATCTTAGGATAGGCTTACAAAATGCTGCTATTTCCTTAGTTTGACGCCTTAACTACACCGTCAACACACACACAAAAAAAAAAGAAAACAAAAAGAAAAAAACGTTCGGAAACTTTTTTTTATACTTGTTGCAAAAAACAAAACATTTTTTTTTTCTTTTTTGCATATTAACGAACTCGTTTTAGTGTTACTCATCGCAGAACTAAAACTCCGTAAACTATAAAGCCTCTACGCATTTATGCGCAACGTGCGTACATATCTTCTAGCTCTCTCCGGTAACGAGTTTAAATTACCACGAGCCTAACTCGCGCGTTTCGTTCGTTGCTCACCTCGCAATTGGCGTCGCTTGTTTATCGTTAGAGCACAACAGGAAGGAGCTGCAGGCGTCAGAAACAGCTGATGATAGCCACGCCATGTCACCCCGCTTTTCCCGACTCCCGCAACACCCTTTTTGGGGAGGAGGTGCAGTCGATCATTTAAGCGAGAGCAGATATTTGCCGAGTTTTGTGGTTGTCACGGTGGCGTTCTGCGGAGTTCTCAACGGATGCCACGGGAGTTGTAATCGCACTTGGCTTGCTCCCCCCCCCCTAGCATTTCGTCCCTACTACAGAAAACATCCGAGCGCATTAGCGTCCATGCCAGAGCTTTCCTCCGACCATTTGATGTTTTCTTTTATTTCTTTTTCCTTCCGAGGTCTCTACGCGAGCACGTACACGGGACAGTCTCGTCCGTCGGGTTCTCACCGGAAGAGTGCGTGGTGCGTGCGCGTTTACCTTTCGTGCTCTTCTATTTCCGCCTTTTGCTCGTCCGATTGCAGGCAGCGCCGGGGATGTCCGTGTGCCACGACGCGTCGCGCTTTGGCGCGAGGGGAGTGCTGCCGCCCGATAAAGGGTTTGAAAAATTGGCCACGGTCGGCTCTGACCAGCGACCGACTGCGAACTTGTTCGCACTCATTTATGGGCTGGTGAGAGCGGGTGGGGGGACCGTTCGCTTGAAAGTTGTCCGCACGCAGTTCGTGACAAGTTTTCCTTCCGTTGAAATATAGGGAAACATCCTTACGCTTTATTGTCTGCCTCATTCGCTGATTTTTCTTGAAAATGGACTAATTGGAATTGTATTCATTTCACTGGAAGGCTTCTTTAGGTCATGCCTGCAGCTGAAGGTCTGTTGTCACTAGACAAACGTGTTGATCGGTAATCTTAAACGTTATTATGCGTTGTAACGTCACGTTGGAGGACTTTGATACGCAGTTTTTCAGTGTTTATGATAACAAGTAGAAATTTCTAATAATATTAGAATGGTTCTTTCTACAATATGTGTAGTTCGGTGACTTAAAGAGGAAACTGAAGCGGTTCTGTATTTAAGGAAAATCACCTAAATCGACTTCATTTTGGTCTCCAGATCACGAGTATCAAGATTATCTTTCAGTTTGGTGCACAGAGGCTGCAGAAAATCATTCTCAAAGTACCGCTGAAGCTCCTTCTTCCCGGGGCATGACGCCATATTCTGAGCGTTCGGAATCTCCCCTCTCGCGCATCTTCAGCACATATGAATGCTATGCACGCGCACTCTTGCCATTTTCATAAAGGCCAAAACAAGACGTCATGGCTGGTGTCAGTCCTGGGGAATATTGGCGACATGCGCGATCGAAAGCGTCGCTGTGATCGGCCCCCCACGATTGGCCGAATGCTGATTATGACGTCAGCAAAGGATTTCTCATCCACGGAAATAAGAGGATCGAATGGAAGAACTTTAATTTTGACGGTGTTGGCTGTGTTGGTTTCAGAGTGCAATGATTTCAAGCTTCCACCATGGTCATTATAAACCACCATCGAACTTGCTGTTCGCGAGGTAATGACGTCACGAGAGGGAACCATAGGAGGGGGCGCCACCAAAACAAGCTTGCGATTGCACGCGCTCCCGCAAGCGACACGCGCTTGGCGGCTGGAAGGTCTGGGTATGATGCAACTACTGGAGAGATGTTTGTCGTATTCTTTTGCGTGTAGTTACATCTTCGGGGAAAACAAATGGGATATTTGGATTCACGGAATGAACATACTCTAGAATCCAGCCCTAACTCTTTTTTTTTTTCTTCTGAAGATCCTATTCACCGTTTCTTTAAAATGTCTTTAACTGACACTAGATTCCACCAATAAATCGTCAAATGAACATTATACAGCCAATAATACTGTGCTTTCTCGTTGCGTTCTCGCCGTCTTTTTAATTTAAGTTTAATTTATTTATTAGCGCCTCGATTATATAATGCTAATAAATAGCCCCGCTACATGGACAAAATTTAATGTCATTTCCATCGAAGGACTTAATCTGCTCGGCCCATTTTTGCGCGCTACCGCTGGCGCAACGTGATGTGTGATGCGTGACTCCTGTAATCAGAATCACGAGCTGATTCGCCGATTACTTTAATGTTAACATATTAACATGTGCCAGTCAAGGGGATAATAGCATTTTAGTTTGTACGAGGGCTAATACAAAAGGAATATTAAAGACTGGGGGTGTAATCTTTTCCTGTGTGCACAAAATTGAAAACCGTGGTCATTAAAGGAGGCGACTCGACGATCTACATTCTCGCGTCTTGTTCTTTATTTGATTTATTTCAGCCAAAAATTAAAATTTTGTTCGCCCCAGAGAAACTTCATTAAACCGAGAAACTCAAAACAAAAAGAGAGAGAAAAAGGATTCAACGGAGAGCACATTTCCCGTACACGTCCCGCGGCAACTTCCCTCACCCCGACGACAAAGTTGAACTTTCGGATCGACTAAAACTCGGGCCCAAAAGCGGTTCGGAGGCGCCTCGTTAACAATCCAAATTTATGGCCAACCCCAAAGGTGCCCACAGTCCGGTCCGTCCATCCGAAAACCTCTCAGGGGCAAGGATTCTCGCATGCAGCGTTTCGCAAGGAGAGTTTTGAGTCGTGATCATACACACAGACACACAGGCGCGCGGCCATCAACTCTGTCGCGGCCCTGCACGTCGTTAACCGTGGGGGTTTCTGCGGCGACGGCGGGACGAATGGCCGCCGCGGGAATTGCCGGCGTACAAGTGGCACGGCTGGCCAGATCGATCAAGGTTTCCCCGACGCGCCCGCTGGTTTTCCCTCGCACGCCCGGGGGCTTCGTTTTAATAAAGGGCCCCGAATTACAAGCTAAAATGGCCTTCGCTGTAATCGCTGTCGCGGGCCGGTGGTCGCTGCGCCGTTTCCACGGAGCCGCCGTCGCCGCCGCCTCGCGCGCTCGCGAGGTACGTCGGATAAGATGATTACGTTCTGGATAAATACGTCCAAGACAAATAGTACACGTCGCTGCTGCTGCTGCTGCGGCTTCGGCTGCGGCTGCGGTATGACTATGGATTCAATTAGTCCTCGGCGCTTTGATTGGTTCTTCTGGAAAGCAGACGCGTCGTCGTCTTGGCTTTTCGCGCGCTCGTCGCGGTTCAATACCGCCACGTGTACTGTGCTCTTTTGACTGCATGGAACGATAGAAATAAAACTGAATCTGACTGTTATTTGGAGCGGAGGTGGCTCGCGACGAGTGTCACCGTCTGGGTTGTTGAGTTGTATAAATCGCGCGTGCGCGGCGCTTGAGCGGGGAGCTGTTACGGCCGTTGTGGTATTCGTTGGTTGTTGACAACTGCGTTTGGCCCGTTTGTAAATGTTTAGGAACACACAATATTATGCGTGAATTCATCGATGTGTTAAAGAGATGGAGATTTTATTCCCTCATACTGATATTTCTGACAATTGAACAGTGGGACTTGTGCAACTTTTGGGGGTACTTAGTGGGCGTCCTCTGTCAGTGGTGCTAACGGTGATACAAGTTAGGGTTTTTACACCCGTGGTAGGGAGAAAATAAAACGAGGCTCTTGCCCAATGTGCATTATTTAATGCAACTGTGTTATGAAAATAAAATATATACGCAAATTTAATGTGAATCTTTATTATGTTGAAGGTTTACCACTTACTAAATAAAAATATGAAGAACATATCTCGAGCAGGATGGGAGGGGGAAGTACGCCTATGACAAAACAGGAGAAAGAGCGGGTGTTCCTGTATGCGAGACAAGAAAAAAGATGAAGACTTGTTTTGTTTAGTTTTTTGCCCTGTACCTGCCTCAGAAATAAGCACCGGGAGCCATTGCATCAACATAGCGCGACATTATTTTTCGTTTTGCCTACAATCGCGACCATCTCGCTCTCTCGAGATGGTTGCACAATCTCAGACCGCCCAAGTTCGCCTCGGCACGTTGGTTACTCAACCGCGCGAAACTCGCGACACGACATTTTGAGTTATGACCGCAGTCACTTTCGCAAAGGCAAGCTCTCCTTCTCTCTCTCTCTCTGTCTCTCTCTCCCCTTTTTTATTTTTATTTTTCCTCCTTTTTCTTCACTTTCCACCTATCCATTCAAAACCGTGACGCCTTAAAAACTCCACTCACTAAAAGCCCCGAAAGCCAAAAAACAAAGAACAGCAAGACTTCCGTCTCGTTCGCGTCACTTGGTGAGAAACAAAAATAAGGCGACTTTAAAACAAAACCAGCAAACAAACAAAAACAACGTGGCTTGCAAAGAGAAGCGGGGGTGGGCGGCAGGGCATTCCATCGCTCCGACCCTTGGGCCGGCTTCTCCGGGAAAAGGTGCGAGCTCCGGAGCGAGCAGATTGAGAGAATTGGGAGACGCGCCAGGTGCTGAATCAGGCGGCCTGTCAGTTGAACTCGACGGGCTGACGGCCGCCTGACTTGGTCCCGGCGTGTCACGCAGCTTGCTCCTTCGCCGCGCCGCCGGCTCTCTCTCGCTCGACGCTGGCGAACGGCTTCGGAGCTTCTCGTTCTGCGAAGGCCCGGCAGGAATTCTGCCCGGTGTCCTAACCCGGTTGCGTATGTCTGTCTGTGCAAGTAACGCGTACCTCACGCACGCGGAAGCCCTCCCGATCACGCGGGGGACGTTGGCTATAAAGTGAGTCAGGCTATACCGAGCTCGCCATTGTGCTCGTTTTAGCTCGCCCCCCGCGCCTTGTTTGTATCTCTGTAGGTCTCGAACGTTGACGGGGAGCGGTGCGGCGCACGGGCTAGTACAGGCGAGTGTGCCCCGTCACCTGGAATGCGTGCCTGTCGAGAAGCTACATCCGCTGTCATCGAACCACCGGCTGTATTCGGATGGCTATGATGAGGGAGGAGGGGTACCGGTGCCGATTGAGTGGGCGACCGCATTTCACATTGTAGCTTTGCCGACACGCGGTTGGAATATCTCGCCAGAGGCGCCTCCTGCCGTGGATAGCGGAGGCGCAAAGCGGAGGGATAGGCGGTTTATATTCGTCCCCTGCCTGTTGGTCCTTGGTAGCCGAGAATGTCGAGAGAAGTCTCCTGTTCATCCGAGTCTCGAATAAGCTGTGCCATCGCTCTGAAACTGTTATAGCGTGATGCCGGCCTCGCAAAGCGCGCGCTTCCAGATGAGATGGACGAGTTGGTGGACCACGTCGTGGTGTAGATGTTAGAACGTCACGCATGTTAACATCAAGCTTTGTCGGTATATGGACCTCAATCATTAATCAGAAGGCGTCACCATTGTTTGCATGGCACCACCGTCTCTGGGCTTCTTTTTTGAGCTCTTGAGCCGCGAACGAACCGACCTCCCCCCGGCGTAACTTATATCTTGAAAGCATCAGGTCACACCGTCGTTTGTTGGATGCCAGGTAGAGCCATCTCTCGACATTTTATTGCTCCAATCAGACTTGCTTTCAATTAACCGTAGGTGGTGCAGCTTAAACCATAAAACTTTAGTCATGTACCCATTTCGACTCCGGATAATCATTCTTCTCAACAGCAACCGGTTTGTTGCTCTGACGCATCCTGTTCTCTTTTATGACGGAAAGTACTAACAGTTTTCGGCGTTTTGTTTTCTAAGTGGGAGCCTACGAGTATACTTTCAACGCGAGTCTCAAGAGCTAAAAAAAAAAAAAAAAAAACAGCGAAAAAAAGATTAAACAAAATAATTGTTTTTTTTTTTTTACACCTGAGGGCACAAAGCATTACAGAGGGAATTGAGAACAACAGTAATAATAATAACTATATTGATAGTTGGCAACGGATTGCGATGACAGATTGTCCTCACATGCTTTCACGCTGCTCTATATACTCTGCTCAAGTTGCTCGCATAAGAGCGTCGCCCTCTCTCCGGCGCACAAGCCCTGAGCTTGACTGCCATTGCGAATGCTGCGAAATCACCAAACTCCAGACCACATTTTGGAGGACTATCTGCGGTAGATAAGTGAACGTCGTAGATTGACTGGCACATATACAACGAAGAAATATCTGCAGCGGCCCCGCTTGTTGAACAGTCGCGCACACAGTTATGGCCGCGATTGAATACTTCCTGTAGGTAAATATCAGCCTGATTTATTTGGAGTCCAGAGTCTCGAGCAGATTTAATCGATACTTTCTTATCATCGCCCATTCGCGATACCGTTGTCAACGCTTTCTAGGCCGTGTCAACTCTCTGCAAAATGGCGCCCACCTCCTAGGGCGATGGCTCTGATGATACCAGATACTCGACGGTTAAGAAGCTTCTAGACGTTTAAAAGGAAGAGCAAAAACGCTGAGCATAGGTGATTTATCGGGTTGTGAACGAAGGCATTTGCTCCCATGCACGCGACGTTCGTGGGCCTCCGCGGTGAATTCCTCATTCCCGGTTTATCGACATAAATCACTAAAGCCCCACTCCTACTGCTTGTATGCATCACAGAAATGGCATGGAGCTCTCCGCAGACATGATGACCGAATTATCTGCTTAGACGCATATTCGATGATTTATACATTTGTATGCATCGAACAGGTCTGCAGGCAGTTTATGCATACGGTTCATTCTCCCAAAGATTAAACATTTAGGCTCGTAGAAAAGTTATTCTGGCGACATTGACATTAGTTTACGAACTTGTGTTGATCATTGTGTTATTCATTTGTTATTTTTATTAAAAAATCTCAGCCGAGCTCACGGATGTTTACTATATCGTAGACAACGCATATTGTAGAACGTTTACTCAATATAAAATGAGCGATGGTTATGTTACGGCTTTATTTTTGTTTTGGTTCGCTTATCAGAATGCATTTTGTTTTTATTTTGCAATATTGATATTCTCTATCGCAGGCATAATGCGCATATACTCAAATTTTGTGTCTTATATTATAAAATAATATCACGAGGGCTGCTGCTTTTGCAAGAGGTTCTTGAAATGCTCCACCTGGTCTGTTCGCATAATTAAAATGATTTTAAAGCGTGCTGTTATTTTTGTGGGAGAGTGTACCCTTTTCGGTAAACAGTTTAGTATCTTTACAGAAACCGAAAAATAAATTCATCACGCAAAAAAATATGCAGTAAAAATATCTCCCGCGTACCAATCGCATTCCTTTTTTTTTATTTTTTTTTTTTTTTGGGGGGGGGGGGGATGGATTCATCTATTATTTTGTGTCTCTCATTGAAAAGTCTAATTGGCCATGGAGTAGCATGATAATATACAGAATACCAAAGAAAGATTAACATTTTTTTTGTAGTGGAGGCGACTGACCTGGTGCTGCGATTTAATCGCTGCACAAGTAATAGTTGCACGACTGACCGTTATACGACCGTTATTCGAATCACCATTGTACGACTGACCGTCAGACGACTGACAATTCGGGCAGATTTGATTTTTATTAAAAAAAAAGATACAGTTCAAATTTAATATTTTTAGCAATGCAGGAACGTATGTCTGTTTTGTCACTGCAAGTTATTTCTCATCGAGATATTATAAAAAATAGCAGGTAAGAGATCGCTTACACCACTGACACATCAAGAAGGTACGCATTTATTCCTATTTATTCGTAAGCTAATAAAGGTTTAGGGATTGGACTAGGGCGAATAACCCTCGTTGTAAGACTTTCCTGAAAACGTGTTAAGCGGTCCGCATACACATATTGAATATGATTGGTGGAAGATTTTAAATACATTTGTACATACTTCGTCATACCACTGATATTCAGGTCGGTAACACTTGTTTATTTTTTTTAAATTCGTAAAAATACGCATACTTTAAAAAACACTGGACGCTGAGTTATATTATAAATAGGAAATGGCGAAGGTATACAATTTCTAACGTATGAAAGTTTATTTCGCTAAAACAAAAATTTACGAGATACGAATCAAATGCTGAAATTACGCCTAAAGTGTAATCTAGAATTTAGTTGTTTTTTTTTTTTTCTAAACTAGTTTTAATTATGAGAACCTGGAAATATATGTTTCTGTTACACTCTGAGGATATGGTATGCAAATTATAACTGAGGAACGATGGGAGGAAGACGTTTAAAGGTTTCTCGACAGTCACATAAATGTTTAATTTTTGGGAGAATGGCCCATATATGTCTAACCTGACAGCACCGTCATCTAAGGAAGCAACATTACACGACACTGACAGTGTCTGCGAACAGTCTTTCGTATGATGCATTAGACAGCGGCTGACCGAGGGAGATCACGCTGGGCGAACGACCGCACAGCCAATGAAAGGTCACCCTCAGCTCGCTTGCCAACGCGTACGCAAGTTTTCCGAAGAAAGCGAACAGCGCCGGAATGTTTCCCGGACGTGTCGCTACCTCCGGCAATACCTTGGGACGAAGAGCGCGAAATCGGGCTCCGTGTCTAGCCCCTTTCGCGCGCGAGGGCCGAGTTAGCGCCACCGAAATAGCGTAGGTGGGCAACCGCGCGGCGAGGGTTCTGCAGCCGACTGTGTCGCATCGCTGGAACGAAGCGATGAGAGCCAAGAAGAAGCTGGATACGTCGCTGCTGGAGCAGGTCCGTCTTCCGAAGGCTTACCGAGCGTCACATTCCTCGGCGACGCGGGGACATCCATCATCGGGGCTTAGGGCTCCTCGCGCTGCCGCCGGGAACAAGCGAGCGTTACGGCGGGAGGCCCCGAGGTGTCCCACCCACCCAACCCCCGGACGCGTCGCCGTGCACGGGGCCCGGGGCTCGGCGCTTAGGAGATCGGGATCCACGGAGCTTTGCTTCCCGATCGAAAACCAACGGTGTTTTCCTCTACTGAGGTCCACTGTCTTTCGGATTGTGTCCAGCTTGGCCCTCGGTGTCGGGCTTGCCATTGCCGAGGCGTCGTCCAAGAGGTCTTTTCCTGTCGCTACATGTGCCGTTCTTTTATGGATTCGCTTCTTTTGTATGAAAGGGTTTGCGAATTATGTAATGCCTTGTATTGGTCTTCCTTTTTTTTTTTTTTTTTTTTTCCTCATACGTTGTTTTTGATGTTAAGGCCGGCACAGTGAGCGTTTCGAAGTCCGTTCCAGAGCTCATCAATGTGCGCGCGCCCGCGATGTTTATGATGGCGTTGTCGGATGTTTTCGGCGTTCGATGCGGTGTCCATGCTTTGAACTTACCCTTTTTTTTTTTCTTTTTTAAAGAAAAGAAAAGTAGCCCAGTCGTTTATTTTTCAACCGGTGTCCCGAGAGATCAGGATGAAAAATTGTGTTGGTGAATCCTGACGGTAATTTTTTTCGGGACGCTTTCTTTTTTTTTTTTTTTTGGTTTTTTGCTAGGTCAACGGTTGCCGTAAAAACGTCAAGATCTTTTTTTTTTTCGTGCTTGTGAGCTGGAGGCCATATACGTAGTGCGTCGTCGTCTACCAATGCCAAGTGAACACTGTCTGTAGAACGAGACCAAAATTACAAAGTGAACCTCTTCTGAAAACTGCGCAAAAGCCCGCCCAAAAAGGGAAATAATGCAGATAGACATTGACATGTAAATGATCATTTTTTTAAAGTCTATTTAGCTACCCTCCGTTTCACACAAATGTACGACCGCAGCCAACGCTTAGATCTGATGGAGCGAACCAAGCCGCGACCAAAGCACATCGTCATGGCGCTCGTCGTCTTTGTTTGACCGACGCAGAACAGTTTTCGTACTGGCCTTTTTTTTTGTTTCTACGGCAGTCTTCTTAAATATTTCGGAATCAGGGATTAACGGACTCTCAAAGAACGATGAACATTGCAGTTCCCGATCCCGATTTTCGTTCATTCGTTTTCTTGTATAACGGACGAAGCAGGTGAAAAAAAATGAAAGACGTTTACAACTCCCTGTAATGCCGAATTAGAGCGCAGCTCTAAGAAGTAGGAGGGGAGGGTACAGAGGGGACGATATGCCTCTCCTCCTCCCTCCTCATCTCCTCCTCCCCTGCTCCTCGCCTCCTCCCCCTCTTCTCCTCCTCCTCCCCTACCTCCTCCCCCCCTTCTCCCGCACCTCCTCGATCCTCCTCCTCCCCCAGCTCTGAAGCCGCGCCAAGCGGCTCATAAACTCCCCTGTCCCAATGGAGCCAAGCCTGTGGTCTCTAGCAGCGACGTCATGGATAGGTTCCCATTGGCTGGCGCGCGTCATAGTTTCAAGAAACCAGGCTTTTATTGGCTGTCGCGCGGCGTAGTTCCCAAGACCGCCAGCGGAGAAGTCCTCCCCTTGGCGGCGTAGTGGCCCGACCGCTGGTAAAAGGGATCGCTAGCCGCAGAGCCAGCAAGCCCGCACGGGCAGACTACGGAGTGGTTTCACGGCCGAGTCCAGCGCGGCGCGGCCACTTGACGAGAACGCACGCTCGGCCGTCGAGAGGCGCGAGCGGATCGCGATTGAAAGCGTCTCATGGTACGTTTACACCTGGGAAGAAATCCGCTGCCGCGGGAGCGGATCCGGTCCCGGCGGCGGCGGCGATGAGCGGGTTACGTTTACATCTATTTCCTTCAAGCGGCGGCGGCGGCGCCGGCTGCGACCATCTGTTCTCGTAACATCCCGTCAAATATGACGAGGAGGCGCGAGAGTTCCCACCTCGACTGTCTCCCGGCCAATCCCGGGCGTTGCAGCACCCGGAAGAACGCCTACTCATGACGTAGGCAGCGTCGCGCTGCGCTGGAATGCCACTTCCGGTCTGCGAAACGCCTTTTTCGACGGCAGAAATAGATCCCGGACCTAAACGGCTCGCCGCCGCGTTTTCCGCCCAGCGTTTCGCCCCAGCGGCAAAAGCTGGGTGGATTCGCTGGTGGATCCGCAAGTGTAAACGTACCATCAGGCGGCAAGAGGACGAGGCAAGGCGGAAGCAATACGTCGCAGGCGGCATGCTTTCGCATTCGCAACTTATAAAAAGTGATTAATTGTCCTCGATGTTTTTAATTTTAGTTCATGATGTATAGCTTGTGTGGTTGATATTGTTACTCGAGAGGATCCATTATTATTATCTCTCTTCAACATTGGCATTGTCACCAGCGCAGCGGTTGAGTGTCTCTTCGCTGTCATCAGATGTGGCGATGCTCCCAGACGATAAGGCACCCGAAGGTGCTTCTACGACTGCTTTCGATTTAAAAGGAGCTGCGTGAAAGTGTCGTGAGTGCATACGCAAAAAAACAAATTTCCAAATTCCAAGTTGCCACGGGGCATTGAACCCCCCCCCCCCCCCCCCCCCCCTCATATGTCATTACAAACGTGGGCCTAAGCGTGCGTTAAACCAGCCATCTACCTTTACTCCTGTCTCCCCGTCCAGCTCTCCTCGATACCGGGATTAAGACTAAATATAAATGCTTGCCGCCGCCGCGAGAGAGGTGACAGCGGCAGAGGCGGCGAAGTCCTCGCGTGAAGGTGCACTATTTCGAGCGACGTCGAGGGGACGCGAGGCGGGCTCGTTCTTGGCCCCCTTTCGCCGAGCCTCCCGTTCTGTCCCGCGGAGCCTTAACTGGCACGTGTTTGATGATTCGGACCGGCTGTGCCTGCCCGCCCGCCGCTACTATACTGCCGGGCTGACGCGGAGATGAATTGCACGTCGAGCGTCTTTCAGCCCACGGCTTCATGCTCCTCCTCCGAGGGGTGCCAAGTCACGGGTGTGCCCCTGTCGCCTCGCTTCGTTCGTCCCTCGCGTCGGCTCCTGTCGTTCACGGCCCAGCAGCCGTGTCATTCCAGGAAATGCGCCTGAGGGTCGTAACTCGGATTTCGGTCCAAACCTTTTCGAAGGGGATGACGCTTCGCGTGCTCTGGTCGCGGGTTCTGACACACGGCGCGCGGTCGTCGACACCTCGCCCGTCTGAGGGATTCGCTCGAAGTATGCGGCTATGAATGAAAGATACTATATTATTCTGTATCATCGCCTGCTTGACGGGTTTGTGAGACGCAACACATATACTACACCGTGTTTCAAGAAAGTTCCGCCCTCCACAGACGCACACACACGCACGTAACACTTTGTTATATCTAGTGTTCTGGTACACCTTTCTGGCTACGCAAACACTATACCCCGTTTCGGGCTAATAGACCGATCTCACCAAGCGTTCCACGCATGCGTGACGCCGCCATAACTGTAGTTCGTAGGAGGCAGACGCCAGTTCACGCGACAGCTCATGCTGCCGCGTGGTCTACTCGCGCAAACCTCTAGCAGGGTTGTCGCGCGTGTAGAAAGACTACAGCTCCCACGATGCATATCGGCAGCGGTGGCGTACTCAAACTAGCTGGTGAGATCGGTCTATTGGGAAAACGGCGACAACTGCGGTCCCAGCGAGTCAATCGGAGCATGGCTTGCGAGATTTTTCGCGCGTTGGCTGCGGTTCTCGGGCCATTGCATTCGCCGGTAGAGACTGTTGCTGTGTGGCGTTTGCTGACGCTCACAGCCAAACCAAACAATACAACTTAGTAACCGCGAATTATCAAAATCACTATTATCGTCGGTTTACAGAACTTAGGAACAGCGCGAAATGTGCTCCCCGCCTCTCGCGACAACATACAGACCTGGAAGAAGTTGATCGAAATTTAAAGGTTCATCTTTTTAAAACGCCGAAGGTGTAGAACAAATGTCCGTGCACGTAAGTGAAGTTCAGAACGCTGTTTTCATGCACGACGACAACGAATATTTCTATGCCTGTCCCGCCGGCCCAGACAGTATATGCAGAGGAAAAATATACGTAAACTCGCACTAAATCTTCCATTTTGAGGTATCATCCACCGAAACAGCGAATAAAAATTACAAATCAAGAGAGATAGACTTACCTGTTCCTATTCTGATGACGAGAACAATAAAAATGCGAGCTTCATGTCGCGGGCTCAAACTTTACAGCGTGCTTTAAGGCGATTCTGTTTCCGTTTCTGGTTTGTTTATAAGTGCCGCATGCGGAGATTCAGAGAACTGGCTTGGCTCGCTTTTTCTGCTGGAAAGCCGAGCGTCTGAACAGGCCGACACAGAGAGCGCGAAAAATCTCGGAGGCCATGATCAGAGCGAATAAGTGAGGCTCGTAACCACGTACTGTAGGACTGCAGTCCTCCTGTGGAGCTGTTACGTGCTTCGCTCCATCGCTCTATTGGCCCGAGAGGGCCATAGCGCTTACGTGTTACGAAGTTATGCCGAAAAGCACAAAAAAAAATGTAAGCAACACCTTCGAAGATGAATTTCCACACGATACACGCGCTACACGAACTTAAAGCAATACTAATTCAGCCCCACCATCTCGTACTTGTCATCTGTGATACGTGAAGCCTATTACTCAAAAACACAAGCAAAAATTGAAGTATTACATTTCTGAACCGTCTTTAATGAAATAAGATGACTGACAGTAACAGTTTCATTCTAGCCCAGGACTGCCAGTTCTAGTGTACGGGGAAAACAAACAACACGTTGAGTATGCAATCTCTGTAATGTAGCGTGCGGAAAAAAAGTGAACTTTTCGTAAACGAATCTTGCCGTGTTCGGTTTCACTTGAGTTTCCGGATTTGCGAGTTGTAGTAGATTTTATTTTTATGGACAGTGGTGGCTAGGCGAAACATGGTAACGTAAAAAAATGTAAGTAAATAAAAAAAAATAAAAAAAATGTTGCGACTGACTTAGAAAGTAAGTCGCGGACCGAGCTCGCTCGAAGGTATTCCAAACAGTTTCAGCATAAAAATGTGTTCGAACCACAAAACTGAGTTCGGGGATGCTTAGGAGGTGTCTAAAAAGGCAGCTTGCAGACGCGGGTATGTGTGTGGCGTCGTGAGTTTTAGTGGTGCTGAACTGTGTCTTTTGTTCGCAGGGAGATCCAAACTGCTTTCTTTTTTAAAGGCCAGGTCCTGCGAGCGCCGAACATGTGTGTCGCTTGAATGGTCTTTGTCGTCCCTGAAATTAGGGGAAGAATGAAATCGTTCCAAAGAAAAATAAAAAAGGGGAATTCTGTCGTTTCAAAGAAAAGAGTTCCTGAACGACATCCGGTTAAAAAAAAGAAGATACAATGGCAGTTTTAGAAAAAGAAGGAAGGTGTGGCTCCCAGAGCTTGGGAGATACGCGAAGCGGCTGCTGCTGTTGCTGTTATTTGTTCTGCTGTTTTCGTGTTTACCGCGGGCTTAACTACTCATTTGTGCCGCTATTATCTCAACGCTGTTCATAATAGGTGTGTGTACGAGACCGTGTCAGCATTCAGGAGCCGCTTCCTTTTTGTTTTCCTTTTTTCACTCATATCCTTTGTCTTTGTTAGTCTCGTTTCGCTTGGACTCTTTTGTTTCGCGCCGCGTATTCTTTTCCCGGTACTTCGCCTCCCTTTTACCTCGCTGGTTATTCGAGGAGTTCCCGCCTCGCTTCCTCGTTTCTCTCTTTTTTTTTCAGATTTTTTTTTTCAGTGGCGGCAGTTGTGGTATGAGGGGCTTTCGCGGTAAAGGGTATACAGGAAAAATGGGGAGGGGTGGTGCGTTTTGTGTTATTCGGGCCGACCATCTTTTGTTTTGAATATTGAAGCTCGATTGATTATCTCCGCCAGCTCTGTCGCCGCAGTTCCTTTGTTTCGGAAAGTTGGCACACGTGTTCCGGTCCCGTTCTTTGTGTGCTGCTGCTGAGCGTTTTTCTTTCTGTCGTCATTAACATGCGAGTTTTTTTTTTTCCCCTCTGTTTAGTGCCGTTGTCTCGTCTAACTTTTCGATCTTGCTTCTAAGGTGAGTATAGTTTCCGGATAGGCATATGCATTGTTTGTAATGGATAAGAGTATCAAAGTTGACGTTATAAAATTGTCACGCGCGAACCACAAACTGGAAGAATGTAACGGTATTTTGTATACAGCCAGTTTGGGACAAGGGCGTTGGTGTTGTTTGAAGTCAAAGCACCGGACGATGCGGGGGAAACGTCTGACGTGCTGGCTGGACTCGAGCTCACAAATCAGCGTTCTATTGTTTTAATATAATTTTCTTGCATGAAATATCCTGCCTTTCTAGTTGAATTGATCAATACTTTATGGTAAAGTTTGCAGTGATCTGATTGGATTGCATCGTTTTGAACCATCCTGTATTGAAACCAAAAGTTCCCTTTGTTGCAGTAAAAAAAAAAAAAAAAAAAAGCATTGTCCAAGCTTTTATTTTATTCTAGTTCGTTGCAGTACATATTTTAGGATAATAGTAACTATTGTGCTACTAAAAAAAAAGAACAACAAAAAAACGATGCGTTCTTTTTTTTTTTTTTTAATCACTGATTAGCTTTCGTTGCATGACAGAAACTTTATTTGTCTTTAACTATCAACTTGCTGTGAAGTCATTCTTCGAACTACTGGACGCAGCGAGAAGAACGTTGTGACAAACACCATTTTGTTCGCACCCTTTTGCTTTCTCTGTTTTGCTCTAAAGCGCGTAAAAAGGCGTCTCTAGGCACGGCCTCTGGATGTTGAGAATGTTACGGCATTTCGTCTCTACGTTTGCTCGCCCATATTAATCGAAGTGCTATATTTATTTTTATACGAGTGTTCCTGCATGTAGTCTAGTTGTTTTTCAGTTTAATCCGAGTGGTCACTATAATGTAAGAGCAAATTAATCGAATCCAAGTTATCACCAATTTTACCCCGAAGCCATCTATTTTATTCAAAGAGCCACTCAATTTAATCCGTTTATATGTGTGAATTAAACAGACTGATGCTCATTCGTCAGAACTGTTTTAGAGGTCTGAGCTGCTCGCAAGTCACGAATGAATTTAAAATCCATATCGCAAAGGTGGCCAAATTGCGGCTCTTTGCTGGTCATAGTGCGGCTCGCGGATCTCTCGTAAAAGGACCCCCCCCCCCCCCCCCCCCTCTTTCCGCGTTTCCCCAGGAAAATATAATTAATTTCGGAATAAAAAACAGCTTGCGGTTTCGCACCGCTTTTCACTCGTATGTTTGCACAGATATTGTTTCTTTCATCGTTCAAGAGAGTTTGCCACACCCTAGGGGGAAAGGCATCAAAAACAGGTATTGTCAAAACATGCATGCACTTTGTCTTGGGTCGAGGAAATGTTCTGTCTTTGGCACTCGCCGGTGATACTTGTCCCCTTTAGGTAACGGATGTTCCCTCCATATCGCTTCTTGTTGAAGGTCGCTGAAGCCCGGGTTGACCTCATTGGTAACTTCCACTAGTCACAGACGTTATGTTAAAGTTCACAAAGGACCAGGAACATTCTGATTGTTATTTTTACCAGCTTGCAGTTGTGACCCGCAAGCTGCTTTTTCGTGCTTTCGGGGAGGGGGACCAAGCAGCGGTGTTTGTTTTGCAACCCCCCCCCCCCCCCCCCCCTTTATCGGCGGCTCTTAGCAGTTTGTGGTTTCCTTTGCGGCTCTTAGGCCGGGTCAGCCTGGCCACCCCTGCCATATCGCGTTTCATGATTTCTTTCTCATATTCCAAAACCGTGCCTTCAAGGTATGCTGGTGCTGTGGCGCGGTTTTATTGTCGGGCGTTGACTGCTCCTATGAATCGCCTGCAAAAACATGGCGGTATGCTTGCTCCCTGTCGCGGTTCCAGACGTCGCATGTCGACTAAACGATCTTTCGATGACGCGTCGTTCCACAAGCTGACTTCCTCCTGAGCTGTTGTGCCTTTGGGTCCAGCAAAGAGGCACACCTGCTCTGTGTGGTCTAATTTAAATGGTAGAATGAATGTATAGCTACGTTGGGAAAAGAGCGGTTGATGATTGGAAGTCGGAGCACGCCGTGCTCAATGACTTTTCCAACGGGCGGTGCAGGAGCCGGTTCGATTCGCTCGAGTGGCGCGATCTTGGGGTTGTTGTCCTCCGCGCTCTGCTCGCTGCGTACTGCGGTTCGCGTAGTGATGTGTTCTCGCGAAGTGATAAAGTTAGATACAAATGAACTTTTGTTTTACAACTTCCCGGCACACGCACAATGTGCGGGGAAGTTGTAACGATTGGTGCTCATCACGTAAATAGGTTAATTGTGTTTCTACGCTACGATTCCTTTTCGTCAAGGAAAACGGTACATTGAATGTAATGCCGAAAGACGGGACATGTTCTGTGTGACTTTTCTCCGTAGATTCATGGCACGGTTCCTGTTTGTGAACGAAAACCGTATATTAGATGTAATGCCGCAAGACGGGAAATGTTCTATTCGTCTTTTCCCCGCAGATATTTTTTTGTCTTTTTTTTGTTTAACAGGGAAGATGACATTTTGCAGTCGTCTGATGCTGATTTCTCTTAAATTCTTACATTCCGGCTTGAACACTTCGGAATGTTGTGACCTAATTTACGACAGGTAAGTTTGGAAACTTGCTGTATACCCAGCACCGTTAACTGAAATTTCCAAATGGGCGAAGACATAACAAAATGAACGTATCACATTTCTCATCCTTCATGCACCGAAGGCGCGACAAGCAGGTAAGCCAACGATAGCAAAATTTTATTCCCGAGGCCGTTCGATTTCGGGCTCAAAAAACGGACACTCCATCCCCCCCCCCCCCCCTCTCTCTCTCTCTGTCTCACACACTTTCTACGAACTCCCCGCCCAGCACGCGCTCTTTCTTTTTTCTGTGGGAGACTTTCCGTTGTTCCTGTCAAGTCTGACAGCTCGCCTTCTACGTTGAGGCGGACGTAAACTGCGCCAGCATCGAACCAGACACCGGCTATAGATGGAAAAGTACGAACTTCACGCACGCGTGCAAAGAGGAAAACGAGATAAAAATGTGTTTCCAAAGAACACCGCCGTGGCGAAGCAGCCCTGGCGCTGTTGACGTAACGTGAGCACCCCTACGCTCGTCGCACAGTGCCTCCTCCCCCCCCCCCCCCCCCCCCGCAATTCCTCTTCACACTTCACATATGTACACACACACACATACACACACGCTTGCGCGCGCTGGCAACCGCATAGACACCGGCCGAAGCAAAAGAGAGCAAGCAAGTCAGGAAGACTCTTCCGAAACGCGCGAGAGAACAAAAGCAAAAAAACTAAAGAAAAAGGATTGAGTTGAGCGAACAGTTTGGACAAAAAGTAACGCCAACGCGCACGCGCATACGTACCTTCACATTTCGGGAAGAAACTTCTCGGTTGCCTTCGCCTTCTCGTTTCGGTTCTCGTCGTCCCCCTTTTTTTTTTTTCCCCTCTCATTCCGCCGACGTAGAAATATGCGCGTGTGCACGCGCTCTTTTCAGGAAAAGCGGCGTTGGCGGCAGCCTCGAGCGACCCGAATCTGTTGTGTTTTCGCTGCGTCATCCTGCCTCGCATTCCACGCGAAGGTATTCCGAACGCGTCTGCTTGTGCAAGTCCCGCACGCCTGTGCCGCGACAGCAGCGCCGCTCGAGCGACCTGCGCGCCCCCTATTACTATTCCCCAGCGTGCGTCCCTTCCCGGGCGGAGGGAGTGGGGCCGCTTTATTCGCGCCAGGCACCGCCGGGCGATCCAAGGTGCGCTCGTGCTCGGCAGGATGTAATATACCTGGGCCTTTTTCGGGGGAGCGGACTGAGCGGGCGTTCGTGAAGGGAGGTGGTGGGGAGAGTTGACATCTTTCGAGACGTGTGTCGCCCGCGCGACACATTCTTGACGGAGTATTGGAGCCGGTTTCGAACGCGGAGCTGCCATATTGATTATTTGTTGTTTCTTTTACGCTTTGTCCCGTAGTGTGTCTATTCTGGCGCCTTTTTGGTTGGAAGTTTGCCTGGCTTCGCAAAACCGAGTTTCCAAACATATATTTTTTTTTGTCAGAATTCGCTGCGAATCAGTTACATACTTGGAAGTATCGAGTAAACAGTATTCATTCTTATTTCCATAGGATCAAAAGAAAAAGTAAACACTGAATTGTCGAAATTGAAAACAGATATCATTGAAATGATTAACTTCGAGAGTGTTTTCAAACTGTTAATTTGTTTGGCCATCTATCAACCTCGGGTTTTTAAGTCTGAACGCCAAGGGAATAGTATTTATGTGCGTTGAAGTCCTCATTGTTCACTAACTCTGACATATGAACGGTCGTATTGTATTTTTTTTCAGGTTTTTTTTTTTATTATTATAACAATCGTCGGAGATGTCGCAGATTAGCGTCATGCCGCGTGTAGTGCAAATGAGGGGACGCGCTTGATGTTTCATTTTTGTATATTGACCATTATTCTAAAATATTTAAATATGTTTCTTATGAAATGCGAAGGAAATATTGTTTGTAGATTTTGATTGTACAATAGACGGCAATCTAATTTTCCACGCTTTAAGATATCTAAATACCCAGAAGGTTCGTTTTGTCATTACATGTTACGGAAAATAAACGTTGTTTCTCGTTCTTGTCGTTGACAAATGGGAGTAAATATTCTTGAAAGTTTAATTCTAGAAACAATATTTGTTTCTTTTAAATCCTATATACTGTTACATGAAATAATTAGGAAACGTCAAAATACCGTCTGTTCGTTCGCATTATTTGTCTATGAACGGCGAAACATCGGATACCGTGTATTATCCAAACTTTAAGCATTGTGAAAAATACGCAAAAAATCGGTTACTTAAGGGACAAAATGACCAGATAGACGTCTTGAAATATACTAGGCGCGAAGCCAGTTCCGTTCTCAAATACTTTTCACCGTGTTTACCTTCATCACTTGCTTGTTGCACCTGTATGTTGTATTGGCATGCTCCTTTATTGCCGGCGAATCCGAAACTACAAGCCTCAGCTTGCTGTCTTGTGCGACGCTCGCAATCCACGAGTGCTCGTGCATTACAGAACCGCCCAAATTGTGGGACTTGCCGTTATAGGGAGTATTCACTGGACGCCATATTTGTGGATGCTGTTTAGAGCGCATGCTCAGAACGAGCTCCCATGAATAGTCTGCCAAGACCGGCACTCTTGATGGTGCAGAATGCACGTTGCAAACGAACTCTAAAAGCTCGCCATCAGCGCGCACTCAGCATTCGCGCACACAGCTATGGCCGCCAGTGAATACTCCCTATAGTTCTGTTTCTCTAGTATCAATAGCGATGGTGCTCCACCACCCAAAATACTTGCAAAATGGTGAAGACATTTCACAAATGCGACGCTCTGAAGAGCGTGCTTTACCGCAAACTTATCGTCGATGAGGTGGAGCTAACGTGCGGTTTGTTGACGATGTTTGATTTGTGCTACGAGTCATAACTTCGCAAGGGGGGTTCATAACTTTATCTTGAATGCTGAACCAGAGTTGAAATTCAGTTGTAGCCTGGTAAAAACGTAAGCCTACAGTTTTTGTGCTTACAGCTTTTGAATCGTGGAGGGCTTTGCTGGTTGTATGGGAAGGAAACTGCTACGAGTGTTCTGTCGAGGTGGAGTTCTCATTCAAAGCTCATAAAATTGGGAGTAATAAGGTCACTAATTGGTAACGCACTGCAGAAACCTTATTTTCATTGTGTCAGAAGGGCTCTTCGTATTCGAAAATCACCTAAAATCGACTGGGTATAGCCAGGGGTTTATCAGTTGAAACGTGGTCGGACAACTCCTTGGCGCCTTTGAGAGCATTGAGAAGGTTTGAAAGGAAAATATTGGGGTGGTTCTTAATTTTCATGGACTCTCACATTGCTTAGAGGCTCTAGGTTCAAAGTTCAATGTCAACGTGTTTTTTTTTGGTCGGACCTTTTGATTAAATAAACTCACCCTTTTTACGTTCGTGCCTCAATCTTAAAAAAAAAATTTTAGGTAAAAAAAAGAGATCTTTCGGTGAGCTGTGTCACAGTGGTGGTGTGAAAGGTTCCCTTAGACTGCAGGTTGTGTTGTGTTGGGCGGACGGGGCGTTGCGTTCAGGACTGGCTCGCTGAATACGAGAAAACATTGTAAGGACTAAGTCGCTGGATTCGAAACTTTCTAAGCTTGTCGGCTTGCATTTATGTTCCCCTCTTTGGGTTGAAACGTCAGGTCTGTGGAGTACGAAAAGCGCGTTTAGGAAGCTAATTTGGTAGACTTTGTCCATAGACGGGCATGGTAACTGTGTGAGCCAGCCCTACCCTAATTATAAGTGATCGGATGAAGGAGTTTTTGCTTTTGTGGTCTGTAGCGCTATTTTTGGTTGGGTTGAATGCGGAGTACTTCAAAAGGGAGGTTGGATATTTAAAAGTTAAAGAGTTTCCTAGTTCGCCCCATATGGTTCGAAATTCGCGAAAGGTGGTTTTGTTGGGTAGTAGAGCGAGTATTTCCTGTCTAGGGCGTTGAGCCTTAGCAGTCACTTAGTCTATCAGCTAGTGGTCGGTGAGCTTCCTGTTTATGCGTTTTTGGTCCGTCTTACACTTTTTTTTTGTAAAGTCCATTTATTAGTACGCTTGAACCAATACATTTACGCTGCGTTGGAGACACTGAGTTCCTCGTTCCCCTTCTTTTTTAATCTTCCCCGTCTCATGGGGTAACAAGTATGTTTCATAACCAGTTCGCCGGCATTCTCTCCCTTCTTACAAGTTAGAGTAGTTTTTTTTTGTGCCCGCGTTTGTCAAGTCAAAATAATCTAGTTCAGCTCATTTGCTTAACATGTTTCCGTAACCCCAAATTAAAAAAAAAAAAAAAATATTGCGCTTTCTAAAATTTGGGAGAGAAATCGCTCACCAGATTTTTGTCTTTTGTGTCTTTGCAGGTAAGCACCCCCGATCCTTCCGCACTTGGGACGACGAAGCGTCGCTCGGAAGGATTCCGGACAGCCCGCTGAACCGTAACGCTTTCGCGACGATCGTTTACGACGATAATCCTTCCTCGTTTCGGCAGTCCCAAATTGACAATAAAAAAATAAAAAAAAAGATGGCGACAGCGACGACAATTGGCTCAGGATACGAAAAGGTGTATTCTTGCGTAGTCTCCGAAGAGGCCAATTCCAATTCGTTTTCGCCGCCTCGTGCAACGGCGAGCGCAGTAAACGCGAGGGGGGCATTCTTCCCTTCACTTAGATCCGGCGAGCCAGGTAAAGAGACGATCGCGATAACTGCCGTCCATATATAATGCGGGGAGGGAGAGGAGGTATTTTCCCCGACCCGGCCATTAAAGAGTCAGGAAAAGCGCCGTGGGGACCGCCAGGGCTAGGTATATACGACCTGCCTCGTTGGGCTTTGGGCCCGTCTGGGCTCTGCGTGAGGGCTCCCGCATTAAAAATACGACGTCCGGCGAATTGTGCCAGACGACACTCGAGAGACGGGCTCCTTTGCCTTCCTTGCCGCTTTCCACTCCGTCTTTCCGCTCCTTCCTTCTTTCGCTGTATCCCTCCTTCCTTTTTTTTTCAATTTTGCTTTTGTCTTTTTTGTATGTTCATAAGGTTTTGTCTGTGACATTGAATTAATTTTCGCGAGGCACGATAGGACATTCCAACAAAGAAGGATGTCTTAGTCTAAACTGCGCGTGGAGTTTGGGAGGTACCATCGCTTTTTGTACGTTCACGCGGCACAGTGTCCTCTTCGGCGGAATTTGAGTTCTTTTGCCGTGGAGGCTTGAGCAGTATTCATCTTTTGTTATTATAAGTGAAAAATATAACTGTAATTTAACCGCCAAGTGCTGACAAAAGCATTCACCGGGACCGTTTCCTAAAATTTGAGTTGGCATGCAATAAATGTTCCCCGCCTGAGTGTCTCCGCTAACCATCCCTTCTTCTCTCGTGACAAAATAATTAACTCGAATTATACGGTGTTTGAATCGACTTCCTCGTGGCGCCGGCCTCAACTGTTGCGGGGGAAATAAACTTGCAAGATGCCTGGTAATATGCTGACGTTTTATTGCACACACTGATAGCTCTTCCGCCTCACAAGTGCCATAAGTGTCATCTAAAATAAATATTTGTCAGACTAGTTTGTACTTTTGTTACGATAGTGGTTACCTATTCATGGCAACGAGGTAAATAAATATATATTTTAATGATGTTACCAAACAGTCCTCAAGTTATTCGTTCATTATACTCATCTTTATAGTATGCACCATGTCGTACCCACCAAGGACTCTTATTATGTCGAGTACCAACGGAGTGATGTGGTAACAGTAATTAAATTATAATCGTAGAATACAACACTTTTTTTGGAAAAGGGATTCGTTGACACCCCTGAAGCGCACGCAGTACACCAGTGACACAACTATAATTGGTTCAAATTAGTTCCTAGATAAGAGCTTCCTACAAGTAGCGTCATTCTTGGAACTCACGCCGACTGCGTGAGTATGCAGGTTTTAGGAAACGAATGGCGGCGCCCAGCGGAGGTTTAAACTGAATGCCGCCATTTTGTTCCAGTGGAATGTGCTTTGTCGTTTGTATTGGTTGTCGTTACTTCTATTCAAATGAGAGCGAGGTTTACAGCAGAGCGATTCACAGTAACCGGCTTCGAAAAGGTTATCCGAAGAACGCTGGGTTGGACAGCGTAACGTCCACATTCCGCGTGGGAGCGTGACATTGCGAAGGGATAATAAAAAACAGGAAATAATACACAAGTGAAGGAGAAAAAAGAGATAAGTGTGGAGACCTCGGGATAACGGAAAAAGGAATGGGCGGAAATGAAGCGCGATCATAATTGCAGCGCGCCGCCCTTAATGGCTTCTTTGGACGTCTCTCGGAGGTGGGATCGTTGCAGGTGCCGAACTCTCTTCTTCCTGAAGGTGTCATTTTGCTTATATATGGTTATTCTTCGGAGACGTTGCTGCGAAAGTCGTTTCAAGAGCGTCGCTTCCCGACGTATTCTGTAAGATAGCAGAAAGGTGCACCTTGGGGTTTCTTTCCTGGGGGCTAAAAACGAAGACAAAAAGCGTATTCGAGTGCTCCGCGTTTTAATGACAAAAAAAAAGTTACTTGGTATATCCACTTGTACAGTAGGTACGTACGTAAGTTCTCCATTAAAGAAAAAAAAAAAAGTACCACGGAGTTTTTAGCGTTTTACCATAACCTCCTTTATTCTAGAAAGCCGGTCAATTCCACGACGGAGCCATTGAGCGTGCTACCGCCGGAAAAAGGCGGGGAGCACCACAGAACGGTTACCCATGTTGTAGCGCAGAGCTACTCCTGGAGGAACCCTTCAGCCAGCGCCGAAAATACGCGCGGTGGCCACAACGAACCGAGGCTACCGGCGCTTGGAGAAACAGGAGAGGGCCGAAATAGGAGGAGGGTCAACGCGAAATGTTCTCTATTCCTGAAAAAAAAAAAAAAAAGAGCGCGTTCGTATTTCCAGATCTTGCCGCTGGGGCATTGTTTGGCGCTGCCCGAGAGATCTTCTGCACGAGCCCTTTTTTTATCTAATTTCTGCCTTACAGCGGCCACGTTTCTTTTTTTGTTTGTTTTTGTTTTGCGATTTAACAGGCTTTCAACGATAAAAGAGGTTGCGTCTGTGCATAATTCTGTTTCTAATTTTCTTTTGTTTTACGTAGAAAAACCGAAATTCTGACGACTTCTTCGTTTTTTTTTCCCCAAACGAGGTATGGTGGGCTGTGAAGAGCAGGGGGACCGTGAAGGGTTTGCCTTTCTTTGACCGTTTAGTCTGAACTAATTGTTCTTCGTGTCCCTATATCATTTGTAAGTATTGTACATTCAGGTTATACAGAAACGTTCAAAAAATTTCCCCTTGGTTTATCAGGATTCTCACTCTGTGGGGTGGGGGAGGACTTAACTATTTCTGGGAGGGTGCCGGGAAGGGGGAGGGAAGGGTGGAGGGGGAGGGTGTACCATCAATTTGTGTGCATTGTCTAAGAACATCTTAAAGTGGAGAAGTTGTCGGATTCAGTCAAATGCGCTGTTAAGAAGCTCCTAAGGGGTGTCGTCAGATGTATAAACTGCTGCCTTAAACAACAGCTACTATCGTCACTGAGGGGAATACATCCGTCTGGATTACGGTTAACGCAGCCATGTTAGCGCAGTATTGTGAAACTTTTCTCTAGTAATCGCGAAACAACTCACGCCGGGTTGGTCTAGGAGACGCGGATATCCCGAAATCGAACTTGGCACCCGCGAACGTAGCACAAAAGCAAGGAACGCCACACAAACGCCAGAAAAGCGAGATGAGTAGGATGACGGGGACGAGCCGGCGAAAACGATTGCGAAGGAAAACATCCAGCTCGTACACCTAAAAGACAAAGGCGGAAGTAGCGAGACACAGAAGAGCGAAGAGGCCATCATCATCAAAGCGTGAAGAAGAGGACGCGTTGCCGCTCACGTATCCGTCCACGGTGCGGAGGCAGCGATCGAGGAATCCTTCCCGGCGGACGAGAGCGCAACAAAAGGGGCGAGCGATACCTCGCGGATATCGCGCTACCGGCCGAGGCGAGCGGGCAGGCAGGCGCCTCCGGGGTGACAGGTCGTCTTCGCACGGGAGCCGAACGGCTGATTGGCAGCCATGGCGCGCTCGCGCTCGCTCCACGCAAGCACACACTGCTCCCGGGAAAGCGGAATCCACGTAAAAAAGGAAGCGAGAGATCTCATTTTCGGGGCAGGATCCTTTCCGGCGGTGTCCGTCGCTTCTCCCCCGGCTCGTCTCACCCAGTTGTCCGTCTTCTTGTAGTTTTTGTCCATACTTTTTTGTTTCGTTTTTTTTTTTCTTCATATATATATATATATGTGTGTGGGTTGGAGCGTGCGGCCGTCTCTTTCGCGCACGAAATGGATCCGCGGGCCGTGGCCGCCCCTTACGGCTGATACCTGTCCGAGGACGGAATTGAAGACCCCTCGGCTCCCCTTCCTCTCCGCTCTGTTTGTCGAACCAGGCAGCAGTGATGTCTGTGTTCTTTCTATTATTCGGCAGACTCGTCCGTTTCGATGGCGGTCGAAGAGGACGAGTCCCTCGCACTTTCTCTACTCCTCGCTTCGGTTTGTGCATCTCTACTTCTTTCTCGGTGTCTCGGTGCACCTTTTGTTATTTTCTGGGTGTGCGCTGCTGCTTGTTCGAGGAGGCCCCGGTGTTGGGGCGAATTGGATCGTTAAAGAGAAGAACTCGGCGGGGTTGTAAAAACAGTGGCGCGGAGAGAAGAAACCGATCTCGGTGAATAGGTGTTGTTTGTGCGCCGTTTCCTGACACTTGTTTGCCTTGTTCCGGCTGTCGCTTATCCCACTGCCGCGGAGTAAACGCCGACAGGGCCGCTCGGTTCCCCCCGACCGAGGGGCTCCGGGCAGGTTCGACGGCGTGGCTGCAGGCATTCAAGGATCCGTGGCATGATGTTATGGCGGTAAAACCGAAAGACAATAAAAGGGACTGTGGTTTATGGCAACATGATATCTGCGGAAGAAGCGCCGCCTCCAGCACGCGCTTGTTACCTTACGTCGTGCTCCGCGTGCGTCGAGGTGCTATTAGGGAGTTTTTAAATAAAGCTGCCCCAACGCAAGGGGGCCCCCAAGCCGTAGGGGAACACGAACGTAGCGATACTTGCGCTGCCAACTTATACAACGAGGTTTGCAATACGTAGCTTGACATGCTTGCGTTTCTTGCTTGCAGCGCCTGCGCGGCTAACAACCGAAATTAATTTTTTTTTTAAAAGTGATATGTTTGCGTTTGACATACACTTCGTGTTGCTTGTGTCGGAAATATTATGTAAAGTTATAACACATCTACATTTGTGTCCTACGAAATATTACTTGTGTTGATGTTTGAAGTAAGGCCTCATCAAAACGATTCAAACTACCGATTCAAACATGTACACGCGATTTAAAGCAGATATGTATGTTTCAATCACTTGTTTTGGCGAAAAGAAAAACGGCTCAATAGCCGTTCACAAAAAAATCCGTTTCTATTTCCCCCTTGTAGCTCTCTCCTTGTTCGACTTTTCGCGATTTCGCAATTCACAAAAATATATGGCTCCCGCCGTCTTGTAAAGAGTGGTGATGTTTCCGAAGGCGATCATTAACGTACCGTCCAGTCTGTCCGACGCACTCTGTCCGACACAAGACACGAACGGTCACGCGTGGCTTTTCTTTCTTTCTTTCTTTTTTCTTTTTTTTTCAATAAGGGGAGCGATGTTTCTCGCTGTTCGCTTTGTTCTTGGTTGAAATCGCGTGACAGTTTTTCATGTCTGTGCTAAAAAAAAAATCCTGATAAACCCTTATCCTTATCGTACCTTTCTGGTCGAGAGGGGGCTGCGCGGATAATAAAAGCAGTGGTGGGTCGTGCTTGAGTAAAGAGCCGAGCAGGCGACGCCGACTTTGGCGCGTGCCTTCTGCGCACCTCGTTCATTTCGCCATATCACACCGCGATGATGCGCTGATCCACCGGCCGGTCGGCGCTTGCGTTGTATCGTTTAAAATGTCGAGGATGTATACGAGGAAACAAATGTTGCAATGAAAGAAAAAATGAAATAACGTCGTAATGTTAATTTTTTTTTTTTTTTGTATACTACACATAGGGTTATATTGTAATGCTTTTACCAACCGTTATGCAGATCGCTAGGTTTTCTGTTTTGTGAATCCGCGGTATCATCCTTTTGCAAGGGATAAAGAGACACTCCTCTAACAATTATCCGCTTTAAATCTTACGGGTGTGTGCTCGATATGTACAGGTAAGGTAGAGGTATTACCATACCACGCAATGTGTGCGAAATTACGGAAATAACCGGTCGGATACTTTTTCCGAACCTGTCTTCTCTCTTTGTTCTCATTTAGAAGCTCTATAACTCGCTGAAGACTTTTTTTTTTTTTTTTGTAGATGTCATCTTTAGGTACGTAACAACAACTTAAGGCTCTGTTAAACTCCGACGATGAGCGTAGCAAACGTATCGTAGATAAGAACGTGGGCCTTGCATTGGCCGGCGAGCAGGAACTTGATATCTGCGACCAAAGAGTACAGGTGTCCGCTGCGCTACGCTACGTTTGCTACGCTCCATGTTGGAGTATAGCAGAGCATTTGGGTTCTTAGCTCCACGACCACGGAGAATAGTCCACTTCAAGAACGTAGCACCTCCTATCATGTTTACTGTAGAGCCATCATCCATCGCAACCTCACCATAATCGCCGGAAACAAGCACCACGCGGGACGATCTACTCTCTTTACGAAACAGAAGGAGAAAAATATATGCGTAGTCTGGCAAGTGAACGAGCGACACTCTCGAAACATTCCCGTGCATTCGCATTTCAAGAAGATCTCGCATATGCAGCACACGCCGCTCGCCAAAAACGCAGTCGCTTGTTTCTTCTTCTGAGAGAAAATATAACTCAGCTCGCCGGACCGTTTAGCACAAAACAGATGTCGGAGGCGGCAGCTGCCCCAGCTCCCGGTTCTGCTGCCTGCCCGCCGCCGACTCGGAGAACACCTTGGCGGCGCCTGAGCCTTCTAAATCCGGCCTCCCCCTCTCAAAAGGCGAGAGGCATCGGCAGCGCCCTCAGCACTCTTCTTCCGCAAGGTGTAATGGGCGCACCATTTACACGGCCCCCATCGGTCCTGCGGCAGCCGCCCTCCGGTGCCGCGCGCTATACTCACGGCGCGGGTCGGCTTCAGGTTCGCAGGCACGACTCAGACCCGCGAAAGTGCTGTTTCGACGCACCGCTAAGAAGCATGGTGCAGTTGAGCGGGGGCGATAAAACTAACTGCACCGTGGAAAAGGAGGGAGCGCGCGGCGAAATGCATATGCATTCCTGACTTTCGGCGTCTGCGTTCAGGCAGCGCGAGTGCTCTCGCGTTGCTGGGAGAGCCCCCCGACAAGGGAGTTTACTGTATTTCTCTGCGCCATAGATCGCTGCGCCCAAGTGCTTGGTATACACCTTTTTGCGGATCGTCGGGGTCTTTTGCTCTCACTGGTGTGTGTGTGTGTGTGCGTGTGTGTGTGTGTGCAGTTTTTGGTGGAGGCTGTGATGTGAAAAAGACGCGAAACGGCGACGGAATGTCTAGGACGCGAAGGAGTAGTTTCATGCCGGTTTTGGGGAAGACGGAGAATGTTCTGCTGGCTGGCGGAGTGGTCGAAGCGTTTTGTTTCGGCATGGGGAACGGAAAGTTAACTTCTGTTGGTGTATGAGTTTCGCGACTGTTTGTGCTGAGTGTTCTGACGTTGTTTGTTTTCATCCTGGACAGCGACGAATGGGGAGCTGAAGTGTGTTTTACGGGGAGAGCATTTGGGATCTTAGGGCGGGAAACATACTTCCTGGGGTTTTATCATTCGCCGGTTTTCAGTTAGAAATATAAAACCGAGTTGTAATTTATCAACGATATTGTATAGATAATATCGCGATATGGCGTATAATATTCCGCTAAATTGCTACTAAATATCTGCCACACATATCATCGTCGAACGTAAGTCAACCTGCGAACAAACTGAGCTTAGCAATAGAACGTCTTCAAATACCTGGTCTGCCTCCATGTCTCGTCGGTGAGCTATATTAAAGCTTCTATGTAAGGATAATGAAAGACTGGTGTTTGGTTGTCTTTTCTGTTCCCTCCCTGTGGAGTTTATGATTAGGCAAGTTGTCCTTTATCATTGATGTCGACGGACAAGGACGAATTGGAACAGTGATGATAGGAGCCAGAGGAAACTCTGGCCGCTTTCTCTCCCCACCTTCCGTCGGCGGAGAAGTATATATCAAAGTAAAGGGGGCGCGATACAGAAGCATTGCTCAATTGTCTTGAGCGCACGATCGCACCAAGAGCGCGAAACACGGACGCAAAGTCGAGAAGAATATCCCCGAGAAGAGAAACCTTTTTGGCGATATCAAAATTCCACTCTCGTTCCTCGAACAGGTATCAAGGAACGTGGGCTCTGAAGAACAAAACAAAACAAAACTGAGAAGAGTTTCGAAAAACGTGAAGGTGAAAACAACGCCGCTCCTCATGGCTTCGACGAATGGATCTCCGTGCAATTCTGACTTTGTTTTGGTTTTCCTTTATACTTTTCCGATTATTTTTAATTTTTTTTTAGCATTGACATTTTTTTTTTTTTCGTTTTATATATATTTTAGAGTCAAAATAAAAGCACGAATGAAATGTAAAGCGTTTCACCTTCATCCTTGCATCGCAGCACGCAGGCGTGGCTGACTCGACTGCGTGAACACCTTTTTATCGCACCGCGTGGAACGTGACAACTCGAGAACTGCTTATACGTCACGCAGAGAGAAACGAAAAGACAATATATATATATATTTCTTTGTTTCCCTGACTTGCCATTCCCACCTTAGTCGCGAATATCCAGCCCGCTTTATTTTATTTACATTTTTATTTCCTCACCCTAAAAAAATAGGAAAAGAAATGGCGGTCGGAGATTTTCGAGAGCATGGGTTTGGCGTGCTGGCGGGGCTATGAGGTGCAGCCAGCTCGAAGGGTTCGCGTGTAAAGTCACGCAGCTCGGTGCGAACGGAGGCGGCGGAATGTCGTAAAAGAAGCAAAACTTGCAGAAGCGAGCAGGAAAATACGCACGCTCGATGCACACCGACACGCGTGTGCACCTGTGTGCGAGCATATTTATACGTCCCCGCGTACATATATACATAAATATGCCATTCACCGCCTCCCGCTCGGACGTCTTTAAAAGTAATTGCTACAGCGAACGGGGGAAGGGAAAAAAGAATGCTGAGAAGGCGCGGACTGAACTTAAAAGAGGGAGCAAGGAAAGGGCATCTTCGGTGGAGAAGAAAAAATTATAAGAAAATGTTAAGAAAAAAATGTCGGAATAAAAGAAGGACAAAGCCGACTAAGACGAATTAAAAAAAAAAAAAAAGAATTGAATATTGTGCGCTGGTACGCTGAGGTCCTCTTTGTTATTTTTTTTAGGTCGTAAAAAAGTGGTACGGTACGTTGGGATACGGGGAGAGAGCAAAGGGGAAACATGAAAAAGGAAAAAAAAAAAAGGAATCAACGGAAACCTCTTGAAGCGGAAATGTGCAAAATCTCGACGGAAAGTCGTTACCCGAATGCCGGAAAACAGACACACTTTATTTTTTTCTGCCCGACGTGTCTTTTTCCTGAAACATAGGAATAAAAACGATTAGAAAAAAGAAAAACGCTGGAAAATTCGGCGCAAGTAGAGGTGAGTAAAAAAGGGAGCGAAAAAAAAAAAGTAAGCAGAGCGCAGGTGGGTGTTACAGCGGAGCGTAATACAATAAAGTACGGGAAACGTGCGGGCATAAATCAAGGCCGTCCTGCAAATAATCACAGACTTATCAGAGCCGGTGGGGGCGCCCAGCAAAGGCGCTCGCTTGTGCAATTTAACGCCACTGAAAGAATGGGCCTCTTTCTCGTTATGAATACGTCTTACGGCTTTTAGCACTTTGCTGCTTTCCAGCGCTTTTTTGTTTTCTTCTCGCATGTAGTGTTCTGAGGAGGGTGTTCAGGAGAGCGTTTAAGGTGTTCGTTTCTCCGTACCCCGTTCGCAACCTTTGGAGAGAGTGGTAACGTGTTTTTCTTTTTTTCTTTATTTTTCATCTTTCTTTCGCGCTCATGCCTAAAACTCGCAAGTGAAAGCTACTTTTTTTTTTTTCTGAGCATCGGAGCAGGTGTGGCGATCCGATAGTCACCTGAGTTACTGGCCCGTCAAGAAGAGAGAACTTGCGACGAGAATCATTTTAGCAATGCATGAGCGACCCTTACTTTCGCAGTTCTTCATGATATGTTTTAGTTCATGCTTTATGGACACTTGATTAAAGCCTCGAATGAAGAATGAAGCCTCGAAAGCGTCATAGGCAAATATCAAAGGAAAGAGACAGCACTGCTATAGCCTTTACAGTTGCGGTAGGATGTTGTTTTTTGGCTGTGTTTTAACCGCTGTGCTTGAGGGCGAGTGGCCAAGTATGTTAGCGGACCTGGCAGTACTTGGACCGAAAGCTCTTGCTGCAGAAACCTGGGATTCGCTGTGCTCGATCCCCGCCCATGACCGTTTCGATCTGGATAACCATTGTACCGGCATGCGTACGTGATGCACAGCGTGACGCACTATAAATACCCCAGGCTATAGGGGCCGTATTACACTGGCAATTTTTTTAATCTCCAGCAGAGACGAAGGGTGCCCTTTGGGACAGACTAACTTGCCGCTGTTCAATCTTTCATAGAGCAAACTACTTTAAACACTTTGAAAGCAAGAACAAATCGCGCCAAGGTTTTCCGGTGCCATTTTCAGCCCTTGCGCATGGCTCGTGCTTTGCTCAATTTATTAAGCGACAGACACGCGCAGGCTGAGTTGTTGAGATCCTACGCATGGGCTGTGGATTCGTAAACATAAAAATGGTGGACTAAACAACAAGGTGTACTGTTTTCCCGGGGAGGTGTTTTTGAACACAGAAGGGGCTGGAAACACAGGAATAATCTTTGTAACCTTTCGATAAGCGCGGCGTTGTAACGTTAATTGTACTTATCGAACTTCGTGCATCGACCGCCATACCAGGAGACCTATGACGATTATTCAGTCCCCTTACTTTACACAACGGCGGTCAGTGTTGGCCGACCGTAGTGGGCGTGGAACGCAGAGAGTTAGGAAAAGCAAAGAAGAGAAAGCGAGGATGGAGGAGAGGCTTAACTGCGGCCAGAATCACCTCGACCGATCCATCTGAATGCAAATGATCGCCCGGATTTCTCCGCAAATCCGCGCGAGCGCACCGCGGCACCTGAACCCGCTTTCGAGGTGTACCGTTGAGAACACCGCGCTTTCGTGCGGGCAATCGACTGCGCCGAGCGCTGCTACACATTTCGTTGATTTGTTTTTTAGCAGCTAGGTTGTTTTGAGTATGGCAGTTGCCGATTGGTGAGCGATCTTTTTCTGCGAGACTGCGTCTTCAACTGAGACACATTTATATGGCTGTTATCTGACTGCGTTTCTGCTACGAGAAGTGTACGAATGCGCTCCAGCGCTGCTCACTCCTAACCTTTTATCCCATACGAGTGCTCGTCGCTCGTTCATATTTTTGTGTTTAAAGTTCAATACGCTTGGCGAAGTACGCGTAGCCCTGCTTTGTTGCAACTTTGGGAAAGGCAGGCGCGGAAGTATCCTCATTTTGGGCGTGGTGGAAAAATCCCCCGGATGGTTAAGGGACTAAGAACATCGAATCTGTGGAAGAAATGTAGATTGCACTGAAATATATATTATTTTGTACTACTCTTAGCGGTTTTAATAATGCAATAATGATCCCGTTCCGAAACATCGACAAAGGTCTGAAGGAAACCTCACGAAGTAAAACGTTTGTCGGACGTATAAGCAGTTGGTGCGATGTGCTTTCATAATATCTATCCTGTCGCCCACGATGCGTCCTTTTTTAAAACCTTAACTTTAGTTTACCTGAGGAACTATTCCCTTTCATTTGAAGCGATATCAGAGTTGGAAATAACATTCAATATTTTTTTGGTTTCCCAAGCTCCGTTTCGACCTACCTTGGGTGCAGACCCATGACTTTCGCGAGGTCAGATCTAAGCGAAAGGCGCATCCACTTCCCTATTCCTAATGGGAGATATTTTCTCTCTTTCAGTCGGGTCACTGGCAGATTTCGAGTCAGAGGGCGTTGTTTCCTGCTATCATACATCGGCCCATCACACCATGCTATCACACTATCCTTGATGCTCCTCCAGTACTCCTGAGCACCGAACCTCAAGGTATTGAAAAGACCGCGCTCCCTCGCACAATCAAGGAGGGTCACAGAAGGCTCTTGCTTCGAATTGGGCGCCCTGTCTATCACTAACTTTGCTGCTGGCTTCAAATTGAGATCTGTGACAGGAATCACGGCTCCGCATCACCTGGGCGGAAAACCAACGAAGGAAAAGAAATTCGTTTTCGCACCTCGCGGGCCTTCAACTTTGAGGTGCTCCCGCGAGAGACTGGGAAGAATAACGGGGTCCATGACAGATGACGAATGGTAAATCTGGAAGACAAATCTGGTCCCTCTCTTTCTTTTTCTCTGGATACACGTTGGAAGCGCGCCGCTGCTAAGCGTGTACCAACAAATAGCAATAAAGAAGAAAGGATAAACGGAACATAGGTACGAACAAAAAAGAGAAGGAAATGCTTGCACAATAGGGACGGAAAGAACAGAGACAGGCCAGCTGGATGTATGGCTCCAGCCCGCTTGGCCAAAGGCAGTCCGAGATGGCAGAGAAAGAGCGAGAGATGGAGAGAGCGGGAGTCGGAAGGGCAGCAGCATGCGGCCAAACGCTAACAAATCGTTTCTGACCCTTTTGTTCTGGGACCCCGGGCCTCACCTGTTCCGCGGGGAATTGGGGGGAAAGAGAGGAGGCGGGACGCCCCCAGGCCTGGCCCGCCTGCAGCCGGCCCTTCCCCACGCGCGTTCCTTCTGCGCGCTCTCGAGGAGTCACGGACCGTCAGGTTCCGAATTGGCTTCGTCCTCCGAGGTCTCAGGTGTGCAGTGTTGCTCAACGTTCGCTCGTAAATGGCCCCTGCCCGCCTCCTGCCGTCCCCCGCCGGCGCCTGTTTATTTTCCGGCCTCGTCTCAATCCTCGCGGGAGGTCGTCCCTCGCAGCCCCGCCGCTCTGGCCGCCGCCGGCCGCCCGCAGGGAAGCGTTCAGCGAGGCTGCCTCCTCCGGTGCGCTGCCTGGGGCCTTCTCCTCGGTTATACTTTGTCCGACGATGAAGACGCTTCCGCGAGACTCCAGGACCCGGGGCAGGTCTCTGTGTATGTGTGTATGGGCGTTTGGGCCGGAGAGTTAGAGTCGGGATGAAGACTGCGGACGGCGCGCGAGGGGATCGGGTTGTCTTCCCCCGGCATCGCGTGCACTTGGTTGTCTCTGAATGGGAACACGTCTTTCATCCTGGGTCAATAGAGGTCTTTTCTGGACGTTAGATATGAACGGCGTTAATGAAAGATGTTTATTGAAATTATATAGATAAGTGAGGATGAAATGTAAAAGCAAGAAGGGAACAGGTGAGGAGCCGTCGACCGCAGAACATTATAGCTCGTACATAATGATCGTTTCAGCTCTACGGTAGTTAAATTTCCAAGGTGACAATATTACTAAAATGTGCCAATTTCTAGCTACATTCCAGCCAACTTCTTTCACATGATATGTGAGATCAATTGATTAAGCATACTAATGACGCAAAATAAATCCCGCTCTTAAATTTGTGAGGCGTAAAATGGTAGACCTTATATCGGCCGTATTTTAAAACCTAATGTAAAAAAAGCGCGTTTAGTATTTTTGTTTATTTTTTTTATTACCGATAACAAAATAACGAACAGCAAGTGCAAGTGTTTTTGGGACGACAAAACAAAAATATTAACGGCACCGCATTATAACTGCTTTTTTTTTTTTGGATGGGAGGAGAACGAAAGCAGAATACCCGCGAGAATACGGTCCAATGAAACCACGAGCCCCGAAAGTCAGAATGATATCATGGTTCGTTCGAAATAGGGCTTAGACTCTCAATTTTGGCGTTGCACATACCTCGGTGAAAGCGCGAGCGAGCACCCAGTCTGTTTTTGGTCAGCCCAGTGATCTGACACACGCTCATATAAGGTCGCATTATCTAGAAATTGGGATCCCCGAATCCCCGAATGTTGAATTTTTTATATATATATATATAGATATATATAGGTAGTATATATGTATAAAGTTGGCTTAAGTTTCCATCCACAAATCTCGTGGAAAAACAAATAAAATAGCATTAACCTCCCGGGGGTCCTAAAGGGAGCGTTAGGTATTTCGAAAAATGCGAAATTAAACTCGAAACTTTACTTCGGATACTTTTCTAATACTTTGATTCCTAGTTTTCTTTTGAGGTGTACATATATGGCCGGTGCAAGCTAAAATAACAACAACAAAACAGTTTCTTTTTCCCCTCAGATATCTGTAGTTGAAAGTGTGGTCAGCATTTATCTCCTCTTGATACTCTTTTATTGATTTTTCGATAAAGATTTTTTAGAGGGGGGGGAGGGGGGGTTGTAGCTTCTTCTACGCTCAGAGAATCTCAAGTTTCAGATCTTTTTCAGTGTTAGCGATCGTTCCCTAGAAAGCAGGCTCGACTTTATGCCGTGCGCGCTTATGAAGCGGAATCCAGAAAACGCTTTCTTATGTTACTTGTTTTCATTCATGACGCGAGGTGACTTCTTTCTTTAAGTGTTTTGATTTTCACTACATATTTCCGGCTTAATATGAACAGATGCCAAAGAATCTCGAACCTACATTCCATTTTGAATCCATTTGAAGTCGCTATGTTAAAAACCTACCCACTCAAGCAATGTTTCTTCACTCAGTGCCACACGACAGAAACCGCCCCACCTCGCGCAATCCTTTCAAAGTTCTTTGCAAATACGTGGGCTCTCGAAGTGCCCGTGGGCGTGCGCCCACGTACACCAAAACAAGCCGGAGCACGATGCATCAAACTTCCAATACGTACGCGAACGGCGCTGCTGAAACACTGCAAAAAGGCACGTTACATTCGTGCACGCCGAATAGAGAGACTACAAAGAAGATAGATCCGAAATCGCGAGGGCGGCCAGTCCGACCACGGCCGCGCGATTCCCCGAGGGAACGGCCGGACTCCGACCGCGGCCACCGCCCCGACCGATGCAGCGACCCTTCTGTCAGTGCCAGAGCGCCTTTCTACCCTCTTGCTTCGCTCCCATTCCTCCTCAGCGAGAGCGTTCGGCTCCTTCCGTTCCCGGCCTCGTCGTTGGCGGCGTGCCCTGTCCAGAGTCCGTCGCTTCCCCTTTTTTTCCCCACCCGATCTTGTTCTTGCTAAGGAGCTCATTGTAATTTAGATGACGCCCGGGCCACCAGCCGTATATGCCGGGGCCGTGTGCCGTACCTGATCTCACGGCAGCAGGATCTGATGTCGGAATCAAGAAGGTTCCCCTCGTCTAGGTATAAGGCCCTTTCTCTTCCCCGGTTAGATGTAGAGGGCGAAAAAGGCAGCGGCCCCCGTATACAGGCTGCTGAACTCGCTGGCTCCTGCGCTGCTCTGCCGAAGCAAGCTCGCACCCTGAGCCCTTGATGGCTTTGGATTTGGATTCGGCTCCCCCGAGCCGTAGAGTCGAGTCCAGATAAGAGCCGAGGGAGGAGGGGCTTTCCGGTTAGGCTTAGGGACGGCGCACGAAAGTAAAGAAGGAAAACAACGAGCAAGGTAGGAGGAGGAAGGAAGCTGGCGGCGAGACACGGGCGAGCGAGGGCTTTCTGGCGCACGTATACTTTATCGCTCGGTTTCTTTTTTTTTTTTTTTTTGTTGATGTTAGCGGTATAAGAAGCGAGCGCGTAGCTCGGCTCGGTGGTCCGGTCCTTCTATAAACACACCTTCGCGTAGATCATCCGCCCGGGGAGCGCACCTCTTCTTCCCGTATCGCGGAACCGGCAAAGACACAAAGGGGATCTCCTCGCTACGGAAGAGATCTATACGTACGAAAGAAAACTGAATGAGATGCGTGTCGGGGATCAAGAAAAGCCAAGGCAGTTTGGGGACTGAGGTATGGCGTCTGAGAGGGATACCTCGGTGCGCGAGACTAACGCTATGCGTGACCTTTACAAATATTCCAGATATTGCGTGGTTTGTTTATGCTAGACAAATATTTCTGTTCGAAGCTTTTGATACATCGGCCTACTTAACTTCGGAAATGTATAAGAGACATTGCAAGTTTCTATTGGTGTGAGAGAAAATGTATAAAGTGTGCGTATATTCCTCGCTTTAGGCCTTCATTAAACTACCGAGGAAAATTAAAGAGAATGCAAAGAGCACTGTTTGTTTTAAAATACCTAAAAAAAAACACTGACTATATACGTTAGGGTCTGATATCATTTAAAATATTCACGTGTTGACTGTAGTCTGGCTTCTGGGAGTACATTAGTGCCGGAGTTTTATATAATCAACCATCCTCAGGAACCGCGTAAGCACAAAATGTGTAGTCGGTCAGTCCGTAACCGCTAAACGATCTTGGAGAAAGAAAAAAAATTCGGTAACCGGTGTTAGAGATTGAACCCTAGTCATCGACGTGGGAGCCCAGTGCTCTGCTGACTGAGCTACGAAGGAACTGGAGGAGCAGAAGCAGGTGGTGTGAGAAAGCGCGCGGAGCGGTAATGGTGGAAGGGACAAGAAAGATACCAGCAGAAACAGGAGCTTTAGAAAGAGCGCGCGGAACGAGGAGTGGAGAGGGAAGGAGAACACGCTTCCCCTCTCTTGGTGGCCCGGAAAAATGAGCGCAACGGCTGTCTAACCGGGTGATGCTGAAGGGAAGCGCGCGCAACTTCACAAAAAAACAATGGTGGGACGTAATCTGGTTCCATACAAAACCCAGCCCTATAGGCATCACATGAACCAAAAGCCCCACCCAGCCCCGGCAATGAGAGACTAAGGGTTGTCCTGGCACCACCCAAACTAAGAGCGCCCCCCACCGTTTAAAGCTACCGCATTTAAACACGTTTGGCAGAATGATCAAACATGCAACCAATATTTGTTTAGGAAAATCGTCGCCGGCTGTGCGTCGAGATATAAATAGAAGGAAACTGAAAAAATAGTAAATAGAACCTTTGCATGTTACTGCTAAAAATAAACGAGTTAGTAAATTTGATTGACATTGCTTTGTCTTATATTTGAAGTCGTGGCGAGTTTGATTATTGTTTTTATTAAACGTACTCAGTTCGCCTTTTTTTTCATATTCACAGCCTGCCATTCCTCTATTTAACCATCAACTAGAATCCGTGCGACCATTTACACAACGGTTCAGCTACGACTGTATCAAAAAAAAAAAAAAAAAGCACCGCCAAAGTTAGCACACGAGCGGAGTTGCAAGTGAAGGAAGTCGAGTCTCAAGCGCTCGTGCGCCCCCAGGCTTGGCAAGCTTTCTCTCACACAGTCCAAGCTAAGTCGCTGATTCTAACAAGCCTGCCCAGGGGCCCTATGTTGCGCTTTTTGGGCTCACACGGCGACTAGGGAGGTTGTTGACGTCCCTTCCTTCTCCCTAGTCGCCGTGTGAGTCCAAAAAGCGCAACATAGGGCCCCAGGTCTCTATTTCGGTGAGAAGTTCGGGTGTCGCCGCCTGGTGGAATTTTTTCACAACAAAGTGAGGATACTTGAACTTCCTCTTCTTGTGCAAGCCCGTGCAATGCCAAGCTTTTATGCAATATGAAAATTAAAACACAACTGCGTGAATAGCACGTGCGGATACCCATATTGAGGAAAACAAAAGCGCCCCTAGCGAGCTTCTCTCCGCGAATAATGGGTATTCACTGGACGCCATATTTGTGGGCGCTGTTTAGAGCGTAGACTCGGAACGAGCTCACATTAATACTCTGCCAAGACCGACAATCTTGGTGGTATGGAATGCGCGTTGCAAAAGAACTGCGAAAGCTTGCCATCAGCACGCGCTCAGCAGCCGCATCGACAGCTATTGCCACCAATACTCCCTATAGACCTTTTCCACAAGGGCGCCGCCATCTTGAATTGTCGTCACTTCCAGTATGGGCGACGAAAAAAAAGTAAAACGTTTCAACCTGTAACTAGTAAAAAAAAAAGAGGCGAGCCAAAAAGAGAATGTGTGACGGTTAGGCTTATATCCTAAATGTCTTCTATTGGCGTGGCAACGGCAAAGTTACGTTTTCGCCCATACTGGAAGTGACGTCAATTCAAGATGGCGGCGCCCTTGTGGAAAAGGTCTATACTCCGTTCACCCTTAAGCTGAGACCGCAGCCAATAGTACAAGCACGGGAGCTTATGGTTGCCGCTTTGAAGCGTTCTTCCGCAGAACGAGCGTTCGCGCTAGAAATGCATGTCTCAAAGCCAGGAGCACAGGCTTGCTCGCGCTTGTAGTTTTGGCTACAGCCTCAGCTTAATGGCGAACGGTGTTCAATGTACAGGGTGTCACAAAAGAAAATTTACACGGTCTTTTTTACCGCAAAAATAAACTAGGCATCGCCGAGCGCTCATTCTCCGCCCAAAGGTAGAGCTAGAAGTCACAACCAGATGCCAAAGTTGTAGCCCGATTCGAAAACCTAATCAAAAGTTATAAGTGATTTTCTGAAAAGTTTAATGGCAAAATGGAGCCCATTTTTGCCCGTTTTCAGTTTCTGGTGCCATAGAGCCCCATGTGTTTGAAAACTCCGTCGGCCGCCATTTTCCCATTGAAATTTTGAGAAAATCACTTATAACTTCTGATTAAGTTATCGGATCAAGCTGAAACTTTGGCATCTGGTTGTGACCTCTAGCGCTACCTTTGGGCGGAGAATGAGCGTTCACCGATGCCTAGTTTATGTTTGCGGTAAAAAAGACCGTGTAAATTTTCTTTTGTGACACCCTGTATATGACGAGTTTGTTTTACGTTGAGGAATACCAGGGGCAGAGAATGTGGGAGTTTGTTTTATTTGGAGGGAGATAAAAATATGAATTTTCTGCTTTTTCTGCTACCTTCGGTACATTAAAAAAAAATGGAGTGACATTTTTTTTATTTAGTTTTACTGGCATATAGTATGGCATAAACACTTTGTATATGAAAGCACAGAATATGAGTAAAACACAAAGTGTAGCCTAAATTGAATCGTAATATAGAAAGCGTTTCGAAAAATATGTTTTTAAACAGTCTAATTTGAGAACCAAATACCGCATATAAACCGCCCTTGTATGTATACCTCATTTGTAAAATTCAAGTGTAAAAAGTTGAAAGACTAAAAATACAATTAAACAGGTAAGCAATATCCATACTGCACCCGAGATACTGAAAAGAAAACTTAACAGACACGGTCACGGTATTAGCACAGAGAGAAAAGAAAGTGTCAAGTCGTTTACGTAAAGCATTTAGAAAATAATTTCGCTCAGGTCATAAGCACAGAATTATTATCAAGGTTATTTACCAAGCGGGACAGAGCTGGCCCAACGCACGACCGAAGAATGTCGACGTATTTTCTTTTCGCAGAAATGAATGACCCGCTGAAGCAACTAGTGTGATAGAATCTGTTCTTGTCCTGCACCAACGTGACTGGTAAAATATTGTGTTTAACACGCTAACCTTTATTGCCTGTATGTACGAGCTGCGACTGATCACTTATGTGCTCGAGCTGTCCGGTGTGGTGTATAATAACGGGAAATATAAAATATTCTTCTATACGTCTTGGGCTTACCAGTCGAAGAAGCTTCGGAAACTCGAAGCTTAGGTTGCATTGCTTGAACTCCGATAAATCGAGAGCTAACAGAACTTGTTGTGACGACAGACGTATCAAAAGTCAAAAACTAGTGTTTCAGGTGAGACTGAGGCGGCGCTACAGGCTTCTTGATGGTCGACCAATGAATCAGATAAAAACTCGCTTTCCCGTGAGATGTAGTTTTGACAATGCGGTGTTTGGACCACGTGTCAATAAATATTGAATGTAGAGTATTAGCCGCACTACGGTAAGCAGTCGAAGTGAGAGCCACGACGCGTCTGCTTCTCCACCATCCAAGAAATTTCGCCACCAAGTTCTATATAACAGATCCTTCCCGAACTGCAGCCTTGGCCTACCTGCGTTCGGGTCAGCTCCCTTCCCGAAGGCACCACGATACGCGTCCGTGGGTCGGCGGGGCCGGCCAGGTTCTAACAAACGAGCCCGCTGGACGTTTTCGATCATCTCGGGAAGCCTTCGCGCGCGGACGTCATCACAACGCTTTCTCCTCGATAACTGCGCCAGATAACTCTTGTCATCGACATGGGTGTTGCTCGTTCAACCGTCGGCATTCCCGCTGTTGTCCCAGAGAACGCTCCCCTTTTCTTCCTCCCTTCCCACGTCGCCTGTCCGGTTTCCCGTTTCGTGCCCATCTTCTTTCGCCTTGTCGCTGCTGGGTCCCCTTGGCGCCTGCCCCTGGCCGGCAAGAATCAATACGTGCAGGCCTGGATTGGCAGGATCTCCCGCGACTTGTCCACCGTCCCCTTACCTTCACGGTCTCCCATTTCCAATTCTACGGACTCCTGGGCTCTCCAGGTTCGTTCCTTTTCCGAAGGGCGGACAGCGCCATGTGGGCAGTTCCGCTCCTGCAGCTCCCTTTTCTTCTTTCTTCTCTTTCTTTTCGTCTTGCCTTCGGGCTCGCTGCTGACCGCTTTCCTTAGTTTCTTTCTTTGGGTTATTTTCAAGTTCGGTCTGGTTTGAGGGCGTCCATTTCGTACGCTTTTCTTTCTCTCTCTCTCTCTCTCCCCTCCTTCGTTCATTGTTTCTGTGAGCAAGTAAAAGGAAAGGGGGTTTGAGAGATGAAGTGGAGTAGGTTTGTAACCCACGACGACCGTGAAATACATCCCTAGATCTCTCCTGGCGAAAATGGCGGCGCGCCCTTTTTGGCATGGCCTATTTGTGTCAGGGTGACGAAGAGTGCAGAAATGAATATGGCAGATTTGAAAATTTCCGGCCACTGGCACTGTCTCGCGCTGTCATCGTCGTTCGTTTTTGTTTTAAAACGTGCAGTTTTCTCCAAAAATGCAAGAAAGATCACAAAAATCAGTTTTGAGCTTGAAGTCTTCGAACCATAGATTTTATTGTGTGACACAAACACGCCGGCACGTAAATAGAATGAACGAAGATTTGGTTTTTTTCGTTTTGAAATGTGGACATGTGATTCCTGCGTGTGGTTTTGAGTCACTACGTTGATGGGCATGTATGTCTTTGCTGACAAGTCTTAGGCCGTCCATGCATTCTTGTATTGGCGTGAGTGCATCTTTCCGTCCTTTCGTGGACCTTTGTATTTGTGCCTGAAGAGTGCTACTGCATGTGTATATGCGTCGCCAATTTTCGTACACGCGCATACACACAAGCGCACGCGCTCACGCCTAGACAAGCACGTATATACACGCACCTACTTGCACACACTCACATTTGTATGAGCCCACCAGCGCACCCCACGTACACATGTGTGAATAGTATGAAGGGCTAAAATCAGAGCTTCACGCAGATTAAGCATACTGTGAAACCTTTTATTTTCGCGGCCCCTATATTTCGCGAATCGGTCGCAGAGGACATCGCCGCGGCCACTAAATTTCTCGAATTCCAGACGCCTGCATTGAAACTCTTAAGGACCGAAATTTTCGCGTGCCTTTAAATTTCGAGAAATTTTCAATTCGCGAAATTCGCAAAAATGAAGGGCTCGCGAACATTAAGGGTATTACAGTATTAGTCCATTAATCGGGGCCGTTTGTTCATTATTAGCTTAATTGTTCTAATAGGGTGGCTGGTAAAATTGTTGAAGGTTTTTGCGGAGGTATAAATGGAACACTATAGGAGTGGGGAGTACAATTTCTGGAATATTTGTAGCTTTAGGATAGCTGAAACAATACGTAATAATTTAATGTTATTTATCTGTTTGTTCGACATACACCAAATGCCATGGCAAATGCCAAAAGTAATCAAGAGTTTAGAAAGTGGAATGAAAGATAGGCACCTTTTTACTGATATTAGGTTGCAGCAAGTAAGTAGAATTTTAGTGGTGAGAGAGAGAGAGAGAGATAAACTGCATTACACGACTCAAGTCCGAATCGTTTTAATGGTGAAGTGCGATATATGTGTTAGTTTCTTATAAATACTAATTCGATCTGAATTTGAGACACTAAGCTTCAGAAATATGTAACGCGGTGCACCTTGCATACGACTTGTCTTGTGACTTGCACTTTTGCCGCTACGTTGTTATAGGTTTTTTACAGCGGAGCTGTAAAGGGCTAGGTTCCGCAGGATCGTGTCCGTGTATGTCGACACAAACCTACCTGGACAGCTACCGCCATCTATAAGCGACGGCGGCAAGCCCACAACCAGTATGGTTTTTGCCGTCACTCGTAGATGGCGGCAACCTTTCCAGCTATAATAGAAAAATGGATGGTTGGGCGCGTTGATGGGAATTCATGTAGGAAACAACGCGAAAAACAGACGACGACGAAGAAGAAGCACACAGTGTATCGAGTACAGCACCGCTGGTCTTCCTTCTTCACGAAAGTGGAAAGGCTGTTATTTTTTTATAAATATATTTGCAAGAAAAAACAAACAAACAAATAAGCTTACGGTTGTATATTTTGAACGCCTCGCATCTTGGTGGAGAAGTCTCGGCTGCGATTGAATTCTTGTTGTTGAGTTACACAGTGACAAAGATTACGTCCATGGCCATTTCACAAGAGGGACAACTTTTGACCGCTTAGTCAGTTATGAAATGAGTCAGCGATTTAAGTATAAAATAATAATGGGTCGGTTAATCGATTGATTTTTCGCTCCTAAATAAATCTAGATGAAGAGTAGCCCTCAGCGCTGGGGCAGCCTCTGATCGAAGGTTGACATGCGCGGACTCAATTTTCATCTGACGGCGTCCGCTCGTCCCTTGTGTCGAATGTGGGATCATGAGATAAAGCTAGAGCGTTTACCAGGCTGTGTGATAAAATTATATTAATCAAATTTGGGGGTTTACGTGCCAAACTAACAAATGGCATATGGCGCGCCCCAGCCTAGGACTAAGGAATATTATCGACCGCCTGGGTACCACTTGACGTTTAACCGAAATCGCGGTTACACGGCGCCTTCTCCGCAATAAGCCTCCGCCATGTTGCGGCAACATCGGCTGTGATTTAAATTAATATTGATAGAAGGTGCTCGTCTATAGTAGCATCAAGAGAAGATCAAGCCAGAAGATTACTAAGGTGATATAAGTCACAGGTTTCTTAAAACGTTTCTTGCATTACATTTTTTCCATGGAGGCGGGTGAGAATGCACGATCCGCGTGGTTTTTATTCTTTTTATTTTCTGATATTACGCGAGGCACACCGTTTTAAGACCATGATGCGACTTTGAATTACGATATTAGAGACGAGCACTTTCGTTACTCCATCGCCCCCTGTGGGCCCTGATGAAAAAAATTCAACTTGAAATTTAAAACGGCAGTGCGCAAAAGCGGCTGCTATTCCTCGGGCATTTAAAAAAAGACTCGCTCTTTGAAAAACGGCTTTTTTTTTTCCTTTTTATTTTTAGGCGTTTGTTTGTCGTTTCTTTTGGTTGTTTATGTTCTAATGTTCTTATTTTGGAGTCATAAAAAGTGAAGTTTACGGGGCTAAGCACTGCGAGCGTGACATACGGGGGGGAAGACAAACACGAAACGTAGTACAAAAAGTAAAATCCTGTCAACCTGCGTCAGTCGCTCCCCGACATATGGGAACCATAATGCACGATGCCTCGCCGCAGAAATCATCGTTCTCCTCGGGACTTCCGCGAAATCTCGCGACGAACGATCGTCAAAGGGAAAATAACTCTCGGATGGGCAGAGCCGACGCGACCTCAAATCGTGGTTTTCGAAGAAATTCGGGATATAATTATTGCGCGTAAACACGGCAAAGCGGAAAGCGTCGAAAGGTGGCGACGCCGCAACACGGTCAAACCGAATCTGGCACCGGCAGAGAGAGACAGCTTGAAACGAAGGAAAATGTGTGGTACGGAACATTCCTGTCTTCTACCGCGCTCGTTCGCCCAGGCGCAGCCGCCGTGCACGTACTGCCGACGCTTCAGGGGCCTCGTCGCAGCGGTGGCAGTCGTCGGCGCCGGGGCCAGCCGGGGACGAGATATTCCCCAGACTCCCTTTCGCCCCCTTTCTGAAGGGGCCGCCCCGGGACCAACCAACCTTGCCGGCTGCGAGACAGGCAGAGAAGACCCCCCGCGAACGCTCTCCTCTTTCCTCGGACAGATTAGAGCAGAGCCATTTCACCACGTTTTCGGTGTCTGGCAATAAATAAATAACGGCGCTCTCTGGCGCTCGTCGTCTCTTTGCCTCCTTCTCCTCTCCCGTCGACTCTCTTCTTCGCCTCCGCCAGAAGAACCTCGAATTTCCTGGCAAGCCGGAAAGCAAGATGGGTCCCACATCGGGACACTCACGCGTGCGCACGCACGCACACGGAGAGAGAACGAAGAGGACAACGTACAAAAACATTAAGCTACGTGGTCCCACACGCAAGGCGGAGACAGACTCGCGCACAGACGCACACACGCACACAGACTGGAAGACACGTTTCTGAGCTGCTGTTGCTGTGGCCCGCGGCGTGCCGCTCTTGCTTGTTCATTTCGGTGCCGCTGCGTGACGCGAGGCAAGGTGTCCCCCGGCCACCTTTTCTTTCCGCCGGCGCTGCTGCTGCTTTCCATGTGGACGCCAGATGCGGCTCAGTACCGGTGCTGTCGTTGGCGTTGGTCGGGCTCTTGTTCTTTCGCTTCTGCCAGGGAGGCAGCCAGTGGCGGCTTTCCACTGTTCCCCGTATTGTCAACCTTGCCAACGTGTGCGCACCTTGAGCTACCTTCTATTAGTCTTTCTTTTTTCCTCTTTCTGTTTTTTTGCGCGAGGTAAGATAGGCGGGCCTGTAATCCATCTTCGCTTCCCGCCCCCGTTGTCGCGCGGTGGGGGCCTAGCTCGGGGCAGCATCGTCGTCGTGGTCGACGCTGCTTGCTGGGAACCCGGGGTTCGTCGTTGGCGCTGGCCAGATTGCACCCCCGCTGGATGCTGTGCGGCCCCCTCGGCCGCCTCCTCGCTCGCCGTGCGTCGCCGTCTCGCTGATAAGGCCCTTCTCTTTTTTCCAGCGGTGACTCCGCTTCAAGGTTCGGGCGGTGTTCAAAGAGATCTGCCGTCGGTGTAATTTTAGGCGTCCGGTGTGTACCGCGGGCGATGATGGCGAAAATGCACGAACACGACGAATTCCTGCGCTTGAACTTAAATATACCCCCCTTTTGTTGGTCGCGAAAAACTGCGTGGATCTTTGTTTGACGATGCAGGTTTCTGCAATCTTATTTGTTGCTGCTCTTTCTAAGCGGGTTAACAGTGTGTGCTACACCTCACAAACGTTGTCGTCACTGATGTTGGGATGTCGGCATCATCATGAGGACCCCATCATGATGCCGACGACATATTTTTGAGATATAAACTCTCCTTGTAAAGAAATAAAAAAAAAAAACAAAAAAAAAAACACGACCTCCTTTGATTACTGCTTGTGTGAACCTTGTTTGAAATGCAGGAAGGAAAGGTTACAATTTAACTAGACCGAGTACATCGCGGTTTAGCGGCGCGTTATCAAATTCGAAGGAAAATACATTGAGGATAAAAAGGTTTCGCATAAACAAACTTAATTCTGTAAATGTCTAGTGTTTCGGGTAATTTCTTCAAAAAAAGATACAACATCCTATCAAAGTTTATGTTACACCCACGTGTACTGAATTCGCTTGCCTTGAACGACATGCAAACAATATTAGCATCACTATCCTGATCGCTTAGTCCGTCGCTCACAAAGCATCGACAGCGACCAGTCGTCACTGATCGGTGAGTAAATGCACGCAATTCACGTAAGAACACAACACGAGCAGTGGCCCCACTTCCCATTTTGCAAAGAGGCATACATTACACAGGTAACTGAATCGCTTCACTTCTTTCTGTTTCGTTCGCACGCAATATCACTTTCTTCGTAAGTACGATAATTGCATTGAATGCCACTTCATGTATGCCACCGTGCAATACAGATCCGATATATTATTCTAGACATTCACCCGGTACTGTGAGTACTGCGAGTGTTCAAGTTATGTATGCGCGATATTGACCGACGCGCTGTTTACAAACAAGCCCGCGTTTGCCTACACATGGTGTAGGCACTGCGCGTGCGCACAAACCGAATTCGCGTGAAGGGAAGCGTCTGCGCATGCGCAGCGCCGTCGACAGCGCCACCGCAGCTGCGTCACGCCAACGCATACGTTGGCCAACGCATACGTACTTTGTATGCATAATCTGCATACGAAGTACCCCGAGCAACTGCGAGATATTTCAGTAACACCTACAAGATTCTTCCAGTCGGTGACATATGCCACGTATCTAGCGGCTGACAGTAGGTCTAATCTACTCTATAGTTCTCAAACCATCCATTAGCCGAAGTACCGTTGACGAAACATTTAATGATGTAGCGTATGATACGCTACACCACTTAAAACAACTGCGTTAAAAAAGCAAAAACGAAGGTGAGCGAGTTGCATCAGATCGGGGAGCGGAAGTGCCTCAAGCCCAACGCGCTCATGTAGTCGGTCGGCGCGAGTTCGGACCTTGAAGAGAATGCAGTTAATACCAAGGTGCAAACGAGCTGGACAACAATGAAAATAATAACCCCCGCAGAAGGAGAAAAAGGGAGACAAAGGAGAAACACAACTAGGTGACTGGTGTGCGACCAAAAAGGTCCGCGTGGTCCGGGTATTGAACCAAGGATCGCTCCATCTCCAATGGAGTGCTCTACCAACTTAGCTAACCAGGAGTTAGACTTAAGTAGAGCAAGCGGGTCTTATCAGCTGCCATCAATCTAATACCAGCAAAGGTGAACCGCCTGCATTCAGGTTATGATGATGATGCAATTAATGCAGAGGTGCAAGCGAGCCGGACAGTAGTGACAATAAGAATTCCTGGGGAAGGGGAACAATTTTTTTTGGTCGCACACCGCTCACCTAGCTGTGTTTGGAGATTTACGTTTGTCCTTTGTCCCCATTGTCCCCCTTCTCAGGGATTATTATCGTTACACCTTGAAGTTGTACGCCCCTTACGCCACCAACGCAGCAGCGATCTATTAGCACGCGGCTAACCTACACCGGCGGCGAAAAGTTAAGCATCAAAGGCGTACCAGGAAACGGAACGAGTTGCGCTGCTATCGGGTCTTGAAACAAGCCCTGCGCTCTATCAGCTCTCATCCTCCCTGTCATAAGGGGCCCGTCGCAATAAAAAAAAAAAAGTAACATGTAAAAAAATGTTTTCCCGTGACACTTCCGCATGTCTTTGGTGCTGCTCCCGCAGGGCCATATGCGTGCACGCGCAAAACCCTTTCGTCATTGCGACACCCGCTCGGCTCCGTGCAGCTGGAGATCATCCTCCGCTTGCCGTGACTCATCATACTGCCTCCTCGTCTCTATTTTGTTACGTTTTCTTCGGTGCATTCACGGCGTGATATCCGTCTCCGGCACGCCGCGTTTGTCAGTGAGGTCGCTTCGTATCGTCGCGAGCAGCCATAAGCGACGGGATTGAAGCCATCGCCTCCTCGCTGTCGCGTAGACGGCGACGGCAACCAGGCAACGGCGTTCTTTTTTAGTGGCGTACGCGGCGCGGTGAACGCTCTGGGCGGTGTCAAGTGGCTGCGGTTACATTTTGACGCTTCCATATTCGAATCCGGGCTCCGCTTTACCGCACGGCGACGCGACTGCGGGCCTCCGTGGGCGGGAGGTTCCGTGAGAAAAGGTTATTTTCACACGTGCTCGCCATCGCCTATAATATCGGCGGGGGATTTCAAGGTTTGATGTGTTCTCACGCGCTGGGGAGGTCTCCGTCGGTTTTCGTATCTTCGTATTGTTGTTTTTTAGAGTTTCCTCCGTGGGTATTTCGCAGGGGGCGGTTTGCGAGCGTATCTGTCGTTACGTGGCTCGGAGCTTGAGCCCGATTTGGAAGCGGAAGGAAGGATTGAGTGTTTCGGCTCGGGACTGCAGTGATCACTGAGTGTATTTTTTCCTTCCCTGTTCCTAGGAGCATGTGTCGTCGTGCTTTCGGGTTTCCATGTTGTGGCGTCGACATGAGCAATTTATTCTACGTTTCTTTTTTTCTTCGCAGCAAGTTTTTTTTTTTAAGTTGTTTTATAGGGATACTTTTTTGCGGTAATAAAGATCCATCGTGGTCTCCGAATGTGCGTGACCTCAGTTAGAAATTACGACATAAATTTACGGCTATATGAAAATAATTCACGGTGTTCGACTTTGTCCTCATCTAGTTAACTTCCTCCGTCAATTATTTCATTAATCTTTCCAGTTATACGTCCAAAGTCACCTTTTTTAATATTGACGGTTTCATTATAAACTATTTTTTTATATCAACTAGACGGCGTCACCAATGTAAGTGTCGTCGCCAAAATGATCACGTTCTTTGTTAACGCCCGAGCTAGTGTTTCTTAAATCATTGCAACTGGGAACATCCGCTCAGCAATGGTTTTCGCATGACCTGAAATGTGTGTATTCGCGGCGAGAAATTTGGGTACCGTCGCCGGGTGGATGTTTCTTTACAACCCAGAATGAGGATCCTTCAACTTCCTCTGCTGGCGCAAGCACGTGCAATGCCAAGCTTTTATGCACTATGCAAACTAAAACATAACCGCGTGGGTACCACGTGCACTACCCCAAGTGAGGAAAACAGAAGCGCCCCTGGCGAGCTTCACACCGCGAATAAGAATACGGCACGATCATAAATACAACAATAAATACAAAAACAATCAACGTCGTCATCGGCTGCTCCGAGTTATTCGCATCTGTTTTAGGGCAACTTGTTACGGAAAGAATAAACAAAAAGTATGGACAGGGTGTCCGTTCTCGGCCGTCTTTTTTGTTTATTCTTTCTGTAACAAGTTATCAAAACTAACGCGCTCACGTTCAGCTATGTTTTAGGGCATATTTTAATTTTTCTTTGCGATAGGGCTCACTCCTTCTTCTGTGAGAAAGGTCGGTTGTGGTTCCTGTGCACAAGGGTGGTGATGTTTGTGTGGCGAACTATAGACATTTTTCCTTATTATGTGCCTTTTCTAAGGTTTTCAAGATTCTTATGTTTGCCCGCATGTCTCACTACTTCCAGCACAAGCTAAGTGATTTCCAGCATGGTTTCCAACGAACCTCTGCTCGTTCTTTCACAATTTTGTGTGTTTGTGCTAAATCGCGATCAAGTAGATACCGTTTACTTCGATATGTCGAGGGCGTTCGACAGAGTAAACCACAAATTGCTTCTGCATAAGCTATCCTGTTATGGTGTTTCTCTTGCACTCACAAGATGGTTTCAGTGTTATCGTACCGACTGTAAAAGCAGTGTGCGAATGTCAAATAATTTTTGTGATGCCTTTGTTACCTTTGTCCCTGGGGCGTCGAATTCGGGACCATTTGGGGCTGTGTCTTATTTTTATTATTGATATCGAATTGTGCGTGAAGAATTCTAGTTGTTGTTATTCTCCGATGACTCGAAGCTATCTTTTAATAATCGGTCACTCAATGACTGCGACCTTTCACAAGATGATGTGTAACGCGTGCTTCAGTGGTGCTGGGCAAATGTTTTGTTAATCAATTTCTATAAAACTAAAGTGCCATCACTGTTCAGAAAAAGGGAGTCGATTCTAAATACCTATGTTCTTACTTCTACTACCATTTTGCGTGTGTCTGTGGTTCGCAACTTTGGCGATTATTTTCATGGTCATCTTTATTCTTCCTGCCATGCCTCTCAAATTGTCGCATCAGCTGTATCATTGCTGAGCTAGATTTCTCGTTTGATCGTAAAGTTTTTTTAATTTTTTTGTATTATCTGCTTATTTTGCAGTCTAATTCGTTCTCGGCTTGAGTTTGCAAGTGTTGTGTGGAATTGTATCACAGCAACCCATGTTTTGCAAATTGAAAAAAGTACAGAAGAGGTTAATTTGAGTCGTTTGTGATCGTTATTTTAAACGAAGATGTTTTTATGACCACGAGTACATTGTCGAGACTCTCGGCTTACAAATGCTATCAAGTGAAAGAGTTGGGCGCGACTTACTACTGTTACACAGAATACTTCAGGGCCAGATAGACAGCAGCTTGTTGTGTTGTCTTGACTTTCACCTGCCTCTATACGTTCCGGTCGACATGCCAGTTTGTTTTATCCTGCCTCTCAGGAAAAACTTCGTTCGATATCACGTATTTTATGAACAAACATAAAACGCAATACGAAGTTGTACACTCAGTCTGCTGAACTCATTTTGATGACAAAACCACAGGAGCTTTTGCACTTCAACAGAGACCGTGCTTCCTCTACTTCTTGACCTATGTATATCCGCCTAAAGAAATAAAACGTTCTAGCATCCTACGTATATACCGAGGGAAGAACGAAGCATAGATATCGTTCCGCCTATATTCCGAGTCTTCCAAAGTACTTCGTTTCACCAAAACTATTGTTTAAAAATTTTATCCAAAACTATCCTCTAAAACATTTTTTTTTTCTACGAAACTACCGCCGAAAGACAAACACTTGGGCATTCTAAGAACGAATCTACAAGAAACCAAATGTTCCACGCTCGTCGTCACCTATCGTCGTCATGGCTGCCTTTTCTGGTCTTACCTCGGGCGTAGATCCTTTATCTCGACGGTAAGGCAGCTATACGACCGAGGTATATCGCTGCACCTTCGGGCCATTACTCCACACTGTAGCGCCCCGTAGCGCGCGCTTCTTTCAAAGGAAGCGTGCACGAGACAGGGAAGGAAAGCTAATCTATCGGAAGAGATTGGCCCCGACAGCCGGGCGATCGCGCTGCAGACATTGACGAGTGTTCTCCCCCAGGTGACGGTGCTATGGCAGCGTCAAACCTGCAGCCGCCGCTCGCACGCAGCCACTGAGAAAAACCCGCAACGACGCAAAGTATTTTCGCACTAGCGAAAAAAGAAAAGAAAAAAATCTCTTTGTGCGTTGCGTGGAACCGTTTAATGACGACTCGAGGCGCTCTTTGGGAAGGAGCCCAAGCAGGCTGGAGGGCTGGAGCCCCGCGCGCGCCTGGGGTTCGAGCGCCGAGAAGTCCATTCCGGTTCGCGGAGCGTGGGCTATGGGCCTGCTAGAGAGCCTAGATTTAAGAGAAAGAGACAGATCAATTCATACTCATACGTCTGCAAAACACTTCCGGAAGCCTCGTGCAGCCCTGCTGCAGTTGGTAGCAAGTGCGCATGCGTTGCGTTGTCACCTTGCGAGGAGGAAAGAGGGAGGAAAGAGACGGAGACACTCACAGGCGTTCAACGCGTTCTTCACCTCCTAGCAGCTCGTACTGCGAACGCAGACCATAAACCACGTGACCACGACCGAGCAGCTGGTAGCACTCTGAAATCTAGGCACTTTAATGGCTGCCAGGTATTAGGGTTCTTCCCCTCCCCCGGCTCCGACGCCGCAGGTGACGCCGCTCGGGCTTTGCACGTCGGTCGGGTCCCCGGCGGTGCACCTCCATTATATAATAAGCCGCGGGAAACTTCATTATGCGGCTGGGATTCGCGGAAGATGAGCGACCGAGATTAGGTGCTTGGCTGGAATGTACCCCTGGTAGGGTAAGGGAAAGTGGGGGATGAAGAGAATTTCATAAAGAAGAGGGCGGCGTGCCGTCGTCGGAACCGAGGCATAGGCTGAGCGTCTTTAGAGCAGACTTCGCCGTGTGGCTTTTGGGGTATAGCTCTCTCGCGTCTATGGAAATTGTATGGAGGAGGCTGGAGATAACGGTGTGATGTGTCTTGAGCGGAGGAACTTGCTCTGGAAGCAGCCGCGAATAGCCTCCACTGGTCTAGTCGTTTATAGGCGCGTTTGCAGTTCGTTAGATCCCAGCCTAATTTGTAAGCAGGCGAGCGCACGCGCTGCAGGTCAGGTATTGACGGTGATCTTAAGTTTTCCAAACCGGATACTAGCTATTCAGGGTACGCGGCCTCTTGTGTTTGCACTGTTAGAATCTGTAAAGTTAACTAGACCAGAGTCTTCAGTGTCTTCTTCAAGTGGCATGTGTCGCGTCAGAAATGAGTTGTATCTTTAAATTTGGAAGCATCCTTGGTTACATGTAGAGCTGAGAGAGGCAATGGCGTTGAGTTTGCACGCTAGCAAGGAGACACTTCTGATATTCCTTGACACGGCGGTCCTCTCGTGATAATCTCATAAACTTTCTAAGATGAGGCTTGTACTCTTTGGGAAAAGGTACACACGGAATAGCTGCTCGTGCAACGAAAAAATTTAACTGGTTAGGACCGATATTTACTTTTCACCAAATAAAAATGCTCTTAAAGGGACCCTGCAATTCTATTTAAGCGTCTACCCTTTTTACGGTTTCCACATATTTGTGGTTCGGGCAACCTAGTAGTCACGGAGAGAGTAACTAAATATCAGTGCGTCACGTTTCAACCCGACGACGCGGAAACCTCCTCCACCTACGGGGGCGCCCCCGTGGTGCCGAACGCGCGCGACGTGCGACGGAATCGTGACGTTGTCGGCCCTGACCAGCTTCTACCTTACGGCTGGTCAGAGCCGCTAAAATATTTTTTGTTGTTGTTGTTGAAATACAAAATATAAGTGGCGCGAACCGTTTCAATTAGTTATAAAAGTCGATTTTTTTTAGCATTTTAGTTGAGAAAAGAAACATTTAGAAAGTATGGAAACAAAAAATTACCCATCGACATACCCAGGTGCGCATACTAGACAGGGGCATTGTGGTGAGGCGCCGGCGCACGTTACACATTGCTGCGAAGCGGCGAGCGTAGAAAGGTCCCGGATGTGCGTGGCGGCGCTGCGGTCGTATGGGCTGGAGGATCCCACCGGTTCCAAGCGTTCGGAAGGCCTTCGGCGAGCAGGTTTGGCTTGCGGTTTGGCCGTTTGGTGGTTTGGCAGCGCGAAGTGCCTCCCGTTCTGATATTTACCCTGCGTTTGCTGTCGTTTATGGCCCATGAAGTGTCATGCCGAATTAGTGTTTAGTCGCGCGCTTTATCCAGGCCGCCCTGGCCGCCCGCTTCATCCAGACTATCCAGCACATGCTTTAGTGGCGCCCTCTCGAGCCGTCGACAGGGAGTGAGGCAGCCGTGAGCGCTAGCTGAGCTCACCACCCCTTCTCTAGTTCACTGCCACCCAAATCAGGACTGGGGACGTCATGAAGCTTGGGAGGCTATTTTTGGCTTGTTTTTGTCATTTTAATTGGCATATAACTTTTAAAATTTAGCGAAATTCGAGAAAAGTTTTACTAAGGTAGTTCAGTGCGCTCAGGTTCGGTGCAAAAAAAAAAAAAAAAAGAAACAGTTAGGAAGTTGTTGCAGATGAACATACTAATCAGTGTGCCACATAATACAGAGCGTGGTCAGTTTCTCCAACTTTTCGTTTTATTTTCTGAGTTGCATTCTTGACACACAAATAAAACATCTTTCCGAAAAGCGATTTTGTCTTGCGTGCTACAAAACACAGCTCAATATGTCGGCGTACTGCTTCCGTTACTAACGAAATTGCTTTCCCGTATATACAACTGAATTCAGAGCCGAAGTGTTTTCCGCTTAATATCACAACCTTTCTCGAAAGACGAACAGCGCTGGGCAATGGCGACCGCTCAACTTCTTTAATTATCCGCACTCCGCAAAATTCTCAGGGAACACGTCAACGCCGTCGCCCGAACCCGCCCACGAGTCTCGGACGAGCCGAGTTAATTAGCCGAAAATTATTTCCACCAAATAGCCGGTCCATTTGGACATCCTGCCTTCGTGTACGGCGGCGTGCGCGCGCGCTCGCCCTTTGACGCGTTTGCGTGGCGCGTTGGGCACTATGCACGTCCCTGCTCTTTTCCTCGGAGCGGGCACGAGGACTATAATCCTCCGCGCACCCTGGGTTGACACCCGTCCGCGTCCATTATTCAAAGAGCGCGGGCTGGTCATCCGATCTAAAAAAAAAAACCTCGCGTCATTCCCCGACCAACCCACCCTCCCCCGCACGCAGGGTTGCGGCGGTTTTATCTTGAAGCGAGATTTATGGTTATCACTGGTTCTGTCCGCGCGAGCGAGAGAGAACCGGTGCTCTACTGCCGCCCATCGGCAACAGATGGCGCAACGGACGGCGTCCTCGTTTTCCTCCCCCGTTCGGTCGTCGCTCGATTCTTCCCCGCGACGTTCACTTTTAATTATTGTGTGTCCGATTCGGGGGCCGTGCAGTTGCTGAGGTCTCTCTTCGGACGGCTACTTGTCCAGTCGAGGCCAGGGTATCATTGAGACCGCGTTTGGGTCGTTGGGTGGCGTGCTGATTGCTTGCTCGAAAGTTTCTTGGAGTTGAGTGGCGGGGGTACGGCGCCCCGACTCACCCAGAGAACGATTCCACGCCACATTTTGACCGTGGCTGTCATTAGGCTGCTGGAATTTTTGTGTTTGTTTTTGAACGGGAGAGGGGATGCATTCACCGGGAGTTTGGAGAAATGTGTCTCGATCTCTGGTGTATCTTATAAACGGTGTTTCTTATAGGAGACGTGTTTTCCTTTCGCCGGTTAATCTAGTGGGGAGAGCTATGAACAACAGCTTATATGCGTATTATTCAAAAAAGAAAGCAGCTTGCTTGTTCTTTTTTTTTTTTTTTTTTTCGAGAGGACAGCATTTCTTTATCTTGTCCAAGCTTATAAAAAGGTGCCGTTCCACATGAATAAACAGTATCCGGGTTACTAGTTAAAGAAAACTCGTGATGAAACTGAAACTATTGAAGAAACAAATATTCACACCATATATTACCTGTAGGTAATACTGAGTTTGAGACGTTCTCTGTGTCTGTTCCTTCTACTGAAAGTTCTTCCGATTTCTTCCACCGCAGTTTCAGGTGTAATACGACATGATTAGGTAATACTCGTCAATAAAATGTAAGCACATCTTAAATATACCCTAAAGCTGGGGTCCAACTGCTTATTCATCGTACACAAAACAGTCTGTATACGGATTCGAACGCGACTCACCGCGATATCCGTACTTCGAATGCCGCATGGCAGCGAGTTCAAAGGAGAAACTTGGCGCGCGGTGTTCGACCCAGGATATTGCGGTGGCTCGTGTTTGCAGACTGTCTTTTGTATGATGTAGGAACAGTGCGACCCCTGCTTAAAGCCGCAGGAACACTGTTCATACATGATGCAAGAGACACGGCGTTTGCTACATACATGATGATAATAATAGTCTTATATATTTTTCAACAAACACCATGTTGGGCCCCGTTCGCATGGCCTTCTCATTCGCTTCTCATTCTCTTCTTGCCAGTGCGGTGTAATAAAGAAAAGTGCGGTGTAAGAAAGAAAAAAAAAGTGCAGGAAGTGCGGCGGACATGCAAGCCTAGCCTATAGCGCGTCTGGCTCACAAGCGAAAAATCGTGGGTTCGAATCCGCTTAAAATTCTTAAAATTTTTCTTTAAGACAAATTAATTTCTTTACAAGGTGAAGTCATTTGAGACATCCGGCGACCTTTGATTCGCATTACATGTCATGCTTATTCATCACTTTCATTTCACGCGTGACGTCACGTTTCACACGAGCGTTGTGGGTTGTTCGAAATTCCCGCGCGAGTTCGTGTGATGTGACGTCATGACCCTATCGACCAATCAGGATTTTCGCGTCACGCCACCGACACCGGCTTTTCTACCACGCTACCAAGGTCGGCTTTTCTGCGTCACGATCGAGCTCCTTAACGCAATAGCGTTAAAGGTGTTTACAAACAGCTTGGCTGGTCCCAAGCCCCCCAAAAATGCAGCAGCAGTGGAACACGTTTTGAAATACAGACATGCATTTAACACGTCAAAAAAAGGGTAAACTTTTACATAAAAAGAAATTAAAATCACACTATACACGCATAAAAAAAAAAGGTGGACATGGCCAGTTGCTGTTAAATTATAGGCAGTAGGGCTGGAAAAATAAAAGAAAACAAGACATGTAAGATTGCTTACTTGTAGCAGTGCGAAAGCATTATAGTCCCGCTGGTGAAATGTTTTCGAGTAACGTTTCTAGACTTTATTTCTGCCAGTATTTTATTCGGTGTGTGTGTTTGCGCAAACGTTGGCCACCAAACCGCAAACTTTCGGACCCTCATCGATGCCTGCCTCTTCGCTCGCCTTACCGCGTTGATTCGGTCCCTTGCTTCCTTTGCTGTGCCGTATTTGCGTAAGCGGCCAAGTTCGCCTGCGGAAGCCACCGTATAGATGTGGACGCTGCTGCCGATGTCGAGGCCGTAGATGTAGACGTGGTCCCCTCACATTCCATCGCACGAAGCACACAACGAGCACAGTTGAAGTCCAAAACGCAACTGACGCGCCGCAGGCAACGCACCACGCATTCCTTTGACACAACGGCGCTCCGGCGGCGACATCACGCTCCCGCACTGCGCAGGCGCAGCGTCCCTGGCGGCTTCACGGCTTCTGTGACGAAGCATCTGCGTTGCTGTGCTTTTCTTTTTGTTTTATTTCTGAGGCGCGTCCTTTGTGACCTTGAGCGGCGCGTGGTTGATGACGTACTTTTATGGCCATCTTGCGGGCACAACGCCGACGCCACCTTTTCCCGTAATGGGGCATATAAGGCTTTCGCCTTATAACATACCGCGTAAGATGCCCACCGACGTATTTTAATTTCAATATTTTGGAAGCTAAGCTAGTTCAGGATAGGACGAGTGTATATTAATGTTTCGTGATCGTAATTTGTTCTAATGATGACAGAATTCTCGGCTGACGTGCCTCATGCATGGTCGATGCACGTTTGCTTCGTACATATGCATGTTCCGAACATGTCTGCAGGCAGTGTTTGTATGATCTATGTGAAAGGGCCGTCCGACAAGGAACAAACACGCCCTAGACAGTGTCTTCATACTCTCTGTTGTATGATCCCTTAGCAGCCTTAGCTTCAAAATTAATGGTAAGGCGCGTGTTTGTTGTCCCCGAGAGCATGGAGAACAAACGGCTCGAATGGGATTCGTCGGTCCGTGCCAAAGGTTGCGGCTACTGATATTTATTATGCACGTTCCAATCAGTGCACGACCAACTAAGGCTCGGCCATGTTGTTGCGTTCGGAGACAATGAGTCTGTCTCTGAAAATGTTATAATGCCAGAAACCTAAATCTCTATACGCGAGTTTTATTCTTATCGAAATTTTAAGCCTTTGTTCCGGAACTACCGTAGTTGTGTGCCTGCGCGCTAGTTGCGTGAAATTCAATAATCCCCCAGAGAACCGTTAAAAGTTCGACGCTTTCGTGGCTATAAAAGCTGCAGAGCAAACACCGATGCGCACTCCGACATTCTGCCATGGGACTCGCGATCTGCGCCCGTGCATCTACTCAGTCCTTCTAAACGCCGCTCAAGATCCATCGTCGCCCGCGTGAATGGGGTTCGCCGGCGCTATTCCGAAGCAACAGAGAGCGAACACGTAGGCACACAGTCGGCTACGGAAAGAACCGAAAGTAAGCGAGGCGTGGTGGTGGCTCTGGGGGCTTGCGGCGCAGTTTCGACCCAGGTAGATCATGTTGTGCGGTGTGTGCTCAACGTGCCGATCCGTTAACGCTCGGCATTAGCCGCCAGGCACGCCGAGGCTGCGCCGCTGCTCTTGTTTGTTCCCCGCGAGCAGGTCTTCTCTCGGCCGTGGTCACGGACAAGAGCGCCCGAAAAAAGAAAGGGGCAGTTTTCATAAACCGGGAGGCAGATATTCCTAATCGCTGCCGATAGCGCACGGTCACTGCATACATTGTCGACCGCGGCTGTTGGGCCGTTACAGCGGGGGGCATGCGAGTGCCTCCAGCTGCGCAGCGATAGACTGTGCGCTACCTGCATCCGAGTTGCGAGTATATATGATTAGCCGAACTGGACAAACGGCAATCGAACTCGCGGCTCTATCGGGTCTTGTGTACATGGTTCCTGCTCCATGGGCGTCTCGAGTTGTGGTCGAGATAACAGCATTCCGGAGTGCCGTTGACGTGATAGAGGTAGTAATAGTCTTCTATTTAGCGATGTTTATTAGGCGGTAGTTTTCAACGTCTAAGTAGCACCGCCGGCGAGTAAAATTAAATATCGTTTGATCTCAATTTAATATTACGACAAAAAAAAAAAAAAAAACTGAAGCGGGGCATTATTATGTACAATAGTTTGCGGCAGGATAATAATGCAGTAGAAGGCTCCGCCTTCAGAAAGCTCTTGTTTCCTTCCGTCAGGGTTTGACTGTGCGAGCGCCGAAGTGCAAAGGAAAAAAAGCTCGCGCTGGAGAAGGAGCGTCTACTGCATTCTTAACCTGCCATCGACTACGGGGTGTGTCAGTGTCCTAATTTTTACCGTTCAGACGAAACACTAAAGAAGCAAGTTTTTTTCTTTTATATTTAGTTTCTTTATTATGATCTTGCTAGCTCTTTCGAACACTCTGCTGTTGTAAGCGTGCTGCGAGACAGTGGCGCCGTGGTGCGACTGTTTGCAGAGTTGTCTTGCGTGCACATCGTGTGTAGGAGCCGAATAAGGAAAACGAGCATTGCGCCGGGTGTTTCTAATCAATGCATGACTACGTGAGCATAGCGGTACACAGGTGTTCGTGGTTCACAGTCGGCACTAACTTATTCTTTTATGCTAGATATGGGGGGGGGGGGGGGGGGCGACATTGAAAACACAGATTTCCCCCAACGCCCTGTCAAAAACATGATCTCATTTCCAGTAGACCGAACACGATCACCCAGTGAAAGAACAGCAGTCTGTTATAATGAGAAGCAAAAAAATACTTCTTATGATGATTTTAGAAGTCGCTGACACTGGTGTACGACGTACGTCGTTCCGTAGTAGTTACCAGACCATCGTCGAACATTCAACCATCGGAGGCACAAATACACGGAAAACATGCTGAGTTACCGTCGTTGCCGGATATACTGCGTGGACACAATTGGTTGCGAGCTTCGAGCCAGTCCTACGGTTAGCATCACAATAGAACACAAGCGCAGGGACGCTGAGCGCAGGTATAGGCTTCCGAATATCAAGGTACGAAACCTTTACTCTGGCGTCAAATCGAGGAAAGCGGTCGCGGGAAGACACGAACTAGCGGTTGTATTGAAATTTGGAGTAGACGCCACGCGTGCGCGCAAAGCACTGTAAGGTATACCTATATAGGTGAGGACACATAGCACAGCGAACGCTGCGATGCGATAGAACAGATAAAGTCGTCTTCGCGCGCGCCCGAGTAGCCTCAGCTGACAGCATCTCCGCCGTCCAAACAACGCAACTGTAAAAAGAAAAAAAAAAAATTGCATTTGGGTGCGCGTTTTTTTTTTTGCTCGTAGCGTCTGCTCTGACCTTGACTGACGCTGTCTTGAACGCTGTGCCGGATATCTCTCCGTTTCAGCGCGTTCAGAAAACTCTTATTGCTGCCGTTGAGGTACGAAATTAGGATCAATGACGAAGCAATGTCTATGCAACACACATGGCGAAAGTGTAAAGTTCTACACGACGTGGCGCCACCAAAAAGCGACTTTTAAAACGAACATGTCTCCCGTAGAGAAGCATGGGAAACCGTGACAGGCTGCCATTAGCCGCATGTCGAGGAGTCATCTGGTGGCGCCGCTTGCAACTAAGGCGAGGAGAGGACTTTTTCTGGCTGCACCCACGCGCGCATGTCCACAACTGTTTGTATATATTTATGTATATAAATATCTTACACTGTCACGCAAACTAATATAGAAGGGCTCTAATTGCGTCTTCGATGAACTCGCACCGGAACTGTCCTGAAAGCAGGACAGTGCACAACGCTCCTCGGTCGTGCAGCGCGAAGTCGGTGCGACATCGAAGACTATCTGGTGCAACGCGACGACCGCCACCATGCGTCACCTCGCATTTCGTTCGTTTTTTCTTGCGGAGTTCCGCGCGCGGTGCCCGTCTGCTGTAAATTTCTCCCGGATTTTTACTCACGGAGATAGCGGGCCCCCACAAATTAACATCGTGGGCGTGATTGTCGATGGGGTCACGAAGCCGGTGACAATTCCACAGGCATATTTTTCCCATCTTTGTTTGTTCAACAAATAGTACCAGATAAGAGTCGCGTCACAACGCTTTCCACGAAGTTCATAACTTGGGGGCGCTCCTTGCCACCGCAGCAATCACTGGTAATTGCGTCGATGATAAAAAGCTCGCCGTCCTCGCTGTCAGAAGAGCTGCGGAATTCATCGAAGGCCGCTGCGAGGCGTGTTCGTTTTCGCGAGGCCGCCATGGATCTCGATAGACTGCTTGTCTGCTATTCCCGCCAACTCCTGGACTCCCGCTCGTGGCCGCAATGCCCGATGGGACTGCACCCCGGCGCACCGTCGATTTTTTTCGTGCGCGTTGGGGCAACGAAAAGTCGCACCAAGAAGGTGCGCTCCGTTGATCGAGGACGTCCGGTGCGCACCGGTGCGCTTGATGGAAGCCGCCGGGGCGCACCTCGGTGCACGGGTGCGGGTGATCGAGGATGCTATAAGACTCGCGGCGCCATTGGTGGCGGCGCGTCGCGCCCTCTTTAAAGGCCGACGACCAGACCCGAGATTCCGCAAGGCAGAGGATCGCCTTCACCATGGAGGAGAAGGAAATAGGCAATGGTGGACAAGGTAGAATGGGGGAGAGGAGGAAGCGGGAGAAAAGTGCAAAGCGCGAACCGGCCGTCGGCCTTTAAGCGGGGAACACATGAGCGGCAAAAACGGGAGCCGCGCGCTGATTTCCACAGCAACAGCCAAGGATGCTGTGACGTGGACCTATGCCAAGCCGCCACGTCACACGTTGCGCGCAAGTTGCCACGGAAACTGCTGCGCGGGGCCCGTTTTTGTCGCTCATGTGTTCCCTGCTGTAGATGTGGCGCGCTGCATACTGCTCCTGAACAGACACTGATGATGGGCCCTTCTACGACCTCTCCCGCAGTGATCAGACGCTACACTGCCGCTTTATGTCAGCATTGGATGGTTGCGTCTTGCAGACGCCACGCCACAGTGCCCCCTGGCCGAATGAAACGGGCCTATTGCACGTTCCGTAGACTGCTGCCAAGTTGACGTCTCGTAGACGTTTCTCTCTCGAAATTAGTAGGGATCAGTTTTGCCTTTTACCTGTTGCGAGCAAACACAAATAGGTGCAGCACTGAGAAACTGCCAGCTTCACAACGTGAGCGGTGCTTGTAGCTAAAAACAAATAGTGAGAGTACCGTAAGCACTTCCTCATGTCCTGTACCGTGGTTCTCAGCGCCGAGAAAGCCACGGTCACACTGCTAATACGTCACACGAAAGAGGCGTGTTTCCTCCCTGAGGCGTGTTTCCTCCTTGTATGACGGTCCCATTGCTCGTACACACACTGTCTGCAGACGGGTTCGAAGCATACAGATGTTTGAATCAAACATGCTCCGAGAATGCTTGAGGCGTGTCCTCAGGTATTTCTGTCATGGTGTCGGCAGCTAACACCGCGTGCCTTTTGAATAGTGTGTGCACCGCTTGACTTTTCTTCTAGCAGTGTTACGCCCCGCTATAAGGCCGGGGGCGAAGGGGTGGAAGGAGGGGAGGTTAACATTGCATCGGGGAGAGAGTTCTCTTACTAGAGAACAGACTGAATAAACCCTTTTCGAAATTCTGGTCAGTTTTATCACTATCATCACTCGACAAGTTGCCTTTGTGCCGTACTAATGGCGGCCTTCTATTTACTGATGAGGAAGAAGTTGGAGAGGCCCCTCAGCGTATGATTTGAGGCCTGCATGTATTCAAAACATGGCGCAGCAGGAATTGAATGCAAGAGTTGCGTAAGCGTTCTTTTCTAACTCGGGCCCAGTAAATCTGTTAGTAACACGCTAAGCTTCAAAGTCACTCGTGACTCGATGTATAGAACTTTATCGAGGCGTCTATGTGGGTTGGCGCTTCGTTCTAACTGGTTGCATTTTTTGTGTTTTTGCCATTGACACCGAAAGAGATTGAGAAAGATCTGTACAGTGAAGCGCTCATTTTCGATTGCCGTTGACTTGCGAAGGCGACGGTGCCCGATAAAACACTGCAGACTACAGGTTCATTGCCGCCATTAGTGCGGCAAGGTAATGTCTCATGCGCACCACAGGATAATACTGCATTTCGGAAAGGGTCTATTGAGACATCGCGAGCTGAAATCCGAACCTTATCGGTCTCGATCTGGATGGGTGTTCTACCGGCGCCCGCTCGTGTAACCAGTCGTTAATGGTCCCAGGTTTAAGTTATAGTGATTCACTGCTCCATTTTCACTTCCCCTTTCACTTTCCAAGACAACATACGCCGTAATATGACGGATGCCCTTTCTGCTGCCTTCACGTACGTACAGTAAATCTGACACTCTGCTGTTCACCAAAGCTGAAAGCGCCATGGAAATTAATTTTTCATAGGGGGGGTGCAGGGGCAGGCAGAGGAAACGTTTGATTGGAAAAAATATACTCGATGTCTAATTAAAACTTTTTGAAAAAGAAACCTCTTTCTTTTCTATCCATTATTAGCTTATATAAACAATCCCTCACTAAAACAAAGAAACAAGTGGAAAACAATATCAACAAAAACAACCGAAATGAGGCTTCTTTTGGCTTGTTTTAGAGAACTGGGGCCTCGTAAATCAAATATCATTTTCTCAAATGAACGACAAAAACTAACAGGGAGAGTGAGTCGAAATCTAACCCTTCGCTGTAACAGAAACAACCGGGTTAGCCTTCCCACCCGCTGCAGGATCGCCCGTCTTTGAACCACAAGAGCGAGCAATGTTTACACAAGTCGCAAAGCACCGAACGGAATACAAATCGTAGACGTCCTAAAATATCCAACCAACAAAAAAGCGGGTGAGATGATCTCGTGATCGATGCGTAAAGCTCAGGTCAACCGGCCAATAAATTGCCGAACCGTCGAGAAGGAAGCAGTGAGTCCAAGGCGATGCGACGACGACTGAAAGCCATTCCGCTGGAAGGAAGAAGGTATTTATCCCGAGATCGGCTTACCCAAAGCTGACGCCCGCGATAAATTTACGGAATTTGCAGACACCAGCGATATAAAGAACCTCGGCGCTCGGCTTGGACGGCCCGGGTGAAATGAAAACTGACCAAAATATATAGAGATATCGGACCAGCCTCTTGCAGCGGTGTGCCACCCGTCGATATATTTCTGCGGGCCTGTGTGTTGGTTGTTCCGTGCGGGAAAGACTCGAAGTAGTTCCTTTTTTTTTATATATATATATATACTGCTTTCAGTGGAGATGAGGAGCGAACTTCTTTCCCATATAGAACTGGGGTTCCGCGGTACATTCGTCATCTCGCGTTACGGTCATAACGGAGAATCGTGAGAATGTGCAGAGTGCGTGCAAAATAGTGCGAAGCTCGAAAGTGATACGGTAAACCATCGATAATAATCGCGATAAAATTGATATTACGACAATTGTCTGCTCCGGATATGTGCGCTATATATTGGAATTCTCATGCGACAAGAGCTTTTTTGTTTGTTTTAAATTTGAGCGATATTCATCGGCGTTTGAGAGTTGTTGGTATATGTCATGAGCTGCGTGCGGGATCCTCTTATCATAACTGTCGGGTAAAAAATCAAATGCCTTAAAACCATATATCAAACGCTATTTATGAGTCTGAATCGTCCTTTTTAATCTTTTTTTAATAAAAAAATAACCTTATTAAAAAAAGACGAGCCAACGAATTTAATAACAACACACACACGCAAAACACACACACACACACACACACACGAGGCCCTTGTGAGTATTCATGCGCAAAAACGACTTACTGTTGCTGCTGGATATGATCTATGAGATGGAAGGTATGACAAGTAATGCAACAACGCGTAAGAAAATTTCGAACGACGAATTTTAATTTTATTATTTCTTTCGTAAGGAACCGAAGCAGTTCGAACAATGTTGTGGGTTCCGGGAATTAAGTATATTTATTCTTATCATATACGCGTTCGGTCGGAATATGAGACTGAGTGTTCGGAAGTTTACCGGTCTCTCTAGGTGGTTAGTGTAACTTCAAGCACCCATTGGCGCTCTCAGCGAGTCGGATGCCGCCATGTGAACCATTTTTGTTTTTCTTTAACTAAATACGGCGTCACTCCGTTGTTATTGGATTTCATTTTGCTCGTAATTTTTGCATTTTTGTTAGTCTTTATTTTCTAGAGAGAAGCAAAAAGGCAAGGAAGAGTAAATGCAGGCATAATCGTATATAAATTCATTAAGGGTTTTCCGCTTGTGTCTAAAGAGAAGAACATACGCTATCGCGCTTGTGATTACATGCTTCTTAAACCGACTCCGGCGTAAGCTACGGACGCACATCATGCGCTCGGGATGCACGCGAAGAGTAACAACTGGCTTCCCATAAAGAGCTCTCACTAGACCACAAAGGTAACCCCCCCCCCCCCTTTCCCCCCCCCAAACAGGCAGCAACCTTTTCGCGCACAAAAATCGCAGGCCAGGAGACCTCGCTTCTACCTTCAGCCTACTGTCGTTAATTCTTCCGCTCTGCAACCTCACATCCATAGAGGTGATCGTAGCTCAACTTTTATACGCCGACCAAATCGAATCTCGAGCCCTATAAAAAAAAAATAAAAAGCCGCCCTTTCCCGTTTGTCCTCTCCCTCCCCCGGCGTCAGCTCCCATAACGGGCCGCCAAGCCGCACGGCGCCCAGACCCGCCACTCGGCAACAGCGGAGGTGGAGGAGGCGGTCGCCGACGTAATTCCAAAAACCCAATTTATGTAATCAGCTTTCGTGCCTTTCTCGAGCCTTTCCTCGGAGAGAGCAGCGGCGGCATCGCTCCCCTTCCCCTCGGCCGAGCTCGTCGACGGTATCGCGGCGGAGCGCCCCCCTCACGAGCGGAACTCTTAATAGTGTTTCTGCGGCCTCTGGCGACAATAAAGCGAATGAGTTATGGGACGCAAAATTACACCTGCGATCGTCTCTTGTTATACGTGCGCCTGGCCCTATATATACTTTTATATCCTATATATAGCGAAAGGGCCGCGGCCGTGAGCGCCTTTCCAATATGTCGGCCAAACGGCGGCTCGGACGACGAGGCCTTTTCTTCTCGGCACTGGCCTAGGTCGGACGTTTTCTGTATCTGTTCCGGGATAGAGGTGTGCGCCCCATTTCGTGGATACGACGTGCTTTGTTCGCCGACCTCCCCCTCCCAAATGGCGAAACTGTAATGAGTCGGCTGTGTGTGGGGGCGCCTTTTCGTCCGTTCCCTTCATTACAAAATGTCCTCCGGGGAGCAAGAAGAGAGCAATATAAGTTGCAGCGGCGAACAATCGTTTGTGGCGCTCTCGTGATGCGTGGTTTACGGGGAGACGATTTTCGAACGACTCGGATTGGCGCCATTCTATTACCGAAGCCGTCATTGACCGGAGGGGTCGTTGCGATCGAAGGAAATGACGCAATAACGCGCCATCCGGTGGAAGACGTTCTGACGCTGTTGTTGTAAATGCACGCTGATTGCAGAATTTGTTCAAATTGTTAATGAAAAAAGGCCGAAGAGATGCTTTAGAAACGGATCCCTTCAAATGGTCTAGTCACTAGAGTGACAAATCTAATATTTTAGCCGCCGACAAAACAAAACCGGCCCTTCGTTGACCCGAACATTCTTCTGCAGTAGCGTTTGTTCACAAATGTTTTATTTTGCGGCCACTCAGTGACAGTTAAATTCAAATAGGTAGTTGCTTACAACTGATGGGTACGTCTGCGAATAATATTTGTTGTATGTCGGTCATTTGGAATCAGGAGTAATCTCAAAAATAATTAATGGATTGTTTGGTTTTGGTGCTTGAAGAGTTATAGAATTGTAGTCAGCAAAGTAGCCTGAGAGAGAAACAGAAATTTATAAACCGCCCACATGCGCAGTTGATTGCAAACCCCAAATATACGTGTTTCTGGAGAATGTTCAATCAATTATTGAAAGATAGGCGGGAAGGTAATGTAGCAAGTAAAGTCCGTACAGATTGCACCTATGCTATCTCACGAAGCAAAAGTACGTCTTCGGGTGTGCCGTAATCATCATTTACTAGAGATACAGGCAAAACACACAGTAGAATGTTGCTGGAGCGCTGTGATGCAACAATAAAACGTTCAGAAAATTAATGTGCCAGCCACTATTAACGAATGAGGTACCGGTGAGTTGCTATGATGTACGCTTTTCGTAGTCTCATTTTGCAGAATCTAATAAAAAAATATATTAGCCAATGTATTGATCTCTGGTTTAGTTTCTCAAAAGTTGTATGGAACACAAACAGCCACAACTCTAAGCTTGAAGCATCGTCTCTACATACAAATGTGAAGTTCGCCTCCTCTGAGAGAACCTCCCTTGGGTGCAAGAAGTCAGCTCGATATTTTAATTAAAGTTAAGCATAGGGAGACTGTATCAGTGACTGAACTTCTCTTGCCTAACCTAACTATTGACCTTCACATTGAATAAGCATTTAAAAGTAGCAAGCAACCCCGCATCCAGACGATAATTGTAAAAGAATACCGAAGGAAAAAAAGAAAAGGCCACGATTGTGTCTAAACGACACGCTACGTCTTGTCATATTTTGTTTCGAAGTTGAGAGAAGTAGTAGGGAAGGAAGAAAAGATGTGACCGCCCTCTACGGAAAATCAGAGACGAATTAATGTCTCTGGCTTAGTTACTAGTACGGGTTTAAACAGGGAGTCACTTCTGAGTTCTTGAAACTTGGGATAGGTCTCAGAAACGATCAGCTAAACCTGTCTCTCACAAAAAGGACTAACTGTTACTCACTAGAGTAAACATGTTATTCATTTATGGTATAAATTTAAACGAAAACTCAAAGAGTTGGACACCTGTGCCCGCGGTGTTCGAGGAACTGACTGTTAAGAAAATGCACGAATCAGCGACAATCCTCTGGAGAATTGAAGGGCGCGCGGGAATCCGGTAAATGGGCGTAAAGTTTAATAAAACTCAGCTGGCTCGTCTAAGGCCCCCGCCCAAAAGAAGCGTCTGAAGAGACCTGCGGCATCGGCTAAAACACACTCGCACGAAGAACAAGGATACTCGCGAGGTGCGCAAGGCCGCTTGCCGGAACATGAATAATGCATCTCGAACTTGAAAGGTGATACAAAAAAGGCGAGCTCCCTCGTCGGACCTGGTACGCGGCGCGGCTAAGTTATACGTTTATAATCGGAAAGCCGTTGCTCGTTTTCGCGAGCATTTTTTCTTCTTTTGCTGAAAAAAAGGAAGAGGGGTAAGGTATACGAGAAATAAAACATCGCTAAGAACAATAAACAACTAGAGTATCTTCTCCTCAATTCCCCGCGTTTGTTTGCAAAGGGAGCATCGCGCAACGCTCTGGTCTTTAGGCGCGCGCCGGCGTCTCGCCTTTCGCCTACGCACAATGGGGAAAGTTTGGAATCTGCATCTGAATGCCCCGCACCGCTCCCTTTCAGTGTCGTAGGCGGCTGAAATGCGCGATTTTTTTTATTTCTTATGCATTCTCGTTCTTCCGATTTCGTTTGATAATATATATCTTTTTACTAATTGCCCAATTGCCACGTCCCCATGTTGTAGAAAAGGGTCTACTTCTGTGACAATTCAGCAGCGAAGCAGACGAGTCCGTCCCATGATCGACTGAAGGTGCCATGTACTCTCCAACCATGGTTGTAAAACCTACGGTACAGTTTCAATGTTTTCTGCTAAAATGAATGTAAGGTACTTACCTAAACACTTTTTTTGTTCAAACTTAATTACTTAAATACCGTTACACGTTGCTTCATATTTGCTTGTTTTACTACACATTTGTTTTAATGATAACAAAGCAGAAACCATTTTATAACAGTAATTACGCATTGCATGTTATTGTCACATTTTAACTATGAAGAATTACGATTTACACAGGAATACCTTTCCTTAGTTAACTGGTGTGGGGAATAAAAGAAAACCCTACATTATACTAAAACCTTAATTTTATCACAATTTCTTGAATCTTTTTACATAATTCTGTGCAGATATTGCCTGGTATAATACAATCATCGAGGTGATTTTTTTTTTTTTTTTGTAAAAGAAATGGTTGGATGGCATCGCCCAGCCTTTCTGTTTTGTGCGCTTACCACATCCGATGATCTTAATACAAAGATGCTTCGTCCTCAATATGTTATACCAACTGTAGTCTTTTTTTCTTTATTTTTTTTTGTGCCTGCGAATAATTTCGCAGGAGGATCCTAAATAAAACTTCGTAGATTCCTGACACTAAGACCGTAAACCGCCACTAAGTGTACCTTGCTTGGCAGGCACCTAGCCGGAGGGGGGGGGGGGGGGGGGGGGGAGGGGCGAAACCTCTTTTTTTGCCGGGACCTCCTCTCCCCCCTCCCCCTCATACAGCATTCTGTCATGGGCGCCCTCCCCCCTTCCCGAAACAAAATCCTGGCTACGTGCGTGTTGCTTGGTATGAGGCTTTCATTTTTGAAAATGCCTTAACCGTTGTGCTGCTATTCTTCCACCATCTAAAGTATTTTTGTGCAAGTACTCGCCTTTCCTAATGTACCAGGAGATTCCAGAAAAGAACGATAGGAAGGGTAATTCGTAGTAGTTAAAAAAAAAAAAAAAAAAAAATAGAAGCACTTAGGTTTGTACCTAGGGTGCACGAAACGAATCTAGTTACCGATTTAGTTACTCTTAACGAGGTGTTTTACACCTCTGCTTCCGGCCAACTTATGCTCAGGCCGCCTGTCATGTATAACCTCAACCGAAGTATTAATTCCGCGTGCTTATGAATACTAAGTCCAGCTTTCGCCCCGATTGAAAGTCCAATTAGCGAGCCTTCCGACCCAGTCTCGTGTCGTGACTTCGCTATGATTGTACCTAACACAAAACTTGAATTATATCAAGAAACTGAGGCCTTTTAACCGGTGGCCTTTTAGCCGGCAGCCATTTCGGAGAACATGAAAGCTGAAATGGGGGAAGCTGCTTTGTCTCATCGTGTCGAAGGTGGGCGAGATCCTTTTGTTATAACGGACCGGCGCTAGAGCAAAGCAGTGTTGTCTCCAGCCCCCATGCTTTGCGAAGAACCTACCGCTGTTTTATAGGTGTAAAGCTCGAAAATTAATACTTCTTTGCGTAGTGGATTTCCATTTCTGTGGAATGAATATGACGTGGACAACTATGCAATTTAATTTTGGTGCAACTCAATCTCCGCCCGCATATGGATCGTGTGAAAACGTTGTGTTCTAAACTGAAATGTGCTTTAAAGCTATTGAGACGAGTAAACTGTTCGTGGAAACGACTTCATGGAAAACGTGGGAAATTGAAGGCTACCCAACAATTACAACACCCCTTTTATTATTACGAATGCCCTTTCCGTGATCGAAGAGGACCGCGAGGAAACACTCTTACGTCAACATACTGAGAACCTACGCTCTGTGCTAGGCTCGTTTTGCTTTGCTCTTCAATGCTTAAAAAATCATGAATAGAGAGTGGGCAAAACAGTGGCGAATCCATTAACGTGTCACGGTTTGATTCCCAATTGTTCAAAGCTTCAAATTGGCTTCATTTTGCGCGTTATAAGCTCAAAGCACAAGTTCCATCAGTTATACTATTTTGCTAGCGCATACAGTCAAAATATTATATGTTCATAAATCTTAAAAATGAGCAATTGCTTTTTTTGTTTTGTTACAGTTCGGTTTGTTGTGTAGCGTGTATGAGCAAGGATGTTGTCGATCCTCATGCATGCGTGGTTGTGACGTGACAATTGCTGAAAGTTAATATTTTACGTGCTTATCTCTTCGGACCATGGACGTCAGTATCTCAAAGAGCGGATAAGTGAAGCATGTTATTGGTTTTCGTCTTTTGAATTCGAAACTTGTTCAGGCAAGTTTTTTTTTTATTTTACACACACACATACACACACACACACACACACAAAAAAGAAACGTTTTAAATGTTTTTAGATTGGTGTGGTCAGAAACGAGAGAAGGTGACATTATTTCTCACGTGGGATTCTTAAAACAAAAGGGCGACAAAAGATGAAATAAACGACCCTAAAAAGAACATCGACATCGGCCTTTCGCCAAGTGACCTGGCTGTTTCTTAGCGAAACGTCGGCTGGCACTCTGATGCTCCAAGTGAAGTTGCTTTTCGATGTGAGATGCTTGTTCTGCAAACATTTATCCTTTTGCCATTTTGTTTTGTCATCATTTCACCCCGTTGAATGTACATCATCACGCACTCTTAAATGCATAGGTGTGTCCTCTCAATCAAAAGTATACTTACAGTACTCAAGGCTAGTAGAACCAGGATTACCACGGCCCGCTATAGGATGAGTAATTCTGGTGAATGAGAGTAGCACGTTCCACGCGAATGTCGTTTTTTTCTTCAAACAGCATCCGAGGTGCTTGTTTTTTCTTTACCTCCTTTTTTTCAAATCAATGAAATAAATAATTTGAAAGTGATTTTGAATTTGAACATCTCTAGTATGCACTTGATATGCAATGAGAAAATGTTTAGATTCCTCGGGAAATAGTCGTTTAGGCGCGCTTATTTATAAGTTTGCTTCGGGGCAGGTAAAATGCACCGAGTCTTTTCCTCGTCAGAATGGTCGATTCAGATGCGAGTAAAAACGACTCATCCTTCTTTCCTCGCTTCTCACTCCTTTCTTCTAGGTGAGTGGCAAAAACGGTGCCGGATCATTCTCAAAGTGCGCTGCCAGCTGTCCGCGCCGATTGAAACGGATCGGAGCGGCCCCAAGCTTCTCGCGAACCGTCGGCCGAGGGCGACGTGATCGAGAGGTAGGACGTTATTTTTCTCCGAAGCAGTCCCGGCGAAGCCGGAAGGCGCCTGCTTGACGCAACATATTGTGCGCGGAGAAGACGGGCCGCGCCTCTCTGCACCGGGCCGCTGCAGGAAAACCCCACGTCCAGGGGCTGCGGGCGACGCTCCGCAGCACGCTGCCGCGCCGGCAGTGATCGCAACGGGCGTTTATCAAACGGCGACTGATATATCCCCGCGACGTTTCCTTTCTTTTTCCTCCCGATTCCACGGCGCCGAGTCGATTCCGAAAGGAGCCAACCCGGCGCAGGTGACGACCGTTGGCGCTTTTGCTGCCAAGGAAGGGTCGGCGCACACCCGATCTCTCTCGCCGGATCGAAGGACGCTTTGTTCCGAAGAGATTTCGCCCGGGTCTTTCTGAAGCCTGCGAGAGAGGGTGCGAAAAGAGACACGCTACTTTTTCGTACGGCTGCGAGCGAAAGCTTCGAGCCGTACTTCGAGCCAATTTTATGTCTCCAAAGTTGCCCGTGACTATGCTCCACATAGACACAGGTCGTCGCCAAGGGGGGGATCGGGTCGGGTCATGTAAGGCGTTAGAGACGCAGGAGGTGTTTGATAGCTCGTAGCTTTAGTTTTCAGTCACGAAGAAGGTTGAAAGAGGTGTAGACGCTCACAGTTGGTTGGAGGACGACAGGCTGCTCCGACATCTTGCCTCTCTGCTAGACGACTACACGTCAACTCGGATACGCTTGACATTCACCTAATATTTTAGCCGCTGCCTCTGAGATCGATAAGGGTATGATAACGTTCCCCTTGAAAGTAGTTTGGTTTGCGTCTAGACCACAAAGTGCACTACCAACAAAACGCTCATGAACAGAAAAGTCACGTGCCTACTGCGGGTGCGCCGGAGAATACTGTACAATAGGGGCGTAAGGTACCTCATGAAACATGCAGATCTAAAGGTACATACGACGGCGATGAAGCGCAAGTTGTAAGCTATGTACGGACATAACTTTGACGACGTGATTTAGGCCCGCCATTTGTTGGGACTTTCATACCTCCCAATCGTGATAGAGGATAAACCTTTGAAACGGGTCTAGATTTTGTCTTTAGTTAAGATCACCGTAGCGTAGAAGTGGACCGAAGGCTGTAAATGCTAACTGAGTGCATTGATATATGTTTCCTAACTTTACAGTCTGCCAAGCTGTACGCGCGCGTATCTATAATTCGTAATACCACCAAGCCACCTATACATTACAGCAACCCAAATTTTACAGGATAAAGCACACTAGATGACTAACGCGAGACTGAGGAAGGAGGAAAAAGATATTTTCCTCATTTTGCCTCAGCATTGAGTTAACGTCGTCATGATAAACTTCCACCAGCTCGCCTGCGCCCTGACTGTATTTTCGTAAAGCATACTAGCTCTGGGCGCAGAGTCGCTGGGTCCATTTTGAAGGAAGAACAGCCCAAGCTTACACTTGCGACCAATGGGAGTATGCTAGACTGCAACCAATTAGTCTGTAAAAAAATGTATTACGTTCACGCCTATAGTCTAAGCGCGCACACGGGGCGGGGCTCCTGTTCATTCCGTTAGGGCCACTTCACTACTTTTTTTGTTACCACAATGAAACGTTCAGGCTTAAGTAAGGTTGACCCGTGGCACTTTAGAGCCAACATCGTCGCAATGCGACGATATCGGCTCTAAAGTGATGTTGATGCGCAATCTTTCCGCAAGTGAGGAAGAATTACGTGGTCCGCTTTTATTTGTAGACGTAAAATAACTGAAGCTCAGCTTCTATTAATTAATATGTCTCTTATTAGAGACTTCTCAGGTCACCTGACACGAAACCTACACATTTTACACAAATGTCACGGTCGTTGTCATATCTTCTTAATGAATCCGGAGTGACCATTCAGAGCATACTCTAGGAAGTCCTACAAATGAGCAATCTGATATTCCCCTAAAATGCGAAACCCCACAGCGCACGCACAAGAACAGCGGCATATTTCTAAACTGACATCTTATTGATATTTTGTTTTTTTTCCTCGCGTCTTCATAAAGGATAAAGGAGGAACGGTAGCGGTTGTACACACTTGTACATGCGCCACTGCCTTCCACCGCTTCTTTTTGTTCAGTAGGGTAGGAGGGGGGAAAGAAAGTTACTGGGAACGAAAGCTACGAAAATTGTAGTTAGATCAGCACCCATACCGTTGCGAGCGCAGTTCGATTTCCTCACTTTAGGCTAGTATCGCAATATCGCAACGCTAATCTTAATGGGGAGAATGCTCTGTCGCAATGCAAGGCTCGCTTTCTTGATGTACCCATCGTGGCTTCAAAGAAAAAGCGAGAAACTTGAGAGTGACAGCGATAGTAAGTGTCGAAAAAATTGGACCAGGGTTAATCACAAGTTAAAGAAGTATGATTACCTCGCATACTTTCTGACAAATCACATTGCGTGACATCCTGAATGATTTGATTCTCTAAGGCGAATTCCTGTCCTCAACTCGAAAAGGGAACTATAAAAGTTTAGACAAGATGCAGCCGACTAGGCTCTAAACAAAACTGCAATGCGTGATGCCATAAAAATAATGACACAAAACAACAAAAAACTCGGCAACTTACAAAAAAAAAATCAATAACAAGAACAAAGCAGTAGCGTGCAAGGAAATGTTTAACAAGCAGAACCGTTCTTGACCTTATGCCATTCTTAAATTGCCAAATCTCTGTCAGACACATGCAGCTCTTTCGCGCCCTCACCTTGGTCAACGCTCAATTCATCTTATAGAAAAGAGTATCCACAGACAATTTCGAAAAGAACCACCCTCTAAGTAGCGCACGGTCTCAACTTCAAGGGGCGCGAGGCGCGCATAACTCAGCGAGGCTCAACAAGGCCAATATCCATCGGCTCCGGACGTAAGCTATTCGCTCATCTATGCAGCGCGCATAAGGTGAGCGCGGCAGAGGCTCCGCTTCAATTACGTCTCGAGCTCGAAACGAGTAAATCACCTGCGCCCTCCAGCCGCTCGTAAACCAGCGAGAAGACTAAGACTGACGACCCTCGGGGGAGGCCAGGCTCCGGCGGCCTCCCCGAAACGGAGCCAAAGGCAAAAGAGGATCGTAAAAGTACGCTAACCGGAGAAATCGAGCGGACAAAGTCAACCCCAAAATTTAATTAAAAACCACGGAGCTTTCCTGCCACCGGCCGCGGATCTTCAAATGCCCTTCTCGCTTCTTTATATATCCGCGATGCGCCTGCATTGAGATAACTCGTCGTCGCCACCACCACCGGCAACGGCGGCACGCTGCGGCCGCGGGACGGTGAAAAATAAGATATACTATACGTATATGCAACGCTCTTTCTATCTTTTGTAGTTCGGGCGCACGTTTTTAATCTAGGAAGGTTTACCAGCTTGTCCGCAGCCCCGCGCACAATACCTGGTCTCCCCTTGGGCAAAAGCACACATTCCGCGAGGGTGGTTGGTGGCGGCGGAGGAGACCGGGGGACGGAACGCAAGCCCAAAAAGGGGGCTGCAAAAAACGTGAAGAAGGGAATGACGGGTGGAAGGAAGGCTTCTCGCCTAATTCTGACTTTTAGCAGCGGCCCTTAGGCGCCATTTTTGACGCCATTTATTTTACGGATTCTCGCCCGTCTGGGCTCTCCTTTCTTTTTCTTTTTTTTTCAATGTCGCCGTCTTATTTTATGTGGAAAAGAAAAGAGGAAGAGAGTAGATTTTTAAGAAAGAAACCGGCCGCCTGTAGAGTGAAGGTAGGGTTCTGCGCGCAGTTGTGGGTAATGTAGGGTGAGATTATAGGACTGGAATTGTTTACCGCATTAACGTTTGGAGATGGGGATTGGGGTGATTTTTTAGGTTATTTGTTTCGTTGATATTTATAGGGCTCGTGACTTTCTTCGCTTTGTATACAAAGAAGGCAACGTTTTCCCTGCAATTTATATCTGTAAGGGGCTTCGCTTTGAAGAGAACGGCATGAAAAGCAAGCTGCCAGTAACTCGATCGGTAGGAAAGAAACTCGGAAGTTTATCATCTAAACTCATCGTTAAAATAAAGTGTCGTCCGACATGCTGTATGCGTCTTCAGCGCTGATCGCTGTTTTACGAATCAGGAAACAAAATACTGATATAAAACTACGCACTATAAAATACTACGTGTTCCTGTTTGTGTACTAGACTTCCGGGACAGTCGCTATTCATTCAAGATACGAAGCTCAGTTTGAATGGTTGCATTGTTTTTTGGCAGCGTTCCGCTTAGCCAGTTGTCAGTTCAAGAGAAAGCGGCCGATGATCTTTCCCCAACTCAGAGTAGTCCACCGAAGCAGGCAGCCTTGGCCTAACCTCTGTTTCTCATCTTGCGTGTTACTTCGAAGTATGCGACCCATAGGTCCACATTTATTATTGACACCCGTGACAAATTGCAGTGACCCTTCTAACCGAAGTAACACACGATAAAACTCTCAAGAACACTGCCTTTAGCGGTATACTAAGAATAAACTACTTCCAATGCATCATATATTTTAAAACCATAATTTCAAACATAAAAAGGTGGTTGGGGAGTAAAAGCATGGCAATGAAGAAACGAACGGCATAAAACAGGAATCTTCTTTGCCACTGAAGAAGGTAAACCTTTTTTGAGAGGTGTCTGAGGTTTCTACATGGATGAACAAAAAATATCCTGAGTGCAAAATTCCAGCGAGCCATCAACACCGAGATGCGGCGATGATCTTAACAGAGAAAAATACGCGTCATTCATAAAGCCAAGAAACAAAAGAAGGAAAAAAGAAAAACGACTGAAAACTTTGCGCGTGTAGATAAGAGTCAGGTGGCGAAATAGAATGGAGAAACATCAATGAATCCCCCTGATGCTCAGCGAAGGCGGGTGAAGGGAAGCGAGGGGAGCTGGTGGGCGTTGAATATACGGCTTTTAATTCCGGCGGGGCTTCTCACCTTGCGGGAGAGGACAGCTCCGGACGGGTGGGGAGGTCGGGGCCCCTCCGCGACGCTGTCTCCGCGTCGTCTGTCCTCGGAGCCGTTGACGCCTCGACTCGTCCCTCGTACACCGGAGGCTGGAGGGGGAAGTCGGGGTTCGGGGTTGACGACGTCGACGACGGCGATGACGACGGGACCGGGCAGGAGGAGCAGGCTGCTTTCGGTAATTGAACAAATTCCGGGCGTTCCCGGCATAGTTGAGACGCAATTAGCCTTCGAGGAACGGCGCCCAACAAATAAAACCGGCGGCGGCCCGGTGTGCAGCCTAGGGACAGCGGCGGTGGTGGGTCGGGAGGGGGAGAACCGCGATCAGGCATGACACGTTGCGGCGTTCGCAGTGGGTTGTCTGGTACCGTCGGGTTGGCTGCAGGGAGATGCCCGAACACGGTGATGGCGCAAATGGGGGAGCTACGGTACCTGGGGGGTTTAAGGAAGGCTGTGTTTCTGGTACAGAGGCCTTCGGCGCACGCAAAATTAGAGCTACCGTTTCGGACCACCAAGACATTGAGCCACTCGAATTGGTGGCAACCAGCGCGCGTAGAGCTTGCGGTGGTGACGTTAAGGAGACCATGAGTTCTTCGGTGTGGCATTCAAGATGATTGAAAACTAAACATCATATTGAAGTCGACGTAAGACTACGTAGATGAGTTTCGGTTGATTACCGACCTCTGTTACTTCAGGAATCTTGTACCCGCTGTGTCATTCTGCTGGCCGAATGCGTGCTTAGTGGCGGTTGACTGTCGCGGCTACACCCTTTTTCGAGAGTTTGCGCAGCTTTTATACCCTTTTGATCGGTCATATTTTTTCGGTAATTTAAGCCAACGCGTAATTCGCTAAGCTCTGCACTCCTTTGCCAACGCTAAACTGTAACCTTTTATACTTTTTCCTGTGAGAAAAGCGTCATGTGCTCCGATTCACAAACTAAAAATTTTTTTCTTTTTTGTAATTCCATCAGGTTTAGGATGCCGCAGTCTTTAGCAAACGGCGAAGCTGGAGATTTAGCAAGGTTCTTACGCCGTGCTTTTAAGCTTGCTGATCACCGTTCAGCATACTGGAATATTGAAAAATGCTCAACTGCTTCTATGTTCACCCACTCCCCAGTTAAGCATCATTAAAATTAGGAATAAAGTATTTTAGCGACGTTTCAAAGGGTCGTGAGGTTTTGTCCTCTGAGATACACAAATGCGAAAGCACCGCGTGCAGTGATTTTAACTGAGAGGGTCTTTAAGGCGTTCCGCGAAAGTGCTTCTGCTGTGTCGTGCTTGCCGAAATCGCCAGTTCCCACCGCAACGGTCCCTCTGTCGTACGCTCTTTTGCCATTTTCCAAACAACGAAAGGACGCAAAACCAGTGAAATTTGTACATTAGTGACGAGTGCTTGCCACAGCGACGAACGAAGTAGGTCCGCTCAACACGTGTGCCTAGACTGGCGGCTGCCAGAAGCCCCTGTGCAGAATCGTCTGTGCGATTAATACAAATATGGGCATGGCGGCCCAATCCCTATAATAGTAACACGACGTGCATCACGTGGAGTGACAAATTGCAGCCGCCAAATGTTTGTAGAAAAAAGGCAACTGAATTTTTTTTCGCCATTAAGTGCTGAAGGACGAATAACAACTTAGTCTTTACATACATTTTCTCTCGTAGCCCGTTAAAATAATTAATAAATATATATATATATGAACGAATATGTGCAGATGAATGAAGCGTACTTAGTCCAATGAATCAAAGAATCAAAGTTTTCAGGAACCCGCCGAAAGCCAAAAATCGGCGGAGCCAGGATTTGAACTCTGGGCCTCCCAATGTCCGGTCGGGTGTGGTAACCACTACACCACTCCACCTTGGCTTTCTGGCGTTTCCTATCTGTCTTATTAATGCACAAGAAACGAAATGTATCCAATTGGAGGTCTTCTGGAAACAGACGCCGCCGCGTGGAACGCGGTACGACGCTTAGTGTCACGTGGTACGTGCTCGTTTGTGCTCCAGAAATCCTCCCACTGTTTGTCTCGTCCCGTGTACATGTAGTATTCTTTGTTTATAAGCTTTAGAGACACGGTATCATCATCATCTGCGAGAATCAAGAGCCACGTTATTGAATATACAATAAGGGCACTTCACACCATCGTACGTGGTCTCCGAGGAGGATATGAACGAATATGTGCAGATGAGTGAAGCGTACTTAATCCAATGAATCAAAGAATCAAAGTTTTCAGGAACCCGCCGAAAGCCAAAAATCGGCGGAGCCAGGATTTGAACTCTGGGCCTCCCAATGTCCGGTCGGGTGTGGTAACCACTACACCACTCCACCTTGGCTTTCTGGCGTTTCCTATCTGTCTTATTAATGCACAAGAAACGAAATGTATCCAATTGGAGGTCTTCTGGAAACAGACGCCGCCGCGTGGAACGCGGTACGACGCTTAGTGTCACGTGGTACGTGCTCGTTTGTGCTCCAGAAATCCTCCCACTGTTTGTCTCGTCCCGTGTACATGTAGTATTCTTTGTTTATAAGCTTTAGAGACACGGTATCATCATCATCTGCGAGAATCAAGAGCCACGTTATTGAATATACAATAAGGGCACTTCACACCATCGTACGTGGTCTCCGAGGAGGATATGAACGAATATGTGCAGATGAGTGAAGCGTACTTAATCCAATGAATCAAAGAATCAAAGTTTTCAGGAACCCGCCGAAAGCCAAAAATCGGCGGAGCCAGGATTTGAACTCTGGGCCTTCCAATGTCCGGTCGGGCGAGACAAACAGTGGGAGGATTTCTGGAGCACAAACGAGCACGTACCGCGTGACATGTTTTCTCGCGTTTAGATGTTAACTAAACGCGAGAAAACACAAAAACCCTCCGACCAGTCGTTACATCATAACATAATCTTTCGGCCGCCAAGCGCGTGTCGCTCGTGTGGACAGCACATGCAGTGGCAAGCTTGACAGGTGGCTTTGTCTACTTCCGGTTCCTTAAGAAATTTAGTTCAGCTGTTTACAAACGACGACGATGATCCGTCAACATGTCTAAGCATGGTTCTGAAAACTATACTTTGCAGGTTTCAGAACCATACTTGCACAGGCTTACAGCTGATTGTCGTCGTTTGTCAACAGTGAAACAAAATTTCCTATGGAACCGGAAGTTCCCAAGCACGCTCACCCACTCCCCCGGACTAACACCAGTCGTGACGTTTTCTATTTAACCTTCTGAAAATAGCAAGAGTGTGCGTGCATAGCTTTGATAGGCGCTGAAGATGGGCGAGAGCGGAGATTCCGAAAACTCCTTTTATGACGTCACGCTCCGGGAAGAATTGTCTTCAGCGGCACTTTTGTAAAAGGTTTTTTGAGCCTCCGTGCACCTAATTGAAAACTAATCTCGATATTCGCGATATAGCAATATAAAACCGCTTCAGTTTTTTTTTTTTTTTTTTAAGGATAATATTGTCAGAGCCATTTCGCCAATTTATTTGCCACGGGTGGATTAACGTGCCATTTCCTGTTTCTTAAAAAAAAAAAAAAAACAAAAAAAACAACAAAGGCGTTAGTCATTATGTGTGATCAGGTTAGCATTTTCGTGCTTGTATAAACCTTTTCCAACTACTTCACCACGACATTAGTCGTTGTATATATTCTCGCTGCCGTGTGTCTTGTAATCGATCGTCGCCTTTGGTTTATTAGGACGCACTCGGCACATAAGCACGCCGTATCGTGAAAGCGCTCCAAGCGACATTGTTTTCATATGTTGACTTTGTCTAATATGTTCAACTGGAGCGTCGAAATTGTACCCTCGAGGACCCTGCCAATTTGGTTGTCAGCCGCAGCGCCGGGGTGACTTCGTGAAATCGATGAGGGACCCAGCACTACAGAAGAATCACACTCCTAGCATTCGTGTGGTTTTTCTTAAGCGTTAATCTTTAAGTCGAAATCGAACGGCCCGTTAATCTGTGGCATGCCCACACGTGTTGGCGTTTCTCCACACAGTCATTCCACTGCTGCAGTGTCTGGAGTTTCGTTCGATATCCAGCGGCGCGGCGAGGGCGGCTGTCTAGCGGAACTATTCGATGACTTCGTTTGGAGAAGTTTTCGGGCAAATTCAAGGCTCTTGTTGGGCCGAAAGAGATCTATACCCGGGGTTATAGGTTTTGTAATCTACCGAAAGTTGGAGGTTCTGACAACTTAAAACTACCGTGGTGCTTACGAAAGCAAACAATGCGAATTGTGCCCTGCGGTTGAAATCTAGAAACTCCGGGATAGTGCGCCTCGAAACATTCGTCCGGAAAACCCTACTTGCCTCAGTGCAGTTTTTGTGGACGTTAACTTTTTTTTTCTCTAGTTGTTGCAAGTCAAGCGCAAATTAGCGAGCCTGTGGCTTTCGGCTGGGAGACCTCGCGTTTTTTCTTCTTCCAATAAGCATTAACCGTTAAATATTTGTTCGTAAGAATGAAGCCTGTTTGTAAAATTTCTGCGCAGACGTTCGAGAAGAACCTACCGAACATAAATACAATGAAAATACGTTGAGCGCGAACATTCGACATAGCCGCGCATGTGACAAATATTTTCCTGCGATTTTCATACTTAGACGAAGAGTAATCAGGACACAAGCGAGGGCGAGGACAGGACTACAGTTACTAGTATACAGCTAGAGGATATACGTATACGTTAGGTTTTGTTAGTGTACGATGAAGGCTACGAGAATCATAGAGTGTTTACACAAAAAAAGGAAATAAATGTTACGTACACTTTGCGACTTACCTTATTGCACGAGTGGCCACTCGTAGTTCGAAAATTAAAAAAAAAAAAGATATATATATATATATATATATAGTGACTCCTGTAGTTTCACTACGAATCGGTTATCTCACTTTTCTCACCAAACAGAAGCGGTTAATCCTGCCTGAGGCGAGCTTTAAAAAAAGTATAGGCCGCTGTGGCGCGAACTCGAAAACCAGTCTCTTCCCCCACCGAATTAGACCAGAGCTCCCACGGTGACGGGGGACCACACGCTTTTCCTCGTTATGATCCCGCTGCCACTGCTCTCACCCGCGGCTTTATAACGCCAATCGCGGTCTGACACGCGCTCGAGTCCGATGAGCCGACTTCAGCGACCGGCAGTCATCAGGCAGCAGAAGCGAGGATCGCGTGGCTGCAGTCCCAACTCGCCCGGCGCTCACAATCAAGGCGACAGGTGGACGTGGTTCTCAGAGGACGGGATTAAAGAGACTAAGCCGGCAGGGAACTGCTCGCGCGACAAAAACAACACACGGTTTCCTGCGCCTCGTGGGCACGAATTAGTGCCGCGTCCTCCACTCTCTCTCTCTCTCTCGTTGTCACCCTTCTCGCGGACACAATTTGCTCTTTTTCCTTTGTTTCTTTTCGATCATCCGCGATGGCAGCAGTGGCGCGGGAAAGGACCACGAGGGCTGGTGCATCGCCCTGGGACTTGTGAGCGGCGGCGGCGTTGTGCCCGAGTGCGAGAGGCTTCCCCGAAAAGAACAAAGACGCCCCGAGGCCCTCAAGGTAAACAGTGTTGCTGCCACGGCCCTGCTTCCGAGAGGAAGATTAAAAGAGGGAAAATAAGGAATAAAGCTGGACTGCAGTTATGGGGAGTGAGGGAACGGGTGGGAGAGGACAAGAAAGCGCAGGCGACGCCTCGCGCTGATGACGTCAGACTCAAGGTGCCAAGGTAGGGGAACTCCCCTGAGGCATGGGAAAGCAGGGAATTTGGTCTTTGTCCCCGTTTCTTTTTTATATTTTTTCCCCTATACTTTTTTGGGCCTTGAGGTGGTGGAACGAAGCGGATTATTTCTCGCCAGACACGAACCGCCGACAAGAGTCGGGGTAATTTGGTTAGGCTGCTGCTCTCGGCGGTGCGCTTTTTAGAGCCGCTGGAGCAGAAAAACACACGGTACCGCAGCGTGAATGGTAGGGGCAACGATCGCGCTGTGTTCTTTTTCTTTCCTGTATCACTGCGCTTTAGTGTTGGCGTTTGAAGGCGGACTGAAAGGCGGAAGTGAGGACAGGCGTTCGAGACGACAGCATTAATGCTCCAGAGATACGCCTCGCGTCGAATATGAGCACGTTTGGGCCTCGATCAGAGTTTATCTATACACATGCGTCAGTCGTTGCCTACATTACTTCTTCGCTCTCTTTGTAGACCAATTCCCAACGAAAACTTTGTTACTTCGTAAATCGCTGCTTGATAGTTTTAAAAAGCATTGTCAAAAGCCTTATTTTTTATTCTTTTTTTATTTTTTGCTATGTTGCGTGCGTTGCAGTTTTGTGCGACCAATTTTCGACTACGACAACAACCGGACTCTTGTCTCAGGTAATATGCGTGCTTAGAGAAGCTCCCGCTTCTTTTTGTCCAGCAACAGGTCATATTTTTTTGAGGATTCAATAAACCGAGTGCACCATACCTGAAGACAATTTAAAGTATTTTCTTGCGTCCTGATCATTGTCTCAGGTACCCGAAAGGTATCCTGTCTTTCAATAAAGCGACAAGCATTTGTGCCGTATAAAGACAAATTCTCCAGTGCATTACGGCTGCTAATTTGGCGCTTCAAATCATCGTAACGCGCTGTTTTTTTTTTTACGCTTATCCGAACTTGTATTTGTGCAAAGCCCCTTCTTAAAACACGGAGGACAAGCAAATAATTCAACCTGACGTCACACTCTAGCACGAGCTTTCGCTCTACAAGCTGCGTGGCTGGGAGGAATCAACGCACTTGGCCTAACCATCTTTGCTCCAATTGCTAGGAACTACCATCGCCGACATAACTAATGGAGACTTTTGGCGAATTGAGTAATCTTTGGTGGAGATGCCTGCTCGTAAACTTGTTCTTTTGTTTATAATAATTGACGTTCAAGCGCAAGAGAGGTTGCTAACAAGGTGTCGCGGCATATCTGAGGAGTGTTCGTTCGATGTTAATTTAATCTATCAGGCCTTACGAGTCTAGAAAGAGTCAAGCGAAAAACAAAGTCATTCGGAACATGCCACGCAGGTTTTGGGAATGTTTGTAGAAATTAATTAACTTCAGTTTGTTTTTAATTACCGGCTTTCAGTCACAATGAGCTATAGTTGTCAGAGACTTCACTCATCCTGTCGATAATGTCAAAAACTGAAAGAGTGGAGTCAATTGTTGTTTTTTTTTCGGTTTTTTTTTTTATTTGGAAATAAACAGTCTATACATATACGAATATACACGATGCGGAAATAACAAATATTGCTTCTGGTTCCACCTTGCCGCCAAACTGCAAAAAGAAAAGAAAAAAAAAAAAGGAACAGGAGAGGAACGATAAAACAAATATTGAGATCTTGTCGACGGTTCCTTCGGAGAGGGACCGAAAGGCGGACCACTCAGCCCCTCAATTACGTGGGGCCGGGACCCGTAGCCTCCCTCGGGTCCCCTGCCGGTGTCAAGGGCATTCGACCCTGACCCCTCCAGATAGGCACCACGGTTCCTTCTCCGAGATGAACTTGTTTCCTCCACCGCATCGTGGTGGTACGGTGGCGCCAGCGACTTGTAAGTGCACGTGCTAGCATGGACCCTCTGGCAACGGTCTTGAGAAAGATGAGCGCGGGATCACCGCGAAAAAGAAATGCAGAAGGTTGAAACCTTTTTAGAAGTCCATCCCAGCGGTGCCTCGGCACATGGGGGCGGTCGCGGGAGGGGCCAGTCGAGGGGACCCGAGTTAATTGGCGAGGACAGTGTAACGGTAGTGGCAGAAGGAACAGCGCCAACCCAATTGTACCCCACATTTAGATAAACAGATGACAGAAGGCGCTTTATAGCCACGACGCTGTCGGGGATCCCGGTGTCCCCCAAGGATCCACCGACTAACTTGATGAGGCTGGCGCCAGACATCGGGAAGAAAGTCTGACCATGTCAGGCCCGTAGGGAGCACGGGGAGAGCGACAGTGATTCGTACCGTAGTCCGAAGACTGTTGCTACACAGAATATAAAAAGAAACAGGAAAAACAACCATACTATGGTTCTGGTATCCACGTGCTCATTCGCGCTTTTAGTAACTACAGATATACAAGGCTTGTCATCCACGGAAAGTCGTTCAACGATGGGCCTGGTACAGTAGACTACTTCCTAAAATCCCTGCATGCACCACTGCGCGCGCTGCATTATGGTACCTTTTTGGCCATGGAAAAGGAGTGGCATGGTTTCGGCTTCGATAACCCCGTTGACAAAGTTGTACATTTCAGCACTGCATGAAAATAAAATCAGCGCTCTCCTGTATTGCACACATTCATCTTCGTGAGATCCGCCGTTGAAAGACTGATCTCCAGCGGCCGTAAGGACCTGCCTAGACTTGGCGAAGAGTAGGAGTATGGCAGGCAGCGTTCCATACTTTTCTTGCGGCCTTACTACCCGTCCCGAGTGAAGCATGACCCTCTCTGCAAACTGATAATTTAAGAAGCCCATAGATTAGAAGATGGAACAGGGTGACCGGACCATTATACTTCTTCCATGTGTGCCTTCGTAGTCCTGTTTAAATGCGCACAAACTGTGGCACGTCAGGGTTTGTGCTCAAAAACGTACCCCAGCATTTTACCCGTATCGGTAGGCAACGCCTACATTTTAAATAAATTTAAGAAAAAGTCAGATATTCCAAAATGCAAGCGCTGTATTTGAGCGTGACGGGATGGTGTAGAATGAGGCTAGCAAATCGAAACCGAAACTCTGGGCGAGGGGTTCCTAAGAAGCTTTTCACGGCACTGCCCCGCTAGAATCGCTTCGATTTTGCAAGGGGTCTATTAAGGCCGGTTCGAACATGCAGTGCAGCGCTGAGGTAGTGTAAAGTTAGAGCAGCATCAGCGCCGGTATCACCTCCGACTCAGCGCCATTTTGTCCCAGCATTGTGTGTATAAAGAGCAAGAGAACAGGTCACAAGCAGCGGAGCCCCGATGCAGCGCATTGTTTATAGCGTTGACCTGGCGCTGTACTGTACGTGTCAACAGGTTTTTAGGCAGGTGTCGAGACAAGACTTGTTCGTTCTTTGAAAACGAGACAGCTTTGTGTCCGCAACAAAGCCAACGTTTAGATACAGTATCGGTACGCGTAGAACAGTTTTCTGAACTTCACATGTTTTCTTTCTCGAACGAATTAAAAAGAAGAAAAAAAAAACCTTGATTGCGGTGCTGCTAAGACCTTGATAATCTCGCACCGGCACGGCAGTGTTGATACCTTAATTACTTTCGCGCAGCCCGTGAACCGAATGAAGAGCACAGATGTCTCGTCGGTGGGTACTTGCCAAGTCAAGGAACCTGCGCCTGATTTCTCCGGAGAAATCACAAGAGGGACTGTCCAATAACGTTCAACCTCTCAACTCGCGACTCTGGTTCCTGCTGGCCCTGCTCTGCGTTTGTCATTTTTTTTTTTGACCCCGGGATTAACCTTAGAGTGCAAACGCTGTTGCAGTATTTATGCAAACTTGGTGAAAAAAAAAACTGACGTTGGGGCGATTATCTACGAGTGTTAAAGAGTTAATTATACTCGGCGTCAACTATTTCGTGCTTCGCTGTCAAGGTAATAGTAGCTTTCACAGTGCTGCGACCCCGCACGCCTGCGAGAGCACGTGACTTTATCTTGCGTCTCATTCGCACACGCTTGCGCAAGTGGTTTGGAGAGCGCTGGAGCGCTGTGGAAGCTATGCTAGCCTTCACAGCGTAGCAGAAAACACACTCTAAGGAATGCCTGCGCGTCTACTTACCCGCAAAACACTCAAAGAGCCAATCATTGCAATCTAGGAAATCAGCTCGGCGAATGATGAGGCGGAACATCTGTTTAGACCTAAAATTAGGTCTGCGCTGTGTCATTACTCAATGCCAGCGTGACGCTTTGTATTGCGTAGTGCCACTGCGCAGACTTCATTTTTAGCTCTAAACAGATTTTCCGCTTCATCATTCGCTAAGCTAATTTCCTAAATCGCAATGATTGGCTCTTTGTGTGCTTTGTGGTAAGTATACGCGCAGGCATTTCTTAGAGTGTAGTTGACACCAAGAATAGTTTATAAGGGGCTAGTCAATGCTGTCATATTACAAATATTGTTTTTACTATATAAGAATCCCGGAATAGTCAATTACAAAAAGTGTTCTTGAATGCGTTTTTAGTATTTAGTGGAGTAGGCTTTAACGTAACTTCAGGATGTACCTGGATTTAAGTTTAAAACCTGACAAGTCCTGTGGTATAATGAATTAAAGGCAAGGCATCAGCCACATAAAGGAACGCAAATAACTATATTCTCATGCGCTAAGGTCTTTTTTAACCTTATAAATTCAGCGAAATACCATACGGCTAGCTGTTGTATTCCATTATAGAAATTAAATACTGATGCTTTTATTTACCAACGTATCTAGTTTTCGATCGTTACCATTCCCTATAAAGTGAGATTAACGAAAAAATAAAAGAAGCTCCCAGAAGACTCTCATCAGTATAAACACCCGTGTATATCCACCGCTGTTACTGTTGTCTTATATTGCTTGGCTTATATCGTTGGTGCATATTACGCACAGATTGTTTTTTTTTTTTTTTTAAGACACACGAACTGAAATTTGGACCCAGATCAGTCTAAGGCTTTCTCAATTACTTGCACAGATTAGCTTTTTTTTTTTTCTTGGTTCTTATTTATGAGACTTTATGAGGCTCTCAAAGATCGCGAACTCACCAGTCCTTGTTTGCGCCATTTGGCACTTAAGGTATACTTAAATATATGAAAACAACGCAAAAATGTTTTTTTGCACTGTTTTCATTTTTGTTAAGCACGCCGTACCATCTCGCCAAAGCTTCCACTTTAACAGTTAAGGCGTCCTCAACAGACACCTGCAGGCTAAACGGGTGACATACAGATTTGTGGCGAACAATTTATTTTTGCAGCAGCAGCCCACATAGAATCGATGTAAGATTAATGAATTAAAAAATACAAGCAAAAAAAAAAAAAAAAAAACAGCGGTCCTTTACAGGCTAAAATTGCGTGGCATACGTATGTGTATAGCTAGCAGACCCAGTGTATTGTTGGCAGCTGGAGCAGGCCGGACAGAATAGTTAAAAATCAGTCGATTCGGCGTGCGAACAAGAGTGGCCTTTACGTAAAGGCACCGAGACCGAGTGCCTTCCAGGTGATACAAAAGAGTGTACCAATGCGTAGGCATCGGTCCTACACTGTCAGCGAGAGAAACCGCCCTGGGAAGTCAACCCCTGGACACGCGGCTAAGACCCAGAGACGGATGAAGCCAGCCCGGAGCCTCACTGGCAGGCCCCATCACTTGCGAGCTTTAAACTCAAAACCTCTCCACCGCAGAATGTCCGAGGGCAGGAATCGTCCCCAGAATGCTAACGGCCCGAAGATGAGATGGAGGGGGAAGAAGAGAGGAGAGAAGAGTAAGAGAACAGACTTCAGAAGAAAAAAAAAAAGATGAAGCAAACATAAAGGAGCGAGACAAGCTCCATTTAAAGCGTCGCTCAGTGCACTCTTTATAGTATAGCCCTCGTATTTATATACATTTTGATAAACTCGGTCGCTGCCCTCTTCAGTTTTGTAGGTGCTGTTGTTATTTTTCTCCCCCATCGAATACCGCAGGGACAATTTCGATTTTAGGCGTGGGATACGAGGGGAGGAAAAAGAGACGATCTCTAGCCGCGGCGGTGACTGCTCTACGTAATGACCACTTCATTTTGGGAGCGCTTCACCACTATGCGGGCTGAGCCACGCGTCAGGATATTGGCGAGGGTGAGGGGAGACTGGTGCTGCTAGGTCCTGAAACGCACTGTGCTGCGCCCAGGGTGCGGTCAGCGGACCGAACCGAGGCCATATATATTTGGCAGTTGGAAGAGCGAAAAGTATGAGCGCGTCGTTTCGGAGAAAAACGGTCAGCCTCGGACAGTCGTCATATCGAGAAAAGTAAAGTTTGTGGAATGTGGGAGAGAGGACGCGGTGCGGAGTGGCGCGGGAGGGGAGTGAAGGGTCCCCGAAACTGTCGGAGTCGGAGCGTCAGTTCCGAGATATACGCGCCATCATCTCCATGATAGCTGGCCATTCGCGGCAACTTCATGTTGAGCTGACACAACTCCAATGACGAATCGCGACCGAAAAATTGCTTTCCATTGAATACGAAATCAGTGATACAAATATCAGTCAGTCGTTCTACCAAATTGGCACTCGGTGTCTTTTTAAATGTTTCCATTTTATTTATTTTTCTTGCAACAAGCTGGTCTTTATCTGCAGCGTATAGAAGTTAATCGAAAGACATTAGGGGACAAGTGCTAAATTACCTAGCGTAATCAGATGCTTTCGTTCCTAAATAACCAACTTTAGGCTGCGGTGATGAGAATCGAAATCATCAGACCAGGCATCTAGCCGTTATGGTTCTCAAAACTCCCTCTTCCTGGATTCTAGTTGCGAGTGCATTCAATTTTCTAGAAGGCACTGGGATCCTCGCAATTTCTGGCGACTTCTCTGTTAGTCTGTTTTGTACTCCACAAGACCATGTCAAGAATAGCTCACAGACTGGTGTTCAGCCGCCTCACGACTTCGCCGCTCCACGGTTGAATTTTATGTCAGCACCTTCGTTTATTTAACACGACTCTTCATAAAGGGTGTAAGTCGGTGCGAAAACTAAACCGACCGGTCCTGGTCACTTTTAATTCCCAAAAATAACATGATCATAATGTGTTGTTATGGAAAGGTGCGGTATTGTATAGCGGAGTCGCTGATTCTATCTTTCGGTTTCGCATACCTCTGCTATTTTGTGAATAAATAGCGGTGGATATTCCTGGGTCAGAAATATTCCTCAAGCTGAGGGCTAAAAGTAAGATATTGATTTTTTGGGTGGTTAGAGAATTAAACTGCCATGCCCTTCTAGCCTCTTATCGCTGTGGTGCAACACAAGCTTGGGAAAACAGGTGAACCACACTTGTGCACTGTATTGAAAAAAAAAACAAAGAAAGCTACACGCGCGTAAAAAAAGAATAGAATAGAAAGAAGAGCGGAAGAAGTCCAAGTTAGGATCATGCTAATAAAGGTCAAGATTACAAGCACGCCCATCATAAGACGTTAAGCGTCACCGATTTCGCCATCGTCCTTTACAACCTCCAAGGAATTCTTACTCGGCACGTAGGCTTGCTTTTCTGATTTCTTTTCATGGATAATTATTTAGCTGTACGAATACTACTTCTAGCATTACCAACAGAACTTTTAACCCTTGCATTTCCATTTGGAGTCTTCAAACTGAAAAGTCCACTGATGTCTACCAGGGATAAAGCTGAACTGGTGTAAACATCTTATACTCTTTTACTGTTTACAGACATGAATATTCGCATGCGTCCCATGCGACTTTCAATCGCTCCGTCTTTGCAAGCCTGCCAAGCTTGCTGATGTCCCCAGTGCTAGAAAGCAAAAATGCTACACGGACAACAAAATTGGAGATTTATCGAGGGCCTTCGGCTGTACACTTTATAGTCTTGGAGGAGACAATTCGGTTTACAAAGGTATTCGAAAAATTTGAACAGATCTCACGCTTTTTCTTTATTTTGGCGTTCACCTTTAGAATTAGTAGTCAAACGTTTCATCGACATTTTAAGCAGTGGTGTTGAGGTGGGATTTATTCATTATTTTTAATAATCGGAAGTTCTCTGGGACGCCAAAGACTGAAGCATCGCCTGGTAGCGTTTGTCACGAAAAAAAACAACTTGTATAGTTTATCAGAATTGTAAGCAGTAAGAGAGTGCAGGCGAGCTGGTAATTAATCGACATCTTGTAAACCGTGAGATGGGGAACGATAAAAAAAACAAAAACGAACGAACCCCATCGTTCCTCATCTCAGGTTTACAAGATGTCGATATAGTTTATTATTTTATACGTTATAAACAACCCAAACGCATACATCTCCTTGTCTATGTATAAATAACACAAAAAGGAATATCTGAAGCTGAAGACGGCCTTCAAGAATAGCAATGGCAGTTTCTCTAAGGCAATCAGAAACGTAAATACGGTTATCAGAAACGGGCAAGCAGAAAACACGGACAAAAGAGAAACCCAAGTTGTTCCTTTTCAACGCAGGGGCTTTTCATCTCGAAGAGAAAAGAAAAGGGACACCTTCATTCTAATCGCCGTTGAAAAAACAGATCCGCAGAAGCTGCTGAATACGAGGAGTTTCACGCCCACCAGATTAAGGGGTAAAAAGAGAGATTGAGAGAGAAAGGAAGGAAGACCGGAAAGCAAATGCAAGAAAGCCCGGGGAGCAGGTGAGATAGACAAGCTTGCAATGTAGAAAAACAAGTCGATAACTTGAGAACTGGAAACCTGTAACAAAGCGACGTCCCTCTAAAACGGTTCAATAAAAGTATATAACTGATAATGGAAAACGTGAGACAAAAGGCGACAGAGAAAACAGATCGAGGTGTGAGCCGTGAGGAGAAGAGGGGAGAGAAGGGAGGGGGGGGGAGAATGAATGAAACAGTCCGGCGGTTTTCCAAGACGTGTTTTGAGGTAAAAGCAACTTTCCACAAGAAAGGTACGGGGATCCTGTCTTGTCACTTTCTTTTTCTCTCTCCCTCTCTTTTCTTTTTCGGATCACTGTCACACCACAGCACCGCGAAAGAAAACATAATTTTCCTTGCCTCGTCATTTCACCTTTGTTTTTCTTGGTAATAATGTTATTTGCTTTACTGTGTTCTTTCCCCTTTTTTTATTTCGGTGATTTGAAGGGGCGTATCGCGTTGCGTCGATTAATCATTCCTAGACTTGGCAGCTGGGGATGCAAAAGAGTTTCCATGCTCGTGCTGCACCCTTTTTCACTTTGCTTGAGTTACCTTTCATTTTATTCTCTCAATTGGTTTCTATCCTCGTTATTTCTTCTTTTAATTTTTTTCTTATCTCCTGTTTTACCTTTCCTACGTGTATTTTTGTATGCGCTATGCTATCCTTTGGAGAGCGTTTGTTTTTACCAGTGTTTCTTAATTATACACCTCTCAGGTGTAATTAGAGAAAAGCAAGCGCGCTCCATGTGGAACGGTGAGCACCGTTCAAGCCGTCTCGCTGACAACGGAAACTGCGGAATTAAAGGGTCAGAAAAGCGGGAGGGAGGAAGGGGGGGGGGGGGGAGTTTTAAATTAAGGGAATGTGTTTCGCTACTTCAAGTTTAATGCATGCAGTGTGCGCGTGTCAGCCTGTACTCGAAGCGATTTTGATTGCTTTTGTATATTTCGTTTCTTTTTTCCCGGAATGATGTGATAAGCAGGAAAGGTGCGATCCTTCAACCGTAGAGAAAGGGGGGGGGGGGGGGGGGGGGGGAAGGAAAAAGAATGGCCGGTTATTTTACCGATTCCATTTTATCGCGTTCTCTCGGACACCATGAGCCGGTAATTTAATGAGCGGTTAAAAAAGTGTAACGTGTTGTTTGAGAAAGAAACAAATAGTGGGTGCAGTACCGGACGGGGCTCTCAAAAGATCATTGTGTTCACATTTTCTTCTGCGCACGTGTACGTTCATGAAGCGGGGATAATATTCCGTATCAGAACCGCCGCTTCATCATTTGGATGTTGTAAAAGCCCATTAACACTGTACCGTTCCACAACTTTTACCTGACTGCGTAGTTGGAGTTTAGGTCCAAATACGACTGCGAGTTATACCCTTGTTTTTCAGGCACGTTACTATTCTTCAGAACGAGCCTTTTTCAAAGAACCGGTGAATCAGCGCACGTCGATGGGCAGACGCAGAGCCGACGCCGCGAGCTGATTCGCCGATTCTTTAGGGGAGTTCATTCTGAAGACCTTCAACGTGCTCATGAAACGATGGTATTACCGTGGCAACTGATGGTAACTCGCTGTCTTATTTAGACGTAAGCTTCTATAATACCTACAGCTAGTCAAACGTAGTAAAACGTGTGAACGCGCCTTCAGTTCGTCAAAGTTTGAGAGGTACAAGATAACAGATTGCAGAGTGCTACTCCAAAGATGAACATTGGTGATATTTGTATATTTCGTGCATATGCCTGGGTGCGTTCAGTTTTGCACATTTTTTTTTCATCTGGACTTGGTGCACTGGTTAGCAATGACACGGTGAGTTTCAATTTTGAACGTCTTGTACCGCGAGTAATACAGACTAGAGAAACATACTAAACAAACATTCTCGAAAAGGAAATAAAAAGTCATAGTAAAGGTTTACACTTAACCGAGGAGCCTGATCAATCTAAAAGAACTTGAAGCGTTCTGGTGGCAGGACTTATAATCCGGCGCCCATCTCCACACATAAAAAAAAAAAAAAAAAGTTTAAAAAACAACAGAAAGCTTTTAAGTGGGTGAACTCATCCAAGCGGGTTTTAAGACTTGCTGTTTTTTTTTTTGTTTGTTTTTTTAGGGTTGATTTTTGTATAAGAATCTAGCTTATTAGCTTTCCCAAAGGGAGAAAAAATATCCGATACCGTTGTTGCGTCAAAACAGCACGACGTTTGTGTGAATTTTATAACTGATTGTGTACAAGCCCTTTATGTATATTTTTTTTTTAAATCTGAGACCGCGATGCATTTGTTTACTAATGGGGTAAGGAATAACAAGACTGAACAGACAAGAGTCTTAAAACCGAGCGAGCTGCAAAAAGCGTCACTTAACGTCCTGCTAAGAGCAAAGTTTGAAGAAGAGCTTGTTTTGATTGCGGCCTTAGGATAAACCGTCAATGAGACGAGGCATCCCATGCCCGCAGTCGCCGTCCAGGCAACAATTGAAAGCAAATTTCTCTTTCAGAATTTTTTTTCCGTGAGTCTTGCGGACACGTTAGGGCCTAAGTTTGGAAAAAGAACTGCGCAATCGTAAATTAAATGGTAGTTTTATCTCTTTGCAGAGAAGGCGGTTTAATTATGTTTGCTTTTGTATGGAAAAGAAATTGCAACTATTATTCGTTTTATTTCGGGCATATCGATCACTAATTAATAGGGGTGCGCGAATAGTTGTCCGAATTAGACAGCGCGGCGTCATTCGCAGCCTTCGCGATGTTGGTGATATCTGCGATGCACCGAATCTCTCTCTGCAGTGTTGAAGCTGGGGATGACACTCCAATATTCCTTTCAAATCAGCATTCACATACCTCTACTAATTAAGTGTGTGGTATTGTTTCACATATTGTCGCTGCGTGTTAGTAGCAGTGCTGCTGTCGAGTCATTTTTTTGTTGTCAGAGGTTACGGAAATGAATACGGTTTTGCTAAGAATATGATGCATGTTTGTGCTTTTAATATGGCTCCTGAATCCCGATGGGCTTCGGCTACAGGAATGAACAAATATTGTGGCTAAAGGAAAGTGATATTCTTGAAGTTTTTTGCTCAGGAATGCATAAAAAAAGTAGTGAAGTGATTCCTCGTTTGATAAAGTTAAGGTCGTAACGAATATGGTTATATTTTCTACGATATGTTGTTTGTTTTTCATATAGAAAACTATTTTCTACCCTCTACTCACACCTAGAGAAACAAATGTCTCATAACGTAAAAAGACTGCAATAGAATCGCAAAATAAAGCACAATTTACTTTCTTTGTATTACTCTCCGTTGTTTCAAAAAGTGCGCCAATAGAAGCAAAACAAAATTAGATGCGCTAAAAAAAAAAAAAGTAAATTTGAGCAAAGATGAAAGCAGGTGCGTTACTGATAATACAGTTTCCGGAGAAAACTAAACATTACATCGATGCTCCGTCATCCCGGTCCTCCCATAACTTGTCCTGAACGCTCAAGTCACCAGAGGAAGAGGAAAAAGAAGAAAAAAAAGAAGGAACTCTCACAAAAGCCTGTCACCAATGAAAGAGCCGTTTCATCACGGCGACTCAATTTTTCTCGTTATAACGCACAGCGGAGACACTTCGCTCCACCGGGACCCCAGTCACCGCGTCGGACGTCGGATCAACAGCAAACTCCCGTGCTGAAAGGTTCGGCACCGACATCGAAAGAAAGAGAGAGAGAGAACGCGACGTTCAAGCTACCCTTCACGTCGCCTTCATACCGTCGAACCCACGTTCGTACACGGCACAAAAGGGCTCGTCACCGCAACAGAAGGCTATACGGTCGGGCCGCGAGGAATTCCCGCGCCGGACACGCGCGGCGGGTGGGGCGGCATCGGCACGGGCGCTGCGGGAACGTACGAGCGCCACCGCCGTCAACGGTGTGCCGAGGTCCTCATAAGCCACACGGAGAGCACGCTCGTAGCCGCACGAGTGGTTCCTCTTTGTGTCCTTGTCATCCTGAGCGACACCGGATGATTAATATGCGCGAATGCCAGAAATGCTCCGCCGACGTCGCGCGCGGGGAGGAAAAAAACTCCTCAGGTCTCTCCCCGTCCGCCGTTGTCCTTGCTGCGAAGCCCGGTGCATGGACGCGGAGAGGGACAGTCCTTGCGTCACAGGGGAGAAAGAGATCAGGACGGCACGCGGCAGGCACTCATCGCCCGCTGGCTGAATGGCGCCGCATTCTCTTAGGGCCGTTCGGAGAAGCAGCCCTCTTCCCCCTCTCTTCCTTCCTGACCAATCACTCTTGGACCTGCGCAATACTCGGGCAAACGATGCCGATCGTTTTCTTCCTCCTGGCGCTCGACGAAGCGGCGTTGGCGGCGCCCGCCGTACTGAGCGACTGGTCTCAGTGAAAGAGTTCCTCTCCTCAGTTGTGTCCTTTTTTTTCTTTTTTCTATTGGGTCGAACTTACCTTAGTAGCGTGCGCTGCAGGCGCTTCGCTCTATAGGAGAACCGTTACTCGGCCCCTTTTCGAGTACAAAAGCGAAACCTGGTATAAAAAGGAGGGAGCGCTTGATTGATTCCCGCTTTTGTGCGCCGCCTGGCTCCTGCATTCGAGTGCTCCAAGGTGTTCTCCCCTTGTACCTTACGATGGACCGCTGTGGACCCTGCGAGGCATTCGGGCCTATCCAGCGCTGTGAATAAATCACGTGACGACGCGCGTCGCCGCGTCTCTCGCGAACGGCATGTGACACTCAAACGGAATTGGGTTGGCTCTGATGACTCGCTGCGCTCGCTGCGGTCTCGTATGCGGTGCGACGGAGTATAGATGCTCTTGTGCCGGCGCGGCGGCGGGCTGCGGCTACGTTGGAGCCGCCGTCGTGGCGTCGGCGAAGCCTCGGCGCCCTACCTCTGCTGCACATCGCGCCTGTGTGCTTTTGAATGGTACCGACCACGCGAGAGAGAGGTGATCGCGCTTACCGGGGTCTGAAGACGTTTGTACGAGTTACGATGAATAGACGGCGGGGAAAGGCGAAGCAACGCGTCCCTCCCGTGTCTTCAATTAGAGGGCGATGCTCTTGAGATGGCGCTATCGTTTTCTTTTTAATTATTTTTGCCGATCCTTGATTTCTTTTTTTTTTTTTGGCGTCGGTGGAGGCATTTGGGGGGGTGTGGACCTTAAATGATGTTACCCAAACAACATATAAAAACTTTGTAGTAAGTAACAGATAGAGGGAGGGAGAAAAAATGCTATATTGTGATATATATTGAAAGAACATGTAAACAGTGGCGTAGGCGGGATTTTCTTTCTCTTTTTTTGACAATGCTTATGATTTGGGGTGCGGAGGGGGGGGGGGGGGCTGAAGCCCCATAAGCCCCCCCCCCCCCCCCCCCCCCCCCCCGCCTCGCTGGGAGCAGAAAAAACATCGACTTTTTATATCTCAGCATTCGAAAATTCAGTAAAACGCAACCAAAGGTAGAAATTCTTAAACTATTTTATACGCTTGCAAAAGGAGGTGACGTTTGATACATATTGCCGCGCGCGCAGCTGGCCAAGAGGCAGCGCGCGCGAGGCATAACGGTTATCGCGCTTGCCTTCCACGCAGAAGGCAAGCGCGGCCACGGCTACACATTTTTGTTGACACTGTAATGTGATGTTCTGGTGAATTCGAGAACCGTCTTGCTGATTCGAGGTTAGAATGTTCTACGCGCCGAACCTTCTACGCCGTACGATTCAGAAACCCACGAGGGTACATAAGGGATTCCGCAAGGCGAGCGGAGTCAGTTCCGCACCCGCGTTCGACTCTGCTGCTACGCCGACTTCGACGCCCGCGACGCTGTTATTATCGTTTGTACCCTTTTATTGTTGGCACAAGTTCGCCGCATTGAACGTTTATTTCTTCCTGTTTTTTTTCTGGTCACCACCCGTGACATTTATGTGTAGCCTCGGCCAGGAATCGAACCCTGACCTCCTGCGTGGAAGGCAAGCGCGATAACCGTTATGCCACGCGCGCGCTGCCTACTTGACCAGCTGCGCGCGCGGCACTATGAAATCGACGTGCTCTTTAATATACAGCTAAAGATGCTCTACGCGAGAGAGAAATGCAAAATATTGCCAAACAGAACATCTTCTTTCTCATTCAAATCCACTTATTCATTTTAACACTTATATTTGAAGATTTTAATATTGTCGCTGTTTCCATCTGTAGCATTTTTGCCAACAAGAAAACAGGATCTGCAAAATAGTAGGAAGGTGGATGTAACCGAAGGTGAGGCCTTTTCATTTTTTAATCTATGGTATATCATATAGCATTTATTCATAAATGAAAACTTTCGTTTAAAGCATGCTTTTGTTTAAATCAATTAAACATACTAAGCTCTAGAATAAGTGTGCCCGTGTACTTCACCGCGAGCCTTAAACGTTTTGATTATTGCAGTACAGTTTCTTTAAGGAAACTCTCAATGAACCCGGCAGAAGAAAAACTGATATCTTGTTGTTCAAACTTCACTCGAGAACTCCCAGTAGAGGTCGTGTTTTTGGTTATTGGTTATTTATTATTATTATTTATTAATACTGTTCACCCGGAATCGGGTTGTTACAGGAGTAATGGTTACAAAAACATACAAAATACCGGTATGACGAAATGCACGCTCTTCAATCAGACGCGTAAAAATGATCAAAACCAGTTACAGCACAGCAGTAACATACAGAGTAAAAGAAGAAAAAGAAAAGAACAGCAAGATTGATTGTTTAGGATAGAGTTAAATTACACAATTCTAGACTTCTATAGATGCCACTGTACAATACATCAAATTATGTATGACAATTTTATCACAGATAAGGCAATACAGCACAAACTCAACAATATGATCTAAGTAACAGTTTGGCATACAATTACGTTAAGGCTCGGTCGACAAAGTAAGCAGATTGTTCATAAAACCATCAGCGCTATCACAATCAACTACGCTCTGTGGAAGATTATTCCAATCTAGGATTGTTCTGGGAAAGAAAGAGTACTGGAAAGTGTCATTTTTTGCCCTTTCCACCATAAGTTCCGCGGTGTGGCCTCTTCTAAGTGTTCCAGATTGGCGGGGCTGTAAGAACCTTGAAGTGTCAATGTTAAACAAATTATTTTGTTTATTTTGGGCCAAAACCTCGTTCCCCACCCGCCGTCCTAAACTTCGCTATCTGCGCTATCCCAGCACGTATGCGCAGTTTACCTTCCTACGGGGACGCGAGTCTGACAGAATAAAAATAGGTTTATTGCGAGAGAATACAATGACAGCCTTGCTACTAGGCATCAATTCGAGACTAAATGTTAATATCGGTGCTATTATGCGCGTAGGTGCTAATGAAGTCCATGGATTATCTACGTCTTTGATGCATTCGAGCAAAGACTCCAGTCTTGCTTTCCGCTGTTCCTGAGAGCGACCTGGGTGAGTCCACTACCAAAAAGGATGCGTCATGTTCGCGCGGTTTGGCTCCGAAGTTGAATCGGAGTTTGCTCACCTCACACAAACGACGTCGGTTGGGCATCCGTTAAAGACCGCATTGACGTGCGGGAGCGTTCAGTGCTGGTTACATCACGTACGAATGTGGTGGACGCCGGTGCCCCTGGTGTCTGTGTGCGTGGCGTCTTGCTTAGGCAGCCTCCGACGCGCTGCTCTGGACTTGGCCGGGGCACGCGTTCACCTGTACCCCGAGAGATAATGGTCGCCGGGGACAATTCCCCGACAGGAAGCTGGCAAACACAGGACGGGAGAAGGGGCGCGAGGACTCCCAGGGCACCGCGATGCCAGACGGCTGCCTCCAGGCTCCGGTGAGCTGGCCGCTGCGAGCTCCTGGGCAGAAGAGGGGACTACAAAGATCAATACCTTATCCTCATGTCAAGCAAGCTCCCCGTCAGCGGGCCCGGCTCTTTTTCTTTTCTCTTTTTCCCCGGTGTGCCCTGCTCCTTTCGCGAGGGGTTGCCCGCTAATTTCCTCCTGCAGACGCAGGAAGCGACTTTCCCGCGTTGCGTCGCTGTGCAGAGGTAGAACAGGCCTATGGGAGATGCCGTCTCGATTCAGGTTTGGGCTTTATTTGATTATACGCGCAGGTCAGTCGGGTATTTCTAGATCGGCTGTATTGGTGACGAGATGTTTCAGTGGCTTCCTCTTAGGGTTCTTTTTTGTGACGTCACGACGAGGATTATTGATTTCCCGCAAGAATTTTGATGGTGCGTGGGGAAAAATGAAAGCCATTTACAATTCTCTCTAATGCCGAGTTAGAGCGCAGCTTTTTAGGAGGGGGAGGAGAGGGTACGGAGGGAAGGGCATGCCACTCCTCCACCGCCCCTCCTCCTCCCTTTGCTAAATTTAGCAGGAAAATTTTGGATAAAATTTCCGTAAAATTTAGCGGTAAAATTTCCTTTAGCGGGAAATTTCCCGGCCAATTAGGCGGGAAATTTTCTCGGTTAACGTTAGCGGGATTATTTCCCGCTAAATTTAGCGGGAAATTTTCCCCGCTAAATGTAGCGGGGAAGATTTTCCGCTAAAGTTTGGTGGGCACATTTTTCCGCTAGCGGGAAACTTTTTTCGCTAAATTTAGCGGGAAACTTTTACCGCTAAATTTAGCAGTGAAATTTTCCCATAACGCAACGCGTGGTTACACCGGCTTTCATTATTCCCATAATGCGACGCGCGTGGGTACGCCGACGGCGACGGCGATGCCGCTCCAGCCGGAGCGGGCGCCTAAGAGCTGCGCTCTCGAAGCCCGGTGGTAGCTTGTAGTCATTACGTCAATAAACCAGCGCCGTCAAAGTTGACGCTCTGGCATTCTTTGTATCCCCGTTAAAGAAATAGAATGTATCCTACTCAAGAGGTTGCTGTGAGTGTTTGGCGTATCGCGGGAGGCTGACCACAGCGACGCTTTTGGTTGCGAACGTCGCGAGTAGTGTGGAAGGAAGTATACGTAGAAAAAGCTCATAATAGGGGGTATTCACTCGACGCCATATCTGAATGCGCTGCTTAGAGCGCATGCTCAGTGCAAGCTCACATTAATAGGCTGCTAAGTCCTGCAGTATCGATGATGTGAAAGGTACGTGGCAAAAGGACTGTGGAAGCTCGCCCTCAGCACGCGCTCAGCAGTCGCGCACACAGCTATTGGCGACGTGCGCTACCGAAAGCGTCGCTGTGGTCGGCCTTCCACGATTGGCCTAAAACCTGACTATGACGTGGGGAAGGGTATACCATCGACGAAAATAAAATGAATGAAAGAAATTTAATTTCAGCGGTGTTGGCAGTGTTGCTTTGAGAGCGCAATGATTTCGGGCTTCCACCATGCTATTTACAAACACCATCGAACTTGTTGTTCGCAAGGTAATGACGTCACAAGGGGGAACCATAGGAGGGCGCCACCAAAACATCTCGCCGCTAATGGCCGCCAGTGAATATTTATTATAGGTGCATGTCTTGTTCTGTTTCTTAATTTGGTACTTTGAAGGCTTCTTGTTTCGGCTATGGTTCTCGCATTCCGAAAATGCATTCCGAACAAGAGAATATTGGCGCTTGTATTTCTCTCCGATTAGCCTGGATATGAAAACTGTACAAATCTCTTACCAGCTTTAATCTTCGTTTCTTATAGCAAAACTGCAGAGTTTTGCATTTCAGAAAAGGCAGTCCAATTGTCTTAAAAATTAGATTTCAGATTGATGCGTAAGTATTGCAACAACACTTTCAAAGTATCGCTAAAGGACCTCCTCCCCCCGCGTACTTTGGAAGGACGGAATATTACTCAGATATCTCACCATTTCCGCGCATTCCGCAAGCCTTACCCCTTACCCAAGCAGTCAAAAGCGCTTCGCGCGTTCCCTCACAGGCGGCACGCGCAAGGTAGCTGAAAGCTCGGGTATGACGTCGCACCAAGCAACTGGTTTTTTTTTTTTTTTTTTTTTTAGGGGGGGGGGGGGGGGGGGAGGGTGGGGGCGGGGTTTCTTGATACGTTCGGGTCAAATGCATGCGAAATTTATATTCAAGGGACAAAAGTACGCTACAATTCACCTTTAACTCGTTGTTTTCAAGAGCGTTCCTTTAATGTGTCGTCTACTACCCTATGCATTTTTAAGTATATTGGCGAGGGGACGCTCACGCTTGGTGCGAGGTGACACGCTTTATGAATATACCGATGGTTGTCGTAGTAGCCTGCATGCTTTACTGAATGGACCTCGTTGACTCGAATGTTTTTTTTTTTTTTTTTTTTTTTTTTACCTGCATTAACGTAAATCGGGTCCCAACCGCGTTTCCGTGTGACATTTTCATACGACGTACGCAAAGAGAAACTGAGGTAGAGGAGGAGACGAGAGCTCGTGAAGAGGTCAGAACGCCGTGCTTTGGTTAGTCAGCTTAGTGGGTAGGCATAAAGCTAGCTTTTTTTTTGTTTCCACCGCACTCGTCTAACGCGTTAGAATGCTGAAGCCAAGTGTCGGACGCCGGCGTTCCGCGTTCGCGTTCGTGAACGCGTTCGACGAGTGCAGTGGAGACAGCGGGTGCTACCTTTACGTCTACCCACTAATCACTCCAACCAGACCTCGCCGTTCTGACGACTCCGGGCGTTCTCCTGTCCTCCCTTCCCTGATTTTCTCGGCGCGTATGACCCAGCCTTAGAGAAAGTTTGCATTCAGCGGACACTAACCCCGGTGAAACTGACATGGTGTGAACGGCAGGGCGTCTCTTTCCAACGCACGCCCTCCAGCACGTTGGCAATCGGTTCATCAAACGACGTTTCATCGACACGCGATGTTTCGTCGACAGATTGCTTCATCGACAAATCGTTTCATAAACAACTCAAACTAGCCTTTTTTTATTCTTTTTTTTTTTTTAGTGTTAAGCTGCATGAGACTGTCTCCGCGAAGAGGCGTGAGCAGCCTCAGACTCTCGCCGCCAACCGGCGTGAACGAAGGGGGGGGGGGGGGGGGGGGGGAAGGGAAGGGGGAGGGGAGGGGAGGGGGAGGGGAGGGGCGGTTTCGCACACTTTAGTGACAAACGCGTGACAAAATGTCTCTACAGCGTGCAATTCGCCTAACGTGTGTCGACGACACGTTCGGGTCGAGGATACGTTCGTGTCAACGAAAAGTGTGTGTTCCTGAAAAGTTGTCCACGAAACGTAATTGTACGAAACGAGTTTCGACGAAACGATAGGGACTCCCTCCACCTGCGCTCTTTGCCTTTCGTGGTGCTTTAACTTCGCGCGCACGCTCGATACTCGCGAGACACTGCGGCGTTACCGAAGGTGGGAAGCTCGTGCTGTGGGCCTGGAAGACCTCCCTGGCCTTCTCATTCCGTCACCGTAGCAAGTGGTTTATCGTAGTACCCAAAGACTGTCGTAAATAATATGAAAAAAAAAATAAATAAAAGAACTGAACCGCGGAGAAGGAGAGCTGTGAGAAACGCCCCGTGCGGCGTAACGAAACCCTAACGTCCAGCTGTCAGACCTCTTCTCGGAAAACGAATCGCACCACTCAAACCTCACGTGTTTTCTCTCAAAGCGAGAAGGCGAAATGAAAGAGCGGCGCGTCAAAAAACCCGACGCCTGGCAAGCAACGAACTTGCGCGAACGAGGCAAAGCAAAACTCTAAAGTCGACTCCTTTCCTGCGCCATCTATCAATCTCGCACACCGGGCCGCCGGACGACAAAGGGCGCATTGCCGACGACGATAAACGCAGCTAGAAAAATCGGGACCAAACAAAAACTGGCCACCTCCACCGCTTCGCCGGCGACATTGCCCAGTTTCAAAATTAAAAGGCGACTTGAGCAACGACGGACAGAGCCTGTGGAAATATTGCCTCTGAGGCCTCGATAGCTGGGGGGGGGAAAGGGGGGGCGGTCGGTACACATGAGAGCCCTTGTCCTCGGAAACGAGCCGGCGGGCTGCTCATTTGTGACAGCGCCTGCGGCGACGCTGGAGACGCGGGGTTCTTTGCCGGCGAACCACCTCGGCACACCTGGCACGGAACAAGTCTTTTCGGGAGGAGAAATTAAATTGGCGCCTGTTCCGTCCTGGCGGAAAGAGAGCGCGCGCGAAGGCGTACACGGGGTTCGGCCGTCTTCGGGAGTCGAGACACGTCGCAGTGGCCCCCGAGGAGAGGCGCGCGGGGGGCTTCTCTCTGCTGCAACTTTCTGACGCGGCTGGGGGCTCGCGTGCACTGCTGCCACACGTTGCTCGAGAAAGTCGAGGTGTGACGACGACGACAGCGGTCTTGTTCGTATATACGGGGACGGCAGACGGCGGCGGCGGTGCGCCCAGTGTTTTCGGTGGAAAGTCGTTGGGAAGCAGACTGATGACGGTTTCTGACCTACGTAACTATAATAGCCAATGGCAGATTAAAACACTGAGGGCGAGGCGCGTCTTGAGTATCTCATTATCTCTCCTCAACCAATGATATTGTGCCATTAGCCATTAAGAACGTCAACGAACGAATCAAGAAAGCAAGAAGACTGGTTCGTTTCTATAAGATCCGGACGGTAACAAGTGGCTTATAGTTCTTGTTGTGGTTGAGGTGGGTTTTTTAATCTTTAAGTTTTGTGGTACGGGTCATAATTGATTATTTAATATTTGCACCAGATAATGTGAAGTGCGGAATATGATGCAGTTGGTTATACCTGAACACATGTTGTATACTCGCTAGTTTTATTTGGCCGCCCGTATTCGTGTCTCGCTGGTGAGTGGCTGTTGACACTCGGCTTGGGGAGGGCTCTCTTTATGATTCATACCATCGTACGTACACTTTCTGCTGATTAGATATACATACACCCTAAGATGCTCATACCCTAAGAGTCACTGAAAAACCCGCAGGCCTAGATCATTGTTTCTTCTCTGCGAATATTATCGATGTGCTGTGCACAGGTGTATATCTCGCGAAAAATACGAGTAAATGTTCAGTAGTTATAACAAGAGGGGAACGTATGAAGATTCCTTTTACCGGTTAACAATGGACCTTTTTGCAAAATTGAAACGATCCTAGTGGCGCAGTGCCGAGAAAAGCATCTTGGGTACCCTCAGATTACAACTTCGGTTTCAATTTGCCAACTTCACTTCACTACTTCCCGTCACGACCGACTACGGTGCTTGCATTTTCGAACATGGGACTTTCTTTAAATTTATAAAACTTTAAATGTTGCGTACCACTACGAATAAAATGCTGGGTCGCATTTTTTCAGGCTCCCGACGTACCAGAGTGCGCGCATTTAAACGCAGACTACTACAGAAATGGAAAAAGAATTACACTTTGCCGGGTCATCCCGATCCATCTTCTCCTCCATGGGCTTCGTTAAGGCCGACGTACAACCTCGGTTTTCTGCAGGCAAGATAATCCTCTTAGCGCTTTCCTCTTCTAAGTTCCGAGGAGCAGCCCAGGGCAAGGTAAAAAGTGGAGAGGATATACGAAAGGAGGAGTGAGCTTGATGGGTCACACTGCACTCTGGAGTGGCAGCCAGGCTGCCAGAAAGGTATACCATATGTGACGTGGCCGGCCGTACTCCTACTCCTCGTTAAGCCTAGGCAGTTCCATACGGCCTCTGGAGGAAGATAAATGGGTGCATTACGAGCGAGTGCTGACTTTATTTTCATGTAGTGCTGAGATGTACTACTTCGTTAGCAGGCGAATCGAAATGGAAACCATGCAACTCTTCTCTATGGCTAAAGATGTTCCACAATGCAACGCGCGCAGTGTTGCATGCCGGGATTTTCGGAAGTAGTATTTTGGCGCGTCAAGGTTGTGAAGAACGGATGTTTCGAGGGAATGTTCTCTTCCTGTGTCTTGTGGCACGTGGTAGGCAAGAAGGGGATGTTCGAAGAGTTGGTTTACTACCAACAACTGCAGAAATATTATAACTAGAAAGGCACAGGATAGATAATGGAGACTACATAGCAAATTATTAAGCTTGTGAAACGCAGCAATACTAAGTCAGTTGTAGAATCAAAATGCAAAAGTGGATGGAAAAAATCTGTTGAAATTTCTGATACGATTGTTTTACGAACATTTAAAAGTCTCCAGGACGCCGCCATGGAATCGGCAAATCAGGTCGCAATTCCTATACTTGGCGGGTCCCTTGGCACGTGCTGGTTCGCTAATTCTCTAAAGGCCTTTAGTCCTTAGGTTTTCCAAATGCCCGTTAAACAGGGATATGAGCTAGGCCAGTTCATTGAAAGTTTATACAGTGCACAGAAACTTCTCGAAACGTGTTTTAAAAATTTTTTTTTTATTTAGGCCGGTTTTAAACGAGCAATCATTCAAATACTTCGTTACCTATATTGTTTTGTGTGTAATAATTGTAAGATAAAAATTAAACCAGTACTTTGCGTAAGACACAGTTATTCGCATAGGTATTTTGCGTGTAAGCATGCAACTAGTGATTTATACATCTAAAAGTGTCACAAGGGAAGGACGGCTTTCTGCGAACGGTTATGTGCACGTGAAGTATGGTATACTCGCCGATAACCTATGACGAGTTAGTGTTACGAATTTTGATTTCTGCTGCTGGGTCAGTACCCCAGTCACATCATACGCGCTCGTGGCATAAGGAAAATATTTGAGTCGATGCCAACATACTTGTCTTCCCGATCACTCACTGCCTGGTGATAGAAAAATGCAGAAGGGGAGCAAATTGGTTTAGAAGGGGGAGGGAATAAATCGTACTTTTCGTTTCTAGGCTATGTGGTCCAAGCTACCGCCGAATAATATAAAAGGTATAGCCATTATCATCTATCCATCCATCTATCCGGAACAAAGCCTTTACGCTAATATGTGCTGCTTCCAATTCAGCATATGAGACACCGGATTTAAAAACAGTGTTATTTGTTAATTTAAATTATGTTTTTTTTTAACGGTGATATTTTATTTATGAGCTTTTCGAATTTTCTAATTAGCTCTCATTTATAAACTCCACGCTGATTTTTCGTCGGAAATGGGTCCCAGCCTAACCCAAGTTTTCAGGAAACGAAAGACACAACGCCAACGTCTGACGAACTCTTCCATCCAAATTTCGTCCGACTGCACAACGCGGCACCTCTGTCTGTCGTAGTTGTAGTATCAAAGCACCATAAAATACTCACGCCTGGTCGAAACAAGGGGTGAACCACGGGACACTCATTCCCCCCTCTGTTTCTCCCACATGTACGAGAGAGCATCGCGAAAGGGAAGCGAACCGTTCGCGAATAGCTGCACACAGAGCGACCCATCATCCATCCTGACGTCAAGGTAAGACAAAGCGGGCACAGCGGCGCATCGGACGCGTGTCCACGTGCTCACTCTTCTACCTCGGGCGCCCGACGCGGCTCGACTCCTGGCGATCCGGGAGGCGGGCATCATTAAGCGGCCATTTTTCTCGCGACTGACCTGTCCGGTCGGGGGAAGGGCCCATTTTTCTTAGGTATCAGGTAAACGGAGACAGGTCGCTCAGGAAAAGCCGGACCTGGCCGTCATTAGCCGACGGGGACTCATAGTTCACGGATGACAGCCGCCGGGGAAAAGCCGGCTTCCTCCTTCTCGATATATCGCCACGGGCTCGAACCGTCGCTGCTGCCGCTCAGGGGGCTCTGCGTCCTGCAGCCGGAATCGGTCTTATACCTGGCCTGTCTCTCCCGCGCCGCGGTTGCTGTCAGGGAGAGGACAAAGTGGGCTCTGCCCGGGAAAGACGCAAGAAGCGTCTTTCCTCTTGGTATAAAACAAGGCGCCCGTCATTACCAAGAGTGATTGTGGGCTGGGGGTTTATGTGTGTGCGCGCATGAACGTGCTTGTGTATATTTAGGTGAAGGGCGACTTGCGGGAAAGAAAACGTTGAAAAATGGCGGCGGTCACGAAGAGGCGACTGAAAAGGAGGCTCGGGGATGAGATGTTCCTCTCTGGAGTGTGGACCAGCCGACTTTTTGTTCTGGGTAGTATGGCGTCCGCCGGTGATGTATCAGGGATGAGTGGCGTTCGCTGTTCAAATTTGTGACTGAAGGTCCTAGCACGAATTTCAAATTCAAAAGTACCAAAACAGGAAGGAAAATGCCGCGGTCACCAGAATCGGTTAAGCATGCCTGACCTACGAACACTAAGGACATTGGTTTTTGTTTTACGTCCTGTATATTTACTGTGGTTCTTTCTTTTTTTATGTTAAGGACTAAACCCAGCCTTTGTTTCTTCCCTTCTCGTTGTTGCCATGGCCGATTTTAAATACAGACTGTCGCGAAATGATTGATACATATTCATCAATCAAACACGAAGAGAGCTATAAAGCATTGCCCCATATAACTCTGCTATCATCAGAAAGTTAAACTTTCAAATATTTTAATATTGGTGGCGTATCTTTCGAACTGTCATCTCCCATAGAGAATAGCTTTTTCGGGATTGAGGAAGCGAAAACCAATTCATGCATCAGGGGTCAGCGGCCCTCTGAAAACAATTTAGCGATGATCCACCCCCTCGAGCACCGATACAGAGTTGGTTTGACATCTATGAAAACCAGGGACTCACTTGCAGGGAGAAAAACATAAATGCACCTGAATTATGCAGGTTATAATGCTGCTGAATTATACAGGCCGGAAATTTGTCGGATCACGAATGAAGTACTCATTGAACTTCCTTAGGTTATGAAAAATGCTCAGAGTTTGTAATTAAAATCGCACTAATAACACTGAATGGGTGTAATACTTAATATAATAAAACACAAAAAATATTTACGAACACCCTGTTTGTCAAACATTTTCACTATTGCATTCTTTGCAGGCCAATCTTCATTTCGGTTATCTCATAAATGACAGAACTAAAATTAATGCAGATGGTGGGCACATCAAATGCGTCTTTTGTATCATCTCTTTATATATTAAGCCTTAGGAACTTACAAGTATCTTTATTATGCAATCGAAATATCACAGAAAATAATACACTAGTTATAGTCCCAGAGAGCTTGAGAACGGCAAGACCTAGGTAAATAGGATAATTATCTTTACTTCGTGATGGTTTTTGATAGCTCCTATGAGTCATGCTGCGTCCTTATAGGCAGCCCGGTTACAAATCGATTCTCAAAAGTTAGCCAAATCGCTGTCGTTTTTATACTACCGCTCATTATACGTGTAAGCACTGTAGCGAAGATGTCACACTTTGCAGTCGCTTCTCCAGCATTCGGTTTCGAGTTTGCATTCGCAACCTTAATTAAGCTCATTTATAATAAATTTTTAGTTCTGGTCATTTCAACAAGTTGGAAACGCTTAAAGGAAACTGTAACGTGTGAAATCTGTCAAAGCAATGTATTTTCGAATTAATTCATCAACGTCTCTCACTCTCATTCTCCGCGTATATCGTACGCCCGAATGCTCATGAATTTGCTGTTTCTATACTGCTGTGAATGTGATGTGTTTACCTCGTATATTTTATTGCCCTTTTGTTACTTGATCATTAGTGGCTTGCCGTCTTTCTAGTCTGGTAACGTCCTTGCAACACCGAACTAATTGTGGCTCTGCTCGCTATATTTGATGCTTCGGCACCTGCTGAGAAGCAGGAACCGCATGGTGGCTGGAGGTACCTCTGCAGCATGCTGATTGACCATCGCTAGCCTCTTTGTTTGAAGATGCTATTGCCTCTATTTTGTTTCGACTCCGAACAATTTGTACTGGGAATATTTATTAATTTTTATTTATTGTACCCCAAGAGCAAGAAGTACGCCATCACAGTTGATGTCACAAACCACTTACCAGCATAATCCAAATTTTCTAGGAATCAGATTGACCTCATATCTAACTTGGCCATACGTGAACAAGTTCGAGTCATTTTATACAGTTCCTAACTCATTTTACGGGGACCGTTGCCCCGCCTAGTTACTTTGTAACTTGCGAGTTGTGCTGGCGACGCGAACCAACACTGAGAGCGCTAGCATACACAGATTGAACAGGAGTGCTGCGTTCGGTTGGGTCTCGTGTCCATCAGAGCGAGGAAGGACGCCCGGCATCGAACTCGTACCCCGCGGGCGATTTAACGCCATCTTAGTGTGATTACGTTACGTGGAGCTAGAGAATGCTGTTCCACTGGCTTTGATGCTTCTAGGCCGCGTTGCCCAAACACGCTTTTTATATACCAGAGCACCTCTTACAACGTATAGTTTGATATAAGGGATCACGTCCCACGGTGAACCCGTGACAACCTCGTCCTGTGCTTAGCCGCCGAGGTGGACACGAACAGCACACTTCTTCTATCGCAAATTTCAAACTAGGAGGCGTGCCACGATGGCGTCGACACACTCGGTCAGCGGGGCGCACCAGCGGTCCTCACCGTCAGCTCGCCTGCCCGCCGTCGAGGCGTGTACCTGGCTTCCGTCACTCGCGCGAGTCGTCCCAGGGACGACTTGTTTGGCTTAGGCCGCGGCCGGAACCCGCTGACAGAGTCTGATCGATCGAGACGGTGCAGCGTCGGAACCCTCCGCGCGGACGGACGCCCCGAAGCGAGCATGCACCTTGGCCGGGCACGGCGCGCCCGCTCACCTGCCTTCTTTCTAAACAGAGCCTGACAAGGGAGCCCCCCGTGACACGTAAACAGACCGGAGAAGATTGGGGTCTGCGACGATCGGCGATGCCTGTGCCCCGAGGATCGCGGCCTCGGGCATGAGTGCCGCCTGTCGGCGAGGGAGGCCTTTCTAAATTGAGCGCCAGCCCGCTTAAAGGTTCCTCCTGGTTGACAGCAGAGTGCAGAAAGGCTGATCCCACGGAGCAATTTAAAAACTTTACGCAAAAAAAAATAATAATAAAGTCAGTGAGTTTGTTTTTTTGCATGGCACGGAGACGGCAAACTACGGCGAGCAACGAATGGATCCCTACGGATGTCAATGATCAGAGTAGGATCAGATCTGAAAAATGCAATGCGAGCAGGGACAGTGAGCAAGTGAAATGTCACGCTCATTGTCCCCAAGATCATCGCGTTTCTTTTTGTTTTTCTTTAAAGATCCAGTGGTATTCTATAAAAACAAAAATCGTAAGGGTGCAGGCGAGCTGGTGAATAATAACCATGTTGAAATTAACCTGTGACTGGGGTAGAGAAGAAACATCAAAACGTAGAAGGGACAGAAAATAGATAAGACGACATCTCAAACTCAGCTAACTCGTTTATTTTGTCCACCTCCTTATATAGTCTCAATCTCAAGGTCATCTCCACCAACACAAGAGGACGAAGTCTATACATTTCAAGCCCCAGTTTTCATCACAGAATGCAATAACGTTGACAGCCTTTACAGGTCGATGCGATAAGGCAACATCCATCCACCTTCGAACTTGAACAAAAGGACCTCTTCTCCCACTATTCTAAACACAGGTAATACTTCTACATCCCCATAACACGCCGTCTCATAAAAAAAAAAAAAACAAGAAAAAACACGAACATAAAAGAAATGTAAAGAACAATGCACAAAACTCGGAAATAGCAAAACATATTCATGAAAGTAACAACTGCACGGCACTCTGGTCGGAGACAGAAATAATACACAGGGAGAGGAATTATGTAAAGAGTAAGGGAGACCGTGCGGATAACGTCTCTAGGCAACTGCATAAGTCAGGCTTCACTACGGTTTGGAAGCAATTCAGAAAGCTTTCAAAAAATGTATTTTTTTTTTTAATTTGCCATTTAGGTTGTTTGAAGTGCGACCTGTTTGTGATTTTGCGAAAACCTGTAAAACATTTTTGCTTTGTGTGGTTCTCTACGTGTATTGACCCAAGTACCGTTTCAATGTTGTTGTTTTTTTTTATGTGGAGAGGCCGTGTTATGATTCAGGAGTATGAACTGTGTTTAGAATAGTAGGGGTGGAGATCCTTTTGTTCATGTTCGAAGGTGGATGGATGTTGCCTTATCGCGTCGACCTGTAAAGGCTGTCAACGTTCTTGCATTGTGTGATGAAAACTGGCGCTTGAACTGTATAGACTTCGTCCATTTGTGTTGCTGGAGATGACCTTGAGATTGAGACTATATAAGGAGGTGGACTAAATAAACGAGTTAGCTGAGTTTGAGACGTCGTCCTATCTATTTTCTGTCCCTTCTACGTTTTGATGTGTCTTCTCTACCCGTTTCTCAGGTTAATTTCAACATGGTTGGTATTCTATGTTTCGTCATTAGCTGTTATCCATGTATCATTCGCCGTGATTGGCTGTCTCCGTGTTCTGCGGGAAAGCGAACTCACGGACGCTTTTTTTAGAGTGGAGTCATTGACAGCTTGAGAAACGCAGGCCGTGCCCAGTCCCGAGTATCTTCTGATGGCTGTACAGCCAATCAGGTCGCGGCATTAGCCAATAAGATAGCCCAAAAATGAGTCACAAAGCAGGGAGCGTAATATGCCATGCCCTACGGTTCTTAACTTCGCACCGACCATTTTTGTGCGGGGGGGGGGGGGGGGGGGAGGGGAGGTGGGGGGGGGGGGGGGGGGCTTGCCTTCGAGGTGGTAATGGTCGGTCACACTGAAAAGTAGTAATGGCTAGATCACACGTGTGCGTTTTAGTGCGTTCTGAAATGTGTTGCGACACCTTGTAACCGCACTTACGACGAGAGAGCACACCGGCATATTCGTGCCATCTACCAGGTACCCCGGGAACACTTGCGATATGTTCATATAACTACTACACGTGTGTTTCATGCAGGATCTGCGAGATTTAAGTCTACGCACTCACTATGAGGGAAAGTCGCTTATAGCATTCTCACAATTATCTTAGCTCATGGGTGAAAGAATTGGGCGTAACGGCGATAAAAATGTGTACTCAGATGGGAGCTTTTCATTTTTTTTTCAGAGCTTCTTGATACATGGCGCCAACAGTGTGCCAGAGTGTGCTCTCGTCGTAAGCACTCGTGAGCGGTTAGCAACGCACTCGAGCGAACTCAAAACGCAAATGTGTGAATTAGTCTTAAATCGTTTGAACTGGTCTGAAATGTCTGGACTGGCCTTAAATGCTTGAGCCGGCCTTGAATCTATGAACCGGCCTTCAATGTCTAAACCGACCTTAATCGTCTGAACGGGCATTAAATCTGTTAACCCGCCTTCCGAACAGGCCTTAAATGCCTGGACCGTCCTAAAATCTCTGAACCGGCCTTAATGTCTAAACCGGCCTTAAATGTCTAAACCGGGCTTAAATGTCTGAACCCACCTTAAATGCCTGAAGCCACCTTAAATGCTTGAACCGGCTTTGAATGTCTGAACCGGCCTTAAATGTCTGAACCGGTCTTAAATGTCTAAACCGGTCTTAACTATCTAAGCCAGCCTGAATTTTCTGAACTGGCCTTAAATGCCTGAACCGGCCTTAAATGTCTGAACCGGCCTTAAATGTCTCAACCGGCCTTAACTATCTAAACTAGCCTTAATTGTCTGAGCCGACCTTAAATGTCTGAACCGCCCTTAATGTCTAAACCTTCCTTAAATATCTAAACCGGCCTTAATCGTGTGAACCGGTCTTAAATTTCTGAGCCCGCCTTAAATGCTTCAACCGGCCTTGAATGTCTTTACAGGCCACAGATGTCTAAACCGGGCTTAATTGTCTGAACCGGCTTTAAATGCCTGAACCGGCCTTAAAAGCCTGAACCGGTCTTGAATGTCTGAGCCGGCCTTCAATTTCTGAACCGGCCGTAAATGCCTAAACCGGCTTCAAATATCTCAACCGGCCTTTACCGTCGCAAAGCGGGAAGCGTGACTGAGACTCGCGCTGAGGGTCATATCCGGCGTTTTCGAAGCACAGGGGCAGGCGACTCAAAGCAAGTACAAATTTGCGCGACGAGGCACCGAATTATAACTACATTATGGGAAGGTACGTCTTCACGCATGGTAATGGTACGAAAGATATGAATAGTCTTCGGTTGTTATTCACTTAGGCCCGCTTCGGACGGGGCAACTTTCTCGCTACTTTTGGTGTTGCTGACGGGTTGTTCCCTGGCTTTCCCTAGATCGACAGGAATTTCCGAAATCGGGCCCGGCTCGAAACACGCGAGCAACTCGGAGCTGTACGAAGACGATTGAAGTGGCAGCAGCCAATCAGGGACGCGATATTTTCACGTGATGCCCCGTGCCGGTGGTAATGACCACTAAAGACTTGGTTCTGGTTTGAAATTGATCGTTTTTGGAAACAAACCGTTTCAAAAAGATGCATTAGTATTCTCAGCGACATTTAAATGACTATAAACATGTTTATAACGCTTAACTATGTGTTTAAATAGCACAAGAAAAGTAAAATTTAATCGTGATGATGGCGAATTGCAGCAATTGGTTGCTGCGTGTGAACGTGGGCGGCCCGTGTTGCTGGTGTTACGACGTCAAGTTGCTGGGCGAAATTGCCCCGTCTGAAGCGGGCCTTATTGCTGTGCCAGTGCCTTTGCAAGATGTGTTAATGTGTCGTTTACGCGGTGAAAATGAGGTTTACACCATTATCGATGCATTACTAATTGTTTGGGTGTAATTAACCTACAATTTATTCAATTGTCAGATACATGGGTTTGCGGAGTTCATGTAACACCATCGTAACAGCGGTACGAGCACAATGATTAGCATTTCCACTGACAACGCTGCTTTCTAACCGTAATGTCAAGGCTAACAGAAAAAAAAAAAAAAAACGCTTGCTTTGCTAGATATTGTAAACTATAATCTGCATCGGGAGACTAGTGTTCAGTGATTATAGATTCATCAGTCTATTTTCATAAAAAAAAAAGCTTTATGAGCTAGAAATCATACGTCTTTGGAAACAACTCTAACATTCAGTGGCTTGCTTTCTACTTCCTCCCAACCTACGCTTCTACCCAATAAGAACTGGAAAATTTATTTCCTGCCTGCTTTGGGAAGAATGCGTAGATGCATAAATTAATCATACATTGATGTTGATCATTTCATCATTGTGGCTTAACCTTCCTCCTGGATAACCCATTCCACAACGGCAGGCACGTAGCCAGGAGTTCTTTTTGTTTTTTTGGTGGGGGGGGGGGGGGGGGGGGGGAAGGGGGGCCGCCCGTGACAAAATGCTGTATGAGGGGGAGGGGGGGAGAGGAAGCCCCAGCGAAATAGAAGAATTCGGGGGGGGGGGGCATGCACCCCCCCCCCCCCCCCCCTTGGCTACGTGTCTGCACAACGGTATCATGCACTACTCCGATTGAAGTTATCAGCATTAAAAAGGAGAGGCGTATCTACTTGCCAACAGTCTCGTGGTACATTATTACGCGTGTTTACGCTTTAGCAGATGCAAATAAGGCGAACGAATTGGCGACCCTGTCTGTTGCGATGCAACTGTCCCCAAACTACTGCCAGAACCCGGCGCATGGCTCATATACCTATGCTGCGGAAATGATATCGTGGTTATACTTCCAGCAACGTGCTTTGTGTTGAGCCTTCGAAAAAACGTCGCGCCGATGCAGGCTCACTTTGCCTTCTGGGTTTTTGTGAAAACACCGAGCCTCGCATTCCTCTTTTAACGCCCCTAACCTCAGACAAATCTAAAGATAACAATTGGAGAAAATAGAAATGCACAGAGTAGATCCTGAGCGCTGAACCTAACCACAAAGCCGGTGAAATCTGCGTCTCCAGTCTCGCCTTCGTTTCTCTCCCTTTCCCGTTTTCGTCCCGAAGATCCTTCAGGAATGTGGCGGAACCGGTCTGACTAGGTACTTATTTTACAGCTGTTTTTATTCGTTTTCCCCATGAACCACCACCCCCCGCCTGCGGTGTCCCTCCTCGCCTCTCCTTGGAAAAACGAACCCTCCTGCGTATCTCCACAAGGTCTGCTTTGTTCCTCGCTGAGCCGGAGCGAAATCCACGTGCGGCGGCCATCTTGACAGGACCCCTCGGCGGCCCCTATTTCACCCCTCACCTCCACGTCAGGGTTTAGAGTTCCCAGACCCCTCCCCCTTTCTGCTTGTTTCAGCGTCGCCTCCCCTAAAAAAAAAAAAGAAAGGGAAGTTTGTTATTACTTTTCTTTTTTATATGGTTAATTGGAGTGGGACCTGGGAACCTTATCCGCCTGGCAGGGCGGCCCACCTTTTTGCATCCTGTCGTCTGGTGTTTATACGTTTCATCCGCTCTTTTCTGTCGTGTTTTTTTTTTCTTTTTCGATGGACGAAGATTTCGTTTCTCAGGCTGCGGCGCGGGGGTGGACTGTGGCATACCTTTCGTCCCGCTCTCGGTGTCTGGCAACATCAAGCGTCTCCGGCAGAAGGTCAGTCAGGTCGCGCGACGGAGTGTAGAAAGGAACAGGCATTCGGGAGTAAAAACAGAACAATTAAATACGAAAATAGAGACTGGCAGTCGAACTTTGCGTGTCGTTTTTATTTGGATGCCCTTCTTTCTTTCTTTTTGCGTTTTGAGCCGGGGTTAGTTTTTGTGGTTGCTCGTCTGTGCGATTTCGCTTTGCTCTGCCGCGGGTCATAAAAAGTGCGGGTGTCAGCTTCGAGGTCTTCCGAAAAAAAAGAAAAAAAAAAAGAACCCAAGAGAGGGCGGAGCGAAGGACAGAAAGACGGAGAATGATCTAAATAAATAAGCACGTGGCAGGCGCTCGTAAAACACAGGGTGCAGGTGCAAGTGTTGTGCGTGGGTGTATGCGACTCTAGGAAAGCTTCGCGTTGAATTACCAGTGCTTCCGCTCAAGCTGGAGTTTAGGCCTAACATCGGTTTTAGACCTAATGTCTGTTTTTCGAATCCTGCTGAGATTACGTAGACTTTCCATCCACCGTTCATGGCACCTTATTGTGTCCGCGAACTGAATCGTCTTGCTAATCATTTTTCTCCTCGAAAAAAACTTGCGCCTTTAAACTTCTTTTTTCTTTGCCACTGGTTAATTTTCACAGTGTTTAGCGATAGTAATTTTAAAGCGTGCCTCACCTAAAGGGTTGTGCGCTGCTCTGCCTTGGCAGCTTTTCGGCAGCGGCACCAACGACTGCGTCTGCGTTACGTCGCATTGCAAAGCGCCGCGCACTCTTATTTATTTTTTTTTTATGTGCCCGCAGCGTTTTGTCCGCTTCTGCGCCTTCACGCCTGCCGTGTTTCTCGATCTAGCTCCGGAGCATAGGCTCGGCACGTTGACAATCAAAAGCTTACCAGCGCCTCCAGCGTTGCTCCACGTGTTCTCAAGTCATTCGACCAGCTGGAGTTGTCCGGATCTCGGAATCAATAGTGTCCCCCGCAGTTCTGTAGCGACGACATCGGCAACTCACCGCCATGTTTTTTTTCGTTTATATCTGCTCCTGGAATATACCTATGCGATAGACATATTCCAGCGCAGATATACACCGCCCGGAATATAAGCATATTCCGGACGGTCGTACACGAAGCGTGTGTGTTGAACCGACCGTCCGGAAATCACCACGAGACGACATTCACTAGTGCCAGTAACTAATACAATCTACGCGAGAAGCAGGTTTCGCTCCTTCATTGTCAGATTGCTCTTCGCTCGTTGCTGGATCGAGTTGACGTACTTGGACTGCGATGATCACGGTTGTTTTTGCCAACGTATGGAGGGGATATGTGCTCCTAATTTCAAGGTCTTGCGTAAAAGGTCAGTACTGACGTGTGGCCCCGACCGTTTTGTATGGCGCTGTGCTCAGGTAAGCTGACGTTGATTAGAAGCGGTCGGCTTTTACGCAGGGTGTCCATGCGAAACGGTTCTGCTACGAACCGCACCGTGGCGCGCCACCACCTTGTTGCGTGTTTCCAATAGCATGTATCTGTCCCGTTCGAGACGGAAAAGTTCAGCTTCTCGCTTCTCTGTCTGCCGACATTTTACGATCCAAGGAATACTACTCTTTTAGCGGGTACCTCTGAAATTATACACGTCTCTAACCACCTCTGTCCCCTTCAACCCAGAAAAAACAAAGTTTTACATTGTTGCCGTTGGGTGCCAGGAGGCAGTGACAACGGCATGGTGCCTGACAGAATACACATATCTAAAGAATACGTGACCGGTTCTATAGAAAGCCAACAAAAAAGTGGCACCATGCTTGACATCATGCTTGACATCATGCTTGACATCATACTTGACATCATGCTTGACATCATACTTCACATCATACTCGACACCAGGTGCTGGCTATCGCCAGCATCCTATGTAAAGTATGATTAGGTGATACTATAGGCATCAGTGGTGTAGGCGTTACCAAAAAAACGTAACGAAATACGTTACTCGTTACTTGCAAATAGAACTAACGCGTTACCGTCCTACAATACTTCAAAGTAAAAGGAACGCATTACCGTTACCGATAAAAAGTAAGGCACGTTACTTTTGCGTTACTGTTTTAGTTATGAATAAAAACGTTTTACCGTTTTTACGTTACAGGCATGCATGCATAAGCGCCATATTTCAAGAAGCATTATGTCCATGCAGAAACTGAACATAAATACACATAAATACAAAAAAAAGAAAAACGCGAAAATTAAAAAAATCGCATGGCTTGGCGCTTAAAAAAAACGACAAGAATTGAAGTGTAACTGTTTTTAAGTCTTGGGAAGAAAACGTAACGAATAACGTAACTCCGTTACTCGTCACATGAAATAGTTAATGTAAGTACGGTACCCGCTTCTGTTTCGAAAGAGTAACGAGTACGTTACTATGTAACCGAAAAAAGTAAAGCGTTACTGCCAACACTGTAGGCATGCATAAAAAGATATCAAGCATGATTGATACTAATTCAATAAATCTGAACATGAAATACACATCTAATAAAAGAAAACATAAAACAGCACTCGATTCTGAGAAAACGCAAGTGATAGATCCGTAGTACGGGAATAAGAACGACGGTATTGAAATGCATCCTATGGTGGCGCGTACGTATCATGATGTCCCATGGCTATCACTGTAAAACGCAAGACTACTGGTCGGATTGGCTCGTACAAAAAAAGTGCCGAAAGAAAAAAAAAAGTCTCTGGTAGCGGATATGTTTATGGCACTCTGCAGTTATCTAAACACCGGGAGAGACTGTTGCGTGTTTGAGACTTCTGCTGTAGGTATACCACTGTCGCGATTGCTCATTGATGGGCGTCTGACGTAGGTACATACCTCGACAAAATGGGATATGGAATTAACGATTGGTTGCAATTAACTTACCCGTTCTAGCGCTTGGCAATAAAACGAACTTGGCGCCATATATGCTGTAGTAATAAAATCACTAGAAAATTGAAATTCTCGTGCGTATTTTACCAGAATAATAACAAAATGGAAAGACGCAAAGAGGGGAAAGTGAAAGTTAAGAAATTAAGAATTTCACTGTGCATGTGCAGGATTCTGGCAAACTGCGGGGGTTTGGATAGAGCTCTCTTCGTTTATGAAACTAAATTGAAGATAAGAGTGCTAAAATGCACACGGTATGTCGAACACATTCTTCGAGATTGGTTGTTTTGATGGCGACCTTTTACCTTAAAAACAAAAGGCAGAAGAGGTTTTTGGTTTTAGAAGTTTAGTACGAGTTTAGTACGTTGATAAACTGGGGTCAATATATGGTATCCCATCGGTTATACGTTATGTTGTTATTCCTACAATACTGAAACTAAAATAAAAAGTAACAAGGCTCACTCAACGTTTACGACCGAAACTGCTTCGAATATTCGTCTGAAGTTCAACAGTCATTGGTGCATAACTTAAAAGAAAGTATTATTTTATTTAATATAATGGGGGGGCGACCTCGGCTTGTAGTCTATAGACGTGAGTTTACGTGTTACTTATTTTCTTTGGTCCACGCTGTAAGTCTCGTGTGTTCGCAGAGCAGTGAACTCAACAATCCACACGCTGACGTGTAACTTCAAAAAAGGCGAGTATTAGGAGCTCTAGGCTTTCGCAGCATCTTCGATCGCGCGGCCTAGCAGCTGGATCAGCCATTCACACAAGTTTTCACCTTGGACTAGTGCGATCCTCAGCGCAGTACAGGTGGCGATCTGTGCCGGCTTGCCAGAAACAGCGTCTTAGCTAAGACAGTGTGACAGAAAGCCTGCCAGTCCTGGGACGCGCGATCACTTGAGACTCGACCTTACTTGCTCCTCTCGTGCGCTAGCTTTGAGATTGTTTTATTTCACGCAGTCTTAACTACGACTCTATTTCTAGCTAGCCGGCCCAGATCTAGCGCACCAGAGTACGCGAGCACCGTGCGATAATCAGTACTGAATACTGCCCCCGTACACGAAAACGCGTGCACCTTGAAGCATCCCATTTGTTTTCTGAAGACTTCTCAACGAAACATGCGCGCGCACACCTAATTTCGGTGACACAAGCACCGCGGAAACGATAGCGCGCAATGTCTCGCCATTAAAGTCGCTCCAGAGTAATGCGCGTGGCCTTGCGTCCATCCGCGCACGCGCACGGACGAATGCGTTCCCTCGCGCGCCAGTCTCTTTCCTGCTCGGGAGACGCGTCGCGGCAATAACTCAAGCAGACGCGGCGGATGGAGTTCCGCGTGACACAATTCATCACAGCCCCGTGGGCTTCTGGTCAGAAACATAATGCGAGTTAGGCCTCGCACGAAGACCGGCCGCCGCCATCCCGAACGTAAATTATGTTTCTGTCTCAGCAGCTGGCCGTGTGCGGCCCCGTGGCCCGAAAGCCGCGCTGCCGTGAAATCGAGTATTTATAGAGATTCCGGGCAGCCATAGGTGCACACCAGATAAGGGACGCCCGGAGACCACCGGCTTCTCGCGGGCCGCGCCGATGCTGGTGCGCTATAAAATTCGTGTTCGCTCGATAGGTTTGCTCGCGGGGGACACCGTTATGATCGTGCCGGACTGAACGCGCCGTGTGTCCAGCTGCAAAATGGACGCTATCTAAATGCATACCGGGTCGAATTTTGCTCGAAAATTGCTCACGGGGACGGTGGCGCCACTGTTGTAGCGATCGAACGTTCAGATTTCCGTCCTAATATGTTGAGAGGGAAAATTCATATATCATCTATCTCTCTCTCTCTTTATATATATATATATATATATATATATATATATATATATATATATATATATATATATATATATATATATATATATATATATATGGAAACGTTGTCGTTACATCTTCCGCCGGAGTATCTTAGTGTCAGTAATGGTGGCACGTTGCCATATAGCACAATTTAGTTACCTTTACGACAGTGGCATTACGTAATGCCTTCCTTCGAGCTCACTAAATATCACGAAGTATTTTTCAGATATATCCTGTAACCATAGTATAAAGCTAGGAATAAAAAAAACTTGAGAAATTTTGAGACCCATTTTCTTCTTACAAGAATATATATACGTATATATATATATTTTTTACGGTGTAACACAGTAAAATGGGCAATAAAAAGCCCGACTGTTGCCACAAACTTGGCGTAATATGTTATTTTCTTTAAACATTTTTTTTTCAGTCTTTGTTTTAGTCGGTGCTGCTGTTTTCTGTCTAATCGGTAGTCCTGCGATCCTTCAGTAATGGCCTTACGATGTCATATCTTTAAATTTCACGACTGAAACCCTTACCGCGAAGTTTCTGTACTTCGTTTCAGCTTAAGCCCAGACGTAGCCGACTCTGCGAGCTAATGGAACCAATCAAGAAGAGTCAAAAGTGCAAGTCATTGGACCTTTCTTGTCCATGATTGGTTCAGCGATAATAAAACAAGTACAGAAACACGGCGAACACCATGGTGGTGCCCTTTTGACTTTGTCTGATTGGTTCTATCAGCTCTTAGCTTTGGCTGCGTCTGCACTTCATGTGAAATGAAGTATAGACAGCTTATTTGACGCTTGTCTATTTTGTTTATCTGCCAGCTACCTAATCATAAAACATCAACCTTCAGTGCTCAAGATCGACGGTTTGTAAATACTAATGTCATCGTTCAATTCTTAGCAAACCAATCAGCTAATCAGAAGTCACGCTCATCAAAGTGTGTCTTATACTTTATTCTAAATTATTTGTGTGTGTGTGTGTGTGTGTGTGTGTGTGTTTTGTTTTAACACGGGGCAATGGGCCTCTGGCGTCTTTGTACTCCTTTGAATTCTACGAATTCGTTAATCTTGTGTTCGCTTTCTAAAGCATACGCCATCTTAGACGCTTGTGTTGGTTCCATATTGTGGCATTGCATACAATGAAAATTCATTCTTTCAATAATCGTAGGTGCGTGTGCGCCTTAGAACCGTTTAGTCACTATACGGTCATTGCGATATATCTCAGTTGCCCCAATAGACAAGTTGCTGAATCTCCCAAGCGCCCCGGTCCGCACTCGAGGAATCACGGGAACGGTGTTCCTTCAGTTCCCCTGTGATCGGTAATTTCGACCAATTTCATGGTTACGCAGTTTTGAGTGTAATTCGGAGTCACCCTGAACAAGCCCCGTGTGGACCATTTTTTTAAAGGGCGCCGCCATCTGAAGAATTGCTGCGCTGACGACACCGTCTAGAGGCTTAAAGCTTGTAATACCGGCTGGTTCTGGCAGCACAGCTATCTGGATAGGCCACGGTGTGGGTAGGAGGAGAACTTGGCTAGAGTTGGCTATGGTGGGCTGCAATAACTTGCCGGAACTTGGCCGGTTTAATCGAGCTGGCTAATGACAGACCGTCACCATGCTTCCCCGAAAGAACGAGGACGACCACAATCGGGTGCTTTGATTGAGTTTCTACAACAAAGGTATATTTGAGCAGTTTGATGTCGTCTATGCAGGTAAGCCCTCGGTAACGACACTTAGACATTTTTATATCCTCCACGTGCCATAAGCAACAGCATACCGTGCTGTGATAACTTAATCGGAGCACCTGCACAGGGTTGGAATCGGTCCTCCTGCTGTAGACGAAATAGTCGTACGTCCTCCTGTCGCAGACGAAGCAGCATTTTTAGCGTTTCTAACTTAATATCAGCGTCTTTGAAGCTGTACAAGAAGGGTAATAATGTAAGAGATTTCTGCAGCTCAGTCAGGTTGAAGGGTGGATAGCATGCACAGTGTCGAAAATGCTGACATTGACGAGACATTTTAGAAGTGATATGACTAGTCCTTGGGCTCTATACGACGCTTGTTCAGGGTGACTCCGAATTACACTCAAAACTGTGTAACCATGGAATTGATCGAAATTACCGATCACAAGGGAGTTGGAGGAACACCGTTCCCATGATTCCTCGAGTGCGAGCCGGGGTGCTTGGGGGATTTAGCAAATGGTCTATTAAAGTATCCTTATATTTCAAAAGTTGTCGAGGATAGCATCAGTTTGTCAAGCTTTGTCATCCTTCATAATACACTTCGGACTTTGGGTAGCGCTGACAATCACGGATTATACGTACAGTCATCACCCGCGCCACAGTGTGTGTCCCAACACAAATAAAAGCGACGAGTCGGCCCCATCGCGCGCTGACATGCTGCTCGTGATTAGCCAAATAGTCGTCGGTTCTGGGAACCGGTTTCGTCTAATAATAGCCCGGACAAGCTTTACACCGAAGCGCCCACCGGGAACAGCCATCCACCTATCACCGCCAAAAGGCATCCAACCGACGCCATATTTTTTTTCTACCCTCCCCCCCCCCCCCCTCCCTCCTTCTTTCGGGTCTCCGAGCTCCCCAGCTTTCACGGCCATTTATCCAGCAAACTCGTCACCGTATTCAGACGGCACTGCGCGCCCACTCTCGGCGCCACATCCTCGTAGAGACAACCCATTTCTTACCGCGACTAAAATAAACAAGCCTCGATAAGCGCGGACCGCGTTCCCACGAAGCCAGTCCGACGCTTTATAAAGCGGCTGATCTACAACCGGCAGCTGCGAATAAACATAAGCCCGCATTCTCACGCGCACTGAGAGGACAGTAATGGCGTTTTCGTAACCGAAAACCCGCACCGATGCCGTTAGAGTCACTCTCGTTTCGCCGAGTCATTCGCTACCGAGTGTCGCCGCTATCGCCCGCACCGGCTATCCGTCCTGAAAACGACCGAATTCGTCTTGCGGCTCGAACACCTGTCAACACTGGGTTCATCAGCATCGTGCGCCTTCCACGGCGCACGGAAAACCCGACGCCCCGCGAATCTATTCAGGGGCGAGCTCGAGATATCCAGGGTGCATAGCAGGTGGCGTTGCATGCTTTTGGGCGGGCACATATGACGACTTCTTGTTTTCCAACTTTGGGTTATTTATGTTACTGTATCTCGGCCTCGCGCCACCGAAGAGGGGTTTCTGTTACATCCGATGGAGAGAGAGAGAAGGGGCAGGCTTGGGCGTGATGACCCTTCCCCGAGATTCCGACCCAACGCCGGGGAGGGCGGCCAGGCAGGCAGTCAGACGCTGCCGTGCGCAGCAGCACACAAAGCAAAGGAGACGCCTGTGTCTTATCACCGTTCCTAGGGTCGCTGAACTAGCGCGCGTCGCCGGTTCTCAGGCGACCCTCGGCTCGGGTTTTGGATTGCCGAAGAGACGCGCATCACCTCGCGGCAGCGTCCCCATAACGCGGCCCCGGCTAGAAACGAGATGCCTCCGTAATGTAGCGTGTCGGGTGGCTCAAAATCGTTAGTCATGTGTCAGAATTTGAGAGTAACGATGGTTTCCAGCTCGAACTGGCTCACTCGCCGCTGAGACCGTGCAGCTCTCCGTGCCTGCGAGCGTGCGCGTGTACGTTTGCGCGTGTGTTTATGTTCCGGCAGAACTTGCGCCTTGTCCGCTTCTGGACCGGCGACACGACAGACGTACAGGATGCGATGCGAGCGAGGGGGAAAGGGAGCCCGCGGGATCGTTGGCCCCGTGATGACGATAAGCGAGAACACGAGGTCGAGCTGAACGGAAACAAGATGCTCCTAAGCGACACGTGACCGACCAACGAGGAACTTGTAAATGCCCTGCAGGTGTAGGGTGCGCTGGAGTAGCCTCCAGCGCTCCCTGTACCTTGACGTCTAGAAGTGGCTTTGTTTCAATATTACTTACTTTTTCTTCTGCGCTAAGCTCTGAGCGCATGGTGTAAAAGGCACCACTGCAGCATCGATCCTACCTTCACGTCGAGCACGGACGTTATTTTTGCTTTAGGCTAATTATTTTCTACATCAAATACTACCCGAAGTAGCATTGACGAAATATTACGCAAATTGTGTTAGCCAGCCAGCCGCCTTGTCGCGGAATCTGTAATTGACAGAAACTACCGAACCTGTGATTTTCCATCGTGTCTAATTGGAAGTTAGAAACGGATGTTGTTCACTGGATTTTAGAAACGCAGAAACAATCAGTCAACGTACCATTCGTGTCTTGAATGTCGGGTGCCAGGCCACCAACTTGAACTGATAGCCACGCTTAGTATGAAGCACACATGTCCCTGTGACTTGTGGCGTAAGCAGACCTGAGTTTTCGTAATGTAAGAAAACGGGGCCAAGTAGGGTGCCTCAATGTCCTTCTGTTTAAGGTGATGCCACCTTTTGTAGTACTCGATGCCGACAGCATTCGCTCACGGGGAAAATACAAAAAAATCGACGAAAACAAAATATCGCCGAAACACAGTCAGCGCTATAAACGCGTGCAAGGACACGCTCTTTCACGCGCTTCTGAACAAAAAAGAAAAATAAACGGGTGGAACAAAATGGCCAGATGCCACCTCCCTAAGCAAAACGCACATGAAGATACCCTATAGCCCAGTGAATCAGCCTTTAAGCTTACTCACGTGAAATGGACATCAAAGTAAGAGAGGGTGCTGTGTGGATCCAGTCATTGGTTTTCTTTCTTCAAGGAACCAAGAGTATCATGGTGCAATGCGTAGGGCACGCTCATAAACTAATTAGTGTCACATTTTCCTCTTCTTTCTGAATAAATTTGGATCACATTTATTTTTTATGGTCATTTCTAAATAACGCACTTCCGCCTGCTGAAGTGCGCACTGACCACTGCAAGCTGCAAATTTCCGCGGAATAACTTCTACGCCTTTCCCATAACATTGCGTCTCTCACCCACTATCTCAGTAATATATGCTACAACATGCTCTTATTGACTTAATGAGAAAGCCGCTGAGGGAAGGCAGGAATTTCCTTTTGTTTATGATTGACGTACCGCTTTATCGGTTTACATCACCTAAACCGTAAACTTCGAAACCGCTAAACCGTGTTCCGGGGTCACCTGAAATAGCTTTACGACGTCAGACGAATAGCAGTCGGCGCCAAAATATTTGTCCGACTTGCCAAGGAAAACAAAAACACCGAGCCCTGTTTCCAAGATGTCACGGCAACTTCTCGGAAACCTTGGTTGTCCCGGGTTTGTTTATGTAGCCTGCTCGGAATTGAAGTGCACCCAGGAAACGAGGACCGACCTTGTGACCAAGAGTGGCGCATTCTGTCGAGCTCGAGGAGATCCGAATAAATTAGGCCGCACTATGTATACAGCCGAATGTTTCAATAGAAGGCGAACGACTTCTGCTCCATATGTTGCCTCAAATGCGGCGTACTTCGCAACATAGTATCGTCATAATATTGCATCTTTTAAGCTACGTTTGGTAGAGATCATGGTTCTTGCGCGTGTGACTCTCAGCTTCTAAATGCGCATTTGAATTGCAATACCCATGCACAACAAAACTTCTGACGGGTAGTGCGACGTATTCGTCGCACATTTCGTCGTGTATGTGTCTCGCTTTCCATTCTAGATGTTCAAAAGATGGTTATTGCTTACAACGCAGATATCAAATATCGTCTTGCAAGAAAATTGTCGCCCGCAATTACATGGTCAAGTCTATTGACCTAAATGAGGTACGCTCACTGAACGCTTAATTTCTATATATATTGTTTTTTTCATTAGGGGAGAACAGAGGCGTAGTAGTCAGAGTGCCGAACCGAAATTGTTATCGGTTCGGTTCGGGTTCGTTTTCACGGCTGTCGGTTCAGTTCCGGGAAGCAAAAATACCTGTTCGTACCGGTCAGAACCGCTTTCAACCGCTAAATTGAGAATGTACTTTCCGCGTGGTTGTGGCAACGGGCACTATTTCCGTCGTAAAATTAATAATAATATAGTTTACTCTTTATCGTTCGTACAATAAACGTGTACTTTCAGGTACCAAAAATAAAAATAAAAAATGTGTTATTTAATTTCGACGCGACAGTAAAACAAAATTTAAATTAGTGAACAAAACGCCGTTTTTGTACGATTCCGCATCCATTTGTTTCCACACAGTCACTAATATTTTACCTGAACCGAAAGATTGTCACGAAGTCTGGTAGGTCGCCTAAAATACGCGTGATTGGTATTAGAAGAGCCTCGCAGTATTAGAAGTTGAATCGTAGTTGTGCTTTTGAACTAAAGAATTAATTGAAGTGCATAAAATCATAGAATGGGTACATTGTCCCCATATATATCATGAAATATAGTTTACGAAATACGTTTTTCAATATATAGGATGCGGCCGTAAGGGCCAACACATTTGGCACGCTTTGCGAAATTCGAATTCCAAGCGTACATACCTGATATTGGGCACGAGAACGTAGTTTCACAAGGAGTTTTATGTCAATCTTTTTTGAGAGCTCAAGTCTGGGGTAGTGAACTATTAAGAATAAAGTAAAATCGGAGGTCGTGTATTTTCTATATCCTATACCAGCCTGTCGGTCGTTTGCGCACTGGTTTATGAGCTCACTCCCAGGTGGATTGTTCAACGCAAAAATGCTAAAAACTAATGGCAGAGGCTGGCGATAAGCAAGAGAACCGCGATAATTAATACTTCTAACGAAATATATGAGCAATGACCACCTTTGAGCAAGCTCACAAACCAGTGTGAAGTCAACGAATATCCGATATAGGGCATACGAAATGTACGGCCGTCGTTTTTGCTCTATTCTTTATATTTTACCATCCCTGTTTTTAGCTCTGAAACAGTATATAGTCATAAAATGTTTTGCGAAACTACGTTCGGGTATCCAATTTCAGGTATTTACGATTTGAATTGGAATTTTGGAAAACGTGCCAAATGTGTTAGTCCATACGGCCGCACCTTGTATATAATGACGGAGCAACTGAGCTAAAAGCAATAATATTTTTAAAATGCCACGAGAGTTATTGGGCAAGCCATTTCAGTCTACCTTTTATAGAAATACTGAGGGGCAGTCACAACGCTTGTTTTCCTAACCAACATTGTTAGCACCGTGATTCTGGCGAAGAATCATGCAGAAAGGAGTGTTCGAAATTCTTCACTCTAATTTGTACGCACCCTCGTACTCAGATCGAATGTGGCCTAAAATAGCGTGAACCCAAGTGGATCCAGTTTATCCTCGTGCAGAATAAATTGGCATACTCTGGCGGTTGAGGCTTGTTCTGGACCAGATGCCGGTTAATTCGATTTGCATATGAGCATCATACTTCCTAACTGATAATTTGTGCTAAATATAACAAAATAGTATTTCTGGTTTTCTTCCACATGTTAGCTACATAATTAATCATTTTCTGACGGTCTGCGTGCATCATCGTCATAGTTCCACCACGTGTCCCTCTGTATACTCTGTTTTTGTCCAGCCCACAGACACATAAGATCGCTGTTCATCACTTAAAAGAGGCAATAACAAATTTCTATATGTTTGAGAAGTTATATATGTGTCAGGAACATTTAGTTATTTAAGGCTCTCCCAAATCACTTAGAGCCTATCGAGGACAAAAAACGCCGGAAAAGATTTGCAGAGCATCTTACAGACAGTTTGCAGGGGCATTTACTTATGATATTTATCTTTAAGGTGATCGGCCCTTCATTCATATTGTCAACCCCTCAGTCAGTAATTCGATATATTTGTTTATCATGAATAAATTTGACTTTATAAAGTTTGAATAACTGCTTGACACCGATACGGAAGGACGATACTCAAAAATACGCCACCACGCCACGTGTTGAGTCTGTGGAAACGTGTTCTTTGGTTCGCTGTTTGGCAGCGCGAAACACCGGGTCGTGGGATATTCCGAAAAGGACTTTGTGCTCACATGATAGATCTTAAGTCAAAAATACGAATTGAGCAGAAAGGGAAAATTAATAAATTGTATTCTTCAGAACAATCCAATGCACGATGCCTTACTGCAAAAATAAATTTATAGATCTGGCTATTGATATTCCTAATTACGCATAAATAGCGCGAAGGGGAGACGAAGATTCTTATAATCCTAACATAAATCACATTTGGTCATCAGCTTTCATGGTATTGAAACCTGGGGAGGCTAATGTGATGTTCGGTTTGACGTGCACTCGTTTTTGGCCGTCACTTTACAACTCTGCGGTTTATCAGTCATGCGCTCTAGCATTTTATTAGGCGGCCATATATCATCCCGAGAGGGCTATACATGCCGTACTACTTTACAATTTGGACATCTACTTCTGATAGAGTTGCGAACATTCTCATTTCACCGGAAAACTGAACTGTATAACATGGTTTGTAAGTTATGTCATCCAGACGGGGCAATAATAACATTACTGTAATGAAATTACTTTTCGTGGTAACGAGTAATATAATTAATTACTTTCAGAAAGTAATTTCGAGAAAATTGCTCATAACTTCTGAAATTACTTTTGTCCCAAATGCGAAAGTTCGGTTGCGAGCTTTAAAAAAAGAGAACTCTTATTTTACATGTTGAACAGTCGTGGACGATATATCAGAGCATTTAAACGACGGCCGTCTGGGCGCAAAGACTCGTACGAGGAACTCGACAGACGCACAAAGGCGAGCTGGAAAGGCGAAGGAGAAATACTTACGTGTCAATACATCACTGGAAGGTCAAGCCTCACGAACTCCGGGCAAGACAGACTCACGGTGTGACGTCATCACGGCGATACTATACTTTGTTCATCCCTAAGCTGACAGTGCGGTAAAAGCTGCGAACTCACCAGAACCAATCAACCACCTTCCTTTGATCACCTGACCCGTTCCTCTCTCTGCGCGTGGGTATGAACGAGGGCGTGGTTACGCGGCGAAAGGTAGACGAGTGACGGTTCCAACGAGCACGTAGTTTCCACCGCACTGTCAGCTTAGGGATGAACGGCTGATAGGCTACAAGGCGAAGGGCACATCACCAGTGAGGTCAACACGTTTTACTACCTGAAAGGACAGAACAAACAGATTCCCAGTCTTCTTGCTCTTTCGTGAAGCAAGGTCCAACCGTGAGCTTCGATTGTTGTCAACTACAAACGACCGGAATAAATAGTTAATCCCAAATGCCTGTAGAAGACCCCAGAAAGTGTAGTGTCTTTTCATGGTCTTGTTAAGTAAAAGTTTTTTTGTTTTGTTTTTTTAGTAAAACAACAAAAGAAAAAAGAAAACGGGAATTGAGCAAAGCAGGTGCCGCTCGCTGTATGCCTCGCTGCCTTTCCTTGGGAAGTTTATTCAAAATAAGCCTATGAGCCTTGTGTGACAACGCGCAATAACTTGGGCTCTTCTGGTGTTTCGCAACAACACTCCTTGAGAGGAATGACCGTCAATACGTCAACTAGTGCGCTTTGGACGATAGGATTATACTGCGGCCGAGGCGGAAGGGAAATGTTTCACGTGATGACTCCTTGTAAAACCGAGATCCGATGGCCCGAGCTAATATACTGACACGGACCATAGCTTTTGAGTTATATCCAACGAAGATGCTATTCGTCATGTTTAACACTGATGTCGTGTGCGCCAGCAAAACGACTGTTCAGTATGGTCATAGCCTCCTATATACTAACAAAGCCTGGCAGATCGCCGCGAGAAGCGGCCTCCGAAATGGAAATGCTGGAGCGGCAGACAACGGATCAGAGGAGATCCACTTGACTGGCGCGCCGCTGTAGCGAGACGCCGAAACACACTTCTCCCGAGCAAACAAGTGTGTTTCGGGTCCTTCCCGCTGCAAAAGCTGTGCGCTGACGTCCAGGTTCCCCGAGAAATGGCTCTTTGATGCTCTGTGCTACCAGATTCTCGCGCTCCAAATCTGCGACCGTGCACTCTATGGCTCCATCGTCGAACTGCCAGGCTTTGCCAGTATTGAGGAGGCTATGGTATGGTTCACTTTCAGGTGCATAAGGCTGTTGCGGTGTAAACAGGAAGATATGAGTTCTGGTACAGATACCGTAAGTAAAATTAGCACGAATTACTGCCTCGAGGTGTTTAAAAGTAATGTAGAAGTATTTTCGAAAGTAACGTCATTACTCTTAATCTGTGGTAGTTTGTAAAGTAATCTAATTACATTTTTTGCAGTTTCGAGAAAGAAAAATCAGTAAGGTAATTTAATTACTTTTTTTTAAAATTAATTTTGCCACCTCTGTCGTCATGGCACTGTATCCTGGTAGTAACTGCGATTTCTTCTTGCTGAGAAAGTCAAATCGGGTTGTGCAAAATGCACGCTGCAGAAGCTTCGCGCTCAGTGCAAGTCATGTATTTGAGAGGCACAAGCTATTTTTGCTTAGTGCAGCGTCGTAAGGAACGGCGCGAGCGTCTGACACTACGAAAACGCGCTTTCTGTCAAGATTATTGTAAAGAAAGTCTTCCGGACCAAGCCTTCTGGTCTCTGCCGAAGATGCGGCGCAGAGGAAAATTTAAAACACAGTATGTTTTTACCCCCCCCCCCCCCCCCCGTTTTTTTTTTTTTTTTTCTTTTTTCGTTGCTAATTTGGAGATTACTTTTTATCCCTGAGGGACTGCCTCCTTCGTTTGGGGAGCTAATTCCACAATATTTCCGTCAATTATTAACAATAATAGTTCATTGCTCTTATTATGCACCCAAAAAGTGTAAAGTTTAAACGAAATACGGAGGTAGTCGAAGCTTGGGGAAGAACTTGAGAACGACACTCCTGTAATACTTACAGCGGCTGCAACGTTCTGTTCTCCGTATTAGGCCACTGTGAGATTTCTTTTCAGGTATCCCTTCCGTACACAGATGTAGTTCTACGTAACGTCAGATTAATAAGTCACATTTAGTCATTTCACTGCTTCTATTCTCGGGGCAGTTCAGCAACAACGAAAACATGATCGGGTGCCTCAATGATGTCTACGTGTAAGGTGAATCGTGAAACAATCTTTCTGCTTTCAATAAATACCGCTAAGAACTGATCTCTGACGTTGATAACTTGCAACAACACCCATTACCTTTCTTGTCCGCGCAGTGGCAGACGCAGAAAAAATTAAAGAAACAACTTCACCTCCCCAACTCCCATTTAGAGCTTTGTGAACTGACGCTAATTATATACCAGCAGTGTTCATCATAGTCTTGCGCTGGGGTTGGTCAAGCATAGAGCATGGGCTGAGCTTCAGACATTGTTAGCGTTCAGTTACGAGCTATTACGCGAATGTTTGGTGATGTTGATTGTGATGAACCCGAGCAGTCGACTCGGGCTCAAGACAGTGGAATACGCCAGAGTGCAACATGACTTGCGATGCGAAGTCGTGATATCATGGGAGGTCGCGGTGTCAACAACGCAAATAAATCTATTGTCTTCCTAAGTCGGAATCGATTTGATGCAGCGAGTCACGGGACTACGTCACATGACACCACGAAGCCACGTGACGTGACATTATTTGACAGCATGTCTTGACCCCCGTTATGTGACGACTTGACGCACGATTAATCATAGTGCAATACAAAAGCGCTACGAGAACCAACAGTGTCTCGCACACTCCAATTCAGTATATGACGATTTGACCAATACATAGAAATACAGCTGCCAGTTTTTTTTATTCTCAAATACTCATTTTGTGACACTAACGAAAAAAAAAAAAAACGATTACCACGAGCCAATTTGAACCGGTGACCGTTATATTTTTTTTTTCGGTTCCGGTTCCGGTTTAGTTTTAAGATGGCGGCGAAGATTTCGGTTCGGTTCAGTTCCGGTTCGGCTACGGTTTTCGGTTCGGTTCCGTTTCGACACTCTGGTCGTAACTATCCGTGAAATGGGAGGGGGGGGGGGGGAGGGGGAGCGAAGCTTTTATCTTCCTCGTGAAATTTTCGAACTATCTTAAAGTGTGTGTGTGTGTGGGGGGGGGGGGGGGGGGGGGGAGGGGGGGGGGGCGGATGCCCACGACCAATCTTGTACAGGTTACTCGAAATAAAAATCGATTACATTTACAATTACCTTGCTTAGAAAGTATTGAATTCGATTATTGATTACTTGGGACGGAAATTCATTGGCCGTTACTTGAAAAAGTAACCGTTACTCCGATTCCTTCAGATTCTAAAAATGACAGTTTTGTGCCGGTTTGCAAACGGGTCTTTCGTACTCTTCATTATTGGATTACAATCATCCATTTATTACTACTTATCTTCCTCATTCACCACTTTTGGTACTCCGTCCTTCTGTGGGTGGCACCATCTTCCTTCTACTCCTGTCGGTAGAAAACTTGTACGAACGAAGGGCCACGTTACAGTGGGGAAGGACAAAATAATAACGGTTGCGAGTAATTTCATCACTTCAAAATTTATATCAGATTGCTCCCATAATTACTTCTGAATAACCGTAATAAAACGATTACAAAATTATCCCAAAAAGTAATTGATTGTAGGTAATTTGGTTGCTTGTAGTGAGTACCGTACAAGTCTGCCCGCGACCGAATTCTGATGCGGGACAATTGAAATGTCAAAACGTCGTGTATTGTCAATGTGCGCCGGTTACCTTTGAGCAAATCCTCGCGGATCTTGTACTTGTGACTGAAGTACGCCGGATACTCAATCAGGATACTATGATAGTTGGCTTAAAAAGAGGGACAATAAAGCGCACAGTTTTCTTTAAAGGTCACGAGGACGCCGTGATGCTTTATCTCATCAGTGCTGACATTCTCCTTGTTCGCGCGCCCTAATAAAGTTGTTCCTATGGTTCATTGTCGGGCGCCACGTAAGAACTGCAGTAGTTGTTGAAAACTTGGCTCTGCCCAGAAAAAGTAAAACTACGCCCACACCAAACCAAGATCATATCTCACGTTCGTGTTCAGACGGCGTATGGTTGGTCTGCCTTTGGGGTGCGGCGGCGCTGCTTTACGCTGTAGATGAGAAATTTACGGAAGTTGCCCGTGTACTATAGTAGACCATTTTTTGTAAGCTATCAAGGTGCTAAACTTCATCGATTTTTCATTTCTTAGCAACTGTTAGTGTTATGGAAGCTCATGTTTCGCTGCATACCATTTTTTAGCGCCAGAAAAAAAAAAGGGGGGGGGGGGGGGAAGGTGCCTTTAAGTACATCATTTTAATCCTGAAATTATCACTGAAGCTTCTCTCGCAAATCTCATGTTGGCACAAGGCGCCGCAGTGAGCGAGTAGTGAGCTCTCGTACACGCTCCGAGGCGTAGTCGTTCGTGTCACTAGCGCATGTCCATACCTTTCGGGCAGGCTGCCTCGGAGAAGTGACTCTACGCCAACGCAGAATGATCTGTGCACAATCCCGTCAACCGTAGTCACACTGCAGAGCGTGTTAGGATCGTTGCAGTTCTTGTCTTCTTATTTATAGCTGCTCTTGCAGTCGCAGAACGCCTCGAGGGATTAAAAAAAACCAAATGACAGACGAGAAATCCCCGAACTGCGAGCTCTTGATCCAGCCCATCGTATACACGGAGACGTCATCGTTGGGATGTCCCCCTACGATCACCAGCGTGCTTTACCTCGGGACCCGGCTACCAACCTATACGCTTCCCAAAATAGACGCTGATGCCGGGCTGAAAAAGAGCTGCGGCTCGGCTCTCGGTTTACGATGCCGCTCCCACGGGTAATGGCTGCGCGCGTCAACCAACCTGCAGACGCCGCAACGACGGCGACGACGAGGATGGCCTGCGGTTGCCGCATCGAAGCAAGCTGCCGCTGTGGCTGCTTCTGCTCCAGACCGGTGGACCTTGGATGCAGGCCGCAGCGTCATTCTCGAAGCCATGCTGCCCCTCGCCGTGCACGGGCCCAACCCTACCGCGCTGCTGAAAGCTCTGCGTCAGCCTTCCTTCCCGTGAGAAAGAGGCCAGGCCCGGGGCTCACGAAACCAGGCCTGCAAGCATGTCGTTTCCAAGGCCTTGTCGTTCCGCTTTGAAATTCGATAGGCGGCGTTCTCTTTCCTTTTGTTTTTTCTAATTTTTTCTTTCGTACTTAGTAGCCGTGGCAGACGCTTCGGAACTTAAGATTCGCCTGTTGCGACGTCCTAAGATCGGCGGACGGGCTCCTTTCGCACACGGCCCTTTATTTAGCTTAGTAGCCGTCGAATAGAAGTTCGCATGGAGGCGAAATGTTCCTCTCTGGTCCGTAGTTGATAAACATAACCGGTCGGGGTTATAAACGGTTCTTGCATGGTTGTATACGTACATATTAAGTACCGCTATGTTTAGGTAAAGAGGAATGGCAATACCTTGTGAGGGCTTGGATGGACGCCTCTGGTCAGCCTGTTTGTACCGAAAAACATTTGACAGTCTTTGACGTGAGGCAACGATATGGCAACAGCTGTGAATAAGCAAGCGGGAAAAATGTCTTTTTCCGAGATTTGGTCTTTTGTCGCCTACGGAAACGCTATCATAACTAGATAAAACTGCAGGAAACGGCACTAAGAACCGGCTTAAGTTAATATAATTCAAGTTCAAGTTGCCTCCGTATAAATAATTCGGCTTCATACGTTGGCTTCATAATAATTCGCCGTAGCCTCGTTCTGTATGCCGAGATGTGCACCAAGGGTTTCTAACATCTAGATAGAAAAAAAAAAAAAAACAGTGAAAAGAAGTTTTCGGTAAAAATAAGGAAAGCCAAGGTAGATAGGTGTGCCCATGGCACAAAAGCTCGAGAGAGAGAGAGAGAACGCACTTTATTGAACAACACACATTAACTGTTCAAAATGTCAATGGTTTGGTAGACAAGGCCGTTTGATCTTCTAGTTGCTCCGAAGCTAGCCAGGCACTCCAGGACGTGGGAGGGAGGTTAGAGAGGAATGGGGTAGATACAGTAGCCGGGGCACTGTATGCGGCAATATTCTAGATGGGCTTATAAGGAGGGACAGTTATGGCAGGATTGATCGGGAGGGCGTCAAAAGTAGCAGAGCCTAGCGGGAGTTAGAAGGGTTTTTGTTTGGATCTTTCTAAGGATGTTGGTCGGCGTGACATCGAGGTTAGGGTGGGGCCGAGGTAGGCGTTGCTGGTAGTTACTAAGCTGCGTGTGCTGAGATTTGATTGAGCGTTTGTAGATTAAAGCCTCATCGCTTGTCGGGGAGCTAGGCCAGGGGATCACAGGTAAGAACAGCTCGAGCGCGTCGGCTCGAGCGTATTGCAGTTAAATATGGAAACGCAGGTGTTATGGAGCGGCTCAAGTTCTTCCTTTACAAAGTTTGTACAGCGGTTACAAGGTGCTAACCATGGCAGTACACGTTTTAATGCACTACAATATTGGAGATTTGTATTTATTTTTTTGTGTGTGTCGCCAGGACGTATAGAACTTGTCCTTATGGTGCGTTTACACTTGCGATTTCACGGGTGGATCCGCGCCTGCGACGAGCGGGTTTTATAAACGAAATCCACTCATCGCTAGTGTAAAATCTGGATCTACATATATAGAATTAGGAGAGTGTGTTGGTTAAACATGCATCTTGGTATGAGAACGCAAAAGGAGATAAGGGACACACAAAAACACGTCAGACATGGGCTGTCCGTGTCTGACGTGTTTTTGTGTGTCCCTTGTCTCCTCTTGTGTTCGCATAGTAAGAAAATCTGGATCGATCCGGGACCCATTTTTTTTTTCTCGCCAAGCGATGTGTTTCGCCTTACGTGAGCCGATCGGCGTTTGCCGGAAGTAGCCTTGCGCGGTGCGTTCTTCCGGTCCTTCCTGTCTGTTTGAAGCAATGGCGTCGCTCACGGCTCGATACACATTCACCTGCCAGTAGGAGGAAGGCGTGCACGCTTAGTCTTAACACGGCATGGACGAATCACTACCGCCAACGGCACCGCTGCTTTTTTGGTGTACATCTCCTGTACGTCAAGTAGGGCGCACGGGAAATGAATGGTCGTGATCTTGGAAGTGTTTAGCGTGATCGGATTGGTAACATGATCGCCCGTGTCTACGATTCGATCCCTGTCGCCTCTTCGAGAAAAGTCTACTCAAGTATTAAAACGTACCTCACAGCAACACTTTGCGACGAACGGCTGCGTCCGACACGCTGTAGTCCGATAGCATTCGAACCACGACAGGTTTGAAGGAAACACGCATACTTCAAACACCACAGCCCTCTCCTGCACAAGAAATAACACTGGAACGATGACCGAATGAGGGGAAACAAGCGGATCCCGAGAACAAGGTTCGCTATTTATGCGGGAAGATTCCACTTGAGACAAAGGGCCGTACGTTTACAACCGGTGCGGGGCGAAGCGCCGCCGACGGTGATGCACCGCTGCTTCTTTGGTTTGCGCTGCATATCCTTCTACATACCAAGGAGGAAACACAGAATCGCCATAGTCTCGTCTTCTTTGGGGTAGAACTTGACGACCTTCACGCGGTTCTTCCAGTGTGGGGAACCGAGCGCGGCGGTGTACGATCCAGCGTCAACAGCGTTAAGCCTACTCGTACCGGACATACTCCGAGCGGTTCCGAGAGCTTGCCGAGATCGGCAGAGAGCAGAAAGACGACACGTTATCTCGCGCCTTCTCGTCGCAGTCACGACGCTCCGAGTGCAAACGAGAAAACCGTCGCCGGTCGCAGAAATAGATGCAAACATCTCCGGTTTTCTGCTGCTGCCGAACCCGCTTCAGCGGCAGCGATTTTTTCGCAAGTATAAACGTACCATGAACCCTCGGTCACACTGCTTATACAAAAGACAGTCTGCATACAGATTCGAACGCGAGTCACCGGGAGATCCGTGCTTCAAATGCTGCATGGCATTGAGTTCAAAGAGGAAACTTGGCACGCGGCATTCGAATCACGGATATATCAGTGACTCGTGTTTGCAGCTATTCTTTTGCAGGATGAGTGTGACCCCGGCTTTAGAAATATCCTGGAACTAACGAAAGTACAAGCCGCATGAAATTGCGCGCAGTGTACGTAATCAGATTAAATGCAGACACGGCAAGAGAAAAGGAACCGGTAGTTGCCCAACGCCGCTCACCTATTGATATCGCGTATTGGTTCTCTATAATGAACTTAGAGCTGGGCCTTGTTGTCTGTCTTCTCTTCTAGGCGTCAACACGCACGCGCGCACGGTTACGCTAACCTGAGCGGTCAGGTGCGTTCGTGTGTTCCAGTTTTTATTGCCCGTTTTAATCGAAACCATAAGGACAGTGAAGTGCCCGCGGGAAGATGGCAGGGACAAAGCAGACGCTCGGAAATGAGCCAATGCGTCCCTGGGCCGGACTTGGCCGGCTTTCTGGCTGCCCCAACCTTCCCTCCCCGGTCCGCATCCTGTCCCTCCTCCCCGGTTCGGCGCCCTGCGTCTTCTCCGTCGGAGCCGAGTAAGTAAGTGAGTGGTGGGTTCCCGTGGCAACGCTAAGGGTAAGGTGAGCTGGGTCCATCTCGGCTGGCGCCGACAGCCCCACTGTGACCGAGCGTCGCCACGCTGGCGCCGAGACGGCGTGCCCTGGCAGTCCCGCTCTCTCCATCCCTGACCCTCGCCCACGCGGCTTCCCCCGCCGCCGACCGACCGACAACGGCGAAAGCGCGCAGGGCCATGAATAAGAATGCGATGCAACTTTGGCAGCGACCAATATCCTCGCTCGCGGATCGAGGAGCCGCCAAACTTGGGAGGCGCTGCTCTTGCGCTGCTGCCCGTTTTCCACCGACTTTTATTTCGTGTGAACTGGCTTCGTGTTTGTTTGTTGTTGCGTTTTTGCCAGTGAGAATCACTTTCTCTTTCTTTTTTTTTTCTTTTTTGTGCCGTTTGTGTTCGCCTCTGCTGTGCCGCGCAGGTTTTCTCGTTCTTCGCACGTAACGGCTGACTTGCGCTTTTTTGCTCTTCAGCTTTTGTGATCTTTGTTGTCTAGACGCATCGGTTTTGCTTGTTTGACTTTCGAGATGTTTGTGTGTGGGTGGGTGTTTATGTGTATGCTTAAGCTGCGCGTAGTATGCAAGAAAGTTTGGCTTCGAGAAATGCCCCCCCCCCCCCCCCCCTTTATGGAAAGGGATGTCGAGATAGAAGTTTATGCCCGCCCCTAACCTTGTCCTGTCAATTTGCTAATCTCAATAATTTGAACTTGTTAATGCTTTTCTTGGTTTCAATTAATGTTTCTAGAATGAGTGTTTAAATAACGCGGTTTTTATTCCTCTATTTCCGTCTTGTGCGATTACTGACCGAAATTTCAGGAATGTTGCACTGAAACGCTTCGTTTATTTTTGGCGTGTTCCTTACAACTTTTTGCTCAGATTTGTACGCCTGTATTTTGCATACAGAATACGGAGGTAGTGACGACCAGACCCGTGATAACTTCTGGCATAATTGTCCATTCATAACATACCGACGATCTTCCAATAACTACGGAGCGCTGAACAATTGTTAAATCCATGAATAGGACATTGGATTCTGAGCAAACAATATACTGTAAACGATCTTTTGCAAACACCTCATTTCCGCGAAGTTCGTGAAAAATATCGCGAAAACTTATAGCGAGTTCGTTTCACGGCACTCGTGCCCACGCGTGCCCACTCGCAGCGTGGAACGGGTTCGTTTCGGCCGGCGCTTCACGAGTGGTTGCACTCTCCGAGTTCGTTTCAGCGCTGACACCCCACGCGTGCATGCACTCGCTGCACCGAGAAAATCGGGAGTGCGCCAAAATGCAATCCCGTCATGCCTCGCTCCGGTCGAGCCGGCGAGGAGCGGGAGGCTGGAGCAGACGACAAGGGTTCGTCTGCTACGATGTGTCGCGGAACCGAACGGGAAAAAAAGTAGATTTTCTCATAGATATCGCGTCCCGCGGGCCATGAAATCAAACGAGAGCTTGAATTGTGAGCGTCTGCTATTTCCCGAAGGAAGCAATTGACAACCCGTGATTTATTTGCAGGTTTTAAATCGCTCTGTTGCCGCAGAAACGCTGAAATATACCAGTGTGTAAAGAAATGCTCAGAACAAACGCAACAGCGGCCCCCGAGATGTCTATCACCATCCGTGTGCGAGTGAAAAATTTAACATTTTTCGACAAAACTCCCTTAGCAGAAACCTCTGACAGCCCAATGAGCATCAGAGAAAGCTAAAGATGGAGACCTTATCCGAGGATTGGGCAACATCATCATGTTTAACATTTACCTACGTCAGCTAACTTACCCCGTCGTATTTTGTTCGAGAAAGCTCTCATTCTCGACGCCCTCGCCAAGGCTAATATCTAATCCTGACGATCCAAATCGGAAGTCCCAGTTTTGCTGGATATTCCAACAGGATAGTTTTAAGCCGTACCCTTTCAGTGGTTCACGAATAATACCATGCTCAAACGGATCAAGCTTCTGCTCGGACAGCATCATCAGTTTTCTTCCGTGTAAACGGTTATAAGAATTGAAAGATCGCAACCAGCTGCTTTGTAGACAGCTGGTTGCGGAAATTTACGCCGTTTGTAATTATCTCTGCGGCAGCCTAGCTAAAACACTATAAACTACAGGTTGCAGCGACCAACGTTTGTAGATAAACGTTGGCAGCGACTGCATTCTCGCGTTCCCACGCATCACTACGAACAGAAAGGCGCTAGTTTCGGTTTGAAGTCGGTACCTTTTCTACAACATAGATGGCGGCAGCGTCAGTCTTCTGCACTCGGTGCATTTGGCGAGTTCGTTTGAGTCCAGTTTTCCGTGCAACACTCTGTGAGTGCGATGCATTCTGGGAGAGAACTCGAACGGTGCCAGTGCGTGTGAAACGAACTCGCTATTAATTACGTGAAAATCAGCCCGTGGTAACGAATACATAGCAGAACAGTTTCAATCGCGGCATGTGGCCTCGAAATACTCCCGAATCCCGCAATTCGCTTAATATTGATGCGGCAAAAATGAAGTCGTTTAAAGTGTTTTTAGAGCGCAGCTCTTAGGCGCCCGTTCCCGGCTTGAGCGGCGTCGCCGTCGGCGTCGGCGTTGCCGTTGCCGTCGGCGTAACCGCGCGTAACCCTCGTAACCCTCGTGAGGATTACGAGGGTTACGATGGTTACTCTCACGAGGGTTACGAGAATCACGAGGGTTACCCTCGTGAGAGTAACCCTGGTAACCCTTGTAACACTCAAAAGGGTTATCCTCACGACGGCCACGAGAAGAGTTACCTTCACGAGGGTCACGAGGGTTACGAGAGTTACCCTCACGAGGGTCACAAAGGTTACCCTTTCAAGGGTTACTAGGGTCACCCTCTTGAGGGTTACCCTCAAGAGGGTCACGAGGGTTACCCCCTGAGGTCACGTGAACCCCCTCCGGAGGTCACGTGACCTAAGGGAGTCGCCTATCCCTCAGTACCCTTCCATCCTCCTCCCCAAGAGCTGCGCTCTAATCCGGCGTTACGGGGAGTTGTAAACGGCTTTCTTTTTTTTTTCTTTATTAAAAAACGACTCCTGCCTTCTTATTAAAATTAAAAAAAAAAAAATTAGTAGACGTAGTTGTTTAGTAATATGACTCCAGCTTTTGTTACTTAGTAATCTCTCCAGGCACTGCAACTTTGACCTTTAAATCACGGCATACTTTTTTCACAGGCATGCGAGTTCTACAACTTTTAAACCCTAAAGTGTCACCGTTATCCACAATTTAGAATCGTATTAACGGTTACACTTACTTTTTCCTGGCGTCAAGGTGGGGGGATATTTCTGAATGGCTCACTGAGCCTGAAACTTTTTTTTTTATCTCTTTTGACAAATTGTTTTTGAAAGATACATAATTTTCGAATTTTATTAAAAATCATATAAATATAAAAGCGAAAATGTTTTATTTGCTACCGAAGTTGGAGGCTCGGGAGCAGTGTTAAAAACTCAAATCCAGTCGCGCGGTAATTTTTTGGGGGCAAAATGTGTAACTCGAGAAAATTTCTGGTTTCCGAAATACTGAAGTTGAGGCTTGGGCCAGTTGTTACATACTTCGGAATTAAAAACAGCGCGAAAAGACGAGGACCAGACACAGAAGTGACACGAACTTAGCGCAGTCCGTGTCACTTCTTTGTCTGGTCCTCGATTTTTCGCGCTGTTTCTAATTCCTAAGTACAAAGTAATTTTCAAGATTTTATGAAAATTTGGCCCGTTAATACGCGATATCTTGAATCTCTCAAGATCTTTACAATCACAAAATATCGCATCGTTCACTCGAGCGAAGTTTATCGTGTCTACCGGAGATTTATTGCGTCAGGTAGAAAGTTGTGTCTCGTTCCGGTTAGATTTCTGTCGCAAACCTAAGTCGCCAGCCGCATGCCCTCATGCAGGGTGCATAATTGAGATAGACAAACCTGATTGTACACAGGGAGAATCTGACTCATTGCACTTGGTGAGGGCGATCACTGTTGAGCCATGGGATAACAGTGTTGTACCTTATTTTGACGCCTTTTTTTATGTCCGGATTCGCGTCGGAAAGACACTGCTGTGCGTGTTTAGCCTTTTTATTTTTTTGGAACTTGTTTGCTCTCTTTTGTTAATACATTCCTGCTGGACATCGCTGTGAGTGCTCACCACTATGGAACTGAAATGAAGAAAACAATCGACGGAAACGGAACAAGCTTTCAGACAGGATGCGGTGAACTCCCCGTCGTGTGCCCGTATCGAGCGACGGAGTAAACCGAACCCATTACGCCCACGGCCCGTCCGCACGCCGAGCCGTCCCGCTGAGCCGTCCCGCAGCAGTCATTCCGCCACCCGATGCTGCCATCTGTGAACGGCTGGGCGCACCAGTCAGGCTTAAAAGAAAGCGTGACACTTTTTTTTTTCTTTCTCTCGAACGTGGAGGGGTGTCTATCTCAAGTGTGCATGTGTGTAGCAACAAGTAATGCCATAATGTTTCACTGGTTACTTTCTTTTCTGTGATGAAGTAATACATTGTTTCTTCGAGGAGACGTGAGCGAGTAATGTATTTTTGTCTCAGGTTCATGAAGTAAATAAGGTGTAACGAGAATTAGTTGTTTACTTTATAAGGTACACACGGGTCCACTTTTGAGCCAATAATACGTTACCCCCCCCCCCCCCCCCCGCCTTTTTTTCGCTTCCCTTTTAGTCGATATTAGTACCCATAAACGTATTAATAGAAATGAGCATCCGGGATTTGCACCGAATTACGAAAAAAGTTACTTCTAACTATCATATATCACTTGTAATTTATTTTCCCCTAGATATCTACCGTTGGGGGAGTTCGGTTTCGGAGAATCTAAGCTTTTCAGGGGTTTGTCTCGCAAACCTAAATTTACAAGTAAGCATGTTAACTTTTCCGCTCTTTTTTTCATCTTCAAACTGATGTATCAGCGGCCAAAAATTTCGCTTTACCAAACAAGTCGAGTAAAAGTCGGCCTTAAAGGGCCAGACAGTGAACCTTATCTCTGGCCCACACGTTTTCTTTGTCTACAGCGTGGTGTAATCTTGGTCTGTGTGTTTACACAGGCAGCACGCTCGGAAAGAAACCCTTCCAGCGCACTGTATTTCTACTCATCCGGACAAAGAAATAACGGAGGTATCGTACACGCGTAGAATTGTCTCATCTGTGAGTGGGGAGCTCGACAGTGGAAAAGTATAGACATTCGTGCTATTAAAAAAACACACACACACACATAACTTTAACAAAAGTGTGGACGGGTATACCCGGAGACCGCTCATATAATCTTGAGGAAAAACAAATACTCGGCGCGGGAGCCTCGTGAGTCGAGATAGAATATTATAACGGCACCCAATATGAAAGCGACGGAGAAACTTGGCAGCATAAATTGGTGTTTTTTCGAGCGACTTTGAAAATAAAGTAAAAACAATGGTGAAACTAGAATGCGGATCCACCGAGCTGTGGGCTGCATATAGGAAGACCAGGCCTTAAGCTCGGTGCACGCGTTCGCCGCTGTTCGCGCGATTCACATTTGGAAAGCTTGCATGCATCATGGTACGGCAGATGTATATATATTTCAGAACAACGACACACACACACACACACACACACACACACAAAAGAAACAGCTCCACGATGAAACGGATATTATGTAAACAAACAAACAGCAACAAGTACACAGCTATCGACAACAGAAACAAACCTCGACGAAATGAGGAGAGAGTGAGAAAAACAAACAGAAACAGCGCGAAAGCACTGAATCTCTTTCCCCACTCTTTCGATCAAATTACACGAAGATTGCGGCTCTTCGTGAAAAATTCAGATGCCGTTGAAAAAACAGCGGAGCGTTTTAGATATGTTGCTGGAAAAGAAGCAAACAAATTATTGTGAAGCGCTTCGAGCATCCCCACCAAATATAACGAGAGCGCCGGCTTCCATTTTGTCTTGCGGAGGGCTTCTCAGCTCCTAGGTGTATCCAGAATCTGCATAGACGACACTAAATAGATGCGCGCCAATGATGGACCTTCTCCCTTTTCGTATTTTCTTTTTTTAAAAGGAGGGGGGGGGGGGGGGGGGGGGGGAGGCACGTTCCGTGGTTACTTTGTTTACTTGTTTACGCTTGACAAACTGGATTTAAAGGAAATTGTTCAACGATAATACGGCGCTTCGTAATGCGAGTTAGCTCGGTGACGAGAGGATGCGACGATCCCGTATGCTATGATGCGTTTGTCGGGATGACAGTGCAACGAGAAGATACGAATATAAATGGTATATTTTGATCAACGAAGTATTTTGTCGCACACCCTCGATCGCCGACAGAACATGTTCAGAGATTACATTTCTCCCGGTTTGAGAAAGTTATAAAGTTTTAAGTGCTCGGTGATCAACAGAACATTATGATATGTTACAAATAGGGACACAACTTAAAAAAGAGATATAAACAACTTAAAAAAGGGATATAAAAATGCAAAAAAAAAAAATGAAACCTGGTATTAGGCATTTCAACTCCCCGTAGCCCTCAGATTAGCTTACGTGTTCATTTCTTTGATTGTATTAGAGGTGTACCTCACTCAGGAATCTACAGATATCACGATCTAACCCTTGCACTCTTGACTCGAACCTGTTCTCATTCAATAATTTGATTACGTGAAATTAGGTTGGTTTCGTTGCGTGTAATTTTGTTATAGACATAATATATCACGATACTATTAATGATTACTCAATGTATTCACTCATGTCAGATAATATTTTGTAGTGTTACCAAGTGCTAAAACAAACGATCCCTCTTCTCTTTTCAACTTTTCTTGTGTATCCTATAAAGTTACAGATTTTTGTCGCCATTTGAAAGTACTATCCACGCTGTTCCAATTCTGTTTGGTATTGGAGGGGTCAGGGCCTATTGCAGGGGTAGCCAGGCGGAGATGGTAAAGAGCCATATAAGGGAAGCATTATGAGTGGGGAGCCGCAATAAAATTGTGGCGTGGCACTTCTTAATTATTTGTTTTTTCTTCTGAGTTGGTAACCGCGGCGATGCTCGGTATCTTTCTATATTGTGATTCCACATTCGTAATACAACGACTTTAATCGATGTTCGATGACACAAAGCTAACAAAACACGAGCTACCTTTTATATTTATATGTCTTTCCTTTTGATCATTGATCTCGTAAAAAGCGGGGGGGGGGGGGTGGAAGGGGAGGGGGGCGCAGGGGCACAGGCAGGTTTTCTTGAGAGCCACGGACGCACTTGGGTGCACGAAGAGCCGCATGAAGCTCGCGAGCCGCGGTTGGCCGGCCCTGGCGTATTTTATCGGTTCTCTCATTTTTATAGATGGTCCCCTTTCCGTTTACTTCCATCCAGACTTGTACACGTTACTGAAAAAAAGTAACTGATTACAATTACAATTACTACAGTCAAAAAAGTAACCGATTACCGTTACTGATTACTGCCTCCCAGAAGTAATTGAACAATTACTGCAAAGTAATTGATTACTTTTCAAGTTACTTTCACGTTACTTCTTATTGCGATGACAGAAATACACAAATACACAGTAAAATATTGCGTACACAATTTTGTTTGGTTATTGTTCCTTTTTTTGTTTTCAGACCCGGACCTTGTCGTGTAGCTGACGCGTCGACCTAAGGAACAAAGCCCACTAAAAAGTCAATAGCGAGTTCCCGCTTCCCGTCGACTTTATCAGCAATCTGCAACGAGATCCGGAACTCCCCAGCCAAGGCTGGTGGCGCGCTTGTAGAAGAGCGTGGCGCAAAAGAAAAAAAGATTTGCCGACTAATCCTAGTTTTATTTTTTTCAGATGTTAAAAAAATGTCAATCATTTTTGCTCCATGGCTGAGTGACTATGTTGATTTTTGTGAGAAAAAAAAATTGTGGAATGAAAAATGTAATTGGTAATTGTGTAATTGATTTTGTAATTGATTACAGAAAAAAAGTAATTGAATTACTCCGAGCGTTACAGCTTGACAAATGTAATTGAAGCGTTACAAAATTACACTTAACTGTAATTGATTACAAGTAATCAATTACTTGTAACGCGTTACGTACAAGTCTGCTTCCATCACATACACACATATAGACGCCCTTGCAGACGTACACGCGCACACACCAAAATTACACGAGTACACTTAAGGCTGCTTGCGCTTTAGAAGGCGAAGGCCAGTCAAGGACGACGTCTAGGGCGACTTCTAGGACGACCTCTAAGACGACCTTAAGAACGACGTCGAGAACTACGTCTAGGACGACCTCTAGGACGACGTCATGAACGACGTTTAGGGCGACTTTTAGGACGACGTCAAGAACAACGTCTAGGACGATTTCTAGGACGACTTTAAGGACGACGTCTACGACAACGTCGAGAACGATGCTGAGAGAACGACGCCTTCGACGACGCCGAGAGGAGGACACTTAAAAAGGTTGTGGCGTATTTGCGTGGTCAGCCACGTTTACCTGCGAACGCCGCCGTAGATGTACACGCTGCTGCCAACGTCGAGGCCGTAGACACAGACGCGGTCGCCTCACAGTCCATCGCACGAAATACACAACGAGTACAGATGAAGTCCGAAGCGCACCTTTAGCACACGGCGCTCCGGCGGTGACATCACGCTGATGACGTATGATGACGCTTGATGACGTATTTGTATGGCCATTTTTTCGGGCACAACGCCGACTATGACGCTTATTTTTCACATACTGTGACAAGTGAGGTCGTCCTACAGGTTTAGGACGACTTATAGGACTACCGCAAGGACGATACCAAGGTCAGCGTCGTCCTTCAGCATATGATAGAGCGGCGTGTGCCGCGCTATCGCTTTTTTATGGCCATTTACTCCGATTTGTCCCTCAATGGGACAAGTAAGGCTTTCGCATTAATAATGCACAAACATGCGAGCACACACAGAAACACGCACACACGCGTGCTGACACCAAAGCAGGGGTCACACTGCGCATACATCATATACAAGCGACACGCTGTTTGCTTCAGCCATGATGACAGAACCGTCTGCGGACGTGCCTCAAGCATGTTCGAAGCAGGTTCGCTTCATATACATGCGTGTGCTTCGAACATTTCTGCAGACAGGTTTTGAAAGACCAATGTGTCAGGATTGTAATACGAGGAAGAAACACGCGTCAGACACTGTCTTTAGGCTGTCTCTTGTACGATATATGAGCACTTTGACCGCGGCTTTACACCCGATCACGCTCGTATACACGGAGCACAAAAACACTTACAGAAACACGAACCTACGAATAAGGAACAAAGTAAACGAGGATGCGAACTCGATCGCACCCACGCGAACATGCAAGCAGAAACGCGCCGAGATGGAACACGCGAATACGAACACGCAAACTAGAACGCACTCGCTTCAAGAAACGCGCACGAACGCAGAGTCGAGCACATACAGGGCCGAGAAAAGAGCCCCGTGTTTCGACCCGCGTAACTAAACTATGCATCCCAGAAAGCTGAAACTCCGCGAGAATGTGAAGCTAATGCTGCTAAGATAAAACACGAAGGCGTGAAACTACAAAGTGTCCCCCCCCCCCCTCCCCCCCCCCCCCCCCCCACACACACACAAAAAAACATTTTTTTTTTTTTTTTTTTAGCGCAAAAATTAACTACGCATCGCTGAAGGCACATCCTCCGCCCGAAGGTAGCGCTAGAGGTCGCAACCAGATGCCAAAGTTTCAGCGCAAACCGATATTTTACTCAAAAGTTGTAAACGGTTTTCTGAAAATGTCAATGGGGAAATGGTGGCCGACGGAGTTCTCGAATACATGGTGCTCTATGGCGCCAGAAATCAAAAACGGGGAAAAATAGGTCCCATTTTCGCTTTGAAATTTTTAGAAAATCACTTATTACTTTAGAATAAGATATCCGGTCGTGCTGAAACTTTGGCATCTGGTTTGGACCTCTGGCGCTTCCCTTCGACGGAGAATGACCGTTCGGCCATGCGCAGTTTATTGTTGCGGAGAAAAGAACCTCTAAATTGTTTCTGAAACCCCCTGTATTACTTTACCCAGATCAAAATAAAATTGTGAGATATGAAATTTATCGATGAGCTGACGTCCACCTAAGCCTAATGTTTTCTCGATAAGAAATGATATTGTGGGCGCCTGTAGAACCTATTTCAATGAGAAAAGCTTGATAGCGTGAAAGGAAACAATGTTCTTGTTGACGAGAGTTTTTCACTGATATAGCTCCCATGTGTCTACCATGTCTTCTTTTTTCATTTTTGTTTCTACAATATTACGCTTAGTTGGATTTCGGCTTAGAAAGAAATTTTGTAATTCTCAGTTATCATCCAAGTAAGGTCATGCTCTCAAACTTTCGTGTTCTATCTCAACTGCCATCGTTATATAATCATGAGGTTTGAGCTTTCTACAAAGCATAGTCCATTACGCGGTTCTCTTTTCTCAGGAACGCCTCGTACAGCCTATTTACACGGTTCTCTTTTTCTTCTTTTTTTGTTTCAGGAACGCCTGGTGCATTCGAACAGATGCTCAGGTCTCCAGGTACACGCACACATGCACATGCAGTAATATGCACATATATACACGCAATGATGTGGCGGGTTCGAATCCCGGCCAAGGTGCCCGCAATCTGACGGAGGCTTATTGCGGAGGAGGCGCCGTGTAACCGAGCTTTCGGTTGCACTTCAAAAGATCCCCAGGTGGTCCAAATTGATCCTCAGTCCTCCGCTGGGGCGTGCCAGATGCCCGTCGTTGGTTTGGCACGTAAAACTCCCAAATTTGACTTTTTGACACGCAATAATATCATACACAAACCCGTGCACTTTTAGAATTATTTGAAACTTTCAAATTCTACCCTCGTGTTCCCAGGTTGGTTTACGCGAATCATCGTCGTCTATTTTCAAGAAATTCTCACAAGTTGGGATAACTGTGAAACTCTCGTCAACGAAAAGCATAATTATTTCAAATATATGCCTTTAAGTTGTTTAAAATAAAAACACAAAAAGATTAGTTTTTATATCGACGCGATGTTCTATTGACAACTTTAGTGCTAATGTATTGAAAAAAAAAAAAAAGAACAATTGGCGCTTATATTTTAGACCCTCGAACGAGTAATCATAAAACGAAGTCTAATCCATTCTTTCGGCGCGCCGTCGTACGTTCACTCCGCGTAGCGAAGCACGCTTATTGCCGACAAATCCGCGCTCATAAATATGCCTAGCTTTCTAATCCTTTTAGGCCTTATCGGCGTTTTCCCATAAACACGCCACTCCACCATCGCAGAATTTTCACAGTGCACCTTATTGCGGACAAGATAAAATTAAACTTTTTTTTTACACGATTAGGGAAAGCTTTCTCCGCGACTGATATGCGAGCTACCACTTTGGGCAATTAGGTCCTTTAAAAAAGAATGAGTGTACCGCGCAGCACGGATTCTCCATCTTCAGTCAGTGCGAAGGCAGCAAGGACCACCTCCCTCGTCTACATTTACTACGAGTGAGCGAACCCTGTATATTACTGCTCGGTTTCGAAAACGGATTTTCAATTTTCCCCTTATCCTCATTACCCTTTCAAATATCCGCGGGATTCTGCCTCCGAGGACCGTTATTTAAATTCGGCAACCGAAGGCGCGTCCTCCCGAAACGCTTGTTCATAAAAAGCAGTTTTTAATGTTTCCCAGTCAAACGCAGCCGACCCACTTGGGTGGACCTCGTCCGATGTATAATAGATTGTAAATCTATTTGACGGCACACACTTTGCATAAAATAATTTTTTATTATCTTTTTTACAGTCCAGTCTGTGTTTTGTAAGTATCAACAGGATTTGTAGACTCGTCTGTCACCTTCATCATAGCGTACTTGCCCCTTTATTTGGTTTCAAAATGATTAGTAACTCATTTGGTACTTTTTCTTTTTTTGCTTTGCAGGAGGGGGAGCGAGGGCAAGGAGAAATACGACAGTTTAGGCAGTTTTGGCTTTCGGCTTGATGTACATGAAAGCAAGCGTCGGGATTTTGCTCCAACTTCATCACGTTACGTTCCAACATTATCGAATGTCGATAGAGCGTCAGTCAATGGAACTCGAAGTTTCGTCGTGTGTTGCACCGGATAGTTGTAAGAAGCTCGATTCATATTTCTCTCTTCCAGGGTAATTAGAATCGACGCTTCAAAAGAAAGCACGTCATTTTGCGGAACTGCAGTGGACAGTGCACCTTCAGCTTTTTGTGTCCTTTTCACGTCAGTATGAAGGATTATAGATAAGAAAGAAACTCGTTTAAAGTTAATAAAAGGCTATATGCGTGCACCTAGACCCGCGTTCCTTTCCCTTCACGTGCCCGGTCTGACAGGAAATCGGCAAAAGCGTCAAGCTCCTTAATTTATCGAGAACGCAAGGCGGACAGGGAACAATATTGGTGTCGACCATAATATTTTTGTTTTGTTTTGTTTTATACAATGCGTGAATTATTCGTGATTATCCTCTCAGGTGCCATGAAGCTTTGCTTCTTGTGTGTGTGTACGCTTTTCTACAGGCGTACGTAGCTGGGTGCATGCGTATATCTGAGAGTGCGTGCGTGCACGAGAGGAGACGTTTTATGGTGAGATGAATAAACCACACATTGTGAGCAATCATTGCATCTTAAAGACCTTTAGGTCCTTAAACCACACATTGTGAGCAATCATTTCACTTAAAAATCTATAGATCTTTAAGTGTAGACACTCGAGAGGACATAAACTTGCCCGTGAAGTTCTTGAATTTATATAATTTTTCTCTTTATTGTTGTGTAGTGTATTTCCATCGAGATGAATTAATCAGTCGCTTTGGAATTTCTCAGGCTACTCGTTCCTACGTGCTGTAAAGAGAAATCGATTTTATTGAGCGTGCATCTTTGGCCTGCCGGACTCCATCAAAACGCATCGTATCTCAGAAGTTGCATTTAGAAACGCACATTTTCAACGCATGCTCGATACTCAATACTTTCTCCGTTCTGATAAAATTGCGTATTTTCTCTAACCCCCCATTTTTTAGCGACGTTATCCAGGCGAGCGGAGTTTCTATTTTGCTGCAGCCCCAGCACACCTGTAGAGCACGTGGATTTGTAAGCCGTGATATGCATGGCTTGCACATGCTGGTTGTCATTTCTATTTGTTCTTGCCGAGAATAACCAGTTTGATAGCGGGACGTATATGCATTAGAAGGTGCGCACTCGGCAGGAGTGGCCGCTGTTGTGACGTTAGTGCGAGCCATGTATTCGCTAGCGCTCTGGTGCGAAGCTGCTTGCACGAGCGCGTTGCTTTGTTTGGCACAAATGAAACAACACGCTCGTGCAAGTAGCTTTATTAGAGTAAATTTTAGTGCTGCAGAAACTACGCTATCCTTGAAAACATCGCCCAAAAACGTTAAAGCTTAATATAGGCATTAGTAGTACAGCTCTTCCAATCTGTCACTATCTTCTTCCATCTGCAGGCGCAAAACTTGGAAGAAAACCTGCCGACAATACAACCGTAATAATATTTTAGCGTCCACTGGGCCAAGGCTACAGGCTCGCGAGGCCAGGAAAGTATTTCCTTGACCAGCGTACCCGAAGAGTATTTTACTCATCCAAACCTTCTCGGAAGACGACCCAGCACGTCGAAGAAACGGCCAGACTGAGTTCGAACGCCACCAACGCTCTCTCCGTTTCGCCCATTGAGCGCACAAGGTGCTTCGGCCCCAACAACAGACCGGTTTGATGCGTCCGCACACGCCCACACTCTCGCAAGGAATCGCGCACAAAGGGATACAACACAGCCCCGCGTCCACTTGGCGAGTCACCGTGAACACTTCATCGAGAGAGTCAGGTCGCACTTTTCCCTCATCTTCAATGGTCCTCACGCAACGGACGCGTAAAACCGAGGCACCTCGCCGTTAAACCGGGGACTCGGGCGCCTGGGGGATTGGGAGCACCGAAATCGGAGCCGCATTTCAAGCAGGTTGGGGAGGAATGTCTCCGTTCTCCCCGCTCACCTCCACTTGAACCAGCTACGACAATGGACTTACCGATGGGGCTCCTCCTTCCCTGTTGGCCCAGGGACACAGGGATTAAGGCGTTTCTATTCGTGTCGTTCGGTTCAGGCGAGAGAGTGCCCTTCGTTCGATGCCTCTGCCCGTAACATCGGATGTCGCTTTTGCGGGATGGGTTGTGGGTTTGGAACTTTTCGTGATTAGTAGAAGCGGAATGAACTCCAGAGAGATCTATATCTGATCTAGCAGTTGGCGTGTAGGCACATAACACAGTACCTACTACCATTATTTATGAGAGTGAAGTTATTTTCTGTTTTACTTCTTCCAACAACGAAAATATTCAAAACCTGAAAAGGAAGAAAAAAAAAAAACACATTTTGTTGGGGATTTTTTTTTTATTAATTTCTGGAATTTCCAGGTACGTAAATTCAATTTTCCGATATTCTAGAAAACAAGTCATGCTTTGAACAGTGCTGAATTACACTAGAGCTGAAGAGGTTCCTGTGACTCGTGTAGAGGCCCGCTCAGCTGGGTTGTAATAAGCAACATAAAATCCTCCGATAGGAATAACCCAATAATATTGTTTTCTCTTAGTGATACTGCAATCTCACAACAACGTTATGGCATTTGCGGAATTGTACCGGTCTCCATGACTAGTGTAAAGAGTGCTGAAAAATGTTGTTTTCAAGGAGTGCGCCATAACAAATATTTCTGGATTCCAAGCGCGACAAGACTATCTATCAGTCGTCGTCGTCAGCGTTTTCCTTTTGTCGGTAGATCAATATAAAACAAAACGTAACTTTGAGCTCAAATGGTGCATGTTTTGAACGAATCGCATCGCATCCCATGTCAACGCCTGCTCAAACATCCGCATTATTTTAAGCACACTTCAGTAGGTACGGTGATCGACCACAAAACCAACCGTCCCTTCGCTCTCCCATTCCTTTATTGCTGCATTCATTCTTTCTCCCTGAAACTCCCTGACACAAATGATGCGACCGAAAAAAAAAACGCTTACTCTCATCGATGGATGGTCGCATACTCGCGCAAATATGAAACTCATCCGCCGAGAATATGTGTAAGCAATCACACACAAAAGAAAAGCTTCCCTCCTTCTAATTCTTCTCCCACCCAACGCATAAAGTCGCACAGACCTGAGAGGGGAAGGAGGAAACACGAGCTGCGATTTGTCTTTTCCTGTTTTTGGCCCCGTTCAATATTACGTAATGTATCGTCATCTGCATAGAAAATGAAAGTGATGCGCCGAGAGTTTTTGACATGACGGAATATCCCTGCCCCTAATATTCTCTTTAAGGACGTTCCCGATCCCTGGGAAGGGAGCCCAAGAAAGAAAAAAACGAAACTAAGATAAACAAGAGCCCCCCTCCCCCCTCGCAAACGCGCATTTTTTACCATACATCAATTTAACCCACTCTCTGCCCGTACTTTCTGCTCATTGAGAAACTAGTGAGGCGTTCCTTGAAAAGACAAATTTTCGACCATGATATATTGGAGCGTCTTTTAGCTCTCCACCGCGCGAGTGGTGGTGCGGAGAGTTTATAGTTTTATCCCGTGAGCCTATATGAGTAGAGCGCAAAAGCACAAGTGTGCGATGCGTGTTCCTTCCTTCGGCCGTCCAAGAAGTTCCTTACTTCAAACACGAGCAGCTTCTTTCCCTATCCGGTGATCTACTTGCGCTCTCGAGCGATGAGCAGAAAACGTTCTGCGCCTTATCAAATTCTGCCTTTACCATTACCGAAAAAAAAAGGCAAAAAGAGAGAGTCGACATTTTAGTAATGTTTGTTTTCAAAAGTCCGTGGTGAAGATTGTCGGAAATTTCTAATAATCCTTGCTTGCCCCTCAGTGTAGGCGCAGTTCTTAATGCAGTTAATGAAGCTGCCATAACTGGTAAGCATCATATCAAAAGCAGAACCAGCAACAACAAACAAAAATCTCGAGAAAATCGAAGGTCTATTACAGAAAGCGAGAGTGGAACATATCGACTAGCCTGCATAAATAAAGCAATGTAGACTACTTCCGTCTTCTCGAGTAAACTTGACAAGTGTCGACGGGGTTGGGGAATTTTATTATTTGTTTGGCTTTCGTCTAACGAGGCGATTTCGAATCAAGGCACATCGAAAGCAAAAGGGAACGTTTCAAGATACTCAGCTTTCTGGGGCATCCGCTTGTGCGCCTTGCAGATTCTGGCTCGATCGGATTAGGACGGTATTAAACATCGCTGCTCGCTGGCTTAAAACACGGGGTTTAGTTCCATATTTTAAGTCGCTTGCAATATAATTTAAAATTCTATTATTTTATTATTAAAGTTTTTTTTTTTACTTTTGGCAGTTTGCTTGGAGTCGGTGATTGAAACCACTTCAGCGAAATTCTATTTCACGAACGATCAGAACCAAATTTCACGCCGCCTCATATACTCTAATATATTCTTAAGAACGGAAGAATTGTGAGATTATATTCAACACGTACAAATCATTTTGTAATTTCGGGCAGCAACTCAGCACACTTTCTAGCGTTCGACTGCATTTCGCCAGGTTTCAAAGCCTCATCTCCGACTCCCCTTCTTCATTGCCAATAAGCGATTGTCCAGTATGCCGCGCAAGTACTAAATTCGGGTTGGCAGTTTGTGTCACATAGCTACTGCGACGCAAAAAAGACGGCGGGCTTTTCTTCAGGTTATCTATCTTCTACCACAGCAGCACAACAGGTGCATAAGAAGCGGGAAAAAGGCTTGTTTTCAATCAGTCTATCTTCAGCGTTAGCGTGCACCGCCCTCTGTGCTGCGGAGTGCTTCACATCAAGCTCTATAATTAAACCTTTCTGCGCAGCGGACACATATGCGAATGAATTATGCTCCCACCTAGAGGTGTCGGGGGAATGGGGGCCAGATGGTCTGTAGAGTGCCCTAGCAGACGGATGGTGGCTCTTGCATGTGCGGAGGTTGTGAGTCAGTGAAGTCGGGCGTGGTTGTGGTTTTCTATCCGCTAATCAAGGAAGTTGAAACGAAACGTCTTTTCTATCTTAAAATAAGGAGTGTAGGAAGAGACTTGGAGGACCGTGCGGGTGCTCTTGCGAAGAGCCACCTCTGGGGGCCGGAGTTGCGTGGCCATGAGGTTCTAGTAGGGGAGTGCGTACATAACGCGCGAGTAGACCACGGCCTCGATTACCTTGCGCAGCTCTTGTTCCTTGACGCCTTGGCTTTGCCGGGTGATGCGCCTGATCATCTGGTGCACTTGCTCCATCTGTTTGACGATCTGAGGAGTCCACACCGTGCTGCGGCCGTCCTGCTGAAAGACGAAGCCCAGGACCTCGATTTGGGGGCATCGAAGAATGGGGAGCCGTTGATCTGGAGCTTGATGAGGTCTCGATAGGCTTGGGCGGTTTTGCGCGGGTCGTTTTTAACTCCAACGTATTCCGTTTGTTGGGCGAGCGGGTGGGGACGATGGTCTGGGCGTGGACGTGAACTACGCCGAGACACTTCTGCAGAGCGTCCTCCTGCTCTCCAATGTAGCCTGTGCAGCCCCAAAGGCATCATTTGCATAAATGGCGTGCTGGAGGTCTAGGATGGCGGATAGCTGGGCTGGAAAAAATTTCAGGGTAAGATTGAAGGGCGCAGCACAGTCAATCACAGACGTGCTGTGATTGAGGATTTCTCACCTCATGTGGTGGACAACGCAGCACTGCACAGGGTGCCGCAAAGATTGTCATCTGCCGTGCACAGGTACCCAACACGAACGTAGGCAACGTGGTTCTCGCAGGTGGTACGGGGGTAGCAGCAGACGACGGAGTAGCGACCCTCACTGTTACCATAATGCCTCACGCGCGCTGCTTGAGGGCGCCCCTTTCTTTCTAGAAAGGTCCTTTGAGATTTCCCCTTTTGAGTCAAAGCAGCCAGAAATGCGGCTGTTGGGCGCGAAAAGAGCGGTATATAGAGAGAGATTGACCGTACATTGGGATGTATAGGAGGCAAATAAGAAGGCGCCATTGCTGTAAAGGCGGGCTGGGCGAGTTCCAGGGCGTCATGACAAATTCCAGTGAGACCAGCCAGAAGCCGCGAATAATACCCTGGTGGTGGTCGCGAGACATAAAATTAATAAACGCGTCAGGGTAACTCTCGCTGACTGAAAATATACTGCACGTGATTTTTCGATCACGGTCTTGCAAAATAAAAATCTAGCAGATCGATCGATACAATCCGCACGCCAGGCGCCGAGGACCGGGTATCTGCTGTGCGAGTGGTCAGACCCCATCCGAGCAAAACAGAGTTCGAGCGGCACATTCAATTCTTATATTTTTTCAGACATGTACAAGTCACTCAATAAAAGTAATTAAGTCGAGTTACTGAGTATTGACGTCAAAAGTAATTTGAGTAGAGTAGAAATTACTCACATAGAAAGTAATTGAGAAAATTTCTAATTACCGTAAAAAAGTAGCTAATTACTTTTGAAGTTACTTTTATATTTTTTATGGTAAAAAGAAAGTACAGAGGTTTTGATCCGTTAACGAAATCGCGCTAGCCAAATATGAATCGGCTTCTTTTTTTTCACAGAAATGCTTTAATCGCTGGTTCTGCTTCTGCGTGCCTAATTGTTTTGTACTTTCTTGTTTGTTTGGTCCATAATCTACCGTGAATGTGTCATTTCTACTTTGAGGTTTAGCACTGTCTGAGCTTGATCTTTTAGACAGTGTTTGCTTGTTTACAGTGTTGCGTAAATACATCTAAAAAGTACTTGAAGTAAAGTACAAAGTAAATGAGAGGTTATGTAGTGCCCCTCAAACTTAAGGCCACCACTCGGTTTCGCAGATATTGATATATTGCATGCTACCCAAACATAAATTGATCACTGCAGCTGCTGGAACACCTTCCACTGGTTGGGGTTTCATCGGGGACGCAAATCTTCACCAACTAGTTCGACTGGTTCAGGAGTAGCTCAAAAAGGGAAGAAACCGGACCTCTCTCGTGGCGGCGTTAACTTTGGGGTGCACCGTATTTCACATAAAGTAGTAAGTACACCGGGTGCAATGCACTTGAAGTAACGTATATAAATACAATATATTTCGAGCTAAAGTACAAGCACTTTTAACACATCTTTCACGATGCCCTTTCATTCCCTATACAGTGTTTTTTAACTGTTATGCATTGCTCCAGCGGCAATCTGAGGGGCATAAGTTTTTTACGGAAATGGCAGCAAACATTGTATAAGAACAAGTCGCCGCAGAGTAGTTGTTTTACTCTCGCTGTCGAGCTATTGGACACAATCAACTTATAAGTCACTTATTTCCATCGGTCTTACAGCCGCCATTACTTCACTCAGAGAAATGACCAGATCACGTCTGGAAAGACCGCGTTTTCACAACCGGCATTTTTTGTTTTCAAATTTGGGGAATGTACGTTGAAGTCGGGAGTTTTACTTTCCTCGGAAAATACAAGTACATGTCTAGAAAATTTACTTCAAGTGAAGTGCATTTTTTCTAAACAGTAGTACTTTAAGTACCATGTACATGGAGTATTTACCAACACTGTTTGTTTATTATTTTTTTTATAAAAACCTTTGGGGAATTACAACAGGTGCCTAAAACGATCTTTCAATCTTTGAAGATCTGCATATTGTGAGTTTTGGGAGGAAAGGCAACGAAAAAAGGTAATCTTTGTGCTGCCCTTCAGCACGCGATTCTTCGAGTACAGCACAAACTACGGGAGCACCAGATGAGTTTCGGAGCAAGTGCTGCATTTTGTTGCCTCCTTTGAGTGAGTATGCATTGTGTGCACCTCTGGTAGTGGGCGAGAGTTTCTACGTTGGGGAGAAGCGGGGATCAGCCCTTTCTTCAAGTGGGTCAAGTCTCCTTGAGCTTCGGGACACAGAGAAACACCAATCTTCGGCGCTAATCCCGCAGTTACTCGGCCTCTCTTGCGTCGTGTCTGTTCGCTCCCCGCGCCTCGTAGCAGTGTTGTTGTAGTGGCGGGGGGGGGGAGGAGGAGGAGGAGGAGGAGGAGGAGGAGGAGGAGGAGGAGGAGGAGGAGGAGGAGGAGGGGAGGGGGGAAGGGGGGTTGTGTTTTTTTTTTTGAGGGGGGGGGGGTGTTTCGGTCTCTCCAAACCATTTTCTTCCCCCCCCCCCTTTCCTACGCCACATGCTTCCCCCTCTTTGCAAATATCAGCTGATCAGCTGATCTTTCAACATCTTATCTTCTTTGTGCAGGAATGTTTGTTGATAGGCAAAACAACCACTAAAATTCGAAAGTAACTTGTAACTTTAGTAGAAGTTACTCAAAAATATTAATTAAAGTAAACTACTAATTGCCGAAATCAAAATGTAATTGCAAGTTGCTAAACTGCTCAGAAAAGTAGTTAAACTACAGTAACTTGAGTAGAGTAGTTGAACTACGTACAAGTCTGTATTTTTTGCATGATCATAATCGAAACCTCACGAGCACCACAGTTTCAACCATGACGAGTTACTAGATTTAAGTCTTACCCGCTTAATAAAAATTTCTCTCGCTACCGCCGCTAGGATATTATTTTTGGCTTCTGGTTGGCCAAGAGAGCATGCCAAGCCCTCCATCTGCGTCTGGTACTCGCCCTGGATCTGCCCGCTCCTCCCATTTACCAAACTATTTCCATACTTCGTCTCATCCTACGATGGACTAAAGGCGAAAGCCACGGGCCGCCAGGTCCAATCACGTTCCACGCCAAACATTGACATTCTCAGCGTTGATTAGGATTGGACAAATAATGCTCCTAATCCAGAAACGTTGCGTCATTTCTATAGCTTCAACACTGCAAAGAGCCAGTACGTCGTGGCTTTCTTTGCGATGTAAAATTGTTGAGTCACTCATTGCTCCCTCCGAACCACTGTCCGCCCGCTGCCATCAGTGATCAGAGACGCGGTCACCGATACGTGCATCGAAGCGAAATACCACGCAGTGTCTAAGTAGCTCGTGATTGGATCTGGTGGTTCGTAGCTTCTGCCTTTAGTCCATCGTAGGGTGAGACGAAGTATATATACGGCTTTGGCCGCGAAGTCCGCAATGTTGCTCTCCTGCCGCGCCTATCGTCGAGGGGGGAAGCCGAACCTCCCTTGTCTAACAAATTGGTGGTCGTGAATATTCGCGCAGCGAGAGGTCGACAGTTCATCCGAACTCTTGGAGAATTTAGGCCCGTCGAGCACTCCAACAGACCCGCGTCGGGGAAATACGTTGCTTCATACCTCCGGATAATGCGGTCATGGCAGCTCCAATCGAACAGTATCCTTCCCATTGTCCATAATCAAAGATCGGCGCCTACGTTCCTTCGCGTACGTCGAACCCTACTTAGAAAATCAGATCCCCTCGTGCTTTGAACTCTGTGCAAATTGCAGTTTATTCGTTTGCAGCGCGAAATACCTAGAAGCCTAAAAAGAATGGATAGGAAACGAAGCAAAATGGCCGAAGTACGCCTGAATTCAAACGGAACCCAAAGATCAAAAGCTGCACATTTCTACTCCGCCAAACGGCGCAGAGGTGCGGCAGCAGCGCAACGACTCAATCGCTTTCATTAGGGAGGAGGAAGGCCTCCCGCGCGCCAATGCAAAAACGAAGGAGAACGCGCAAAAACCAATGCCTCGAACAGAAAGCAGTCTTTTCTCCCACCCCGGTGAAACCTCGGTCTCCCCCTCTCGCGGCGGTTTCTGCGTTGAACCGGCTGCGTGCATACCTTTAATTCCCTAATTACTGGCGTCTATCGATTTCAACTGAATGAAAGCCTAGCTTTTCGGTCCCCGTCCCCTTCCCAGCACAGTGGAAGCGGGCGCAAGCGGCAAGCGAGCAAGCAAGGAGGCTGGTAACGGGCGCTCAAGTAATAACAGTAACGTGCGGGGCCGAATTCTCTCTCTCCTCAACCTCCGTCGCCCGCCTCCACACCTCGGTACAAAAGAAAAGCGATACAACGCTTTCGAAATCTTCCGAACAAAATAATTCCGCTCACCAGGCAGTCGCGTCGGGGAATCTCCAACACCGCGCCGCCTCGTTTATAGTATACACACACACACGAAGAGAACGCTGTTATCTCTGCTCTCCCCTTTCAAGGTAATTAAATCCGCACCTTCGCTTATCGACGTTCATTCGCTCTTTGTGTATGGCCGCGCTCGTGCCTGCGAACAATATATAAGGTGATGCGGCTCCCGTATAATGCCCCGTCGTTGTTCCAACTTCCCACTCCTCGACTTTTGGAGCGGGCGCCGCGCGGCGAGGAGCTCGCTTGACGCCTTGTTCTTTCGGAGCCAAGTCGGACGGGCCTTTAGGGCCCAGGTGATTGAGGTGCTCTTGGAGGGTCGGAAAATTATACGGCACACGTGAGGAGGAGGGAGAGCTGAAAGAAAGAACGATAAGCGCGGTTGCTTTGTCTGCCAGCCCGGACTGTCTTGAGCTCGCTGGCGCCGTTGTCGCGTAAACAATGCACGTTGGCGCGTTCTACGTTTGCAACGAGGTATTCGGTCTGTTTCAATGGCTGAGCGATTCGCTGTCCGGTCTTTTCAGTTGAGTTGTTTCTCTGCCGAGGGACTCGCCGTCTCGTACCCTTTGTATAATGCCGATTGAAAAAGCGAGCTACGCGTTTGATGGATTACTTCGGCGCCTTAGGACACTTGCAAGCTTGTTAACATCGTATTGCTATGTCATTGTTCTTCCCTACATTGCCATTAAATACCAGTCTTTATGTGCTCATTTACAATTGGTCACTGGGAGTATTACTTGCAGTTCATCTGGCAGAGAAATAGCGGCAGTGAGGTTAGCCGTTTCTTTTTTGTTAATGCAAAACAAATGGCGAACCATTTAGCGGTGCAAGGTGTACTGTTTGGTTTCCTTAAATAACCGAAACTAAACTTCCAATTTAAGTTTAGTTTTTTGTTCGTGCTTGTCACTTCCTTAGACATCTCGTGCCCAGCAGGGTGAAAAGAGTAACATTATGGAAATCAGGATCTCGAGCACTTTGTTAAAGCGATCTTTATTGACGCACGACGAATGAAGGCACGGTACATTTGGCGTGTAATCTACAAATACGCACGTGTATACGTTACACCAAAAAAGTAACTAAATACCGTTACTCGTTACTGACTCTCAAAAAAAAAAAACTTGTTACTTTACCTTAATCGTAACCAGTCACTTTTCTCATTACTTTAACGACCCACAAATAATTTTGTTTTAGGGTTTATTGTTTTCTTTCCAGTAGTCGTTGCACTTAAGCAGTAGCTGCCTCTCGAAGTTTTCACCAGTTATGTTTCCCCGCTTCCTTCAGAATATATCTCCGGCGACGCTGAAGCGTCGTTCTACCGACGCGCTCGAAGGAACGGCAGTGTTGTGCTTCAGGAAGAGCTGGTGAATCTTCGGGAATTGAATTTTCATTGCGGACAGCGGGTACCCATCTGACACAAGGAAAAACCGAGGAACCAAAAGTAACAAACAGTTGACTTGTTCTGGTGGATTGTCCCCTCGACGTCCCCTAGAGTATACCCTTGTCTGGGCATAGTTTAAAACAAAACAGCGCAAAACCGAGGACAAAGTAAAATGTAACCGGCAGGACAAAGCGCTGACTCTCAACCGAAGATTTATTTATGCTAGCATCTAGTATAAATAAATCTTCAGTTCAGAGTCAACGCTGTGTCCTGTCGGTTACCTTAACTTTATCCTCGTCTTGGCGCTGCTTTGTTTTTAATTATGTCTGCATACCAACTAGCCCAAACTTCTACGTTAATCACCTAGTCAGGGATCCTCCTCTCTTTTGTTCTCGCAGCTTCTAGAGTTCGAGGTTGACAGTGGGCTCTTTGCCTTCCCATGTTGCCAACCTCAGGGTTTACGTTCGATCTGTAAACAATTCCAGAAGGTTCAACAAACGAACCTTATTGCGTTCGCTGGGTGGAGGACATTCCCAACTGTAGAGCTCGACTGACGTGCGCAGCGATAAACGTTGCTATACTGTCATACTGTTCAGTTGTTTTTCGGGTTGTCCATCTGCCTTTGTCGCAATAGACGCATACTCAAGTTAGAATTAAAACGAGGCTGTTTAAACGGTGTTGTACGCGTCACTCCTCGAAAGTAACAAAATGCCGGGGTCTCGTTACTTGGCCTTAAAAGTAACTAAATACGTTACTCGTCTCTTTTCAGAAAACAAACAAAAAAACTAAATCCGCTACTCGTTTGCCGAAAAAAGTAACTAGATAGAAGTAACTCGCTACTACTAACGCGTTACTAGTAACTTGTTACTGGAGTAACGTGGTGCTCTAAACTACCTTTATTCTACGGCTCCAGCTTTTTGAAGTTATACTTGAAGAATTGAACGAACGGCTTTTTAACCTTGCTTTCTTTTCCACTCTGGCTAAGTATCCGAAAGCTATCTATCAATATGAAATCGCTTGACTGCGCTGTTCGTTCACCTCCCCCAACCCCCGGCCCTTTTTTTTTCTTCTTTTTTTTTTATTTTCCCTTTGGTTGGGGACATCTGTTTTATACGGCAGTTCCAACAGCCATGGTGGAAGCGAGCGCTTTGCGGACTTGTCAGGTGTATACTATAATGGCACTGTGAGCAAATATGTCCGTATAGCGATGTAGGAAGCGAAATTCGAATCTGAACGCAAGGACCGCATTTTCTGAAACTGCAGGGAGACAGGAGGCGAAATCGAACGAGGAGCGCCTGGTCTCCGAAAGAAAGGATCATAACCGTTTCGGGGAATGTATTTGTTTTCTTTTCTTCTTATCATTATTCTGCTTCTAACGTCGGTGGGGTTTTAAAGAAATGGCTCGCGAGGGTCGCCCCGAGACCCGTAAGAAGTGCTCCGGAATATCTGGGATATAAATATACACAGAGAGGAGAAAGGGGGAGCGAACAGAAGTGTCCGATGGTGGCTCGCGATTTGTCAGTTGCACATGACGCTTGTGCAATGAATGATCGGGGCTAATGGCGCGGCGATTTCGGAACCAACCGCGCTTTCTGGTGCGGACGTCGCAAGGTCTGTGGGGGAGAGGCAGACGGAGATTATCATCATCCTCCGAACCCGGAAAAAGAAAAGCGAAAAAAAAAAGTACACGAGGGCAGCTAATAGCAGGTTCGGGAATGAAATGTGTCGCTGCGAATTTCTCCTTGCGCCGTAGGTCAATTTCGGAAGGACTCACACACGTGAGACACAAAGTGGTGTGTGTGCGCGCGCGTTTGCTTCGGTTGAGGAAATGGGTTGGGGGTGTTCGTCGATTCTGAATTTTCAGACAGCTGGTTGTGACTTTCTTAACCCGTTTAACTACTACACCTTTTCTAAAGACGATTGAAATGTAAATAAAATTAGGCATACTAATCGCATCACAATAGTTGGGTTGAAAAGTATTTCAAATAACGTGTTAACAAGATTTTAAGATTGTTGTGATGTACATGATGGGGATAAACAAGTAAAAAAAACTGGGACAGCGATTGAGAAACACACACGACAGGCCAAAGCTGTACTCACAACTGTAGAATTTGATTAAAGAAACGCCATAAAGAAAACATAGATAGTGTCTTAAAAGATCGCAACATACGTGACCACACCCGTCTACCAAGCAACACGTCACAACGTACCTCTTTGACCCTTGCACTACATTACTCAATTTTTCACGCAGGAACGACAACGGCAACGATGGTTCACTGACACATGATTTCCCGTGACAGGAAATGTGAAAAGCTTCTATAACCTCCCTTGTCACCCTATCCCTGTGTGCTCCGAGAATGATGACCCTTCTAAAATCATGTCTACACTTACAATCTCTGCAAGGTATTAGCAGATGGCCTCCGACTGTGGCTTTGAGCAAATAGTGATGCTCTCGTAATCTAATGTTTATACATCTGCCTGTCTGGCCCAGGTAACATCTGTTACACGGCAAGGGCATTTTATACGCAACAGAAGAGGCACACGCCACAAATGATTTTTTTTTTGTTCGCCTCTTTGGACGCTCTTCAGCACCCACGTCAACCCTAAGGCATAACTGTCCGATTTTCTGGAGCGCAGAGAACACTAAAGGAATCCCATACCATAGCTTCCTCCAAACTAAAAAGCCGGTCAATAAAAAGCGGTTACGGAAAAAGGGAGAGGAGAGGCGGAGAAAGAGGATGCCCAAAGCACCCTGGAGGGGTCTAATTAAGTCCAAAAACAATCCCTTTTTTGTAGTTTTTTTTAGCAGAAATATGACGTTGGCCACAACCCTTCTCTTCCTCTGTGCCGCCACCGCCGAAGTTGCCTCGCCGCCACTACATTTGGGAGAGGAAAAAAATGCTAAAGAGGAAAAAGAAATACAAATGAGTTTTGGTTAGCGGCCGCTATGTCCGCTGGCGCTGATGAGAGTTCGCCCCCTGCGCTACATTTGCGTTCGCCGTTCTGCCGCTTCTCCTGTCTCTTGTCCGGCGACCGGGCGCTCTATTGTTCCGTCGTCCATCTGACGGGCTTTCCTGTATATAGAGAGCTATGCTCATATACCCTCCCCCTACCTGTTCTAGGTTTGTGGGACGCATGGCGGAGGTAGGGGACCACTACCATGCACTTTCTTTCGCTTTGTGGCTTCACCCTCTCTACAGCCTCATTTTTTTTCTTTTTTCGCAGGTATGTGGCTACTTCTGCTAAGAGTGCCAATGGGAACCCCGAGTCCCTCAGTTTGCCTATTTGTTTAACTTTGGCTCATCTTCTGGGCACACGGTTTTTTGAAAGCCGGCCCAAGACAAGATACCACTATTGCCCTCTTGACCACGTTAGAATGGAATTATCTTAAATTCATAATTGCCTTTCTAGGCTGCAATCTAAAAAAAAACAATAAATATTTTTGTACCGTAGGCACACCGACATATCTAAGAATTGAAGCCTTCATTTGCTTCCCCACACGTGAACCTATGTCCCCCGCTACACTTTTCAAAGGCAGCCAAAACGATTCTCTTAGTGCCGGCTCCTTCTGCCCCCTCAAACATTAAAAAAAAAAAAAAAAATTGGCAGGGACATTTAAAGGGACATTGAAAGGGCATTTATGCTTGCCAAGGTTTTTATATTTACGTGACATATGAGAGCCCAACTACCCAGAACACAATTTGCGGCTCAAAATTCGTTTTCTCTGCGTCCGAAAACCGCCGATCGGGAACTCGCCGGTTTAAGTCACGCTCACTCTCTTCTCCGTGGTCACGTGCCGGTTTTTTATGGTTTAGACACAACCAGCAAAGATTATCAAAGTCCTGGGTCTTCGGAGGTACACACTTAATTCTAAAAATAGACAAAATATGATACCCATTTTTCGTGGATTGTAAAAAACTGCAAATACGTTAATTGAAAAAAAAAAAAAAAAAAGTTGCACAGCCGCGTGATTTTTGGTAACTTTCCCCTCTATATTTCTTCTTCCTCCACAGTTCAGTTTCGGTTTCGGTATCGAGCAGTTGCGTCGTTTTCTTTTTTTAACATCATTAACAATATACGGGGCGCTGTAGCATAATATTGATTGGGCAGTCTTCTGACACCATGATGGGTCGCCTGGCAAAAAATAAAAATATTCTTGGGGGGTGTCAGTGTCTTTTTAAGACTACTTACGCGTGGGAATGCGAAAACACTATAGCCCCTTTGGTGAAATATTTTTGATTGATGCTTTCGACATGCATTGAAGTTTTTTCTCTGCTGATTCGGTGTGTGTTTTTGCATATACGTATAGGACGTGGCGTCGAAACTCCATCGCAGTAGACACAGTACCGATGAAATCCGAAGAGCAAGTGACGCGCGGGACGTTGTGCGCTCATTTTATACACTCATGACGTGGTGCCAGCTCCTGCTCATTGGCTGCGCAGTCACGTGCCTTATGACGCACGTACTAGGCCACACCTTTAGTCAGCCAGAACCTTGGAGCCGCCGTGGCGTTGGGGAAGCCCGCTCGTCTCGGATCCCAAAGGCCCGGGTTTGATTCCTACCCAGATCGAGATGTACCAAATTTGAAAAAGAAAAGCCCATAATTTACTTTGTTTGCAGGAACCTCCCTGAAAAATTTGACGTCAATCAGCATTTTTGACGTGTATTTCCTCTTTGCGCCGTCGGTAAGTTTATTACCACCGCTCGGTCACGCCGCCGACGACGCCGGATTTTCCCGAAATGGGGTATATAATGCTTTCACAATAAAATCGTCTACATAATGAAACACTTTTTTTCGCAGCAGATGACCCTAGAAACACTCCAGTGCCAATACCACCCCCTGCCCTATTTACACCTGCTATAAGAATATCGCTCAATATTGGAGCCACACAGGACCCAATGGACATTCTTTTCTTTTGTAGCAACAATGAATTGCTCCGGCCGACAACCATCGAATTCGGATAAAATTGTAACTGCTCTAGGAAGTCTTTCATGGTCATCCCACTAGAGTTCGTGAACCCTAGCGCCCAGTTGGATTTAGAGGAACTTTTCACCGAGTCAATCGCCTGGTCGCGGGGAAGTGAATAAAACAATTCCTCGACATCCACACAAAAGCCGACCACCTCCTGACTTCGTTGTCTCTTAAGAAATCAATCACCGCCTCAGAGTTAGTGATTCTGAAAGGGTTCACCAGGTCTAAGGGAGCGAACTGTTTCTGAAGATAAGACGCCACCTTCCTTTGCTTCGTGCTTCTTTGTTGTGAGAGTCAGGAAAAAAGTGAGTGGAGAAGAAAAGACGCCAAGCAAGAGTAGAAGAACAAACGTGCTTTTGTTTTGAAGAATCATCTATACATCTGCCAGGAAGTACCTCTGGTCTGGTCGTTTACACTGATTTTACATAGTTTCGCAAGTTACACTATTCTTCACCTATTCATGGAAATTAATATAAGTGCTATCAAATCTGAGCTTATAATGATTTTCTTTGTCGAACTAAATTGAACACGCAAGAGAAAGATGTTCATCGCATCTTTACATGCCTTTTGTTTTTTATTAGTAAGAAATGTTTACCGTGATGTACAGTGCGCCTCAAACTTAACGCCGCCACGAGATGGTTCGGTTTCTTCACTTTTTGAGCTATTCCTGAACGTAGCAGTCAAAATGGCTGGTGAAGATTTGCGTCCCCAATGAAAACTTAGCCAGGGGAAGGTATTCCAGCAGCTGCATCAATCAATTAATGTTTGGGTAGCATGCAATAAAAATGAAAGGATCAATATTTGCGAAACCGAGTGGCGGCGTTAAGTTTGAGGGGCACTGTACGTACACGTGGCGTGTTGGGTTAATATATTTTCGCTTTTTGGAATAACTTCAGAATCTAGATTTCTTTTGAAGGTTGTCGTGCCCTCCGAGCGCACATCACATTTGCATGAAAAGAAATGTGAAAATCGAGCGTACTCTAATTGAACGAAATTCTCTCACGGTCTGAATGTTTCCTAATACTGTCAAATAAACAGCGTCTTCTTCGAGGGAGCTTAACCTAACTTTTTAGGGAGTGAGACTGTACGAGAATGTGAGCGTGTTTCATCGAGGGTCACGCTGGGATTTCGGACATCCAAGCAGTTTCGGCCAATTAACTATTAAAAAAACTTTGCAATAGTTAAAAATTATACGGACTTACAAAACGTAATCCATCCTCTTTCAAAAATGGTCCGCCCCAAAGCATTCACCCAGAAATGTTCGTTCTTTTTTGTTCAGCGTGTGCACTATCAGATCTCCGAAAAACAAGAAGAAAGTACCGCAGCGCTAGAGACAGAAAACAAGATACGTGCTACGAGTGGCAAGGGCATTTGTAAAAGGAAGCCATTTCACTGCGCCGCTTTTGCTCCTTCCGCCCTTCTTACGTTAGATATATTATTACTTGCGTTTAATCTGGGGCGGGGGCGCTCAGGGTGTCCCCCGTTTGAGGGGGGGGGGGGGGGAAGAGGGGGGGGGGGGCACGCTTTGGCAAATGAACATTTTCGATTTGCCTGCTCGCTCCACGCCCGTGTCCTGCCTTCCCCTCCCTCGCGTGCCTCCAGACCGGACTCCTCCCGCTTAAGTGCGGCCGGCCAAAAGGACGGCTCGGAGTTCCATACTGAAATCAGTCGACAAACAAATCCAACTCTCATTACTCTCCTTTAAGGAAGCGCGCGTACCATCAAGCTGCAGTAGCAGAAACAAGAGTGGAGGAGGAGCGGCGGGGTTGGACCAACGAGGACCAATTTTTAGAAGAGCGGGACGCTCGCAGGACGCTGGTTGCCGCTCCCTCCCCATCCTCCTCGTCGTAAGGATTGGATTGCGCCTTTCACGCATGCAGCTACTGCTGCTTCTCGCTGCGCCTTGGAGAATCGCCGTCACGCCGCGTGAGTTTGCGAAAACTTAGTGGAACCAAGGGAGCTGAAAGCGAGCCGCCACGTTGTCGTCGCCGCCGGCCGCTATTAGCGGAGCGGACAAACGAACGTGCAAAGTGCTTTCTCTGTTTGGCCGGCCGTCTCTAAACGAAGAAAAACAAACAAAAAACCCTCGCTTTCTTAGGCGGTGAATTCGAAAGGGACGATTCGTTAAAAGCCCTTCTGGAGGGAGGAAAAGAAGGGGAGGGGGGGGGCGATGTGGGCGCTTGGACAAAGTTTGCGGACGGGAAACGGCGTCGACATGAAACGCGCTCGCTCTTTCACGCACGGAGCTTTTGTTTTGATGGGAGAGAGGACAAAGTTGGCCTAGTCGGCACTGCAGCGATTAAACGCTCGTTTATCACGCTACTTAGGGAGATGATTCGAGATGGAACGTCACGGGGCGAGAGGGCCGGGACTTCGTGTTTTCGTCTCATCGTCGGCTCCCTTGCGACGCCGGGCGGAACGCGAGGCTATCTTTGCCGCCTCCAACAGGGAATCGCGAACCCTAAATACCTTCCGCTGCTCGAGCTAGGCGAGATATTTAGCGCAAGAACAACACCTCCCAGGTTTTCCGCTCATCGTCGAAAGCCCGGTCCAATCGGCGCACGGTGGCAAAACTCGGAAGTTATTGTACGTGCGTGTATCTTCGTACGTCTGCGACTTCGAGGAAGCAAGTCTCCTTTCCTGGTAGTTGTTACAGAAAGTGTTAATAGTACGAGTCCCACATGACCGAAAGCAAGATCAATGCCATACACGTTATGTTTTTCTTTTTTTCTGGTGGCGAGTTTTACAGTCAAGTGGCTTTTTAGGATTCCAGGGTTTGAAGTAAAAACTTTCAGGGTGCTTTTGTGGTGTCGCAAGTAACTTTCGAGGGATACGTGGTTTGTAGTCGCCAGTTGGAACCAAACGGGTGGTAGACGTGATGCAGAAATCGACAAGATTCGTGGCAGTGATCGTAGTCGATGCTTTTAACATGTCACCTTTAAATATCACTCCATCCTCAAAGCCCTTTACCCCGCACCCCCCCACAAAAAAAAAAAAAAAAAAAAAAAAAAATCTCGTTTGGGTTATTTAGTTTTAGCTGAATTTCCTGCGAATATAAATTCTCAATCTCACCGTCGATCGTAATATACAAGCTGCTCCAAACGCACATTCTCATATTACAGCGCCTTCCACCTTCGTGTTCTAAATCCTGTCATATAGATAGCGACATGTGCTTCGGAACGTGACCAACGCGTAAATGAGGCGCGTGAGCCGACCCCGTCCTTAGTTCCCGCGTTATTCACGGATCCCCATTTTCGATCACTTACTCTCTTCTCTCTGTTTTCCCCCCAGTCAGTTTATAGGAAGCTGTCAGCGACAAAATGAAGCTCCCGGGGAACAATGGTGTTCATCCATATTTACAGGCCTTTGTGTCGAGATAGGCGCTCACTTAGTGCTCAATAAACCGAAACAATAACACGACGTACCCCTTATCCTCCCCCTCCGGTTATCGGCTAAATCTCGGCGCCGCGCTGCACGCATTTTTTGGGGCGCGGCGATTGAAGGCGGTGGAGCCTTTATCGACGCCACGTACCGCATCCTCCGAGCTGGTCGACAGCCGCACTCCATTCATTCCTAAGCTGATAGTACGGTGTAGGTTACGCGCACTCCGGACCAATCCAGAGCCTGCCTCCCAACACCTCACACCACTCACTGCGCGTGTGTTTGGGCCACGGCGTGATCACGTGACGAAGGATAGAAATATGACTGACGCGAACGAGCACGTAGCTTCCAGCGCACTTTCAGCTTTCGGGGTGGACGAAGCATACAAGCGGTGTCCCGGCGGGCAGGCGGCCCCGAGCTCAAACGCACATAGAAAGTCACCTGAGCCAGCGAGAAATTCAGAGGCCCGGGCCTGGCGAGCTTGCCTGCCGGCTGCGAGAACCTTATCGGGCGCGAAAGGAGCTTACGGCACACATTTGGCCTTGTCGAGCTCTATTGATTCCACATTAGAGCTGCCGGAATCAATGGCAGAATTGCGGCGTGGGATCAGCAGATGCAGAGCGGCGAAGTCCCTGCAGGAGCCTCGTAAATAGAAGGGTTCGGATAACCTGCTGCAAGCCGCGCTCAAGGGAGGCTGCGACAGATTGCGCGCGCGCTTTTGGGCTCTGCTGCTCGTTCGAGCGAGGTTTCGAGGTACGAGCGCCGCCAAAACTTATCTGCGGGATTTATTTTAATATTACTATTTCGTCGTTTGCATTGTTTTGAAAGGCTAGTCATATGGTAGTAAGGCCTTTGGTATATATTATAACAACGAGGTAAAATAACATAAGTTCATTTTTTAAAGAAAGTTGGAACACTTCTGACTTCATTAAAGGCAATACAGGGTGTGCGGAGGTAAACAAAAGCGAATAATGGCCAAACTTCTGGGGAGAATATGTTACTTCCGGTTGGCTATTGCTTTTGCCTGTTTATAAGGATCTTCGATTAGCAGCGCATACTTAAAAAAAACAAAAAAACAAAAAAAAAACGCATCTCTACGTGGTGAATGATGTTGATTGGGGCAAAGCTCTGGTGGTGCTTATCTGCGTATACGCTGAGCCGCAGCATGCCGAACCTTTCGTTCGTTTTCATTCATGTCACGCTGCGGTCAAATGCTCGAATGCGTTTATAGCGTATATAACCACGTTCCATACCACACATTCTCTTTCTGACATGGATGAAAACGAACCAAAGGCTTGGCACGCTGCGGCTCACCGTCTACGCAGACAAGCACCACGAGAGCTTCGCCCCAATCAACATCATTCAACACGTGGATATGCGGTTTTTTTTTCCGTACACAAGCACGGGAGCACGTGCTCACGTGCTCGTGAGCACCAGCACCCAACGCCGGACATCGGACGGACATACGGACATGGCTAGCTCCTAAGGAGCTTCGCCCCTAAAAGTTTCACCGCCGAGGACTAACTGCGATACCTCCCGAAATTTACTTATACGGAATCGACATGCCTTCTTGATCCTTTAGGTAAAAAGAAAGAGCACTTATTCCTCGAAGAAATGACAAATCTGCCGAAGGTATCGTGGGCACTTCTTCAGGGCTATCCGTGGCCAACACAAGCAAAAAGGAAATTCGTAAACTATTAGAGTGATCTATTGAATAGGTGTTGTCATGTTTTGAAGGTGCAGAGGCAGTTGCGTATATATTTTTCAAAGTCAATGTGCATTGTAGTGCATGTGCTCATTACTAAACTCTTGGAGCAAGCGTGTGCTACTCTGAATTATGTTTATCTTGTTTAACCCTTCGCACCGTATATAATTGACAACACTGTCCGGTGTAAGCGCTCAATTGTCTGTTTTTATATATGTTACATTGTTCTTTCACTCAAATGTTGTGTTTCTTCTGCGGATGTAAAGGGGAGGCAGGGGCTTCGTCAAGTAGCGACATGCTGCTTTTTTCCCTGCCTTCCCCTCTCAGATGGAGAGGAAATAAATTGGTTGATTGAACTAGCCTCGTCGATATACGTGAGAGCGACTTAAAGCCTACAAATTTCTAAACACGTTCAACTACTTTCTGAATGGCAACGCTTTGGTGATGGGCACCCACCTCCCCCAGTCGCCGAATATGTGCGCCGGGCTTTTCCGTAGGGGTCTTCGAGCCGCGTCTCAATATTAACAGACAATCTCCCAATTTTTTTTTTTTTTTTACGCTGATTTTAGGGCGACGCGAGTTTCTGTAATGCACAATTTTTTAGTGTTTTGACTCGCTTGCTTAGGTATACAAGGTTTCTTTCCAAGAGTACCGTGCCAATTTCATTTGTACGTGCCGTAAGGCAGCTCATCGTTCTACGGAGATGGTCCATCGAGGCGCCGCGGCGGCGGCGCCGCAATCTTGCGTTTGTCGCGTTGCGCCATCTGTCGGCAGCTCATTAGGTACTCTTGCAGAGTACTTGCCATGTTCTAAAAGGGTCTTGGTTCACCTGACTTACTTACTTACTTAGTGGTAACACCGTCGCTCAATGCCATATCCTCCTGGGAATCTACCTGGTTCAGCAACGCTAGTGGCGTCCCTCATCTCGGGGTAATTGAAATAACTTCACTCGTAACATTTTGTTCGTGCCGGTACCTATAGAGCGTAGCTCTCACGGAATTGCTCGCTAGTGAACCAAGAGTCGTCGCACACCCACCCAAGCACAAGGTAAACATAGGAGAACCGGAACTATTTATCTCCTTTTGTTATGGCGGCCAGAAGGGGCGCGCAGACCCTGTATAAAGGCTGTCTCCGACAACAATGAACGATGTTTTGTTCTGAATGAAAAAAAGATTAAAAAAGAACTACGCATTGTCGGACGCTCAGTTTCCACCCAGGGGGGTAGCGCTCAATGGTGCGAACCACGATGGCGAAGTTTCAGGAGGAACCGTTATTTTCTTCAAAAGGTATAAACGATTTTTGAAAATTTGAATAGTAAAATGGCGGCTGACAAAGCCCATGAGAACACATCGTACTGAATGGCGCAAGCTACCAAGAGCTGTAGCGCTTTTTGCCATCGAAAATTTCAGAATATCACTTTTAACATCTGGTCCGAACCACTAGCGCTACATTTGGGTGTCGAGTGAGCGTTCAGCGTTGCGTACTTCATTTTGGCGATGAAAAACGAAAACAAAATGCTTTCGCATTAAAAACAACGCTGTAAATATTTTTGTTGTAGAATGAACACAGTGCGGCAGAAGATAATGAGTTCCGCTAACATTTGAAAACGTGGCTAAACAAAATGCGATTCAGAATCTTTAAGAGCTCAGATCATCGCCCCGAATAATATGTCTGATATTAATTGTTTCTTCGATCAATATTGATGACAGCCTCAATTACTACATGCGCCACTCTTCATAGACCAGATGCCAACACCACGTGATCGCAGGAAATATTCGAAGAAATGGGAAATGGGGCGAACCAATAGGGTGTACCGGTGACAGCTAAGAGCTCCACCGAAACAGACTCCCTCACGTGCCCCGGGGCGAAGGCAAGTGAGATGCCATAAGTTGAACTGATGATGTCACCACGCAGTCTCGTAAACCTGATAACCGAAGTTCATATCAAAGCGTGGAGTGGCTACAGTCCATGACAAGATACGAACGACTGGGCGTATCTTTGGGAAGCCCGGTCTCCGACACGCTCTCATTGCCTTCCACCGTGCTTTGGCTGCACGTGTACGCTTGATGCTCACGACACGCAGAAGCGTTATCGAAGGTAGGAAGCTTTCCCTGGAGACATCTGCTGATCCTCATTGACATTCTAATGTTTTCAGTGGCTATAATAATGCATACCTCTGACTGCAGTTGACGAGTCAGCCCAGCCTCCCGTGGATGTGTGCTCGTGGTCTAGTAACACAAGCCAGTTTGTTGATTGCGAAGGTATTTTACTCTATGTGCCTATACGATGATCTCGTTAGCGGCGCATAGTCGTGCGTGTTTTCGTGCTTTATAAAGGTTTTCTTGGTGTATATGTCTCACTTACAATGTCAATAAATGAAGATTCCTTGACTCGTCAAAGTAAAGAAGAAATCTTTTTTATTTCGGCTGCGTTTTGTCACCACACTTTATTCCTCCTCAATTCGTTATACAGACGGAATAGTGTCGAAACAAAAATCGACGACGAGATGTGCAAAACTGTCAATATATTCCACGGGTACCTAATGTAAGAAAGTGCACGAAGACATTTTTTTATAACGTTGTTGTGTGAATGAACTGTTTTAATTACTTTATTGTTCTTGCATAAAAATGTAATCATTTTGTAATCTCGTTCATTTGTTTTCCGACACTATCCTCGGTTTAATTTTTTTTCTCTATGGTGTCGTATTCGTCTGCCACGAATTAACCTGTCACGAGGTAGGCATTATTGGTTAATTCACCCCAGACCAATCTTCCGATTCCTTCTCACCAGAAGCATGCACCCCTCCCCTTTTCCCTAAATTGTCCCATTTTCTTTCGAGGGGCATCAACTGGCATTTAAGCAGCGAAATCTTTCCTCCTGCATCGATCTTGAGGTCCTATTCCTTCCTCCTTTCCCCTTTGATTCTCCCATTCTTTCCTTCTAAAAGGCCTTTTTTTATCTTCCCCTTTTACGTCATTTTGTCGGTTTCGGCTCCACGAAATCTTTGGCCCTTCGCTGCAGCGACCCCCCAAAAATCGAAGTTTCTTTTTTGTTCTTCTAATTCTGTTTGTCTTCAAGTTGTGGCAGGTCCTGGGCGCTCGCTTTCTCTCTCTCTCTCGCTCTCTTCTCTGGGCCCTTTTGCTGTCGCTTATTCAGTCCCCTTTAGAGACTCGGCTGAATTCGGGCTGGCGTTGATGTGTCTGTGTCCGTCGTCGAGCGAACAAAAGCCCCAAGATATAGAGAGCCTAACCCCGAAAGGAAACGCAGACCGAGAAATACGACATCGGCCGACTGAGACGGAACAGCGGGAAGAGCAAAGGACTCGGGGACAAACGAGATAGATGGGCAGACCTGGAAAGGTGACTTGACCACCAGGCACGCCTCTTTTTTTTTTTTCCTTTGCTTTTTTTTTGATTTCTATGTTCTTCTAGCTATTTATTTTATATTTATTCTCGGAACCGTTGTCAGGTTCTTGGGCTATTTTGTGTCCGTGTTGTGGGCCTTTTTCTTCCAGTAGGAAACCATTCTCGTCTTCTTTTTTTTTTTTTCTATCCTTTATTTTTTTTTGGCAACTTGCTGTTATTTTCTAAGAAAAAAAAAAAAAACAGTGCGTAAAACTCACAAGATGTTGTAGACGCAGGCTTTTGTCAGCCGAGTGCACCAAGGTTATTGGGTACACTAATTTTCAAGATATTTCTACCGCAGCAGTGATGAAAACTATACAATAATCGGCAACTTTATATAAAAGAAAGTGGTCGCTCCATAGGTGTATCGCGCTACATAGATTTTCGTAGAACTACCTGTGTGTGTCACAAACAATGAGAGTGGATGATATATGTGCGGGAATCGTAGAAGCCGTGCCTTGTCCACTCGTCCCATGTGTTCTGTTTCTGGCAGCTGAAGATACGCCCATGGGCTCGTGCGGCGTGACGAAGTAAGTCGACGGAGAAGAAAACCTCGTCCCGTTATTGGGCCATTTCAAACACACAATACAAAGAGTTGTTTTGTTGTTTTTTTTCGGGAAGAAGCACACACGAATGAAAGGGAGCCGACGTCACTTCCGTGGCTGACGCGACAGCTTGTTCGCCGCGTCATTGTTTTAGGCCTCGGAGAAAAAATATAAGAAGAAAAAGGAAATAAAAAAGGAGCCGACGGCGCTTACGTGGCTGATGCGACCACATGTTCGACGCGTCATTGGTGTACGATTCTGAGACGCCACTTCCGTGACCAAGTTTTCGTGACATCGACTCGCGACTTTGCACCCCCTTCCGACCGCGGAGAAAGACGTACATACTTTAGCATCAAAACAAACGGGACCTGCCTGAATCTACTCTGTGACAGAGCAAAAAATGGGCGTGTCGTTGACGCAAGAAAAATTTGCAAAGAAAACTGCTTCTTCTTCAAGCTCACCAAAAAAAAAAAAAAAAAAAAACTTTTTGTCTTTGACCGGGTACATATGGTATATATACATATTACAAGCGTCATATCTTGGTCAGTCGATAGCGTAACTCTAAAAATCTGGGGCACACATTAAAAAAAAAATAAAAAAAATTGGCTTTTATGGTTGTGCAGCAACCCGTCCTGGGGCTCTAAATTGGACGTCTGGCGAAAACGTCGGCAAAGAATTCGACCGCCGTGATGGGCCGGCGTCAAGGTCAAGCGAGGCGCCGGCCAATCACGGCCGCTGAATCCCTCGCCGACTTTTTCGCCAAGTTTCCAGATTAGAGACACTGATCAACGATTTAGTTCTTTCGGGAGCACTCAAACTCGGCTCACGAAGACACTATACTATCTGGTGATCCGTAACAAGTGCGGAAGGCGACCAGGAGATGTGTGGTGGAAACTTAAATCGTATAATTGAACTGAAACATTCATACCACGATAACTCTTGTGTTGATTTAACCATAGAAATATCTGCCAATTGTTTTCATCTTCAAATAAATTAATTGCGCTGATATTTGGCGAAAAGAGAAAGCTTTCCTTTCCAAGGGAAGACGCACTACAACCATTCGTTAGTGGTAGACCGAACGCTGGCAGAGAGCGAAACAGCCAAAGTCAGTAAAAAAACAGAAAACACATTCTAGCGACTTTTTGTGGTGCTGAAACGTAACAAAACGACACCAACACATGTTTCACCGCGTAAATACAATTTTGTTTGGTCTTGATAAAATAAAACAAATTTAAAATATTTACACGAAGGCGCAAAAACGTCAGGTGTCGCAAAGCTATTACGTTCCAAGAACAGGTAATTTTCGTACCATTCGTTCTAAATACGTGTAAGATTGTTAAATTACTGAGTAGAATTTCAACCACTCCTCCCTCTTTTCACTATAATAAAAAGCAGAGTTTTTTTTTTTAATATTGGAGTTTTGCGCAAATTGTACTGTGACCCGACTAAGCCGGTAGCGTGTCTTCTGTTTTTTCTAGCTCCGTCTTTTGTTTTAGAGGCATGCGCACACACATTATTTGTTCTAAGTCGATAATGCTCATAACCTTGATACAAAAAAAAAAAAAAACACTCAGATTACGTGCTAACGCAGCAGCAAACTTTTCTCGATTGTGTTGATTTTGTCGAACTGCGGTCACTTTGAGAGCATATCGTTCACACGCGCTAATCTTACACTTTGTGCGACACGAGATAGGCAGAGATTTTGTTTCCATTTCTGGGACCTGTCAAAGCGAGGAAGCCTAGCCAGAGACGATGGCGTCCGCGACTCTAATCGTACCCTGCATCTCGCTCAATTCACTCTTAACTTTTTAATGACTCCCGATGCGGCGGTCCCAGAAAAAAGTTAATATTCGTGCCCAGCACGCGCGCGCGAATTGACCGACGCTTTATTGATTGAGCCTAGGCAACGTAATTATTTCTCATCGTCAAAGACCCAAACGGAGATATCGGAAGAAGATAAATGCGTACGTGGCTAAACGTTCCCGCTTTGCGTCTCGCTTCAGCCGTATCTCGAGGGAACGAGACGGATACGCAGCAAAAATACGAAAGCTCTGTTGTTGCTCACATCAAGAGCGACAGTGAGCAAAATAAAGCGCCCCCCCCCCCCCCCCCAATTCTCCGCTCACTTAAAAAAAAAAAAAAAAAAGGACAAATATAAACTGATCTCAAACAGGACCGGCGAAACGAGTGCAGTCGTTTCTCGAGAAGAAATGGTAGTTGTTATGACCACGTAACGTAATTACAATCTTTTCCTTTTTTATGTGTGTGTCTGTGTACGTATATAAAAATTGGCTGGAAGGGACCACCGGTCCGCCCGAGTGCACGTTTATGTTTCTTTTTGAAACTATTTCTAATTCCGATGGAGATATTCGTCATAAAACAATGGAGATACGCCAGGATCGAGGAAAAAAATGAACGGCACGGTTCGAACGACGGAAAAAAAAAAAAATACACAGCATAACGAGATGGAAGGAGGAACCAAAGAGATAATAAAGTGAGCATGATTGTTTGGCAAAGGACGAACAAAAAGGAGAGGGGGAATTAAAGATACGACCGGAAATAATGAAACGCAGTTAATATTAATTATCATGTAGAGCCAGAGGCGGACGGCTGAAATGGATAGATGTGATTGCAGTGGGTCTCTCCGAAAAATGGCCCTCCGACAAAAGAAAAAGAAAATTGAAAATGGATTTTTACGAACGAAAATAACTCTCTTGAAAGATAGAAGTACGCTCTGCTGATCTGTTTCGGGTAAAAGCTAGAATGCTACACCCGTTCGGCCCACATATGGGATTAATCCATAAATGGTACGATGAAAGTATAATGCTCAAAGTGTGGAAACGGTTTGAGAACATAATAAACTAGATATCAGACCCTGCGGCGGTCTATGATCTTAAACCGTTTGTAATACGCGGTAAGAAAAAAAAAAGAAAAGGTTTCTTTTGGGCACATCGATGTTTAAGACGATGATCCGACGACACCAAATTACGTGCGGACATTAGAACAAGCTTCGAAGTTAATCGTTCATCTGGGAGGACACATCCTTCGCTGTGTAAAAGGAAGGACAAAAAGCAAATGCCCAATTAGTCGTTTCCTTCGAAATATTAACTACATATTCCACGAATCGAAGACCTTGTACCGCGAAAGGAAACTCTTCCAAGAACTCGGTCGACGTCGGTTCATCGATTCCATGAAACGAACCGACCACTTGAGTTTGACGCAGATGGCAAACAAAAAGTAACCGCGTAAAAAAAAAAAAAAAAAAAAAAAAAAAAAAAAACATCGAGGCTTAACGTGGGTACACAATCGTAAAAATGCGTTCTCATAATCTGGCCAAACAACAGCAGGCTTTAATTTTGTTAAGCTGAAGCCGATCGTCAGATTCCTGACGGGCACACGTTCCGGGCCCTCCCCTGGGGAAGCAGAGAAGCGATCGACTGGGGAAGACGGAAAACGAGGTCCGGTTCAGCGGGTGTCGGGGGTGGGTCACTCCCGTGCCGTGGCGACCATTAAATATTCAGCGCAAGACAAGCAAGAGCGACCGACGACAACGGCGACGACACCTAGACCCGAAAGGTAAAGAAGAAAGAAGAATCCAAACGTGCATCGGGGCCTCTCGCCCTCTCTCCTTATTTATTCATCGGTACACAACGTACACGGAATGCGGAGGTAGGGAGCTCCCTCTGGGATGAGAGCGAAAGTTGAGAGTTTGACGTGGAACGAGGAATCAACACGGCTGGCTTTCATCCCGTCGGAAATCTAATTACTCTTTGTATTGGCATCCCGATCGCAGTAGTACTTTCTGCTCAGTTCGTTTCCTATCTTTATTTATTTTTTGTCTGAAACACTAGCAGCAAAGGCTTTTGCTTTCCCGCTGTGAGACGACATGGGTGGGTTTCGACGGTGTCATCAGATGTGGGGCTCGCTCTTGATCGTCTTAGGTGACGTTCCCAGTTGTGGGGAAACTACGTGTAACTGCAGATTGAAGTTCGGTGTTGCGGACCTTTTTTTTTATTACTTCCGATCAAGTAGGGCCTTCTATACCTGCTGGCTCTGGCAAATCACTAAGGCTGTCCCGATTTGGCTGCCTGATATTTTTACCAGGGAAAACTGTAAAGCTCCTTTAGCACAAAGTTGCTAGATGTCAGTGGCCACTAACGTACTCTTCTCGTTCTGGCGCTGTTGAAAGTGAAAAATCTTACGGTAAGGCAAAGAAAAATGAGACGAAAATTTGCGAATCGATGCGGTTCTTTTTTTAAAATATTCTTGGAAATTTAGAAAAATTGTATGAAAATCTTTGCGACCTTGACATTGTTGTCAATAAAAGTGACTATACTCGAGTTAGTAGAAATACAAGATATTCATTGATAATAAAACAACACAATTGTCTCATTTTGCTCCGACTCACGGGGAAAAAGAAGACATATAGTACAACAAAATAAGGCACCTCAAAAAACCAAAAAAATATATAGTTGAGATTTTGCACTTGGAACATTTGGAGTATACTTTGTGGGCCACTATGAAATCTTTGTGAGCCCACATAGTCCGTTGGACCCGCACAAAAAGGAGAGCTGTTCTGTTTTTCATAGGATATTTTTTTTTCTTTTTGGCGCACCAGGCACGCTTGGCACGCTGTCAGTCACATTTGGCTCTCGTCACGCTGTTTACAGAACTGGAAGACCGCCGTATTCAATGAGCCAACAGTCTGCCCTTATTAATTTTTGTCCTCGGCTTCATTTGTTGCACAGTAGATGTAAAATATATTTTGCACATCCGTGTGCATGAGCCCGAAAATGGACTTTTCCATGCACACAATATGTTGGACAAGCTTTTTTTGTTGCTCTATGGAAAAAAAGAAATCGTCGTTTAGGTGTTAAGGGACTTTAATCAAACAATTTCTTGACACATTCGCTGAGTTTGCTTGCACTCCTTGAACATCCTTATGTACCCTGAAGTCTTTAGCTGTAGCATGAATATAGTGACGCCGCTAAGGCACACGTTCAAGTGCTTATTTTGTGTTATTTCAGCACCAAAACCCTTCTTTTTTGCGGGGTTTTTTTCTTTGTGTTTTTTTTCTTGCGCTGGGACATACCTCGAAAGCAAACACTAAACCAGCCAAAAATCAGTTTATACCGGTTGATTGCGATATCTCCGCGTTTCACCCCTTTCATATACACTTAATTAAACAATTTTATGGTCATAGCAATCAAAACCTAACGCAATGAAATTTTGTCCATAGTCAGCTAACAAAACAGACAAATAGAAAAAGTGCTTATCTTTGTACAGTAGCTTTCCCATACTCAGCTGCACGCCTCTAGAAGACCGCAAGTGCAGCACTTCACCACGCTTTGGAGGCTTGTCAACCTACGAACAATAAGTGCGCATTTCGTTTTCGCCAGCATGTTTCCACCAATCGTGTCATATATTTTGGGACATAAAGCGGACAAGTTCGGGCACACGTCGGCAAAGTATTCAGTTAATCACATTGCAAGATTCGCATACAAGAAGCGCTAAACTCAAAATGTTGCATTTTGCCCCGCGTCTCATTTCGTCCCGCTTACCTTACATGTATTATATTATCCATTGAGGGGAACCGCTTTGTTTTAAAAAGCGGGCTTAAAATTGAGGGAAAAAAAATTACAGCTCTGTACTTTCCTTTGAAAAGTCTGAATTCTTTTTTCGTTGAGTGCGTTTTGTCTCACCCGTGGCATACTTCCTCGATGTCCAGAAAAATACGTCAAGACGTAATTATTCTCAAATAAAGTTGCCATAATTAAACAAAAACTTTTTTTAGCTATGTTTCTTTAGAATGCGTGGGCCGCTACGATTAAAAAAACTAATATCTCCCTTTACTTTACCGTTTGCGGCCTCGCTTCTTCCCGTGGATCCCGCGATCACTTCCGGCTTGCATCCCGTGATCACTTCGGCGCTAGGTGATTCGGCGAGTGCAAAAGAACCTGCAGTGTAGGCTCCTTTGCACTCGCCGAATCACCTAGCGCTCCTGGGTCACTCATCTACGCCGCGCACCAACAGCGCAGGTGAATCCTTTTCTGTATCCGCACTGATGATTAAAATATGGCCAATTTATGTCACGTGGATGTCCGAGCGAAGGTTATTTTTATTTGTTTTTGCTCGATTACGCACACGAGCACGTGGCCGCCGTCACGGTGTGCTTTACACAGATCGCTTTAACTTGTAAATGTACAGGGAGTTTCTGAGAACCGAGAGCCGTGTTTTTTGGCGCGTTTAAATAAACTTTCTATCGCAGAAAGCTCAAACTCTGTGAGCATGTGACGCTAGCGGTTGGTATATAACGCGAAAGTTTGGCTACACGACATTACCTGGATCAAAAGATAACTGAGAAAAACGAAATTTCTCTATGAGCCGGCGTCCACCTAAGCCTGATGGCGTCAAAACAAGAAATGTCACTGGGAGCATGCAGTATCTACTTCAATAAAAGAAAAAAAAAAACAAAAAAACTTCAGCAAAAAAGAGGGTATTGTTTTCTTTCTTGCTGACACGTTTCTTTCGCTGAAATAGATACTACGGGCAGCCACAGTCATTCCTTCTTTTGACGATATTGAACTTAGCTGGATTCAATTCAATTCAATTCAATTCAATTATATTTCCAGCACAGTGTGGGGGGTCCCCGGGCGAAAAAGCTGTCGTTGACAGTTTGAGAGTGCGTGGGGGCCCATACAGACAGCAACATATTGTGAAAAAGTACAAAAAATATGACGAGTAACAATATAAGTACACATAAACACCGTGTGAATGTATACAATTCTATATGCCACATGTCAGACACTATATAAAGATTATCAACCGTTGATGGAATTATAAATGACACAGAAAAAATTTTTCCAGATGGCTTGTTTTCTAGCGAAAATTACTATAAAAGCTTGAACACCAAAACTTTTCCACAGACAAGATAAAAAATAATGCATTATCATCAATTGTTTACAACAAAAAAAAAATTCTCGCATTTTTTTCTAGTAAATGTATCAAAGTAAATATTTTGTTCTAGATACTTGTTTAGAGTAAAAGGTACGTTATATGTCAGCGACTGCGCGAAGGATTCAGTGCGCCGGCGCGGCACTAACCACCTGTCACAGCTGCGGGTGCGAGGGTCACTAATTTGTTTCGATAGGTCAGATATATATATTTTTTTTAATTATCTGAAACTTTCATTTGAAAAGAATAAAGAATGAAATAAATGAAATTCATAAATATTTTTACGCTTATTATACCATAATGAGTGTACAATTGTGCGGTTGAGTGTAATTGTGCCAGATTAGCAATATATATCGAATCGCTTTTCTTGAAGAACAAGGATGGTGTGTACATTTCCTGTTGTGGTCGTGCCCCATACGGGCGTGCAGTAATTTATGTGTGCAGTGAATAGGGCTTGATAAATATGAAGTTTTGCATTATATGGAAGGATGTGTTGACATCGTGACAAGGCTCCTGTCGCCGATGATAAGGACTTAGCTAAAGCTTCAATGGGATCTGCATATGTCATATTGGCAGAAAATGTAACTCCAAGGATCCTGTGTTTGTTAACTATTTCAATAGAAGTGTCACCGAGGAATAAATCGTGTATTATTTGCGTCTGCTTATGTGTAGTTTTGAATAAGATAGCCCCAGATTTATTTGTATTCATTTTTACACCATTTTCATTGGACCAGTGTCACAGTTTCGAAAGTTCACTTTTAGCTTTTAAAACTGTTTCATTTGTATCCCACCCGGAAATAAACAGGCTCATGTCATCCGCATAGATAACGCAGATTGCGTTACTATCTTGCTGAACAACATTATTAATATACACATTGAAAAGGAATGGTCCTAAAACATTTCCTTGTGGAACACCGGCAGTAACTATTTTGGAAGATGAAATGTTATTATCTATTGCTACACACTGCTTCCGGACGTAAATATAAGACTAAAACAACAATTGGGCAACCCCGCGGACACCGTATGCCTGTAACTTCTTTGGCAATATCTCGTGATTTATGTAATCAAAGGCCTTACTGCAGTCAATAAATACTCCGAGGGTAAGCCGATTTCCTTCAATATTCGTAATGATAAGTTCCTTCATTGTTAAAAGTGCTGTTTCGGTTGATTTTTTTCTGTCGAAAGCCATGTTGACTGTCTATTAGTATTAGTATTACGTCGGCTCATAAAGAAATTTCGTTTTCTGAGGTATCTTTTGATCCAGGTGACGTAGTTCACCTGGTTCGCGTTCGCGTTCTAACCCAACCCCTAGCGTCACATACTCACGAAGTTTGAGCTTTCTGCAATACTTAGTTTAATATCCCGAGCCGAAAAACAAGGTTCTCGTTTGTCAGAAACTACCTCCAGTATAATTAATACGTGATTTACACGATCTAACGGATGCTTGTTGCGGTAAAGGGGAGTTGTTTACTGAGATTTTGGTTGCAAGGTAAAATATCACCAGGCGGTCGAAATTAATGATCAGCCCTTCGCTAGGCCATGATAGATGACCCTCCCTGGTTTCGGGATGTAAAGCCCCCAAATTTGACTTTCACTTGAAGGCCGACGACCAGGCACGAGATTCTGCAAGGCAGAAGATCCTTCTCGCCATGGCGGAGGAGGAAACAGGCGGAGGAAGAAACAGGGGAAGCGGGGGTAAAATGGAAACCGCAAACTGGTCGTCGGTCTTTAATTAGGGCGTGATATCCCCACCATATCTGCACTTATCGCGTATGTTAGTGTTGTTGTTTTTCTACTCGTCTCCCTCAATAGAGATAGATACTCCATCGAAAGAAATGCCACGGGCTTCCCGAAACCAAATGGAGCGACCGATTCTATGAAATTACAATGGGGCACGGGCGCCCACCAGCCTCGCCGAGCGAAGATCGAGGGCGTCCGCTCTGGGCCGGGCACCTTTGACGCCGGCCTGGGCTCTCTGCATGCAGCCCGCCGCCAGTGCCGGTCCCCGTTCCCCATCCATCGTGCCGGAAAACACCCCCCGATCTCGCGACGGAGGAGCCTGCTGCCTTCCCTTTCTACGCCTCGCTCTCCTGCACCCATAAACAATCCGCCCTCGGCTGCCGTCGCCGGGCGGGCGACAGTTTTAAAACTTTACCGCCTAAAACTAAACAGTTTAAGGCACGTCTCGTCACCCGCTTCTCTGCCCGCTGTACCACCTCCCACCCCCGTGCCTTCACCAGCGTCCTGAGAGCCGCATGCAGCAAACCACCCGCGCCGCTGGCCCCCCGCTTCGTCCTTCTAAACGTTTTCCAGAAAGAAAAATTTATGACTTCGAGATTCAATTTGCGTAAAAGCGTTGTACACGGTGGTGGAAGGAGGAGCCCTTGCGCCGCGAGCCCGTCACATATAAATATGCACAGCGGTTGGAATAAAACCCGACCCGGCGCGCACCTCTTTCGGCGGCGGCGCCCTTTCGTGCCGTGTTCTATGCATGTTCCTTCTGACGCGGTTTGACGGTGAATGATGGCCCCGCGGAGACGATACCCTGAGCTTGGGCACCGAGACAAAGGGCCGTTTGTTGACGTCCCCGTGCACGCGGACGCCAATAGCGGCTCCGTGTACACCAGTAAAACAAATGCGGCGCGTTCTTGTGCCACTCGCGGTCCCCTTTGACGACGTTGCCGTGTCGCGGAAGAACGTTCCGTCGCAATACGCGTCGACGTTGGAGACGTTGGTCGGCCGTTGGTGGAAGTTCATCCTGGGCCATTGCGTCGTCGTCTGGCTTCGTCTCAATCGAAGCGGTTTACTCGAGGTCGTATAACCGCTATCTCGCTGCGATAGTTCTCACACTGCCGCTATCTCGTTCATAATATGTGTATCCGTGGGACTGGTCCATTAACTGAGAAGGCGTTCGGTTGGCAAATCGAAACAGTGATCCTAAAAAGGGGGGCTTATCCATGGTAATGGTAAAGCGGATTTTAAGCACTTTAGACATTTGGTAATGTTCGTAACTTGGTACTTCTGCTTTCTTGTTGTGTTTTCGTATCCCACCTTGCGTGTTTGCTAGGGCACGTTTCCTTGTCTCCTTGTGTTTTTATTATGTCCTTCGGCAACTTGGCAAACAGAATAAGCACTGCTGGCAAACCGTATAATGTTCAGAACCGGCGATAACAAATGGTGATAAACAGGCGAAGACTTCTCGGGCTGCCAGAAAGCAAGTTGGTTTCGTTGTGTTGGTGAGCAATGTCGATCGTTTGTAGGCGTCGTGTGGCTAGTCCAGAACGTGGAAGATTATCAATATATACATTTTTGTTTTATTCCATCATCGTTTACAGCTCATGCTATGTGTGGTTTTCCTCTTGCATGCATAGCGAATGCTGCAAGCCATAATATGATTAAAAATCCAAAGGTCATTGATACTTTAGCACGACCATATGAGCGTTCGGAGCGCTCCTATACGGCAAAAAAATAAGTTCAGAAAAGCATAAGGGACGGAGGGAGCTGCGAGCGGAGGGCCCCAAAAGCGGTCCCAGGGCATAAAACGCATAGTGGCGTCAAAAGACTCCGAACGGGATAATTCCCACAGACGGTTGTGATAACGGCATGGCCTGTTGTCCTTTTGTGACGTACGTGAGCATACAAAGGAATTTATAAGGCAGAATGGACCCTTGTCCAGCGAGCGTGTTGGTATAGGGACGGGATCGCTGGCCCACGACCAGCGGCCGCGTTCAATGGGCGCCATACTTGGACGGCCCTCGTGCTCCGCTCGTGCGCTGGCACAAAGAGTGCCCGGCCATTTGTCACACTCGAAAAGACGACGGTCCAGCTTGTTTCCCAGTTTTATTAGGGATGTTCACGCTTTTTACGTTGTCATCTTTTTTGTGCGTGCTGTCGTTGAAAACGTACTTTTCCTCTATTAAACCCCGCAATAAACTTGCGGGACTATTCGTAATTCTCGGGGCATCCGAGGGAAAAATATAAAACAAGTCTCTGAAAGCGTCGCGATTAAAGATGGCCGTTTTGGCATGAGCAATAAACTCTACATTTTAACGTAATTGAATGAGCGAATGTTCCTTCGGCCCACTCCCTCCCCCTTTCTTATTTTGTCTCCCATTCTCTCTCTCTCTCTTCCTCTCTTGTGTTGTACATGGTCACGGGCGTATTTGCTAGCCCCCTCCTGAATGTCCTTACAGCGAGCTTTACTTCAGTTCTGCTTCAGAACGCCTTCAAGTAGAAAGCATCGGACCATAGTCGAGTGTAATAGTCGCTTCTTTTTAAATGCTCCGCGAAAATTTGATCACCATTTTATTGCGCTTATTCCTTCTTACAAGCTGCTCGTCGGCATCCTTTAGGGTTTTGCTTCTACACAACGTCGAAGTGGGCAAATAATAACGCGTTTTGTTGGTCGGTATGGTACACCAAAGCAACAGGAGAGATATTGAGCTACACATTAAACGTGGCCTTGTGATCCTTAGTTGATTGTTGACAATACCGTAACAATTGTACGCAGTTGTGGGAGAGATTGCTTTCTCCGAGAAAACTTTGATCTTGCCATAAAAAAAAAAAAGAACTAATCATGTTTAGAATTCTCGTGCAAAAAAGAAAAAAAGAAAAAAGGGGGCTTTACATTATGTACATTTCTAGAGGAGAAAGATCTCTGCAGGACTTTGTGGCGACTCCTTCTTTACACACAGTCTGCAGTTGACATGGCAGGCGAAGCGACCACCTGACCGGGATGTATCCCGCTTTCCGGGGGCACACAAATCATGCATACAAAAAGGTGGCTGTCTAAAATATTTAATACAGAACTACATAAAACAAGAGTGCCAGAGCTTTTGCGTTGAAGCGGCTTTGTGGAGCTTCAAAAACCCGGCGCCAAGGTTTCGAAACAAGATGACACGCTGTGTCAGGAGCGGATATATCGAAGAAAATACACAGCTGGAGAGCCACGTTCAGCGTGTTCTGACCCAGTCGAACTCTAGCGTTTTTTTTTTTTCCTCTTCTTGATATGAACCTATTTCCATTACAATCCCTCGTGTCTTTTCTGTGGACACATTTCCCCTCACGCGAGGGCATTCAGTAGCCGCCCGTTCCCGTTCGCCTGTCTGTAACTGCGACCGCATCGAGGAGGACCGTATATTATTCAGTCGCATCGCCTTTATGACGTTGCCTTTCATACCTCCCTCCCCTCTCCTCATCCATCCCCTGTCTAAGGAAAAAAATGTACTCGCGCCAACAAAAACTGGAATTAGTTTGTATTGAAACTCTTGCCCATACACGCAGATACACATGGTGAAACGCACCAGAGTCTAGAAGACAACCTGAACGGACGACCACGCATGCGCAGAAAACTCGCCCAATGACAGCACGCCGCTTCTGAAACGGCAGGCCACGCTATCGAGACCCGCCGCTTGCCTGCGCGACTATTTCCGCACACGGGCACTTCCTGATCTTTGTGAGGCGGTCGGCGTTTCTCTCGCCTTCTCCGGTGGCGTAGCAGGAGAGCGACCCTCCTTCGGAAGCCAAGTGGATTCGTGCTCGCGAATGTCTTTTGCGCGCGCGTATGTTTTGCGCTCGTCGGCGCTGGCCTTAGGTTATGAGGCAAGGGCGTCACTATGAGCGCCCTGTATTCACGGGTCGTCCTGAGTGGATCCAACAGCGTGCACCGGGAGGCAGGACAACACATGAGAATGGCGGTCGTGCTTAATTGATCGCAGCGCCACCGCTGCTCTAAAGGATGGTGCCCATATATTTGCGTCTGACTTTTCTCGAGTGCGTTGCGTTGCGTTGTGCTGCGTTACATTGCGGGCTTCTGTAAATGCTTACGACGAGAGAACACACTGACGCCATCTATTAGGTAGTCCGTGAACACTTTTATTCGGCGAATATATTTTGTTTTATAATTTTTACGCCTCATTCTCTTGTCGTGGATTCGGAATAATTCTGACAATGTTATAAGCGACCATCTCTCATGGGTGGTGCGTATAGACTTAATCTCGAAAATACTGCAAGTGCTTCAGTTTTGTTACACGCTGTTTGAGGGCTGCTAATAGATGGCTTCAGCGTGCCGCATGTTGTCTCGACGTTAGCAATTACGAGGGAACGCCAAGTACTCGAGAAAAAGCAGACGCAACTGTGTGAACGAGAAAAAACAGAGACTGGCATGGGACATGCCCAGTCAACGACGTACATACACACTTCCGCACCGGAGCGCCGGGCGGGCGAATATTGATGAAACTACCCTGGTTTGAGAAAATAGAAACGCAACAAAACGCGCTAGTGAGGTCCGCAATGGCCAACTTGACAGGACCGGCGTACGGCCAAATGACACCCGAATTTCAACGTGCTAGGAGCAGACGACGGCATCTCCTGGTGGGGTTGTGAGGCAACAGTGCTGGCGGGAGAAAGAGGAACCGGGTGGGGAAGAGGCTTCCGTTTCCGCTGCCGCCATTACTTCTGCGTCATAAATCGCGCCACCCTTCAATGGGCACGCTCATTGGCTGTTGAAAAGTTTACAGGGCATACCGCTTATGCAAGCGTATGCCGCGCGGGGGGCCCTGCCGCGTCGCCAGAGAACCGCGTCGTGCCTTCTTTTAACCCCTTTTTTTTTTTTGCTTTTCTACGCGGGTTTGCCACGCGCTGCCGGATTTAAACGTCGGCGATATCACGTGGCGTTTTTTGGCGACGGTTCGACTGATTTTCTGCGATCTATGTTCGCCTGTTCCGCTGTCGTTGCTGCTGTTGCCGGTGCTTCGGTGAAGGCACGTAGAACATCGGCGTGCGTCGACGGGCTAGAGCACCGCGTCGGAGAAGAAAAAAAAAAGGTACACAACGCAGCAAGCGGTGTGGGCATAAACGCGCACATGCAGACGTAAAGAGCGACGGGACCGAAAAGGGGTTCGGGGAGGGGGAAAAGGGGCCGCGCTACTAAACTCACTCGAGCGTGAATCAAAATCCGATGATCGGGATGTTTGCGCCGCGCCGCGCGCTCCCCAAACTTGCTGCGTGCACGCCTGCTTGCATCCCTGCGTTCGTTGCAAACCTGGCTGCGGGACAGACGCTCCTTGGAAGGGGGCATGCCAGGCGTCTCAATTTGGCGCGTGCTTTGGGCCCGGCCGCCGGGATATGCCGCCTCGTTTCCTCTCGTCTATGGATAGCTATTTGCGGATGTATACCTTCGGTGGAAAACGAAGGAAACTTGTTTTGGGGGCGGAGAGCGCTGCTTCATAGCAGTTCGGAAATGCGTGCGTCGGAGTTTGGAACGTGTACGGCAATGCTTGCGACGTTTATGGGATGTCGTTTCCTATTGTGTTGTGCGGGCGCGTGCCGCTTAAAAGTTATTTGTGCATAGGGGCGCCCCGGTACTGCTCTGTGGATCACGAGGGGTCTAAGTATGTGCGTGCTTCTTCGTAACCTGTTGGGGTGTTTGCTTTTGTGACACGCACTTTGTCTCTTTTTTTTGCTCAGAAATTATCGCGCGAGGCACACAATTTGCTCGAATACTGTTGTACTGTTGGCCCGATAACATCGACTTTTCTGTAACATTTTAGCTACGAGCACAAATACCCGCCTTACGCCCCCCCCCCCCCCCCCCTTTTTCCTTCTTTTTCTTTTTACAGATAATAAAAATGGGCCCAATCGTTGCTGCCGCCACGCTGATTCTAGAAGACATGCGTTGGCATTTCGCACAGTGGTTATATACGTATAACAAAGCAAGGTGAATGCAGCCTCTCAGCACTTTCTCCACGGGGTAAACATTCCCAGGGTCCCTCTTCTTCCTGGTGCTAGCAGATCAGATCACTTAGCTTGTGCATGAAGCACTTGAGCGTGAGGCGCGAAAAACGACAGAGCAATTTTGTTGTTGTCCGTACATGTTGTGCATACAAGCACGACGATATCGTGCGCTTACGGCCCGGTGACATGGTAACTGCGCGTCAAGAACGGCGTGGCAGGCCGAAGAACGGAACCGCAGCCCGTGTACGTCCACAGGTCTTCGAAACCGACGGCAGGAGCTTCTGAGGACGTCGAAAGCGCGCACCCGGACGCCGGTAGCGTGACGTGACACCTAGCAACAGAGATGCAGTGGGGGACAGCGGGGCTAGGGCGCACTTGGGCCGCCAGCGGGGCAACGCGAAGCGGCGTTAAAGGTGTAGTGGGGTGGTTATTCTGTAGTGGGGTGGTTATCGTGTGCCACCGTTATCGTTTCGACCTTCTCGTTTGGACTTTCTCAAAAGGACCATTCTTAAAACACCCTTTTTGGTTGGGCCCGCAGCATTTGATCCGTTCGCGTTACATCCTTTGCGTTTCATCTTCCAAGAAAACAAAAATCAAATGGGGGCACTTCGTGGTGTTCGTGTAATGGCTCTGTCGTGGCATGTACACGAAGAAGCTTCTTTAATTCCGCCCCCCTCCCCCCCCCCCCCCCCCCCCCTTCCCAAACGTACTACGCGCCGTTTGGTCTTAGTGCGAACGGGACCAAATGCGAAAAGGCCCAAATGCAACATAAATGGTTTGGATGTTTTGAGAAGGTTCAAAGGACAGGGTCCGAACAAAGTGCGAATGAGATGGTCTTGAGATACACCCTCTGTAATGAGTCATCCGCAGACTGTCGCCGCGAAGCGGCGTGAACGGGCGGGCCGGAGTGGGTTGACACGCACCCCGGTGATATACACCCGCCGTCCCCCACTGTGCTGTGCCGAAATTGGCGAAGGGAGACGTCGCCGGCGATATTCGATTCTTAAAGGGCAACTCCGGTCCGTACTTTCAATCTTGGGATTATGACAGTTTTTAGTGCAGTCAGCGTCCCTGAATTGCACGGTGTAATTTTTTTCTCGTTATTGTGCGTAGTTTTAAAGATATGACGCCTCAAAGTTTTGTTTGGGGCGCGGCCAACAAAACCGAAACTAGCCGCTCGAGGCCCCGGCAACACTGGAAATCAGCCGCTATGGGAACGTGACGTCATGAGCGTTCACGTTCAACGAGTACGCAGGCCGAGCGGCGCTTAACTCTGTTGCGCTAGCAGTCTAAAGATAGGAGGTAAGCTGATTTTATTTTAATTCTGTATAGGTGGTATTTATCCAGCATATGTAGCAAGAGTTAGTGCGTATACCCAAAAGTTAGCGACTGGAAAACCCGTGAACTCGTTCGGTGCCGTACTCGGTGGCCGCCGCCGTGAGTGCGCTATGCCGTACTCGTCGCTTGTATACCCAGAAGCTAGCGACTGGAAAACGAGTGAACTCGCTCGGTGCCGTACTCGGTGGCTGTAGCCGTGCGTACGGTCTTCCGTACTCGTCGCTAGGCCTAAATTGTCATCGGGGCTCCATGGATGGAGCAGCGTTGCTCTACGCCGCGCTGCCAGTGACGTACAGTACTCGGGGCCCTCTCGCTTTCCCGCTGCGGGTCAGTCCCAGACACGAAGCTTTGAGGCTCTCCGGCGTGGGCCGCGGCGCCCGAACACACATGTGCGGGGCTGTACACGTCTGTTTTTTCGTTCTTTTTTCCTCGGGCGCGTAAAAGCCGAAGTCCAAAGTCCACTCGTCGAACAGCGTTCACCCACACCTTCTCCAATTTCCGGTCCGTTGGAAACTTGTGAAAAAGCACCTCCGGGTATTGCAGCGGGTTGTGCGAGCAGGCCACAGCGCTGCAAGTGGTACTCGGCATCTTTCGAGGAACAGCTGGGCAGTCTTTGGCATACCGAGTTGCTCGCTAAAACGAGTCATGGAGTCCTCACAAGCAAATAAACAAACGGCTTTACCGAAGCTACACGGGCTACAGATAAAAGCAACGGCTAAACACGCCTATCACAAACCGAAGTAGTGGTGGTAGCGCCTCAAAGAAGCGCACTTCGCGCTACGCCCGGACCGGAGGAAAAAAAAGAGAACGATACTGAAGTCACGGCCCAATGTTGCTTTAGCGATCGGCAACCCGCTTGCCGCCCGCTAAGGAGCAGCGGCTCGCGGCGGGTCGCATTTTTATTATCGGCATTAGTTGAGAATGCGGCATCCCCCGGACGTAATATTTTGGCTGGGGTGGTATTTTGTGTCATTACAGCGATACCAGTAATTTATTTCATTTTGAGTTTTGGCCGGAGTTGCCCTTTAAATGTTACGTGGGGCTGGGGCGCCATCCCGTGGCGACGTTGCGAACTCTGAAAACTTGTGCTCCAACCAGTCCAAGGTCAGCGCATGTACCAAGGCACTAGTGCTCACTTCAAGAATAAAAAGGTTGCAAAGCCAGTGCAATGTGCGTATAACGCTAGCTGGTGTTCTTCATAATGTGCGTATAACAGTAAGTGGTGCTCTAACACCATGCTTCGTTTTACCTTAAGTGCAAACGCAGCCCACTCTACGAGGTTATGGGACCAGTGAGATAGTGTCAAAAGGGAACCATCATGGTGTTCATCATGCTTTTGTGCGCATTCTACCGTCTCTGAAACTATCATAAATAAGTGCCAGTGACTTGGGCTTTTGACGCTGCTTGATGAATTCCATTAGCTCGTAGTGTCGTCTGCGTCTGAACTGAAACGAACTATAGCTAGTGCTCTTGTTCCAAATGTGTGTATAACACTAACTCTTCCTCCCAATGCGTCTATAACCCTAGCTCTTCCTCCCAATGCGTCTATAACCCTAGCTTGTACTCTTCCTACCAATGTGCGTATGATACTATAGCTGGAGCTCGTCTTCCCAATGCGCGTATAACACTTTAGTCCTATTCACCTAAAAAGCTTTAGCGAAAAAAAGTCCGCCTTCTTCCGAAGCACTACTGATTTACTCCTGTATGTGGTGAGTTAAGGTATACTATGCGAGCGAATTTTAGATTGCATTACCGTTATTTTATCAAAACGTTCAAGCTTCCAACGCCAAAACCACCGCTTCTTAGACAACTAAATATTCTAAGAACTACTTCGCGTGGCATTGAACAATCCGCAAAACGTTTTGATTTGTTGAGCTGAAAATGAGTATAGCTGGTGCTCTTTCTATCAATTGATGCGCGAAGGCGCGGCCACTGCAAGCCAGAAAAGCTTGACTGTCGTCAAAATATTTTTTGTTTGTTTTCCATGTCAAGAACCCTGCTGTACTCAGGGACAGCTTTCTGCAGGAATGGCATTAAAGGTTGAGAATCGCATGCTTGAACGGCGTTTTGAACCTGTGCACGCGCACTCAGCTCTTCGAAAGGCCCAAGGAAGCCGTCCCCGAGTATAACCAAGCCTAGATTTTCCTCTAGTTACGTGCAAAAATTAACTGGCGCTCCCTGTAATGTTTATTCTGGGCAGTTTGTGTGCTATCCTATCATGATGTTTCGCTCATGCGATCCTACGCGACGCCGCGGTGCACAGATGGAAAGGCGTGTACAGCGATTTGAGACGCCAACTTGTTCATATTTGCGAATAATTGCTTTCCTATAAGATTAAAACTGCCCCCTCCTTCCTCCCCCGGCCCCCACACCCCCATTCCTTCCATCCACTTCCAAATTAACGATCGCCCGCCGACATCCGGGGCGTGATTTATGACATATTTTGTCTTTTCCAAGGGCAGCAAAGAAAACGTTTACACGACAGAAATGGTGGCGCACCAGAAACCACCCGTAGCGCCACCCCCAAGCTCGACGGGGCAGTAGGAAACAGGGAAAAGGAGCAGCGCGAGGGAAGGACGGCGGAGTTGCCTGTAAAAGCTGCGGCGGTGTTTGGTTTGTTTTAGGGGCTGTGTGTGCGGTCAACGGCATTGTTTGCCAAGGGCCCAGAACAACGTCGGCTTGGCGAGGCGCAAGCCAGTGGCGGGAACCCCGTTGCTGCTAGCGTCGCTGTTCGCGCTCGTCCGCCGGAGATAAATGGAGTTTAAAGGGACAGCCAACGGGCTGTTTGCCGTGATCATGAAACGATAGACAACGCTAACAAGTGAAAACGGGCTGCGACTAGACCTCTCCCCCCCTCCTCCCCCCAAAGAATAAAGGAGAAAAAAGAAAAACAGCAGCAACATGTCGTGCCTTCCCCCTCGGCGTACACAAAAGTGTGTTGTTGTTGTTTCCTCGCGAGCTAGCGGATGAAAAGAGGTAAAACGCGAAGACAATGTTGCGTGCGATATGATAAACTTGTAAACGTTGCGAATAGCAAAACGCGTGGCAGGAGGCGGAACTGTAATTTGCTCGTAATGAAGCTTCCGTCGCAAGTTTTGTATTTTTCGGCTGCGAAGAGGACACGGATGTCTTGTCAGCGACAGAAGTAGGAATAAATCTTCTCTTCTTCCAGTTTTTAACGAAAAGCAACCGAGAGCTTGTTTTCGGGGCTGCGATCTTCCTCTCAAATATCTTGGTTCCTGCGTATAGTCTAATAATTCACTTTCTATATTTTTATTTCGGAACCACTGTTGTATATAATTTATTTTTGGCTAATGAAGCAGCGGCTCGAGCCTTTGTCCGTTGGAAGATGTAGGTGTCGTTCAAGAATAAGTGCGTGCTATTATTAATTTCTTTCAAAAGTTGTTTCCTTTTTTTTTTTATGCAATACTTCGGAGAATCTGTACCACGGTGGAAGAAGAAAAAGCTGTATGAGCGGCGTCGCCCCACCACGGATCAAGTGTGGCGAAGGTTCGTTCGCGTTTCTGACAAATGCCGTGAGATGGCACAGCATGCAAACGAGAGGCAATCCAGGTACGTCCATATTCGCGCACACGTTTATAAGGCTACGCGGCACGCTACGGCGGCTGCGCGAAGGCCTCTTAACTGACAGTGCTGGGAGATGCGCGAAACCCGAACAAACTTTTACGGCTTCGGCTGGCCTTGTTCAGACACCTGTCTTCTTTAGCCGCTTTCTAGATGTGGGACCAAGAAGTAGAACTGTGATTATCCTGTTGTGATTTATTTTGATTTATGTCCAGAACTTCGTTATCTGTCGTTTCCTTATTTAACTTTCCTTTCCTCCAAATTTGTGTGTCGCTACAAGTGTGGAGGGCAATGAAACAAGACACGAGGACAAACACTTCCCTGTCATGTCTATTCGCAGTTGCGTAAACTCGAAGATGAGAACACGTTCTATATTTGAAGACAGCGACGCACTTCTCTATGTGTCGGCGAAATGTAAAATTGTATCGAGCGTAAAGCATCGGCAGGTTACGTTTTCTACGAGTGAGTCTGTACTTTGCGCCCCCTTGAAGAGTGCGTCTTTGAAAAACAACACAGCTATTGGAGAGGGAAAAAAAGACAACCCGGGAGCTATTGTTGGCTAGTACTACGTTATTTCGACCTGCCTGAAACGAATCATTAATCCCCCAGATGGCAGATAGTCCGCTGACATCAGCTAAGAGAGGCAAATGCAATTCTGCGATTATAACGTGGCTTCTTTTGTCTTTCGAAACGTTTAGGTAACACGAAATGCCAATACGAAACAGGCGCCGCCGAATCAATGTCTATAGAATCACCGGCATCTTAAGAAACGATCGTGGCGGGTCCCGGGAATATTATTATCGGTCTTCATTCAGTTGCATTCCAGTATCCGCTGATAACCAAAGAACGAATCAGGAGCCAAGAAACTTGATCATAATGGACCATATCCTTTATTTCATCAGTTGCCAATGACTACAGCGAGCGACATTGCACGTTACATGAGCATATGCACGCGATCGCACGCGTCCCTTCTAACAGGAATACAATTCTACGTCACCATGTATTTTCTGAAGTAAGCGTGAGTCTCGTGAGATTTCAGGCATTCGTGATACTCAAGTTGCTCGCGTACGAGCTTCATATCGTAAAAACATTGAAAGTATTCGTAGCGCTGGCTTGGAGCTTTTCGCGTACGTCATACTGCGCGATGCATCTGGGAATGGTCGCCACTTCTGGTGCAGCTGCCGGTTGTTTTATCACCCGTCTTATATTCGGGGAAGCACCTGCAGATATCCGCTGTCGCCGCGGACCTCCGCGATTTCCGCCCATCGGCACTCGTCTGAGCGCGCAGGGATCCTTCCGCGGTGTCACCACCTCGTCGGTCCTCCTCGCCACCCTTCGTATCGAAGAGGCGCGTTCCCCCGCACTTCGTCATAAGCGGGGCTTCCCTCCGCTCTTCCCGGAGGGAAACGAACCCAGAAAGCAAAAAAGAGCGGCGTAGGAGAGACGATCCTAATCTAATAAAAAGCCTTTCAGGCTAAGTGTGTCTGTTTCTCTTACTGGACGGTCCTGGCCGGGCGCATTTAATTGATCGTAATTCGATTGTGGGCTGGGCTCCGCCTCCTCCGTCCTGGAGCACCGCGGCACAATGGGGACTCAGCGAAAGTCCGGACGGACAGGAAGGCCCACGCGCGAGGCACTCAGTGCCCCGCAGTCTTATGGCGCGCGTGCGTGGCGACGACAGCCGAACGTGCCGCTGGAGCAGCGTCTTCCGGCTCTATTGTCCCGAGCAAAACGCTGCGAGGTAGCTCGAGCGAGTTATTTTATCCAAAGCGCAAGCATAAGGTGTATCGACGATTGAGTTTATATCGTACACGGTTTCGTTGGGAATTCCTTAGTCGCGGTCACGCTGCAAATACATAACGCAAAAGACAGTCAGCAGTCAGCGTCTGTGGCGTGCTTCTGTTGCATTGGTCGTACAAAAACAGTCTGCTGACTCGTTCAAAGCACACGTATGTATATGAAGCGAACATGCTTCGAAAATGCCTGAGGCACGTCCGCAGGTAATTCGGTCGTCAGGCATGCAAGGGACACCGTGTCACTTGTATAATATACGAGCAGTGCGACTCGGGCTTAAAATATTGGTGTCGATTGCAGCGGACAAACTGGGCTCGAGAGAGAATTTTAACCCTTATTTGATGTATACGAGAAGAAAACAAACAAAAGCAGCGAGCGTGACGAACGGTCTCAGGTCGCGACTCCCGTTCGCAGCTCACGAGTTTCATCCTTGTACGCAGTTGAAGCACGTTTAGTTAAACTACTAAGCTGAACCATCCGCCGCCGTATAGCGCTGTCCCGGTTCGGCATTCAGTGATTGGTTTCGCGCTGAAAATGAGGGATGTGCAAACAGGGGTTCGAACCTCAATCGGTACGAGCGCAAGCACGAGGCGCGACAATCTAATGTTGTCTTTGGCGTCCGCAAGACGTGACTGTAAAGGCGGCGTTGTAACGCTCGATTGTGCACGAGCCACGTTCGTTCGTTTAAGGATTTGTGAGGTGTCTCGAGTAGATAGTGGTGAAGATGCGCCCATAATACCTTCGGCAGATTTGACATTTCTTAAAGGAGCAAGTGCTCTTTCTTTTACCGAAGGGGTCACAGAGGCATGTCGATCCCGTATAAGAAAATTTCAAGGGGACACGGCAGTTGGTCCTCGGCGGCGAAACTTTTAAAGCACGCGCTGCTTTGAGACAAGGAAACAAAAAGGGGACTTCGTCTTAAGGTTTTAATTCTTAATTATGATTGTTCAGCAGCTCGCCTGCGTTTTGACTATTAATTCACGCACTGCTTACTGGGGGTCCTCAAAAGGAAGCAAAAAGCTTAGCGAACCGGACGCAACACACTCCCCCCGGAAGCTCGGCCATGTTTGTTTTTGTTTACCTCCGCACCAACTGTATTAGCGCCGAGATGTCTCAGTGGTGCCCTCTTATGGTTTCCATCCGTGACGTCACGACTGGGATTCGCCTCGCCGTGACGTCACCAGTTGTTATCCTGGCTACTTACCACCAGGTGCGACGACGAGTTCGGTGGTGTGTTTAAAAAGCACAATGGAAGCTAGGAGCCATCGCAATCCGAAGCTAACACCGTCAAAGTTGACAATCTGACAGTGCTCATATGCCCATGGTTTGGCTAATCGTGGCAAGCTGACCGCAGCGACGCTTTTGGTCGCGCACATTGCTAATAGGCAGCAGGTAAAAGAGTAAACACTTTTTAGGGGTGAAGCTCCCTAGGGGCTAGCCATGTCCGTATGTCCGTCCGCCGTCGGGTGCACGTGCTCCTGCTCGTGAGCTCACGTGCTCACGAGCATGTGAGCACGTGCCCCCGTGCTCGTGTAGGGCAAAAAAAAAAACACAAAAAAAACCGCATCTTCACATGGTGAATGATATTGATTGGGGCGAAGCTCTGGTGGTGCGTGACTGCGTAGACGCTGAGCCGCAGCATGCCGAGCCTTTCGTTCGTTTTCATCCATGTCAGAAAGAGAATGTGTTGTATGGAACGTGGTTATATACGCCTTTGAGCATTTGACCGCAGCGTGACATGGATGAGAACGAACGAAAGGCTCGGCATGCTGCGGCTCAGCGTCTACGCAGACAAGCACCACCAGAGCTTCGCCCCAATCAACATCATTCACCACGTGGAGATGCGGTTCTTTTCTTTTTTCTTCTAATTTCTTCCACTGAAGAAATCAAACACGTTTCTAACAAAAAAAACAAAAAAAAAACAAACTAAGGTTTTTATATAACCTCTTTATGTCTTTGCTCCTGAGTGTTTAGACGTGCACAACCCAGGATGCAATCTCCACAGCTTCGGAAAGCGCGCCATACACACAAAGCCTGAAACAGGAGCCCAGTAGTTCAGACAGGCTTAAAAACGCCGCCGTCTGCTTTCTGCCTAGAAAGTGAGAGGTAACACGGATAATTATGACGGAATAACGGCGGTAAGAAACTCAGAAAGAAAAGGTAGGAAGGAAGGTTCCGAAAATGCGGCACGCTCACAGCAGTACAAACATGAAACGGGTGTGTATAGAGTATCTGATTTTATTTCATTTATTTGGCTCAAAAGAGTAGGGAGCTCGGAGAAAGGCCGAAAGACCGTATCGGTTGGACTGCAAACACCCAGTTTAAATTACTGGACGTTGTGCCACGTCCAGTGAGGGTGATTATGGGATGATGTAATATACAAGATTCATGGTGAGGGCGATATGCTCTTCTGAACGTCGCGAGTTCCGCCACTCGAGTCTTGGAGGTTCGGTGGTGTTTTAGGCGAGTAGGGCAGCGAGTCAATGTTACCTTCAGCGGGCTGTTCCATCACCGTTCTCGATGGTAAAGTCTTGGCGGTTGAAGGTGCGGTCGCCCCCTTCGGTGAAGGCAGCGGCTCTAGGAGGCAGCCCAATCGAAGAAGACGGCCGGCAACCGCCGATACATTCACATTCAGGGATAGACCGTAGCGCCGCGGTCACCCGGTACAGCTTCCTGTCATTGTCGTTATCTTCATCATCGTAATTACAAAAGCCTCGCGAAAAGTGACACACTCATGGTACGTTTAGACTTGCGAAAGAAATCGCTGCCACCGAAGCGGATTACGCAGCAGCGGAAAACCGGAGATGTTTACATCTATTTTTGCCACCGGAGGCGGTTTTCTCGTTTGCTTACGAAGCGTCGCTAGAAGGCACGAGATTTCTCGTCGGACATTCTCGGCAAGCTCGGAAACTCTCGGCAAGCTCTCGTAGCATCTCGGAGTACGCCTGGTACGAGTAAGCTTAACGTTGTTGACAAATTGACAATAGTTGTAAGTGGTTTCATAAAGCGCGGTAACACCACTGACAACGCGATTCGCGTTGTCAGTGATGGTTTTTATCAAAAGCTGCGCCTCAAGTAACAAATAAAAATTAAAAAAAAGGTGAATCTTGTTCAGGTTTGCGTTCACATTACGCACGAATTGAAGGTTTATCGCTGCATCCGCAGCGGAACGCAGCAACTCGTTGGCATCACATCTCTCGCTCGAAGCGCGGTTGTTTGTTTACATGGGGTCTTTGCCGGTCGGGTCACTGGTTTTGTTTTCTCGCCGCTACCAAGATGGCGGACGTAGTTCTCGGCGCGCTACTAGGTGGCACTCTACATTTCGCATATGGCCTATTACACTGGTCAATAGCAAGCATGCCGGACGGATCCAGATTCTCCGCCAGCGACGAGCGGATTTCGCCACCCGTCTCGAAAATCCGCTCGCCCGTGAATTCGCATATGTAAACGCACCATGACGCTGCAAAAGCTGTCACGCATTAAATTTGCCTGCTGTATACATGCGTGCTCGAGTATTACTAATGTTCAATCCAACACGCTCACGATTGTAGCTTCGACTCCGCTCGCACTTCTGATGAAGCGAAGTGTAGGTGGATTTCTCTTCAGGTACCGCGTACCCGAGGGCGCCTACACCTGTGACTCTCTGTGCAGCATGTGTCCCAATACGTCGCATCGTTCACGGCACTGCACGCGCAGCAGTTGCGCAGCTACAGCGCACAGGTGTGCGGCTATGTCAGCACTGTCGGTAATCTGCCTTCCTCTCCGTCTCATACAGGTGCGTTATTTTGCATGCCGATTACTTTGAGCCTCGACGATGTCAGGAATAATAGAGTGTCGGCTGGATGACGTCTGCTAACGGCGCTAAAATGTTGTCTAAGAAAGTATTACGAGGTAAGCTCAATGTATTCTGTGCTCAAGAATAATCCGGCTCTCTTGTTGGTATTGTTCTTTTGTTTTGGTGTTCTTTATTACAAGAGGCACCAAGAAATCCGCGGAGTCTAACTGATTTCAGTTTTGGCGTTACGATAAATCGCGGCTACTTTTGGGGCAATTTAATTCTTCTATCTAGATTTTCTGACGTGCAAGACACTTAAGATAAAGGCTGACATAATGTTAAGATTAACCACTTCTCCAACCTGCTGGCATAGTGTCGGTTACGGTTAGCTCAATTTATTTAGCTTTTCCTGGATATCGTTAAGGTCGTTATCAACGCGCCGCGCAATCTATCGAGGGATCTTTAAAAAAAGTGATGAGGTGTCTTCCTATCAGCTTGAACTTTAGAAATAACTAGAACACAAAGACAGAAAGGACAGGATATGACACACAGCTGACTACCAACGATGTTTTGGTGTAGACTTCCTTGCGCTTTTGCTCCTTCCTTTTGAGTCCCAAGTTGAGCGCGATAAACCTATTATAGAAATTGCCCTATTCCACTATTAAAGATCACTCCCGATATTTACACTTATACAAAAAATATACAAAACATTTGCACAGTATTCCTAGCAAAATATTTTTTTTTAACTAACCCGGCAATGAAAAAACCCAATGCTTAGTTTAACCCGGCAATGAAAAAACCCACTGACGCTTAGTTTTTTCCTTGCCGCCACTACTTGCCAGGGAAGACTACTAGCGCCCAGCATTAACAAGAAAATCATCCTGAAAGATGTCAGGCAACGTTTTGGAATTATAACACCGTCACAAGGGCACTCTATGCGAGTGAGCAAGCTTCTCAGGTCCGAGGCATGGAGGCAACAACAGCTCCTCACAGATTTTAAGACAATACCTACGGAATGTCACGCCCCAAACAACAACAGCACGAGCATGTGGCGGGTTAGTTCAAAAACAATAATTTGCTAGGAATACTGTGCAAAGGTTTTGTATATTTTTTTGTATAAGTGTAAATATCGGGAGTGATCTTTAATAGTGGAATAGGGCAATTTATATAATATGCTTATCGCGCTCAACTTGGGACTCAAAAGGAAGGAGCAAAAGCGCAAGGAAGAAGTTTACACCAAAACATCGTTGGTAGTCAGCTGTGTGTCATATCCTGTCCTTTCTGTCTTTGTGTTCTAGTTATTTCTAACGTTCAAGCTGATATATTTACAAGTATGTACCAACAAGCTCAACTCTTAACCGTTATTCAGGTGTCTTCCTTGTTTTAAGAAAATCATGTCTAGCTACATAACGTGCGGTCAGTTCGTGTTTTGGGACCAAACCTCGCAAGTACATCTTCCAAAAACAGAGTCACGCATCTGCGACATTTATCTGATGGCATCACTACATTTTATCTCAAAAGTTACATGCAGCGCTATCAAGCCATAATCATAATGTTCTAGCCCTTCTGCCTCTCGATATTTTGTACTATGTTTCATATTTGATGTACAGTCGGGAGCAAAAGTTTGCGGGGCACGGGAGCGCGTGCCGAAATGCATCGCCGCGCCGTCCGACGGCGCGCCGCCGCATTAAGGAGACGCGCTTTGCGCAGGCGCGCCTTCGTGTTCGCATTCATGTCTCTTTCGCTCGTTTCTTTCCGACGCACTCCTGATAACAGGAGTCGGCGCCAGGGGCGCGAGTTAGCGCTTCGCTGGCTGTCATGCTGCGCGTCTGCTTCAGCCGCCGCGCTTTGTCACGGATCTCGCGTAGGGAAGGGGAGGGGGTTAACCAGGCGCTCCGTCACCCAGCGTAGCTGCTGTGGCGGCTGAAGAGGACGCCAGGCATGACAGCCAGCGAAACGGCACCTTGCGCCCCTGGCGCCGACTCCGGTTATCAGGCGTGAGTCGGACAGAAACGAGCGAAAGAGACATGACTGCCAGCACGAAGGACGCGCATGCGCAAAGCGCGGCTTTTTAATGCGGCGGCGCGCCGTTGCACGGCGCGGCGATGCATTTCGGCACGCGCTCCGGTGCCCCGCAAACTTTTGCTCCCGACTGTACATATCGTGCTATCAAAGCTTCTGACGGGAGCGAGTCGCTTTGTTTGAACTCGGGGGCAACTTTCTGTGGCAATACTATCGAAGGTACGAGCACGCGTGTCCTCTCTCAGATTGAGCGCCGATTAAAAGTTTGCGCGCACTCTCTTCCTCTTTTCGGAAATGCCACAGAATTTGCCCCCGAGTATAGACCTTTTTCTTTGTTAACGCTAACAGGCGGTGCTCCAGTCTTTGCAATCTAAGCAAACTTCCTGTTCAGACAAACAATGATCAAAGACCGCCTTAACACCGCTGCTTGAGACGTCGATGAAACACTTCACCACCAGTTCTCCACGCGAAAGCCAAAGGAACCAAGAAGTGCGAGATCTGTTGAAAGTTTTCGAATATTCTTGTCAGGGATTATTTTCATCATTCTTGTCCAGTTCGCTTGCCCCTTTGCATTTAATTGCATTCTAATTAAAACTAACTTGTCTCGTCTAAGACGTTAATTCGTACAGCCGAAGGCCCGCGCTCAATCTCAAACTTCGTTGTCCGTTTCGCATTTATGCTTCTAGCACTGGTGACATCAGCAAGCTCGGTAGGCTTGCAAACACGGAGCGACCGGAAGTCGCTAGGGACTCAAGCTGCGGTTCATGTTTGTAAACAGTAAAATAATTTAATGGCGTCTCCAGTAAAACGAACGGCACTTAGCGGGAGATCACTGAACTGAAGGGAACAGGTCCCTTTGCGATATCCGGTCGTCTCTTGTGGCTTCTGTGATTCCATGTTGTCGGCCGTTGACACGGTGGAACAGTGGTCCTGGTGACTCTGTTGTTACTGTCGTATCGCTGTGTTGCCCAGGTCGCTCTCAACACAACCTACGCTACCGCATGAACCAGACATTGCGCGTTTATCAACGTTCATTAGGACCGCGGTCCTTCTATCGCTTCCTCGTAGAAGGTCGAACCTCTAGAAGTACGCCTACTTATCGCCGCAGGTTTGAAACCTGCGGCGATGAGTGAATGCAAATCGGGGCAAACAATTTTTAGTTCAATGCTTGCCTGCGGAAACCCGATCGTTGTGCGTTAAACTGGCACATAACTCGGCATGATCTGTTTTAGACCGCAATATTTGTCCGATCGTGGGGACTCCTATCGTGGGAGCCTCGAAGAGCATCCTGTTTGCACGTGCTCTCGTACAAATCAGACGCAAGATGAAGTCAGGCGCTCGCGCCAGTAGATATGAATGAGATGTAGCACTAAATATGATACCGAATATTGGCGAATTTTATCGCTTGTTTTGCACCTACTTTTACGGCTTCGTCATTAGACGCCCAGGCGCTATGAATCTCTGACTTGCTCGGGAAGGTTGGCGAGTGGACCCACCGCCACAGTTTTCTGTTCTAGCCGCTAGGTGCCGTCGATTGCCCTGGAGTTGCCCCTTGAATGTATGAGCTAAACTGGAGCCTCGTTTACGTGAAAGCGACTTCAGCGCATCGACTCCACTCGTTCTTCGAACGAAGCCGACGCGGCAACGTTTACATGAATGCGCACTAAGCCGTGCTAAGCCGTACACGAAGGTTGCGCCACGCTGTGTCAATGCTCGAAGTTATGCAGTTCCGCCACCAGCCGCACCACGTTTTCCGGTGCATCGCACGTGGAGGCCTTTCGACGCATTCAGTGAACGTAAAGATCGTGCCCGCTGTATTCGGTTCTGTGGAAGAGGTTACAAGAAGGGAAGAAACATCAAAACCCAAGTGTTTAGGGCTCCGGGCCGGGTCGCCGGGTCATTCTGGACCAGAGGCAACGTGTGCGCGCACGCTTTGAGGAAGCCTCCGCGCTTCGCCGAGCCAAACCTCGTCGATCGCGACCGGACCAACCGGACGCCGAGTCCAAAAGGCTCCTGCGCAGCCAGGAACGGCACCGAGGTAAAAGCTGCTCATTCTGCGCTACCATGCAGTGCTCTTTAGTGCTCGGAGCTCTCGGTGTCGTTCGTGCTTGCGCCGAAGCCTTTGGGACCCCTTCGGACGCGCGAGTCCTACATCGCAAGGCTTGGACGGGGGTCGCCCTCACCGAGCAGCTCCGCTATATTCCGCTTACTTATGATGGCAATAATAGCTCGCATTTGTTCTCGGGAAAATATTGCGGGCGATTATACGGGACCGCTCTCCGCGCCGCCGACGAGTTTGGCCGCCGCCATTTTCTCAGCTGTTCACTCGCTCCCGCAGCGAGCACCTTCCCATAATCCTCCCCGTTCCAAAATGCGATGCAACCTCCGTTTACATGGGCTGAATGAATGCGCACTCGCCATCTCGATCCTCCTCTGTCTATCGACTTGAACGCGATGCGCTTTCTTTGCGCATTATGCCGTTTACATGACCGCATTGAATGCGACAACTGGATTCGATACGACTAAGTCGCATTCATGTAAACGCGGCTTGGGTTGAAGTATTACTGGATGTCGCACGCGGGAAATCGCTCGGTGCCGCTTTGCATGTCAACGGTTGAACCCGATGAAAAACTAACTATGCTGCTCTCCAGTCGACTTCGCGTGCACGTTCAGCGTCCGCGTAACAAAACTTGATTCTACAACGAATCTCGTGAGTGCCGCCTTGCCACTAGGAGATGGTGAGTTTGAAAGAAGAGACGGAGAGCGCAACTTTGAGCGTAGGGTCCATTCCATCGCACACACGCGGCAGCCGGGGGCTTCAGTGTAAGCACCCACTCCTCACCCAGCGCGGTTAAGCAGGGCAGAGCACTAGGCGGTCCGAAGCGACAAAGACAATCGCTCGGAAAGGAAGTCAGGGCACGGCCGGTCATCAGGAGATCTGCCCGCTGCCTCCGAGTCCAGCCCTAATAGCCCGGGGGTGACCGTTAAGCGAGCGGGCACGCGGCCGCGCTCCCCTAATCCCCGCCTGTGTCGGCCACCCCTCGAGGCCCACCCCCGCGCGCGCGCAGCCCTTTTTGCGCCGGGATTCATCTGTCTCGGGGCGCGTAATTATACGGCGAAATGTTTTTTTGGAGCCCGAGCCGACTTGGCGACTCGGAGAGTGGCGCAGTCGCTGCCGGAGTGCTTCGAGAATCGTCATCAGGGCAAGACGTGCACGCGTCGTTTTAGCGAGGCGCCTCTGCGCGCGGTCTTTAAAGCGGGCTAACGCTTCCTCCGAGACGCGCTGTTTGTTGCGGGAATGTGCGGCGATAGCCCGTTTTCACGAACTGGCCATTTGGCGCGGGATAATCGCGCCTTTCTCTGCACGGGCATTGAGCACGCCGACCATATACACGCACCATGCGCGCGCGCGCGGTTCGGGGTTTATTTTCGTTTATCGTTTCGGCTCCGTAGAATGCTTCGGGCTGGTACTGGGTGTGCTGTAGAAGCTCAGTCAGAAGTTCAGCGACACATGGGCGTTATAAAGTGTAAGGCTAGGATTTCGTTGAGATACTGAAATGTATCCTACAAAATGCAACTACGGCACCACTATGTTTGTATGTTTTTATTTATAAAATGTACTTTTGTCGCGTGAACCTTGTGACAGCGGGAGAGGCTGATCTAATATTGCATCTAATATGCCCGCCAAGGGGAAGAAGTTCGACTAGTGCGTTGTACAGCTAACATGTTCTACTAGTTTTTAACGAACACCACGCAGTAGTGATTACACGAAATCAGGCCGTCTGAAATGAGATTTCAACTTGCCGCTTCCGCTACACATGATTTTCAGCCGCAGTGCATAGACCACGGTGTAAGATAAATGCCGCGTATTTCAGCGAATGCTTTCAAAAGTTCTTTCAAAAATAGGGTGGTTCAGAAAAGAAGAAACTCTTTACGGGAACAAACTGCCAGCCACCGCAAACGTCAAGGGTTACAAAGTAATAATAATAATTAGTTAAGCAGTTTTAAACGATATAAGACATAATCAACGTTTTACGGCATTCAAAAAAAAAAATAACACTTGATTTGGATTTATAGATGTCGGTTTCCTCTCGGAGCGCATCATTGCGCCAGCCGTCCGGCCCATGGTGGTCGAGAACTTTCCGCTTTCTAAGTATACATCAATACACAATTTACTAATAGCAGATGATAATTGTTTCGTGTGCACTCACTCACGAAGTGAGCGACAACACTTGGTAGGGCCTTCTACTGCGACTGCGATCCCCGCAATTCCCATATCTCCCAATTCGCCGAATGACTGAAACCTAAAATTCAAGTTTCATGTCCTTGTTTGAATCCCGCCTTCTTCAAATACTGGCAGGTACTCCAATTAAGCATTGCAAGCTGTTCACGCTCATATTGTTCGCGATAGTACGTCGGTTTTCGAAACACATTTCAAGAAATTCAATGTATTTCATTTTACAAATCGCGCGTCGCGATTTTCTATTCCAAGCCTACCGCCATACCGATACCGCACAAAGGAAGCAGTTTAAAAATCCGCCAGGGCGGCCGCCGGTCGCCAGCAGACCTACAATGGCCGAAGTCATCTACCTCGAAGAAATCAGCGGAGGCCGCCGGCGTAGCCCTATTAATGACCGACGTCGTCGACGTTCGGAGGCCCAACTGGGAAAACAATCAACGTCAGAGCCAGACCGCGCATAGATTACTCTTCATAGAAGGCCGCTCGTTCCCTTCCCATTACTTTTAAAAACCGGGCCGAGTTTTAAAGTGGTTTCGGCCCGTTTTCGCGAAATCATTCACATCCGTACTCGCATTAAACGCCGGTCGCCATTACTTTTTTGGAGCCTCGGAGCGAGGCCTCCTTCGTCATCTTTCCCTTTCCCCCGCGTGTATGACGTCAAAGGCACGTCACTAACTTTGGGGGAGCATGCAGGCGCCGAAGAGTGGAGAAGAGACGGTGTGTTTCCCCGAAAGTTTTGGAGAAGTTTGTGGAGGACGCAAAGTGGTAGTGGCTGCTGCGCCGAGATCACCGTGGAAGAAAGTGTGACGAAATAGGGGAGAGCGGCGCCGGTGCCGCCCTGGCGGCCTCGAACGTCTCCCTCAGAGAGCGGGGGCGAGATTGTGTTTTGGCACGAGCCTCGAGCCGGGGGAAAACAGAAGCGCTCTTCTTTGTTCGCTTGTAAGTCTACTTACGTTTTGAAGGGAAAAGCTAGCCTTTCTGGTGTGCGCTTACAGACGCCACGCGCACAGACAATCGCTATCATTAAACAGACTTAGTATTGCTCTTTGCGTTTTTAATGCAAGTATTTTCAGCCTCTTTTTCTTTCCTTCGTAATAATGAAATTGGGTCTATAACTTCAGTTCTTTCCGTATTGGCTTTCTCTTCATTGTTCGCATGTCGACAAATTGGCTTGAGCTCGAGTAGCATAGAATCGAAAACAGTGGCATTGCAAACATTGTGCAGAATCTACCGGGTGTTTGTGAAAAATTGAAATCCGGCTTTTCGTACTGCAAAAAAAAAAAAAAAAAAAAAAAAAACAATTAGACATTACGGAGAGCTCCGAGTCCGTCAAAACGTAGCCCTAGCAGTTCAAGCAAGATACCAAGGTTTCAGGACCAGCTGTTGTCCTATTCAAAAGTTATAAGCGATATTATGAAGATTTCACTGAAAAAATGGCGGCCGGAACTTTCAGATACATGGAGCTCTATGTATTGCGCCAGAAACCGAAAACGGGCGAAAATGAGCCTCATTTTATCATTTCGAATTTGAAAAAAATCACTTATAACTTTTATATAAGATAACGGTTGGTACTGAAACTCTGTCATCTTACTCGAACGGCTGGGGCTACGTTCTGATGGAGTTTGAGCTCTCCGGAATGTCTAGTTTATTTTTAGGGTGCGAAAAGCCGGGTTTGGATTTCTCACTAACACCATATACATCACTTCAGCTTGCATTGTATAACTATTTCGATCGCGCTCAGGAACGTCAAGAAAACGCGAAGTATCTTGTAGAAATTCCCTTGCTGCTATAGGACGTATTCACTGGACGTCATATTTGTGGGTGCTGTTTAAAGCGCATGCTCAGAATGAGCTCACATCAATAGGCTGCTAAGACCGGCACTCTCGATAGTGCGGAATGCACATTGCCAAAAGAACTGTGGAAGCTCGCCATCAGCACGCGCTCAGAATTCGCGCACACAGATATGGCCCGCCAGTGAATATTCCCTATACATCGTCCCACCCGCGGTGGTCTCACCTAAGCATGGACTATTGTTAGCCGCGCATGCCAAGAGCGCGAGCTATTTGCTTTGGATGAAGCCTCGGCGGCTGCACGAGCGCCCGTGCAGCGGGTGCTCCAGTCAAGGCAGTCAGTGCCACCCGCTCGCGCTTGCACAGCCTTCGCAGTTAGTCCATAATATGATGAGACTAAGTACGCTCGTCTCGAAGGATGACACAACGCACTGGTTTAACAACACGTTTCATTCGCCACGCAAAGACGAATGAAAAACAAAATATTCTCATTAATTTCGTAGCTAAGGCGACCCAGTGGCAATTTATTGCGTAAACCTTGCATGATCGAACCACGCAAGTTTAATCGAACATACTAATAATATAGTCAATATATGCTCTCTGTTTTGCCCGATGTTTTACATTACAAGTTAAAACATTCAAGGGAACGCGCAGCGCGACAAAATGAAGGCGAGCTGAGAAGTCAGCTGAGGCGTATCGTGATTCGTGAATGGAGCGACGGCGTTGATTCGACTCCGCCTGCAGCTGTGTTCGGAGATCTAGCTTATACGTTTCCGCTATTTACGCGTCAGCAGTATAAGTTTTAATTCGAGGTTATTTGAAGCCAGCGGTACGCCGTCGCACTACACTACGGTCACACTATGCCCAGCACGACGGAATTACCCGAACTCGAAATGACCTGCGTAAAAATAACCTGTTTCTTTTTTTCTTTCTTCGAGCCGTAACCCGACCGACAGTTCGGAACACAAGAGCAGCGGCCCATACCTCGCGAATCTTTGCGTTCCCCATCCGCCATAACGCGGCGAAAAATAATTTAGTAAGTTCTCCTTTAAATTAAACAATAGCGCTGACACGAAGTGTTCTCTCATAGAGTTCCATTCAAAACCCGAGTCCATCGCCTCCCGCATGCCGCCGCGCCATCTCTCGTAAGGCGGGGGTACCTGCCGAGCGCAAGCCGCCAGGAGGACACAATGCGGTTGCAACGCTGCGGCAGGATTTAGTGGTCGTTTCCCCAGTTGTCTATCTTACAGCCAGGTCGAGACGCAGCCGACACTACTAGCTGATGGGGCCAATCAAACATGGTCGAAGTTGTTTCTGTACGTGTTCTATTGTCGCCGAACCAATGATTTACAAGGAAGGCCCAGTCACTTCCGCTTTTGAAACTGGTTCATCTGTCCCCGTCAACTCGTAGCTTCTGCGGCGTCTGGGCTCTAGGTGAAACAAAGTATAGACAAATTGCTTTTGTCATAACACGCGTCACGCCGGGGCGAGCGCTCAACTCTTTCATGTCGGCGGGCCGTCATCACACTCGCTGGTTTCCCTGGAGCGCATTACGGGGCATTCGTCAGATCCTGCCCACTGACACACAGCGATGCACTTCGGGCGATAGCCCAACACAGTGGTTCTCAACCATTGATGTTTTGCGGACCCCTTGTGGATCTGCAGAGATGGTGGAGGACCCCGCTCGTAGTAAGGGGAAGAGGATTGTGTAGGTTAATTATGATAGTCATTTAATAAATGGATATACCTAAGGTGTGAGATAGACCTCCTTACTGACATATACGCGAAAAAACTCACCCGAAAAATGGAGCGTTTCTTCTCAATCTGAGAAAAGACAACTTTTACTGCCGGGCTTGACTGATAAGGAGGGTTTCGCGGACCCGTAGAATATCTTCGCGGACCCCAGAGGGTCCGCGAACCCCCATTTGAAAACCACTGGCCTAACACACGGGGCTCAGGGGTAAGAAGTCGGCAAACAGAAATACCGTGTACCACCGCCATTTCCCAAGCTGGCTTCCACTTCGGTCGCGAGAACTCTGCAATAGTCACAGGCTGGATGAACGCGACAGGGCGTCTCCTTCCCATGCCTGGTTCCTCAGCACGCGCTCCTTGCCTTCCGCCGTACTTTGGCTACACGCGCACGTTCGAGGGCCGCGAGACGCCGCAGCCTTATCCTAGGTAGGAACCTTGCGCTGAAGGGCGGGTCGACGAGGGAACTTTCTGCCGTTCTCATCTTGTCAGTGTCTACATCACACGTGGGTGGCGCGCGAGCTCTCCGGGGCGCGCTCGCGTTCGCTCGCTGGAAGAGACAAAAAGGCACACTGGCCGCGACGCGGTTGTCAACGCTCCCGCGCGTACGTAATTCATCGGCACGGGCAACGGCGTCGGCGTGGGGCCATGAATCAAAGCGTCGATAGCGTCGATCTATCACGCAGACAACGGGCGGTGAAGTCCTGGGGAACGGAGCCGAGGATCCATCATCGCGGCTGGGGCCGCAGCGAGGTAATCGAGTTAGAGACCCCGGCTCTCCCCGTGGCCACCCCGGCATCACCGGCAGTGGGAGCGCGGCCCACGGTGCACCGCCGCCTTCCTGCCTGACCCGCAAAGCTCCGGCAGCAATCTTCCAGGATGACTCCTCGGCCGCCCCGACGGCACGCGGCCCATCGCTTCTGGGCCAAGCACCGGGGACTCCGGCCGCGCGCCCGGAACTCGTAACAAATAGCGTCGCTGCTCTTATTCGCGTGTGTCCGCCCCGTCCCCGCGTCGGAGTATACACGCGCGTGTGCCCTGCTTGTGGTTGAGTGTTTGGTTAGGAACACGCGCGACTGCAGGGCGCCGCGGGTCCTGCCCACTTTTGAGACGGGCTCAAGTGATGACTGGCCCGGAGCCGGCGCTGCCCCCCTTCACCCGCCTTCTCTGCAGCGAATCTCTCCCGTCGATAGCAAAAGTATACGCGGCCTCTTCAGAGCCCAGTCAGCGAGGTTTACTTCGGGTCGTTTGCGTTCTGGCGGGTGATACACGTGTCCCGAGGGCCTTTATCGCCAAAAGTCGTTCCGTCTTGTGGTTTGCGAGACTCGCGTTAATCTGCTGCGTCGTGGTGTTAGCGATGCTAAGCTAGAACGTTTTGCAATACGTGGTATGCACTGACGTCACATCAGTTGCCATCGTGGTGACCTTGCAGCTCACGCGTACCTTTTGCAGCGTGCATTTCAGACTACCGTGTTTGCTATTTTTGGCGAGAATAAGTTGAAATGGCCACCAGCCAGCAACGACGTCACGTGCAAGCCATCAATACTGGAGACATATTTTAGAGATTGTATTTGCCGATTGCTCACTGTGTGTAAAAGAATAACGAACAAAAAAAAAATAGTTTCCTATGGATTCTTTTAATGGTGGCACCGCTGCATTAAGAAATAAACGGTACTGTGTAAACCGTGTCACAATCCAGGAGGTGTTTCTGTGATATCCCCTTGCATGGTAAAAGCAAAACCCCCGATATCCACCAAGAAGCGTTATACTAAATGTCTTCTGATTGTTTTTGTTTTGTTTTTAATTACGGGAGATAGTCGTAACTATGTGACTCAAAAAACCTGCTGGGGAAAACGTTGATTTTTTTTTTATCAGCTTTAAACTTTCATTGTCTATACGAGTAATTTCCAAGTCACGTGACTTCCAAATAATGCGATTCGTTTCCAATATCTTTAAAAAGGTACGCTTTGATGAAGAGTGTTTTAGTTATCTATTATTGAATATTAGGTCAAAATCTGGAATTGAATAATGTTAATTATGCTTTAATTAAGCTTTTTTTTCTCACTTTCATTTAATTTAATATGAATTTTTTTTTTAAATTTCAGTTTGATCGACTCCATACAAAAAGAACCCTACAAAGTGATATTTAAAAATCGTGATTACTTTAGTGGCTTTACATTTTATGGTCCCCACCTGCCTCAAGCAAATGTGCAAACATTTGAGCAAAAAAAAAACAACAAAAGCTTAAGGAACTTGCGGCATCTGCTTACATAGGTGCCTTATGCCTCTTCACAATGCCCTCCGCGCACTCCACAAGTTCCCCACGAGACCCGCCAGGCACTGGTAGATGCCGCGAAACACAATAGCGGAGCAACCGGGACGGCAAATGGGCAATTCCGTTTGATCGTTCCTTATCTCGGGAGTAAATCGGGAGGGAAGCTCGCGTCCCGAGCGAAACGCGTCGCAAATTACGAACACGCTCCAACCCATGTCCCGTCCTATATACCTCCGCGACGGTACAAATCCGATCGGTTGATCCACGAAGAGCGGGCGGTCGTCCTCGCTGGAGAAACGCATCAAACCGCTATCCAAATCTCCATCTCCCTCCCTCCTCCCCAACGCCACCGCAGAAATCCGGCCGAAAAGACGACGAGGGACGTAGACGACGGGGGAGGGAAGGGGATCGAGGGACACGCGCATTTTTATGAGGAAAACGGAGGGAGATGCGCAGCAGCAGCGGCGAAATGGACCGGCCTTCAATTGACCTTTTGGGAGAGCCGGTACCGTGCCCACAGCGTCCTCCCCGCGAGACCCCCGCAGGAATAAAAGCTTATCTCTGCCGCTTGCCGGTGTCGAGAGTAGCTGGTAGGGAGAAGACGCCCCTGCCCCCCCACAACACCGCGCCGAACGCACGTCCACCGAAGCCGCCCTGCGTGGCTGTGGTGGCCGGCGAGCCTAAAAGCCGGAGATAAGAACTTGTCGTGTCGAGCGCGTAGCGGAAGCCAATTTACATTGTAAATTGACTATACTACCGCCGTCGTTTCGGTGGCGCGGATCGTGGGGAAACTGCAATCTCCCCGCCCCCCTCTTGGCTTACTCTGCGATGGTTTGTACGGGGGGTCAACGAAGTCGGAGTTGTATAGCCGAATTCGCCTCCGCGTAAATCAAGGATGGCAGAAGTGACATGGTCTGTACCTATACAGGTGTTGCGTTTGACCAATGTTGAGGAAGAATGTTCGTAAACTTCAGATAAGAATTCACTCGGTACATATTTAATGGGGATATGTACCGACCGCGATGTAAGAGTACAAGAATGTTTATAAAGGTTTATGCCTTTCTGTTTTGGGAATGGCGGATTGAGAAATGTCGCATCAAAAACGCATCTTTAAACGTACCAGACAAAGGGTCTTAGCGGCCCTTTTCCCTATCTTAACCGGTAAAGCTTTCCTCATTTACATTAAAAAAATGGCCTACCCCGAATTGGTCCTATTGCCGTGAAACGGAGGCAAGTGCTTGAGCCAATGCTCAGAAATATAAGCCGCGATCATTCCCTACATCAAATCTCAACTTTACTATCTTCTTTTCGCGGTATTGTTAGAAATAAAGAGGCACTGACTTTATTCCAGAATGCTAGTTCTTTTCTTTTTGTTTTGTGCTGATGTCTTTTCTTTTTCTATATGGTGCTTGTCGCTTACATTCAAACTTATGCTTTCTTTAACATTATGTGGACATGTCAGTTTCTATATTTGTACTAACGTTATTTTTTGCTTCTAGCTGCTGTTCTAAGCATCTTGCTTTTCCCGGAAAACGAAGAAAATCAACACCGCTTAGGCCTTTTTACCACAGCTTGTTTCGCGCTCCTGTCGTCGCAGGTTTTTTCGCTAATCCTTCTGCACACGTAGAGACCCACGTACGCAACACTCCAACATTCTAGTTATTTGTTTTTTTTTTTAGTTTTGTAAGTCATCCGTTCTTTCGTGGCTCGGGAATATTTCCCGAGACTACTGGGGCCCGAATTTGCATGGCTAAACGCCCCGGAAGGCCTTCAGACATAGATCCCTAAAAGCAAAACGCTAGAACAATGGTGGCCACGGGTAATGTTTAAGAACAAGGCTTTCCTTTCTTCTGACTCGGGAACACCTTACTAATCCTGTTGTTCTTTTGGATTTTGCCCGCAGGCTTTCTTGTCGCTAGTTTGAGAACCCCACAAATTGTGAGCTTACCAAAAACTTAAAAAAAATGGAAGCAGAAAGACGTATCGAGCGAGGCAAGCGTCCCACGTTGGCGTAACAAGCTTCCAGAGTACCCCGAATTATGCTCGCTTTCATTTATACATTTTCTTGTTTCAGAGAAGGCCCCTTTGCAAAATCCCCTAAGCACCTCGCCAGCACCGTTTGTACGTCGCAATTCTCCCGCAATTTCGTCGAATCTTTCGGCAACTTTTGAAGGATGGCTCGCTTTCACAATTATTGTATCCTCGACGGGTTACCGAGGGCATTCGATAATATTTCCGCTGCATCACGGTCCCTTTTACCCGGTGGCTTCGCGTAAACCTGACAACATGGGCTGTTATTTTTTTTTTATTTTTTTTTTCTAGAGTGTAGCTGTTAAGGGCTAGCTTCCCCAGGATCGTGTCCCCCACAAAGAAATGTCGACACAAAACTCTGGTTGCCACCGTCGCTCATAGATGGCGGTAGCTGTCTATAGTGTTGTTTTTGCCGGTTGTTCGCTTGCCCCCGTCGCTCATGAATGGCGGCAACCTCTTCAGCCTTTCCACTCTGGTTTGGCGACTTGCGGCCGGCCATTGCTTCATTCCGACCATAGTATAGCTTCGCTGGTCTTCCTTCTTTGCCAAAGGGGAAAGTCTTTTTTTTTTTATTTCTGGACTCACTTTAACAGCGTTGGTGTACGAATCGCGCATACGCTGTATTCCGCTTACCTTTAGGCTGACAGGGCAACGGAGGCTACAGGGTAGAGTTAGCCCGCGTCCCTCAAAGCCGCTGTCGCACCGCTACTACATTGTGCAAAAGACGGGTTGCGGACATCGTCCGAGGCGCATTTTTTTCTCGTATGACGGCCCTTTGACATTGGTCAAACAAAAACTATCTGCAAACATGTTCGCAGCACACACGTTTGGCTAGGTGGCGCAAGCTACCGCCCATTACAAAGGGCATAGCCATTAACATCCATCCATCCATCCGTGTGTGAAAAAATGTGCTTCGATCAAGCTGGCGCGTCCGCGGATAATTTCGTCATCATATCTGCAGCCAACATCGTGTCTCTTGTACGGAGCACGAACGGTGTGAACGCTGTCTTCTGACTGGTTTACACACATGCGATTGCGTGTGTGTGAACGGCGTTGCGACCGCTTATAATCGCTTACAACGAAAGCAGCTGACGCTGGCGATATTGACGCCGTCTCTCAGAGACTACGTATAACGATACTAAAGATTTTTCTCACTATTTTTTATATCAAACCTTGGCAATACCTAGGAGGAAAGATGGTTATAATAATACTGTACAAAAGGGTTTCGAGCCCACAACAAAATAAAGTCAAATAAAAAGAAAAGGAAATATACCCGTGTCGGCAGTGGTCTGGTGCTGCCGGATAGGTGGCGCCAGAGTGGTTTCTTGTCGCGGGAGTTCGTAAGCGGTTCCTATCGCAATCAGTAAAACGTCAATGTGCCAGTGAGTCTCTATACTTTGAAGCGTGCTTTTTCAAGCACGAGCGCTCGTTTCGCTATGGTCCGTCTCAAGTACTTGTTCTCGAGTTTCCGGTGGGCTGCCGAGGTTAGCTTCGCCTCTCCGTGACTCGATATGTGGCGAAACCAACCTCAGGAGCACGAGCTTCTCGAACTCTTCTTTGCTAAACGGTGTTTCGGAAAACTGCCAAGCTTAGAAACACAAATTCGCGTTGATTTGATGTTGAAATATTTCTAGAGACAAATAGAGTTTGTGTATAGATTATTAAGAGAAAAAGTAATAAGCGAGCGGCCTACCAGACAATTGCGTATTTGTGACAACTGAGGTTCATCGCTCCATGGAAATATATTTCTGGATGTAGTTCGAAGCTGTGTCGCGTGAACGCAGACGACCACCGAATTCCTAACGAATTACCTACACCCTAAGAAAAAAAAGAGTCCGAGGACACTTAAGTACTTTTTATGAGTTGTGAATGCTAAAGCATGAATGTGGTTGTTCCGCTCCCTTAGTCCGTCTGTGGCGTAGTGGCGTGGGCGGCCACGTTTCGCTACTGCCGACGGCCGAGCGCGCGCTCTGGTGAAGTGACTGCGCCGCGCTGAGTCGGCTGTGCGGCCACCGCTACCTCTTAAAGGGGCCCTGCAATCATATTTAAGCGTCTACCTTTTTTGCGGTTTCCACGTCCCTTGGGGTTCGGGCAAGTCAGCGGGGACGGAGAGAGTAACTAAATATCAGTTCGTCATAATTTAACCGGACGACCCGGAAACCTCCTCCACCGACGAGGGCGACCGGCATTACCGAAAGCGCGCAAAATGTGACGTCTTTGGTCCTGGGCTTGCCACTGGTCAAAGCCGCTAAGAGCTTTTTTTTAGTCGAGATACAAAATATGAGTGTCGCGAACCGTTTCAGTTATGTATGCAAGTAGTTTTTGCTCACTATTTTAGATCAGAAAAAAAAATGCAGTTTAGAAAGTACGGAAACGAGAAATGACCCGTCGACATACCCGCCACCGAGCGGCGGGAAAAGACGGCGCATACTAGAAAAGGCTAGTGGGATGAGGTTACGACGAACGAGGAGCGTAGAAAGGCCCCGGATGTACGCGGCGGCGCTGTGGTCGCATACCGGCTCAAGAATCCGGCCGGTTATGAGCGTTCCAAAGGCCTTCGGCACGGGCCCTGCTGGCGATTTGGCCATTTGGCGGTGCGTCAGCGCGAAGTGGCTCCCGTTCTGAACTGATCTTTACCCCGTGTTTGCTGTCGTTTGTGGCCAATGAAGTGCTATGCCGAATTAGTGTTTAGTCGCTTAGCAAATGCAATGCGACCTGCCCTGGCCGCCTGCTTCATACAGCCTATCCAACACGTGCTTTAGTGGCGCCCTCTCGCGCCGTCGACACAAAGTGCGGCAGCCGTGTGCGCTCGATGAGCTCACTACTCCTCCTCTAGTTCGAGGCCACTCAAGCCAGGACCTACGACGTCATGAAGGAAGTTATTTTTTGCTTGTTTTTGTAATTCTAATTTGCCTATAACTTTTAAAATAAAGCGAAATTTGAGAAAAGAAAAGTTGGATTAAGTTACTACGTTCAGTGCGCTCAGGTTCAGTGCAAATTGAAAACCAGTCAAAAAGTCATTGCAGGGCCCCTTTAACAGTGGCCGGGCCGCTGCGTGTGTTGCGCCGCCATTGAGGGGGCTTCTCTGGCAGCGTTCCTTAGAACTACGCCGCGCGAAAGTCAATGGGAGCCTCGTTCCTTGATGACGCGCGCCAGCCAATGGGAGCCTATCCATCAGATCGCGGCTTCATTTCGCTCCATTGGGACAGGCAAGTTTAGGTGCCGTTTTGCGAGGCTTCAAAGCTTATGACATCGGTTCGCTCCATGGGACAGTTAATGCTTTCGTTTTCAAAAGTCTGGTCGCATATTTCACTCCCTAAAAAGTTCTTTTAAAGGCCGACCAACAAGCAGAAAGGAGGAAACGCTCCCTCAATTCCTCCTTTCCATTGGAGAAAAAAAGAAACGCTCCTCCTTTCGCAGGGAGTAGCTCAGAGATGCACTCCTGTGGGGAGAGGGGGAGAGGAGTGCGAGGGGGAGGGAAGAGAAGGAAACTGGGGACCGGTTTTCTGCCCGGCAGAAGACGATTCTGTATGTCGGCTTTTGAGCTCCTCCTAAAAAGGTTCTTCCCGAAAAAAAAAAAAAAAACAAATATGAGAGGTTCCTCTACGCTCCTTTTTTTTCATGCGAAAGTGTTCTACATCGCCCAGTTCCATTTCTAGTGAGCCAGGGAGAGATATTTCTTGAGGCAAACCAACTCTTCTCGAGTTGAAAGATTTCTTAAGCGTCAAAACCCTTTCAAGAACGAATTTTTGTTGTTGTTAAAGTGTACACGCACACGCGGAAGTGTGTATACTCTGTGCACAGTCCTATTACAACGCCTTTTTTTGTAATTGAGTGCGTGTACACTATATAGGCCGTTTTAATTATTGACTTATGGTATTTGCCATCTTTAGATTTATTAAGCGAGGTACGTTGCTCACTCTCCTTCCAATGCGGCGATGTAGCGCGTACTCAGGTATGCGAATACTTTTACAGTGCGGATATAAAAATGAGCGAGTCCCGTATGTTGCCAGTTGCCACCCTCTATTTCCATACACTAAGTTAGGATTAAAATGGTTTATCCGAAACATAGAAGTATCTCAAAACTGTACGTTATTTGAAGCTCTGGAAATCTAATGCAGAAGCGGGTGCGATAGATACCGCCAAGGTCGCGACCCTAAAAATATGATAAATTGTGTTTGCTGGCAATTGTATGTAGCTTTCGACTTGCATGCTTTGCGGTATTAGCCGTTCCGTCACTATTTAGTCTGTTCGGGTCCGTTAGGAACCTTCACGTCACTTTCTAAAGGAGTCTACACAAATGTAGTCAGCACAATCCGATGTGGCAAAAGCAACTAATCACGGAGCACGCATTTAGGGTAAACTTCATCAGCAATGACGGTTGTACTTCGTTTTGTTCTAAATCACACAACAGCGGCCGCCACGAGCCAATGAGGCCAATCAAGCGAGGACAAATGCGCAAAGTTACCGAGTTCGTCGTTTTTATTTGTTGACCTGCCAGGTGTTACGCGAGATAAGCGCAGTAAATGTGCTGCAACCGCGTCACTTTCTGTCCTTTCTTTATGTATTACAGCCTTTCGCTGAAATGAATGTCATGACATGCGGATACGCACACGCTCTTTTTAAACCTGGCATTTATAGCATACACATTAGCCAAAAAAAACATACATGCGCGTATTATCTGTTTGACTGAAAAAGAAATGGAAAACGTTATACAGGAGCAGCATTGCGCGGGAGATTGCTATCACATTTCTAGAAGCCGCATAAAATATAAATTATTCCTGTATCACGATACTCAAAAAAGATTTAATGGAAAACAATAAGAGGCGTGGCATCATATATATATATATATATATATATATATATATATATATATATATATATATATATATATATATATATACATTTTTTTTAAATTTTAAAGTTGTTATAAAGTTGTTAATTTCAAAGGCCTTCGATCTAAAGGCCTCGCCCGTAAACGGGGGCGAGGCCTTTAGATATATCCATTCAGTTATTATCCATTCAGCAAATTAGGCAGCGCACGTGAGCCTCTCCCCTCATACAAAATATATTAACGCCGAACTGACTATAGTCACGCGGAAACGACCTATATTTTTACTAAAGAGAACATCCGAGCAATGCACCCGCGAAAGCAGCTTAACATGAAAAGAAAAGACATGTTTTTTTTTTCTTTTTTTTTTAATAAATGGTTAATTTCTATCACGTAACGGTCTCTTGAAATTTTTTAAGCATAACGTGGTCCATATCAACACAATGGTGGACAACGGGTCGTCGGAGGAGGAGCGCGCCACATTGCGGCCGCCCAACCGATGCCACCGCTTGATCCGGTGACACCGACCTGCTCGACTCTGGCTTCTCAACTCGGTGGATGAAGTTAAGGCGCGGCGACGCAGTCTACTCCCCAAACTCGTCCCCCCTTTCGCCGGCCGACGGCTGTCCTCGGACAATAGAGTTCCGGAAACTCAATTGTAGCAGTGCCTTGTCCGGAGCTCAGGTGGACGCCGAACGCGGCCCCGTGTGAGCGGACACTATTCACTCGAGCCTTGGCTAAAGCGAGCGTGGGCTGTTTCAATAACGTCGCCGCCGGAGCGATGCGCTCTCGGCGGTCGCCAGCGGACGGCGTCTAACTCAGAGAGAACGGCTGGCCACTTAGCCGGGAATGTGGGACTCGAGGACTGCCGGCTCTCCTTTCGGGGAGGCGTGGACGCTGCCCGGGCGCCCGTTTAATTTACCGAACAGGTTGAATGAGGACGCGGATATTGGGGTGCTCCTCAGCGAAAGGTTGCTTGAAGGGATGACTTCGCGACAATCTCCGATGCGGGACCGTTGTTCAGAAGCTCATACGTTAGTGTCTCCTAACCAAATGTGCCTGTTTTCTAGAACCAGGCGGCCACACTTGATGGACTGAAAAGTCAAGGGATGTGTATTTTATATATATATATATATATATATATATATATATATATTGTTACGGTGATTATGAGATGATTTAATTTACATTGAAGGGGACACCGAAAAAATAAGAGTTCTTGTAGGAAATCAAGCGAGCCGCTCTCGTGTCTTCGTCTTCCTTGGTCCCCAAATCTCGAGATGCCTTTTTTTCCTCTTCGCATCATTACTCGCCCGCCGGGGGAAACGGCGTCTCGCCGTTTTGAGGAGCGTGGTATGGCTTGAGTCGTAGGACATGAACAGTCTGTGGTTGCTCAGGGTGTTGATTTTGGCGGGGTCCGTAAGGCTCGACAACATAATTGACGTGGGAGGTTTGGTAAATTATTTTGTATGGACCGCGATAACGTGGAAGGAGCTTTTGAGCGAGGCCGATGCGACGCTGAGGTGTCCAGAGCAACACCAAATCTCCGGGAGAGTAAACGGCGACGTTGCGTCCGTGATCGTAGCGAACACATTGCCGCTCTTGCGAATCTAGAGTCCGAAAACGTGCTAATTGGCGTGCCTCCTCAGCACGACACATGGCGTCGAGCGTGTGGTCTGTGAGCGTAGTGTCATGTTGCAAGGGAAGCAGGGAATCAAGCATGAGGGAGGGTTCACGGCCGAATAGAAGATAGAAAGGCGAATAGCCTGTGGTGTCGTGGCGCGAGGAGTTGTAGGCGAAAGTAACGTATGGAAGGACAGTGTCCCAATTGTGGTGGTCGGTGGATATATACATAGAAAGCATCTCGGAGATCGTTCTATTGAGTCGTTCAACCAGGCCGTTTGTTTGGGGATGATAGGCCGTTGTCTGTTTGTGGACAATGGAGCAGTTTCGTAAAACTTCACTGACGACTCTGGATATAAAGGGGCGACCTCGGTCGGAGAGGAGCTCTCTTGGTGCACCATGCTTGAGGATTACATCTTCAAGGAGGAAATAGGCGACGTCGACAGCAGTGCCAGTGAAAAGGGACCTTGTAATCGCGTACCGTGTGGCATAATCTACGGCAACCGCAACCCAGCGTTTGCCAGTGCAGGACTCAGGAAATGGGCCGAGAAGGTCTACTCCCACTCGATGAAACGGGTGGTGAGGAGGAGCCAAAGGCTGAAGTAGTCCCGAGGGCCGCGTAGATGGTGTTTTGCGACGTTGGCAGGAGTCACAGGACGAGACATATCGTTTGACTGTACGGTACATGTTTGCCCAGTAGAATCGCTGTTTGACGCGGGCATAGGTTCGAATGACACCTAAATGGCCCGAACACGGTGAGTCATGCAGCTCGGCGAGCACTGTGGTCTGAAGATGCTTAGGAATGACGATAAGTAAAGGAGCACCGTCTGGCCGAAAGTTTTGGCGATAGAGGATGCCGTCATTAATTCTGTAGAGACTGGAAGATGAGCGATTTGTTCCGGCTGTGACCTGATTGATAATGGTTTGGAGAGTGCTATCACGACGCTGTTCCCGTGCGATGTTAAGAAACCCGGATATGGAAAGAAGCGGGAGTGTCGCACTATCGGGCGTGGAGTCCGCTGGGTCTACTGGGTGCCGAGAAAGGCAGTCGGCGTCCTTGTGCAGTTTTCCTGATTTGTGAATGACCGTATAGTCATATTCCTGGAGACGGAGGGCCCAGCGTCCAAGGCGGCCTACAGGATCTTTAAGTGATGAGATCCAGCAGAGTGCGTGGTGATCTGTGACGATAGAAAATGGGCGTCCGAAGAGGTAGGGGCGGAACTTCGTAATGGACCAGATTACAGCCAGGCACTCACGTTCAGAGATGGTGTAGTTTTGTTCAGCCGGTGAAAGTGTGCGGCTGGCGTAGGCAATGACACGTTCTTGGCCTAATTGGTGCTGGGCCAATATTGCTCCAATGCCGTGGCCGCTGGCGTCAGTACGTAGCTCAGTTGGAGCGCATTGATCAAAATGGCCTAAAATGGGGCTGGACGTCAAAGCTGTCTTCAAAGCTTCGAAAGCTGCCTGTTGGTCGCCAGTCCACAAAAATGATTGGTTTTTCTTTAAGAGGTTTGTAAGAGGACGCGCAATGTGAGCAAACTGGCAAATGAATCGACGAAAGTACGAACATAGTCCGAGGAAACTGCGGACGTCTTTAGGTGAGGCTGGTGTTGGGAATTCTTGGACAGCTTTTGTTTTGTCAGGGTCAGGTCTGATGCCGTTTTTGTCCACAAGGTGACCGAGCACTTTGATTTGAGAGCTTCCAAACACGCATTTGGAGGAATTCAATTGAAGGTTTGCCTTTCGGAAGAGAGCGAGTACCTGGTCGAGTCTCTCTAGATGTGATGGAAATGTTGTGGAGAAAATTATTACATCATCTAAGTAACATAAGCATGTGGTCCATTTGAGCCCTCGCAAAAGTCGGTCCATCATCCGTTCGAAAGTCGCTGGGGCATTGCATAAGCCGAATGGCATTACTTTGAATTCGTAAAGACCGTCTGGAGTTATGAACGCAGTTTTTTCTCTGTCTGACTCGTCGACGTTGATCTGCCAATATCCGGTGCGAAGATCGATTGAAGTAAAGTACTGGGCACCATGTAGACAATCAAGTGTATCGTCAATACGTGGCAGTGGGTATACGTCCCTTTTTGTGATCTTGTTGAGCCGACGATAGTCAATGCAGAATCGCCACGTCCCGTCCTTTTTTTTGACAAGGACAACTGGGGAGGACCACGGGCTGGAGGATGGTTGAACGATATCTTGCGACATCATCTTGTCAACTTCTGTTTGTATAAGGTGGCGTTCACTGGCAGAGACTCGGTAAGGACGGTGATGTAGGGGTGGTTGAGTCCCTGTATCGATGTGGTGTGTGGTTGCGGTGGTCCTACCGAGAGGGCGACTCCCTAGATCAAATACGTCATGGTGTTTGTAAAGGAGATTTTGAACGTCCTGTTTTTGTCGCTCGTCCAGTGTGGGGTCGATCATGCTCTTGAGTTTATCGAGGAGGGAACTCGCCAGAGGACTTCGAGGAGGAGATGGCGACATGTCCACGGCTGTAGCGGATACACTTCGCGTTATAAAGGACGATGTTTCGGCTAGTGAAGTTCCACTGGGCAAAACTTGTGTAGTCTGGCTGAAATTAACCACCCATAGATAGGTTTGGCCAGCCGTGATTGAAACAAGAGAATGGGGGACGGCAAGTTGTTTCGTTAAAAAAATCTCGACTCTTGGGGATGCAATATAATCGCCATCAGCTGTAGGGTCGTTTGATGCGACTCTGACTGCGACGGCGACTAGTGGCGGAATGCGGTGGCTGTCCGTAGAACGTAGCTTTGAAAGTACTGGTTGCGGAATATCTGTTGGAGCGGCGACGTCAAGTTCGATTTCTCTTTTTGCGCAGTCAATGAGGGCAGAGTGGGCAGAAAGAAAATCCCATCCGAGTATTAATAAGTGGGGACAGCTAGGTATGACCGTAAACAAGACGAAGGTCGTTTGGTGATCAAAAGTTATACGGGAGGCGCACATGCCAATGGAACGTATAACGTGGCCGTCTGCGCCGATCAGTAGTTTGGAGTCTGGTGGTGTCAACGGTTTGTGTAGCTGTCGTCTCAAATCTTCCCGCATTATAGATATGGCAGCTCCGGTGTCTATAAGGGCGAATATACTGGTACCGTCGATTGTAATGGGCAATTGATTGTGGACAGTGGCGCATACGTCGTTTGGAGGATTTGTGGGCAGTGACAGTGATGCAGCTTCACCTCTTGAAGCTGCATGAATTAGTTTTCCGAGCTTCGGGGAGCGCCAGCTGGCGAAATAGGGCGACGAGGGGCGGGTGACAGAGACTGGCGGCGACGTGGAGAGGAGGAGTGGTGGTAGAGGGGGCGCGATACGAAGCCTTCGTCTTGGAGATGAACAGGGAGCGGGGGTGGGGAGAAACGATCATCGAAGAAGCGGCGGTAACTAAGAGAAGAGAAGGTGCGTGGTCGGTTATTCCATCGGCTACGGCAGTAGCGGGCGATGTGACCAACGGCATTGCAATGGAAGCAGATCGGTTTGTTGTCCGGTGTCCTCCACGCTGCAGGGTCTCGTCGCGGAACTTGACCCTCCGGATTAGTTGCTGTATAAGCTGGGCGGTTGGAGGAAGCCCAGGCTCCACGTGTTGGTGCTGGAACATGAAGTTTATCGATCTCTTGGCGGATCACGGCTTGAACTGTAGATATGGAAATCGGTTCTAGTTCTGCAGCAGAGTGGGAAAAAGCATTGGGCGGGAGCATCGCTTCTAGCTCACGACGTACAATTTTAGCGATTTGTGTGTCTGATGTTGGAGTTTCCTCACACGTGGAAGTGGCTGTCGTGTTAGGGAGCCGGGTGAAGTTGAAAGTTATCCGGCGCTTCTTGGCCTCCTCAAATCGCCGGCATTCCTTCACTAGGGTTTCGACGGTGGAGCAGTCCTTAAAAACAAGAAGTTGAAACGCGTCATCCGCTATGCCCTTGAGGATGTGTGAAATTCGTTCGGAGTCAGCCATGCCCGCGTCGGCTTTGTGGCAAAGCGACAAGATGTCTTGCACGTACGCCATGTACGACTCGGCCGAGGTTTGGACGCGGGATGCAAGTTTTCGTTTTGAAGATAGTTTCCGGCCGGTAGGATCGCCAAAGAGGTGTTGAAGTTGTTCCTTACACATATCCCACGAAGTGATGGTTTCTTCATGGGTCAGGAACCGGGTTCGTGCCGTGTCCTTCAGATAAAAAATGATGTTGGCCAGCATGATTGTAGGGTCCCATCTGTTGTGGGTACTGATGCGCTCATAGAGGTGGAGCCACTCCTCGACATCTTGGTCTCCGGTTCCGGTGAAATTTCCAGGGTCTCGCGGCTGGGAGAGGATCAGTGGTGGTGTAGGTGTTGTCGGAGTACCTTCGGGTGGGGTACCGGTATTGGGCATTTCGGTCTGCAGTGGGCGGCGGCGGTTTCGAAGATCCAGGTTGGGCGAGGCGTAGAGGTAGGGGGAAATTATTCACCTCCACCAAAATGTTATGGTAATTATGAGACGATTTAATTTACATTGAAGGGGACACCGAAAAAATAAGAGTTCTTGTAGGAAATCAAGCGAGCCGCTCTCGTGTCTTCGTCTTCCTTGGTCCCCAAATCTCGAGATGCCTTTTTTTCCTCTTCGCATCAATATATATAGATATAGATATGTATACGTACTTCCAGGGGTGACTATGGTATTGCACGAGACGACTGCCCAGGAGATCGCTTGGAATAGGAAAAAGGCGGGAAACTGAGCTCAGGTGTCACCTTTTTATGCTGTTTCTCCGCAACTCGCTTGTAACGTTTACTTTGCTTATGTGCACTACGGCGAACACGATTATTTGGCGAAATACGAATTGTGACTTTAACGGAGCACCGGATACTGCGCCATCTCCTGCATAATTTGATTCCGCGGGTCAATCACCACATTAAAAAAGATGTGGAGTCCCGGAAGTTAACGTGATTTATAAGCTCAATAACACTTTCGGATTTCGCTAGCTAGCTGATAATTTATTAAGAGAACTGCGATGCTAAGATCTTAACATTGCATGACACTGGGACTACGGAACAAACATGACATACACAAGTAAGCACAATACGCAGCAAAAGTTTTAAGAATGTACGTCACTGGGACTACGAAAACAAAAAGACTCACACAAGTGAGTTTAAGACATGCACCAGTGCGCTCATGTCATTTTTTTTTTCTAGTTCCAGTGTTGTTCAGTGCTAAAAACTTGAGAGAACAGTTCAATTATTTCTAAACTTTCTTTTCCTGGTGTTTGTGATCCTTCTCGTCTTTAGGCGGCTATCTGTCGCCCAATTTCCTGGTTTCCTTGTAGCCTTCATTGGTTCAAAGAAGCAACGGACAGTGGAGGTTCCAATCGACTGACGTATCGCATAAGCTTCCATTTTGCAACCTTCGGTCGCTTGTGAATTACCTGAGCGCTATAGCGACCTCAGAAACTTATAACCCCGTCTAACTTGCTCACTTAGGGGATGCTGAACCGAAATCTGGATTCCACAAAACACGGTGGCAAGGCGTGCAATGGGATCACACAAACACCAAAACATCACTCATACAGCGATACCTCGATTGGATGACCGTATTAAAAAAAAAAAAAAAAAATCAACGCATTTGACAGATATGTTTACGTCATGTTTCTCCGAGAAGGAGAGGGAACGGCCTTGCGTCTTCTCCGCCTCGCCGCCTTGAGGGGGCGAAGCGAATAGAGGAGGAAACGAGATATCTTCGCGTCACGTGCATCGTCGGCCTCGTTCAATATCGACCTCTTTTTTGCAAAAATACGGCCGCCCATTCGAGATATCGCCTTACGAGTGGTGTTGTAGAGATTGTAGCGTCCCGCCGACATCTCCTGCATTTTTTTTTTATTCCAAATTTCGGTTTACCATTCCTTTAAGGGTGCTTGGTACAACAATCTAAGCTTATGCGTGTTCGAAGCACTATCGAGGTCCGACAAGAACAACATAGGCCTGTAACCGCCACTGCGTATATTTACCGTTGAAGACCCCAAGTGAGCCAATGCACTGCACTGGTTAAACTGCAAAATCCTGCTTCTTGTTCACGGAAATGAAAATTGATGGTCAACATAAAGGGAGGACATTAGTTCTAAAGCGTCATAGGAATGAGCGGCGCGAGTTTCACACGCTGTACGCCTGTTTGCAGGTGCGTGCTCCCGGACTTGTGCTCTATGCCCGAGGGTTTGCGTTATTGGTTAGTTAGCTATATCGCTAGGTTGATTTAAACGTGGAGAACCTACTGCTGACGCTGTTGAATGTCGCTTGGTGTAGAGGGTTCATTTTCCGCTCAGGAGACGCTACTTTCTGGGGAAATTCATGGCACTAGCATTCGATGCGTCCAATGCGCTAGCGCAGTGCAAAACAGCACGTTTTGTTTGCATAGTTTACGCGCAGCTGCACTAACATTCAAACTGAGATACACCGAAGGCTCACAAGAGCCGCTAAAAAAAACATTAAGACGCAGTAAGCAGCACTAGTTACTACTTTAAACGACTAAGGAAACGCATGGAAGCAGAACCAAAGCAACAACGTTACGTCGTAGCCCGGTGTTGATTGATTCACAGCTAACCCGCCGACCACATGCTAAAAAGCAGCTAGTCGTATTATCGGTTTCAGCGGAGTACGCGGTTTTACTTTGACGTAGTAATTGGATTGCGATCATATTTCGTGTTATTAAAACGATACCAGTCGTTTATTTTGGTTGTTTTGTCAATGGAAAACAGCCGTCTCACTGTAAAAAAATTTGCAACGTTAATTTTGTTTTTTTGCTTTTTTGCGCCACGATTGACTCATCTTGCTATAATGAGGGTCTGGTCTCGTATTCACGACTCTCGTAAACGCTTGCTGGAATGTAGGAGGTAGTGACTCATTAATACATATTTAAAAAGGGCACGTTTGACGACGTTTGTTTTTCACGTGTGAGTATAATCCTATCTATTGCACGTGGAAGGTTGAAAACTATGATCCATATACAATTTAGAATCCGTTCCCTGTAGTTATCGTACTGACAGAAAATTTGATCGTGTAATGTCATTATAAAAATATCCTAACGATTCTCCGTTAGGTTTAACGGACCTCACTTGTGAACTTCAGTAAACTTTAAATCATAGGTGTACTTTGCGTCAGGAGAGTATGCCAATGTGCTGTTCATCGTTGTCTTCATAACCATCTCTTCCCATGAATCGCCCAACCATAAAGCATGAGTTCGCTTTACCACTCGCTTCCTCATAGACGTCATGCACACATGCAAGCGGCCCCACTATTAATACTTCCCTCCAATATCCTCTTTTCGACGAGAAACGCAAGGGAAATCCCAAACAACTTGGATTCCTTCTGAGTCAGAGAAAGTTTGCGAGGAACTAAAAAAGAGAAAAAAACGTCTCGGAAGGTACATCGGATTTCTCCTCGCACGTGGAAAACTTTTGAAGGCAACGTGCCTCGCCGGACGCTACCGCCATACTCAGGGACCGAGAGTGAATCCTCGCAAATCCCCTTATCACCCTCACCGACGGCCGCTCCTGTCCTCGAGCTAGCCCGGAGGGAGTCGCCCAAGACACTGGCCGGCTTAGGCCTCGGAGCTCGCGCCGACGGATCCATCGCGGCGTCCGTTCGTCGGTCCAGTCGAGCGGAAGGCCGAGTCCCTCCGACGAGCAAGCCACCTCGCCGGACAGCGAGCGAGCGCCTGAACGCGCTCGCGCCAAGCCGGGCGGGCGTCCAGGCAAAGGGGAGACGGCCGGCGACTGTGCAAGAGCGCACACTTCTCTCCGGAACCCTCGCCGAGTGGCCGGAGAATTATTGAACAGCTCGAAATGAAGGGAGAAGCTTCGTTTCCGCTTCAGCCCCGTTCCTACTTGCGCTGTTCCTTCTTGCGAGTCGATGAGATTCGCTTTCTTCATTGTTTCCGCAGGATGAGCGATGCGACAGCTGCCAGCCAAAGCAGGCAGCCTCTCCTCCAGTGGGCCTCCTTGCCCCTCAGCACTCGGCTCAGCGGCGCCGACGCAGTCCGGATTTTTTTATAAGAAAAGCGGTGCTCCTTTCTCCTTCGGGGACAGTGCCTTCTTTAACTCTTTCCTCCGTTTCCCGCTCATTTTGATGTATTTTTTTTGGTGCGGCTTCTCCTTCGGGGGGAGGGTGCCCTTCCGCTCGCCTGCACCGGGGCCCAACAAGGAAAGCGGGATTGTATATTTGCGCGCTGGAAGGAGGGCTTCACTGCGAGCTCCGCTGCGCTGCGGGGAAGGGTGGGCTGCAGGAGCAGCAGGACGAGATCGCTCTCGCGAAAGATTTGGTTTGGAAATTTCGGACTTGGTTATTGTCTTCCTCCGTGTCGCCTTCATGGATCATTTACTGGCTCGCACGCAGGGATGATTCCTGGCGTCCTCTCTAGCTCAGAGTTTCATTTCTTGGCGCTCGTTTTTGCTTTGCTTTTCCAGGACGTCTCGTGGTGTTTATTTCAGTTTCGTAGAAGCCAGGCGAGCGACAGGTAGCCCCGTTATCATTTTCCTGCTTCTCTACTTGACGGAAAGTGCTGTCGCTCAGTCGGGTTTCGCAGCTCACGCGCGGAATCTGCAGATGGTCGTTATAATTTCATCTGGGATTCGGTTCCTTCTCAATGATGGAATTTTTACGCTATTTTGGTATTTACCTTTTCCCTTTACCTCGGGTAAAATTAAATTTGAAGCATGTACTTTCGCGAAATATTTGACGCGGCGACAACACATATAAGTCAAAAGCCGTTCAGAAGGGAGAAAAGTGCGTCCTCCTCGAATTGTCTTTTCTGGTGGAACAGACGCGCACGTTCCTGATGCCACCTTTTCTAAAAAAAAAGCAAACGTAAAAGAGAACGGTTTTCTTTTTTTTTTTTATCCTTGTTTGCTGTTCTCTTGATAGATTGCTATAGCAAGTGAAACGATACTCGCAAATGGTTTCTTTTTTCTTTTTTTTTTTGCGATGCTTTTCTTATGGTATGCGAAGCATAGTTTCAGGCTAAAAAAAAAATATTTCGGTGCATGGTTTTGCACGCCAAGATGCAGGAACCACGTGCGTGGAAAACATTTTTCAGCCCCAAATTAATGGACCCTATACAGTTCGTACATTTTTAATATTACAATTTGACAGTTGATGCAGGATATACGGGTGTTCTTTTTTTTAAGCGTTATAGGTTTGTTTTTAAAAAAAGTTGTGAACGCTACACTTATGCGGTCTGCACAGGTGAGTTATACTGCCAGGGGGACATAGAACAGGGTGCTAATCGTAATGATCAGTTGGCTAATTAAGTAAAGTTTGTTCATTACCATTTTAATTTATAAAAAAATAGACATATGGTTTCAATTAGAAACTTGCTGGGCGCCATCGAAAAGCACTAAATCAGTAATCTTCAGAAACTCTTTGAGTGCGTGAGATGCGTTGTAGTGCACTAAAGTTAACCCTCGTGGAGCAGGTACAAGGCTTGCGGTTGCGGTACGGTGCCCGCGTGATTTTTCCCTCTTTTATGAGAGCCCCAGCCTTGTCCCTGCTCCACGAGTGGTAACTTTAGAGTACTACTGCGCTTCTCACGCGTTCAGTTGTTCTATAAATGACTGATTTAGCGGTTTTGGACTACGCTCAGCAAGTTTGTAGTTGGAACCATATGACTATTTTTTTACTAATTTAGAAGTTAATTAACAAATTTTACTTAATTAGCGGACTGATCGTTACAATTATTCCCATATACTATGTCCCTCTGGCCGTATAACTCACCTGCACAAACCGCGTAAATATAACTTTCATGCCTTTTTTTAAACAAATCTGTAAAGCTTTAAAAAAAAAAAAAAAAGATACCCTGTATATTTAAATTAATGAAGTGCGGGAGCACATCAAAACCAGGAAAAGTTTTTATTGTTATTATATTAGCTGAGTTACGGAACTGCTCATGAAAGCTGCTTGCACGAACAGCACCCCCCCCCCCCCCCCCCCCCCGTCCCCCTTTTGCCACACGGCTGCTTATGATAACTGCAGTGTATTCTGGAATATGTACGTTTCTAAGCACAGCGTCTAGATAGCGTTCCACCGTACTCTATGGAACACACAGTTATGAAACGAAAATCTAGATGGCGCTTCAAACGACGGGAGGCGAATTTAAGTAAGAAATGGGGGGGGGGGGGGGGGGGGTGCATTACCTTCCGTGGGAGTTCCACAACTGAGGTAATATAGTAAAGTTGCCTATCTGTTCCTTTCATGTATTTTCGTTGTTGTGTGAGATCGAGGCAAGACAAGCCACTAGGATTCGCGATGCGCTGTCATGTCAAACACTGCCGCGTCTATTGGGGTTTAAGAACGGCCAGAATCAGAAAGCGATCTAGAAAACAGGGCAAAATCATTTCTCATGCTTTGTGTTTGAAGCGAGGAAAGGCGAAACGAAAGCCTGCGGGACAGTTTATTGCCACGAATGTGCCTATTAGTGCAGCGACCATTATGGTTTTGTTCTAGAGTGAGCGATGCAGGGCGCTGCCATGTTTGTTTCCCTTAGGGGTCGTAGACAAGCTGCAAAAAATAGACAGTGGCAAGAAGTTGACGGAAACACAAAACGTTAGTGTTTACGTCAACTTGTCGTCCCTGTCTATTTTTTTGGTGCTTTTCTATGATCATGAACCAAGTGGCCTGAATCGCCACATTAAAACATTTCATCCCTTCGGCGTCTCTAAATCCTGCGCTGGGGGCGAACGCTAACTGAAAACAGGGTTTGGGTTCGGCGGATCCGCTGTGGTGAGCCCCTATTTTTTATAGGTCCCCTAACACGGGGCCATTCTAAAACTCACAAATAATATTCGCGAGTTCGACTCACTGTCGAACTATCTGCCGATATGAGCAGCCTTTCTGCTACGTTACCTCTGAGCAGACTTGGACGTAGTTCAACTACTCTAATCAAACTACTGTAGTTTAACTACTTTACCGAGAAACTTGGTAACATTCAAGTACAACTTTATTTGGGTAATTAGTAGTTTAACTTAACTACGTTTTCCAGATAACTTCTACTCAAATTACCAACTACTTTCGAAATCTAGTGCTAATTTTGCGCATCACAGAAGTTTGAGCGCAAAAATAAATATGACGGCGGCAAATGAAGAGGCATTCCTGAACAAGGGGCCCCCTCACGTTCCGTTTCCACACATTTTTACTCGGCAGCCGTAGAAACTGCATCACAGGCGTCCTTATGCCAAGGTGACGACGAGCAGCCAAAACATAACATCCGCGCGCATGAACGCAGGAAGAGGTGTATTGACCTAATCCGGTAATGCACGCAGGCGCCGGGCCTCCAGGTGCAACCATGAAAGACGGAGACTCCAAAAGTTGTTGTAGTTTCATGTTGTTTGCCTTCAGTGAGTTCTACGGGAGGCTCCACTGGAATGATCTCGCAGCTGGGCACCTGTTCCCATGGTCGCCTCGTCATCAGGGCATACTCCCTTGCAAAGCCAGACTCCCCCGCGCACAAACGCAGACACGGATAATCCATTCATGCATGTTCCCTCTTCCAGCTGCAACTGTACGAGCGCCGATGCTTGTTCACGTAATCCTTCGCGTCCTTCCGACCTTCCACGCCAGGGAGATCTCCTCTTTGTTGAAAACGTTTTACTTGCCAGGCGTGTAAGGCGCGTCAAGATACCGTAGTCGCCGGCGAGGATTGCGATTCACCCTTGGGAGATCCTTTTCTTGGACCCGGCGTCAGCGGCGAAGTATACTTCGTTTCATCTTCTGTTAAACCAAAACTTTTTTTTTTTCGGTAGCGTAGCGCTAGCATTGCAACGAGACGCGCAGTCGCCCGGATGATCTAATCGTCATTGCGCAAGATTTCAACCCTTGACGGTCAGGTGCACTCGCTCAGCGTACTCTCCGAACGACGTCGGAATAAAGAGGGGCCAGTCATAACAATCCAAGCTTGCCGAAGAAAAAAGAAACAAAGGAGCCGAGGCAAAGCTTACATGTTTCATCATGAGCACCCAAGATGCCGACAGTCGCTTACCCGACCCTGCACAGCCTGCTTCTGAAATCAACGCTGCCTTTTCATCTAGTGCCACAGCGAAACGTCTTTTTAGCTTGACTGGGGACGTCTTTAGGAGGAAAACGGAAAAACTCTCCGATGAGAACTTTGAAAAACGCAAGCCATAAAATGACTGCATTTATTTGTTATGCTCCCTTGGTTTTTCATGGATCAAAACTTATGTCCATTTTGCTACCATAAAAATATAAAAAGTAACTTCGAAAGTAATTTCAAAGTAACTGGCTACTTTTTTACAGTAGTTAGTACTTTACTCAATTATTATTACAAATGCGTCATTTCTACTTTACTCCAATTACTTTTGGCGTCGATACTCAGTAATTTAACTTAACTACATTTTTTTAGTAATTTGTACATGTCTGCCTCTGAGACACGAAATATACGCCAAATATATGTTTGCGTTTTTGTTTTGTTTAATTTACAAAAAAAAAAACATAATGTGTTTGACATACAAGGTGCAAATAATTGCTTTGCGTCTTTCTGATAAGTATACCCAGTAACTTGAGGCTTGAAAGTGCCGTAAATACTCTTATCAATGGTTAAACATTTTTAAACAAAGCTAAAAGTGTACTAAAATCGTCACTATCAGTCAGAAGGCCGCCAAAAGCGCAACGTTACGGCGTTCGCCGTTCTTTCGTGTTGTTTTTGAAAGCAACCGGTACATCCAATCAAGCGCTGTGACTGGACTGTGACCTTGCGCTATTAGTCTGTGCGCCTGTGTGTTTGTCTTCTAGCCTTTGATTACGCACTGACGTGCTTTGATAAGGTGAGATGAAGTATAGCAAAAAGTTCTCAGCGTTACGAATACGCCAGAAGACGGGCAAAACTTAGCTTAATAGATTTTGTTTGTGACTCGGTTTCCTTTGAACACAAAAAATTATCAAGAGGAGTGTGAAAATACTGTTTTTGATCAAATAGCACAGCGTCATTCCTAGCTTGGACACTGCAAAGAGAGCCGGTATTTCGCGGATCTCCCTGACGCGGCTCTATTCGATTCAAACCACTGTTTGCGTAACACTACGTCGTGGTTCGTTTTCCCGTTCAAACGTTTTCCTCGAGTCCGGTGTACTTACCGCGATTCCCTTCTCTCTTCCGCAACAGTGGAACTGGAGACCATGGCGGAAGACGCGGACGCCGTGGACACCGCGACGGCGACCACGTCCCCGGGCTCTCCGACCTCGGGAGACCCCCCGCCGCCTCCTCCGGACCCGGGTCAGCACCCGTCCCCGCCGCCGTCGGCCGTCGCAGCCCCCGTCGACGCCGCGCCCCTGCCGTCCCCGGAGTCCCCCAACCTAGACGTCCCGCTACAGATCGACGAGGACGCGTCGCCGCCCCCGTCGCCTCCTCCGAGGGCCCCGTCCCCGCTTTTCCCGCCGTCTTGGAACCGAAAGAGGCTGGCGGAGGGGTCGACCCTGAACGGACACGGGAATCCGGATCGCGAAGTAGATCGTGATCGACACTGGGACCGCGACCGCGACCTGAATGCCACGAAGAAAGGAGCGGAGGGCGAGACCCCGTCGCTCACCGTGGACCGGAGGAAGTCGTTGGAGGGCAGGGAGGAGCAGTCCGAGGAGGAGAAGATTCGGGAGTACCTCGGAAGGAGCGACACGGCCGTCATCTACCCCGAGCCCGTGGAGCCGACTAAGGCGCCCGTCGCTCCCGATGGCGAAGGTGAGTGGCCGAGGTTTCTCTCGATGGATGGCATCCAGCTCCGCCAAGCTGGACACGACGGACGAGCGGCAGAACCGCGGCTACGATCATGGTCCATGGATCGTTTTATCTCGAAGTGTTTATTAAAGCTCGTGAAGAAGGGTCTCCGGAGAAGTGCTATCCTAAATGCTAAGTACAGTAATCTTGCTTTTTCGGCGCAGATGAAGCCTTGTCTACCGGAGTGGCGCCGACCTTGTCAACAAAGTACAAAGACGTATTTTACCAAATACACGGCACACCAAAGTATGCGTCCCCGAAAGTGTGCTTCAGAACAAGATATTTCGCAGAAACTGCCGCCCTTTAGACGAAATCATATTTTAGGTGGACCCTTCATCATTGCAGCATATTGACACCTACCTCTCTTTGCATTAACAGTTAAAAAAAGAAATACGAAAAGTAGGCGCTCGCGGTTTGCTCGGAATCGGTATGGCCAGTATATATGGCTGTAAGAACGGCAGCAACAGCCTCAGAGCTTTTTCCGAACGGGGGCGTCGAGGGAATCGTGCGCTGGCCTTTCGCAGCATTCCTGGCTTCGTAAAATGGAGCCGCCAACACGCTGCGCTTGTCAGGCCACCCGCGCGCACGTGCGGCAGCACCCGCGGCCAGACTCCACGCAGCGCCTCGCGGCCTCTCGTGTATACCCTAAATCACGACTCGGAAAGAGCAGCAGGAGCAGCGAACAACGGGGGGCAGCTCTCGACGGCGCAATAGCTTCGTTTTTGTCACGTGACCGGACGCACGTGACCATCGTAGCGGCGGGAACGCAAACGACCCGGGTGCTCTCGCGCGCCCGGCACGTGCAGGCAGTCGACGAGCAAAGGAGCAGTAGGCGTTGATGTGCACGAAGTGCAACTTCCATCGCGCTGCTCCCGTCCCTCGGAACCCACGCATCCTCCCCCGACCTCCCAGACTACGAGGAGCAGCTCCATTCTCTCCGTCGCGAGCCAGCCTTCCCTGAACGAGGCCGTACCTCCTCTTCCTCGTCTCCCCGGCGCGCTTTGCCCAAACGCAGCACTTCCGCTTCCGCTGACTGCGACTTCCGGCGTCCGCCATTGACGATGACGTCGGCGTGCTCTCTACTCCCAGGGCCGTTCTTCTCCTGCCGCTCCCGCTAAACTCCCGCGCAACTCTCGCTCCACGGATTCAACGAGCGCTTTCCCCTCCCCCAGATTTATGCCTCCTTTTGTAGGCGCCCGTCCGCGAACAGCCAGAATTAATTAAGGCATCCTGAAGTGGTTCGTCGCTGGAGGGGAGACAAGAACGGGACGAGGGCAGACTCCGGGAACAGTAACCCCGGCGAGCGAAGAGCCAAGTGGCAAATGGATGGCTAACAAGCGGGCAGGCTCCCTGTCCCCTCCCTTCCCGCTGCACGGGGCTTGTAGTGGGGACGAAGCAGCCCCCACCCTCCTCCCGAAAAACTTGCTCCCACTCCCCGTAACCGACCATCGTGATGTTACCACTCGGAAGATGCGGGATGTTTCCCTCGTCCCGGGCTCCGTGCCGCCACGTCGTCGACATTAAGAGCGGCGAGCTTCCCTGGACGCGCTGTTTAAAAGCTACGACACGGCGGGCGACGAACGAGCACCACCCCCCTCCCGGCCCGCATCTGAGTCACGCGTTGACGACGTGGCGTCGCTTTTCAATCACGGGACCTCCGGCACTCGCACCCCCGGCAGGGCGGAAGGAAGCGAGCGAGGGGGGACGCCTCAAGGTAGGGAGCCCCGGCGCGGGCCTCTTCCCCCCGCCCGAAGTCCCCCGCATGAAGCGGCCCCGAGTTTTCGTGAGTTGGTTGAGGGAGTCGGTGTGTTGTCCCCGGGTACTGCATCCCGCGCGGGAGGAACAAGACCGTCCCGGGACGAATTCTCGTGGCTTTGTCCGGGCCCCTGAATCACGCTCCCTTGCCCCTCGCTCTCCGTGTTCGTCGACGCAGCGGTGCGAACGACGTTTCCGTTCGTACCGCTATACTTCTTGCGACTCGTTTTCTATGGATGGTCTCGGCTCGGTGTAAAGTTCTACCATGCCTTGGTTTTTTTTTTTTTTTTCTTCTTTTTCTTTTCGGTTTGTACTTAGTTTGACATGCGCCGCACACGTAGCGTCGGTGTTATTTTCTCCTCGGTGGGCTGCTTGTGACGGGCTGTTACTGCTGGGAAGTCCTGACGCACACGGGAGGATGTCCAGTGACGCCACGGATCCTGCCGTACGAACAATGGAGTTCCGAAGGGTACTCCAGGAAGTAGCATATTCTGTAAAGAAAACGTGTTTCGGGCTATTTTTTTTTTATTGTTGTTTTATGTTTCTACTGGCTCAGGCTTGATTAGCGTGTCTCAATATCTTTATAACGACTATAAATACCTTTATTTGGAAACAGTATTTCAAGAGTTGCGGACATCGGCATCAGCCTCGTTTTATTCATCGATAATTCCTACAAACTTATTTCACTAACGAATATTGATGTCATTGTTTTATTAATTTATTGCGCTTAAGGTGCCGTTAGGGTCATTACATAAAAAAGGGAGGGGGTAGTAATGTTATACAAATAAAAACGCAAAAAAACACAGAACTGAATTCTAAATGTTCAGAAGTCTGAATTCGTAGCGCTATACGACGTATCTTATTTCACTTTAGCTCTTAGGTGTGACACCTGTTTCAAAATGACATAATTCGTTTCTTTGCTTGTTACCTAGGGGTAACGAGTAACCGTTTCGAAGCGTTTAATATACGCATTCGTAGCAGTCACTATTTTTTTTTTTCAAATTGTTGTTGTTTTATGATTGATTAACACGCAGTTGGAATTCCATATTCGTAACGGAACGAGGGTTGCACTCAGTGAAGATTGTACTTCTCTAGTGGACGATTAACTGCTGCATTTCGCAAAATCACGTCAGCAAGTTTTTTTTTTTTTTTTTTTTTTTATTTGTTTGAAAGAACAATCAGTTGGCAAATATGGCATCAGCAGCGAATTTGCTTCATCCAGCGGGTTCCGTATCCCCTTCTACTACAGCTCCTAGCGCGTTCCCCGAATTTGAACAGACTTTATATATTGGTATCTGTCCATCGAGTTAGACACAAATAGACAAGATCAGCATGTCTTTTGATGGACTTTATTATTTTATTTTTTTGTTTATTCGCCTCATTGGTTTCAACTGATTCCTTTCGAAGAATTTTAAACTTAACAGAAGTGGTATTTGCGTCCTTTTCAAAGGCTACCGCCTTGTGTCTAGTCCCGACCTCTTATAGAATGTTATGGTTGTGGGGATGAGATAGTTGGAAGTGTATTTCTGGTAAATTGCGCGCTTAGTGGACGAGAGAGAACAACGATTTCTCAGGAAAGCGCCGTCACACCGCTTCCCGCTCAGGTCACCGATGCTCAAAGACAAACGCACGAACTTAAACGAACTGCACAGACAGTATTGCCCCGGATGTCATTTCACTACGTTCCATTTCGATTGCCTCCCTATTTGTAGGGGTCGTGCTTGTGTCGGAATTTTCTGATACGACATTTGATTGTTTCCATTCTAGTTCCACACACTTCCGCCTCGGGCTGATACGCGACCATCTCGTTGACGCTTCTCGAGACAATCGAATCAGACCGGAAGCGTTTTATTTTGTTTTATTGTTTGTACAAGTTCACCCTAATCGTGCAGTTATTAGATTGATCAGACGAACTGGTGCTTCTGTTGGTTAGTTGCAGATATTAAATTTGATATATAAATCGGCACCGATATGAATAATAACAAAACTACACAAAAAGTAAGAAGACAAAGAGTAACCAGGAAGGTTGTTGGATCCAATAAACTGTGCTTTGAAAAGATACGAACACCTTTATTGTGTTTCTGCGATGATATTCAATGGTGCACATTCCTCACTGTTGGTTGCCTGTTCGTGTTCCTTGTTCCATGCGTTCCACCCACATCAAAATCGATTGAGTCATGAAACAACTTGAGTAGCACAGAAGCTGTTAACGTGTATACGATGAGATCGAAAAACAAATCTCCTCAAATATAATGTCAACCGCTTGTACTACACTCCAAGGGTTTGTTTCTTGAAAATTTGACCTAACCCTTGCTTCAGATTCTAGGAGAATCCAACCCCCCTTCTTTTTTCGCAATGAAAAGAAAGGGGAAAAAATCCCACAAATAACTTTCGAACGAGCTTTCTTGCCCCCCGAACAGGAGCGTTCGCCATGAAAGGGTTGAACGTGTTTCGGATGTAAAACAGCCGAGCTTATTAGGGGAAGCGCTTCTCCCCGATACCCAGAGATCAGCCTAATTGCAAAGATGGGTCGGTCCTCGTCGCTGAGAGCCTCGGCGGTGCCCTTCCCTGGCTCCGCGAACGGATCTCAACTCCTTGTGTGCGAGACAACGCGGATGTTCCGGGCTATCCGGTGCCAACGGAACTTAGCCAATTGGAAAGACGCGGTGGCGCCAGCGGGTCATAGGCGCGTTTGTTTGATAGCCGCGGCTATTTAGCGCCAGAGGACAATCACTGCGGCTGTCCCTTCTTGGCTGGTTTCTGGAAAGAATCTGTGCAGTTTGTTGGGATGGGCGCACTAAAATTTGCACTTTTCTTTTCGTACTTTTGTTGTTGTTGTTGTTTTTAGCTTACTATTATTAAAAGTTTGATTCCGGGCGCTTTATTTGAGACGTATCCAAAGTTATGCAACGTGCTAACGGAATATGTTCGCAATTTTACGGTATAGTAATGCTTTTAAAAGCGTTCGAGTCAAGCAGACGATGTAATCTCGCATTGAAAAACGTCACGTTATAAAGACCAGAGTGAATCAAAATACTGTGTGACTAAACCTTATTGCGGTAAAAATTGGCTCTGAACTAAAGAAAAATTGAAAGTGAGGGAATAATCATACGCTTATACCACAAGTTACTGCAAATTACTTGGAAATTCAGTTTGTCTGGTCATATGTGGTTTTAATTATTACGTTTTTTTTCATTAATTAACAAGGGAAACCCTGCAGTTCGAGTGAAGTTCTGATACCGATTAGTATGTGTAGTATTAAGAGAATTTTTGAAAAGTTTTATAGAACCGTGTTTATTCGTATATCTGACTGCAAAAAGTAAAGTCCCGTACTGCTTACGCTTATCGGTGACCCAACACCTTTGGGTACTTCTCTTTTTTGCGTATGGGGATAGCCGCTGTAAAGCAATGAAAATACTTCGGTTTTGTGAAAAACATCTTTTAGGAACTGCCCTCCGGTCTTTCTCCTTCTTTCCCTTTTTCTCTGCGTCTATATGTGCATACGTGGGCGTGCTTACATTTGCTTCAATATATTTATTTTAGCTGTCGTCGTTTACTCATTTAGAGGGCCACTGTTTTACAACCTCGCCTCTAGTAAACAGCTTCAATCCTCGATCTGGGAGACGTCCGGGCCGGCACGCAGACGAAAACAAAAACGCCTTCTCCCGAACGTAAGCGTCGCCGCGCACAAGTGGCCCTGGCGCTGTCGGTCATTAATCACGCGCATCGTCGACTTACTCTTCCTGGGCCGAACTCGACCTCCACACCGCCCAGGTCCATAACGCGGCTCCGCTCACGACCGGCGTCGCAGTCAACGACGCCCGAGTGTCGCCGACGGCCGTAATGAAACGCGAGCAGCGAGCCGCCCCTACTCGCCGACGACGAGAAGGAAGGAAAAGCATCGGAAAGATAGACGCGAAAGAAGAAAGCCCGCCGCTATACCCTGTTTCAGCTTACCACAGTGGACGCTACCAGCCAATCCAGTGCCGCGAAGGCATTACGTGACTAGTCGCATCGCGCGTCACTGCGTCCCCCTCCCGAAGGGCACGTGACACTTACACGGTACTGGATTGGCTTAGTCGGCTCCTAGCGTTATCTGTGGTCCATCGCAAGGTGACACGGAGCGTAGCGCGCGTATGGGCCTGCGGTGGATGCGAGCCCTAAACACGGGGTGGCGGTGTAGGTTGCCAGCAGCCAACAATTCCCTTCGCGTGTGGGTGAGGACGAGGTGCGGGGAGGAAGGGTCAGATAGATAACCGGCAGAGTATAGGGAAGGACCCGGCAATCGGGACGTGCGGACGACCCTGGCCGTCATAAAATGGCGGACTCTGGCGACGTGAGGTGCGGCTCTAACGGCGTCGCACTGTGGGCAGGGATGTGTCTCCTCGGCAGCACGCGCACTCCTTCGAGGAGGAAGGAGAAAACGGAGGGCCTGTCCCTCCATCCCACTGGCGCGGAGGAACAGCTATATGGGACAGACGACCGTACGTAGTAGATGCGAATGACATCCGCGGCGCCAGAAATGACCCTTTCCTCCCTTTTATTTCTTATGGGGTTTATCCCCAGCTGGTTATAATTGGGGGAGGGGCAGGCTTCGGATTGCTGGCTCCCCGATGAACTGGCTTCGTCGTTGCAGGCAGTCCCTGGCCTGGCTACTATAGGGTTTCTCTGGGGGAAAATAATGAAGGGGCTCCGAGATTTGCACGGGGAGGGAAGTGTCCATAGGGTTGAGGGTGGCAGATTGCCTCGGGTGGAGAGTTGTCAGACCGGAGATTGTTAAGAACTGACGGTAGGAACGAAACAGCGTTCTACTGGGTTTCTTTCGTGCTCGAGCTGATCAACTTTGTGACGTTTCTCTAAGTCTTGATCTTAATTTTTTTATTGTATTCGAAATAAACAAAACAAAAGGAGGGGGTGGGGAGGTTTTTCTTTTCTAACTCTGTCTTCTATGTGCTCATGCGCAGCCGTCAGCTGTGCATGAGCACGTAGAATACACAATCAAACAAATGAATGAATGAATGGTAATAAAAAGTAAAAGGTGGAAATCAGCCTGTTTTTGTCCGAAGCTGTCAAAGCATTGTGTCAATGTTTACATTTTATGATCCAAATTGTCAGCGTATCCCTTTCATCTGAAAGGAGGAGAACCAGATATATTCCTAAAAGCTCCGGTTTTATTGATACACTTATTCAAGTAACTATTGATGTCGCGTTCCCCCACTATCTGAGGCGCGATAATTCCGCTCCACTCGCAGCCGCCAGTCTATTTCCAAGTCGTTTGCGGATAATGGCTGTCTTCACATTCCGCAGATTCCCTTCGAGAGTCGCAGTTCTCACACTTGCCGAGGTCAGGCTCGGCGCTCGCATTTATTTCAAAAACAAGCTGTTATCATTGTTCCAACGCAGCTGGTAAACGAACGTTGAGGGCCCCTGGTACCGAACGGCTTGTTTGCCCTCTGGCCACATGCCACCGACACGTTTGCTCAGCGCGGTTCGCTATCGCCTTCTGCTTTGAGCAGACTGTCTCTGGGCGGTGGAATAATCTCTCTGCGATACGATTCCCGGGATGCGCATGGGGTTGTTTGCATTCATGGTGCACGCGCTGACTTCAGTCGTGGACTTCAACCTGTTCGTGTCTCCGAGCACATATTTCTGAGCCTCGATCAGCTACGCGCATGTATGCACGATGGCCCAGAGTGCGTCAGAATCAGGGGGCAGCTTCCCGGATTACTCTCCCAATGCCTTCTGTTTCGCGCCGAAATTCGCGAACCTTTTGGTAACACTAACTACTGACCCTTGTAGGGGATGGATTTAACATTTCCCTTTCGGTCTTCTGGAGCTAAAGATATATTTCTCGTTTGTGTTCGATGACCTTAACCCAGACACAAGATGCAACAACGCAAGAAGCGTAGAGCTGTGATTCGCGGAGTGTGTCATTGAAACACAGATATTGGAATCATAATATTTCGACGTGTGCTGAGCTGCGAGTGAGCGGGGAGAATTCTTGCTTAAAAGCGTGAGAGGAACCGAGGGGTTAAAAAGAATAACCGACAGCGCCCTTTGCTAACTTGTTACACCGAAGTGGAAATATATGACGTGTCCGTTTTCTTAGCCGGGGCTGGGTGTCGATTAAAATATTTAACCTGATTAATCGCCATTCTTTAATTGATTCATCGGTTCCGTTCATTCCCATAGATAATCGTTTTTAAAAAAGTCGAAATTAGATTTTTTTTTCTCTTTTGCTGATAAGTCATAAACCGCGCAATGTACAATTTCGGATTTTAAATAAACCTTGATGTCTAGTTGAGAAGTGTCAAAAGACACCCACACTTACAAATTATTACTTCAGTCGCAGAAGCAAAGGGGTTCGCTAATATTCTTCTGCAATAGCGAATTCCCTTAATTCTTCACAACAGTCTCGGCTACGCTAAACGGACACTCGCATGGGCCTTCTTTAATACCCTCAGGGCCAAGAGGGCATTACAGAAGGGTGTGGGTAAAAACAACATAAACAAAAACACAAGCATACAAGAAAGGAACAAGGGCCAAAAATGCACTAATGCTGGAAAATAAAAAAAATAAAATAGTTCAGCCTTATATAGTTTAGCAAGAGTGATTAACCAATGCAAGTTTAAATAAATCAAGTGATAGTGTATTGCAAATGCGGCAAGGTGGTTCCAATCAAAGGACGTTCTCTAGGAATGAAGGAGTCAATGTACAGTACGCTGAGGTTTTGCAGAGAGGTGCCCAATTCAAAGTGCCTACTTTAAAGTGATGATCGACGTGCTGCGAAATAAAAGATGGGCTGAGACAAAGCGAGTCCTTCAATGAAACGTCAAAATGATACTGTAAAAAAGACATACGTAGACATGATATTTTTCCCGAAATGAAACAAGAGCGCGGATTTCATTGATGAGACACTAGCCATGCGATGATATATAGTTACGGAATATGAAACGAACTGCACGATTTTGCATGGCTTCGATGTTCTTTACGACCGTTGTTTGACCGGGATTCCAGATAAGATAACTTTCTCCACGTGTTTTAAGTTACAAATCTCGCTATTACAGTTTACTTTAGGCCAAAATTTGATCTACGTTTACCATCATACAGGTGCACGCATGCACGTCTGCTTGGCGAAAACGTTGACTTATGACTTTTTTTAGTCAAATTTTAACCAATTAAGCGGCTAAATATTAATCGCGATTAAAACAGTAATCGATTAATCGGTGGGTTAATCGATGAAGTACCCATCCCTGAACAATATAACACACACTGCTCAAGCTTTCCTGGGCCTTCTTGTGATTCATCGTGAAAAAGAGCTCAAAAGGGACAAGAACAGAAAGGAAGCACTACGCGGGACATGCGATAACCACTGATTTTTCTGGAACGCTAGTCAGCGCTTGTCCTGTGTAGTCCTTCCTTTTTGCCCTTGTCCCTTTCGCACTGCTTTTCAAGATGAACTCATACCAACTTGCCAAAATGTCAATTTTCCTTGTGGTTGACATAACGAGCACGTCACACGCTTCCTAACCAGTACTAATTATCAGCCAATATCGGTCGATCAGCTGCAGCCTTCCGGCATTTTTCAGTGACTGGTCTGTTATGCGTACTCTAGTGCATGTCACTCTTCTTGGGACACTGAGAGCGTCCGATCGTTTGGCATATATTGTACCCCGAGGCTGTGCAGGAGCCATCAGGACATCAAGACAAAATGTCCTTTTCTGAATTATTTTTTTCGTTGTTTCGTTGGGGTACAAGCTGTTATAAATTGCTGCTTGAGAAAGGCCTCTGAAACAGCCGGGAATAAATTACAGACACGGCAGGGACGGGAATCAGCCTATCGGCGAACAAAAGGCGCCCGGAATGCAAAGTCAAAACGACCCTCCAAAAGAAGAAGAAAAAAAAAAAAAGCAATCACGCACACTGTCGCCAAGAACGAACAAAATTAAGAAGCTTTTCAATAGACGACGGAAATTAGTTGCTCGCAATCCACGCGTGCAGCACGCTTGTTTCAGAGCGCCTCGAGCCACTTTACGAAGTACTAGCGCGTAGCCTTGATTACCAGTGGGCCGTAGCTCGTGTTTTATATCTATTGGTTTGCTCGTGATCTACTTTTATTAGCCACGATGCTTGTGCGGTGAGAAAACTAAGTTAAGAATTTAACTTTGGAGACCATAAAAAAAATAGTTGGAGGAGAGGGCAGTGAAGGGGGGGGGGGGGGGGGTGACATTAATGACCCTGCAAGCGAAGTTTCGGTTCGGTGAGGGCGCATCTGGGGAAAGTTGAGCGAGCTGTTCATTGTACTCGTAAAACTGGCATTGGAAGCAGCAATTAAACGGCGTTACGGAATTCGCGCAGTTGACTTGCTGTTTTTTCCCCGGATTAAGCAGCATTGCGTCTACTAAGGGTTTCTTTTTTCACGCGTATCGTAATGACGACACGACACAATTTGTTTAGGAGAATCTTGCATTACGGTGTTGACGGCCATGCTTGCTTTATTTATTTATTTATTTATTATCGCATATTTACCTCGTACTGTACATACATGCAAATTTTGTACAGGGTGGTTGGAGTGAAAGAGAGAACACTCTAACGAGATTACGGCGGCGCACCGTACCAACCAATTTTTTTTAATAATCTTTTTTTTTAAGACGTTTTGGCCGCAGGAGGTCATCGGCTATCTCACCGAGCGGCGCCTGTTTAGCTTTTAAGCCGATACGTTTTTCTCCGTTGTAAGGTGTAATACTGCGACCGCCAACCTCTGGTCTTTAATCTACATTGCATAATAGTGATTACATGAATTCACGCCGCAGAAACTTTCATTCGTGTAAAAACTTTCGCGAAGGCAATATCAGCTCATGGTAACTGCGTCTGATACACACAATTCCGCTTCATTCGGCCGCAGAGCTTCACATGAATTTAACCACAATGCAATGAACGGTTCCAGGATATTTAAGGGAGACGCGTTCATTCATAAATCTGTTTTCTTTCTCGTTAGACGTTTCTTCATCTCTCTTTCCCCCAGCATGCTAGTCACCAAGCGGACCCCCCCGTTGCGCTTATGCGCTTTGTATTTTCTAATCAGCAATTTTTGTCTTCACTCCTGATTCTTCAGTGCTTTAGTTCATACATGCGTAGCTATCAGGCACGTAGCCAGGATTTTGGTTCGGGGGGAGGGGGGGGGGGGGGGGGGGGCGCCCAGGACAAAATGCTGTATGGGGGGAGGGCGAAGGGGAAGGTCCCAGCAAAATGGAAGATTTCGGGGGGGGGGGGGGGGGCTGAGCTCCATTCACCCCCCCCCCCCCCCCCCCAGCCACGTGCCTGGTAGCTATCGAAGCCACAAGTGTACATGTACACTGCCTCAAATTAAATTATTTCACTCAGTTAGTCGATCATTCTTCGAATTCTGCGGATCGCCATAAGCGCACTCGTCACAGAAGAGTATAAATACAAAAAAATTAAAAAATAACGCATATAAACGCGTATCTGTTTTAAAAGCGTTGTGCGCATTAAAACTTTAAAAAAAAAGTCCGTGCATTTTTTATTGGTCTTAGCATAGGTAGAGTCCTCTCCCTTTTAACTCTGCAGAGCGAGCTGCCACTCGGACTGGCCAGGCGCAATTCCGCCCATAGAACGGCAGTGGCCATGAGCTGTGTAACTGGCTATTGCATGCCCTTGAAAATGCGGGCACTCTTACATTGTATTTACACTTTCCTTGAAGGTGCAGCGAGGGCTTGGAGCGCGAGCTCCTCGCGCTGAGTCGGACTTTTTCTCCGCAAGACATTGTATGAGAAAACTAACAATGCAAGGAGTCATTTGAAAGCTTAGCAATGGGATTCGGATCGGGCAACGCTGATCGCCGTTTACCCCCTCCTCCTAGACGTTTGTCAAAATAAAATTTTCCGTCATTGTTACTATCATTGTCAATATTGTCGATTCGCCCATACAAAACTCGAAATGTCTCGAATTCAAATTAAAATAGCTCTTTCTTTTCTTTAAGTATACTCATCACTCTTGAGGAATGGTTCACCAGGGGCCGAAAACCATTCCCTACTGAGCATTTGATCAGATCTGTATAGTTCGTGGACCTACGTCAGTACGAACCTCGCTCTCGGCGAAGAGGACTCGTGAAAGCTCTTCACCGTCCCCGCTTCCGAGGTTCGATATGAAAAACGTGCCCATTTCTCAAAATATCGGGAAAGGCCCGGTGTTGTGGAACGCGGGGGAATTCCTATTTCCCCCGTTGGCCCCGCTCTCACAACGCAGTGTTCTTTACCTTCGTTTTTAAAACAGACTCGTGGGATACGGAGCCGAATCCGAAAAGAAAATGAAGGAGACTAAAAAGAAGGGGAGGGCGAAGAAGAGACGGTGGTCGCCAGGGACCCGTCGTGTTCTCCGCAGTGGCCGCGCGACATGTCGAACATTTGTATCAATTTGCGCTAGGGGGACAGTTTTAACGTTGGCGTGTCCTCCACTTGTTGTGTGCAACTCGGTTTCATGGCGTCAGTGCGCAGTGATTTCACTCTTTTCTTTTTTTCGGTCCGTACCGCTTATCTTGGCGGGTTGGGTGTAAAGAAGAAAAAACAATGTCGCGGCGATGTCAGGAACGTTTCGACGCTTTGCTTCTCCAAATGGATGGTGGTAGGGAATCGCTGCAGGCGATCATCAGCATGCCAGGTCAATCGCTTTTCGCTGGAGAGTGGGCGAGACGATCTTTCTTGTGTCCAATGCCCCTGAATCGGGGTTGCACTTGCTTTTAAGTCCGGTGTGTGCATCTCTGCTCCGCGCCGAACAGGAGACAATGTGGATTCGTTTCAAGTTTGACGGACGATTTTACAGGATTTCTGTCGGTCTTGGTTTTCGGAATGCTATTTATGTCGATCGTCGTTATAGGTAGCCAGGCATAAGCTAATCGATTGTCTTTTTTCTCCTGCTGATGGAGATTGAGTGTAACCTGACGTGTAGGGAACGCGAGCGCTACGAGGACATGCTGGAAAACGACAATATATGATTATCAAAACACGCACGGAAGGGGATCGTATTTATACTAATCCGATTTGGTTTTTAACAATCTTTTGAACAGATAGTTTGTTTATCGGATGCCAATAGCTGCCATTTCTATGGTTATACTTTAATATTTTAAGTTGTATTCTCAAATAATGGTTGAAAATAACTCTTAAACTCTTTCTACGCGTAGCGTCTCATTGCAGGGATTGTGTGTCCTGTATGATATCCATATCTTTTTTTTAATTTTATATTTCGATGAGGTCGTATTATCAACACATAATAGAATATACAGAGAAAGCTTTTTTTTTTTCATGACCAGTTTTACCTTTTAGCATACTCTGTGAGGTTAAACTTGAATTTCGATTCACATGTAATCCGATTATTTAGTGTGTTAGTGTATTTAGTGTATTTACTAGTATTACACTTTTATATTAGCAAATAATACTTCTTGTGGTACATGTCCTATTTTTTTGGAATATGTAAATATTCTCATATAGCAGCCGGCCAGCAGCTTTTTTTTTTATTTCGGACCTTCAGTTTTGTTTTTTGCATTTATTTTATTCGAAGACATAGCCTATTATGTGGCCCTTTTTGTTATTGTATATCTATTTTTATTTTAGTTTTGAGTAAAAGCTGTGAACAGCTTATATAGTTCCGCTATGCGCAGTCCTAACATTGTGTTTAGTGATGTGCAGTCACATTTCAAACGGGTGTCACCAAAGCTGTATATTAAACTTTTGCTCTCATCTTGACTATTTTAAAGACGAACCGTGTGCTTATATCGATCCTTGTCTTAGACTTTTTCTTTTAGCTAGCAAAAGAATGCATGCCTTGGTATTTAAAACGATCTAGCCTAAAATCCACAAGTTATCCTCTCTGCAGCACGCAACGAACCTATTCCCAATACTTTTGTTCGTATATTTGTATTGCTTATACTTATTCACGTTTTATCGTGAACATTATAATTTACCTTCATTTAAAATGATTCCAGCCGTTGTTCCCTTTGTCTTCGTCTTTTTTTTTTCTAAATAAATGAATATCAGTTGGTAGAATCAACCGCGTCAACGGGTCATGTATTGACTTTCATTGCCCTTTCCACGCCCGTAGCCTTCGCAAAGCTTTATTGCGACAGCAGGTACAAATAGACGAAGATCTCTTTCGTCACTTTGCATCACGCCAGACCACGAACAAATACACACAAAGAAAGCCGCCAAAAAAGTTTTATTTTTGAAAAGAACCTGAGACTGAGGGACTCAAGGAGGTGACAAATACACACTTCATCTATCCCTGGTCGCGGCAGGAGGCCTCCGTTCGAACAAATACACAAAATGTACATCGCGCAGGGGCTAACGTCTTCAAGCTCACTCGGCTTCGATTCGAAGGCAGAGCAGGCCAAAGTCAACGCCGAAAACGAGGAATAAAGCAAATAGCAAGACGAGGGAAGAAGGTGAAAAGAAAAGTCGATCTTCTTGGCCTCCATGACACCGGTCTTGCCTGCCAAGTTGCCAACCCTGCGCAGGCCATCGCGCTCAGCAGCGCCGTGAAGCGGAAAACGCTATTTCGAAAACAACAGCCCCCTGTAGGCTCTAAGACAACCCTCCCCCCAATCTCTCCGGCGTGCCAAGTACTCTCTCTCTCTTTCTCTCTCTCTAAATATATACAAAGAGAGAAGAACGATATAGGAAAAGAAGTCAAAGTTTCTATACTTACAAAGCTAACAAAAGCTAGGAAGGAAAAAAAGCCGAGCCGAGCAATCCGTCCCGCAATGCTTGGAAGAGGTGCCGGTAAGCGTCCTTTCAAGGAAAACCCCGAGCGTTCGGGGAGCGTGCAAGGGGAGGCTTTACCTGGGCGATGATCGCCGGAAAGCTGACGCTCCAGGGGCACCAATTGATCTGTCCGGTTATCGAACGGTCCCCCCCCCCCCCCCCTTTTTTTTTTTCTTTTTTTTTTTTTTTTTCAAGATTTCGGTTTTATATTCTGTTTATATTTCTTTGTTTTTTCTTTCTTCTTCTTGTTAATATCTTAAAACTGGAGTCTAAATTCGACGCACGCTACCGTCTGCTGTTTGCGCTCTGTTTCGCTGACCGCCGTTCTCACCGCCTGTCGTACGCAATATGCTATAAATACAGAGGGGGCTGTGCACTATACTGTTGAGCCTTTAAGGCGTTAAGAATATTACGCCAATTTTAAGGTTCAATCGTAAATTGTAGCATTGATTTAGTAATACTGTTTTCAATATTTCCTTCCAGAGAGATATGAGATAAATAGGGGGAAGGGGGCGGTCCGCCGCCGTTACTTGTGCTAGTGCGTTAGGCTCATGCTAGGCGCCTCTGCCAAACCGAAAAGCTCTTGACTGGCGGACTATCTTAGAGTGCAAATCTAAAAGTTGGAATCTACTTTTTTTGTGCGTGTTTAATGCATCTATTTATGCTTGCCATTTAGTTGTTATGAAGAGCGCGGAGGCTGGAACGCCTAACAGGTGAACGTTTCCAATATCCGTTTCAATGCATCGACAAGCTGTGCCCACGAGCTTATACGCTACCAAAATGGCGTACTCACGGAATGCGAAAACAGCCGATAAGTAGTCTAGTTGCATGGGCAGTCCATAAAAATAACCTGATGTCATTTTCTTCGATGCCCCAGGTTTTCTTCGATGCCTGTTTTACGCAAGGTTCTGGGGTCTAATGTGCCAGTCTCTTCGCATTTTTGTTTTTTTTCCTTCAACAATAGAAAATACGACCTATTTCAACCGGCCCGACAAACGTTACAAACTCATCCGCTAGAAATGCGATGGACACCGATTTCCACCAAAGTTGAACCGCGTGATAAATACACTTTCTTCAGCGCAGCCATAAGATACCTGGCAAAATGTTTATTTTCTTCAGAGAAAATAAATTTTGAAGTTGACGAGCCCACTGCTCCTCCGCTGGCACCAAATCTACTGGCAATAGCGAGCAGGAGCAACGAATATTTCTAAGATACGTGGCGCAAGCTACTGCCCGATACAAATTATGTGGCTGCTAGCATCTATCCGCTCACCCACTGAAGACCTTTCGATGAAATCCTGGGGCCACACGGGATGCAAGACGCAGTATAACCAGTAGATGCGCGATAGACATCGTTGTAGGTTTTGTCGCTTCCTCGTGCCCCGTCTTTTCGTGCATTTTGTTTGTTTGCAGCAACGCGATGGTCTGATTGGTAATCCGGCTGTGCTGCGCTCGGTGTCGGAACACAATGAAAGGGGCAGATCGTCGACGACATTTCAAAGTTTTGCAAACGGAATAGTGCCCGAGAGTGAGCGAGATGACGTTAGCGATGGCTTGTGAACAAAGCTAACCAACGCTGCTCTAGCCACTTCAGATGGGTTTGTTTGTTTATAACTAACGTAGATGTGTGTTTTGGCGGGAAAGATATTTGGAGCTTCGCTCGTGTTCTGCGAACACCGGAAAAAATAAGTGAAGGGCACTAGACTTCGTTTCACTATAGGTACGACCGCAGCTCAACTCTACAATCCGATCGAGTCAATCAAGCAGCACCAAAAGTGCATCGTCACTGCACTCGTCGTGTTTCTGCCTCTGCTATCGACGACTAAACCAATCGCGCACTAACAAAACAAAACGAAAACGCGGGATCGCGCCGCATTTATTGTGCATGCTTGCTTAGCGCCATCAGATCAGTGTGTTGACTGCAGTCGGACTTACTCTAAAACGGAGTGCAACAGTCCAGTATTTTCTGGACAGCGCCTCCCTAGAGCACCAGTGTAGGCCCAAGTTGTTCGCAAGTTAAACTAGCTCTGGCCCCTCTTTTTTTTTTTTTTTTTTTCCAATCTGCGTTTGTAGCATTATGGTATGAAAATTCGAAAGAATATTGAGCCGGTGAGAAACGAAGTCGTTCAGGGTTAGGAAACAATTTATTTTAGAGCCTTCCGCTTTCGATGTGGCATTCGGGTCCATATACCTTCGGGAGCGCGGTTATCATTATTTCCTTTGGAGGTAATGGCGACGTATTATAAGCGACCGGAGGCTTCTTCAAAGTTTCGTCACTGAAGTTCGCCAGTAATTCTCAATCGTCACTTGACACCGCCAAACAATCTAACTCGTAGTTACCGTGATCGTGCTGTAAACTGCCGACGTACTGATTACGAGCTACTGCTTATACTACGTCTGGCGTCGCGACCCCGGTTAATCACGATGGCCGAGGTGTGGGTTGCGAGATGGTTTCCATTTCCATCTGAACTTTAATTTTGTGTGAAAAAGTTTATGATTATTGCACGGCAGAATCAACTCGTGATCTCAACACAGATTGTCAGTGCCGCTCAAAAAGTACATTTTGTTAACGGTGCATCGACCGTGTGTAAACGGTGCTCATGCGCATGCGGCGCACGAGTTTAGGCGACGTCAAAGAAATGTTTCACAGTCTACATAGGCACGATCGTCATTTTAGCGAACGAAAAAGTGCGTTTGCTCTACAGGCAAATTCTACCACTGCAGCGAACAATCTCCAAAAGTGCAACCTCCTTGTTAAAGCCCACCAACGAACGAAACCGTGCTGTCAATACTCTTCAGCGTCAGTTAAGGGCTGTTTATACCACGACGTTGAGCGCAGTGAACGCAGCGTAGCGCAGAACGTGCGCCTTTCATTAGCCGTTGACCAGGAACTCGGTATCTGCGACCAATCAGTATCAGTGTGCGCTGCGCTACGCCGCGCCCGTCGACGTTACGTTGAAGTATAAACGTACCTTTACAGTCACCCCGTACAACGGTACAGCTCGAGCTCTCGCTCAAAAAAAAAGATAGAGCACCAGGCGCGGGAGCTGGAAGTAAGACTGAACAAGGCTCGCAGCTCGCTCACGTGCGTGCTCGCATCGCGGTGTGTGTGGCCGCACACGGCACCGGCAACCGTGGCAGCGCGCACCTCGACCGAGTCTCCTCCAGGAAAGCTGATTGGGATCCCGGCGGAGTTTCTGCCCACCTTCCTTCCCTTTTTTTCCGCTCCGCATTCCCAGTCGGCGCCCCGCTCCTCCCTTCACCTGGGGAAGACGAAAAACTGGGACGTGCTCCGAATTTGAAAACGGGACTCTGTATTCCCTAGGTGAGCCGTCTTCCTTCCCTCCGTAGCTCCCCAGGCCCGTTCGCCTTCCCCTGCCTCCCTGGTGGGGTGATGCAGCGACGAAAGGCTGGAGGACTCCGCGCGCTCGAGATGAAGGAAGGGGGATACGGGGGGAGAGAAGGGCGGAATGGGGAACAGGTCGGATTGGACCTATACCGACTGCGTGTGTGCCTTGCGTTTCGGATGGCGTGTAATTTGAGCTAGTCCCCATCGGTGCCCGTCTGCTTGCCTGCCTCCGGCGGCCCTCCGCTTCTTCGTGATCTGCGCGAGACCGCTGGTCTCTTGGCTCGCTTCTTCGGCGAGGAGAATGTCGTCGTGTGGAGCGAGTGGAGAAGTAAGACGGTGTCATCGACTGTTTCTTTTTTTTATTTTTTTTTTTATTGCAGGGTCGGTTGTTACGATGAATAGGGAGTCGAAGGAGCGAGTAAATTCAGAGTTCGGATTTTGGGGTCGGTTTTTCTTCCAGTGTAGCCGACCTGCTGCGTTCAATGGTGTCTTGGTAGATCGCAAGTGGCTTTTGTGCAGCTTGTGGCGCTTTGATCAAGAGGCATGTTTGAAAGTGCGGAAGTTAAGAATCTGGCATGACTCTATTTGAATGCCCTGAGACCATAGAATTAGGTGCGGTTCGACGATAAGGAGCGCACAAATAACGAGTCTGGAGTGAGGTGTGACACACACTGTGTTGTTCGCGCTAGGTGTGTCTGGTGTTCACCTTGTTTCCTTTGGCCGTCTGTTGTCGAAGCTTAAAATGTATACTTACTGTAGCCACCCACAGTATAAAACTGCAAGGAGGTTTTCCAGTTGTACTGTTTTCGGCACGGGCTTTCTACTACTAGTAACACTTCCCCGTCTCACGGGCTTCGAGCGGGTACATACAGCCAAAGCACGACGGAAGGAAACTAGCGCGTGCTGGGGGACGGGTATCGCAACAACGGCTCCCTCCATTTTTTTTCCCCAAACAGCGATTATAGTGTAAATCTGTGCCTTGCTGAAAGTAGGTCTCTGATTATGAGGAATTTTGGGGCCGACGAATAATATTCGACGACGAATAATATAATAGTCCCGGCATTTTATTTCTTTACTAGTTCCGATATTTTAAATCCGAGACGGGGCACTCAAATAGGGCACAAAGCGAGCATTCGTGGGCCATTCTCGAGTTGCAGACGTTGCTTAGATGTCGACCGACTCTCCGCCTCCGCTGCTTACCATTACCCTACTTTCCTTGGCATCACTGCGAGCAGCAACAACGCCACGCGCTCTACGTGCAAGGACGGCCGACGCTGCACCGCTTTCTTGCACGACAGTAGCGATGGGCCGTGCCCTGCAACAGGGCGTGCGCCCAGTGTCTGCGCGCACGCGGTCATAAATCCGGACCGACAGTCCGCGCCGCCATGCATGGAGATGTAAGACGCCATGTCCAGTCCGCGGCCATTAGTCACCCGGGCGCCGCCCTTCCCCTTGAACCCCCGCGGTATAAATTACGCCGGTCCTCGCGCTGCCGGCAGCCTGGGCAGGCAGAAAGAGAGAGAGAGCAAATTAACAGCCACCGCCACCATCTTCGAAAGTATCAAAAGGGGCAGCGCAGCGGGCGAGGCTCGCGACACAATGGCCACGTCTCCAGATGAAGATAACTAGCTTGATTAAGGCGCTAATGAGCCAGTAATTAATATGTAAATAAGACGCCAAGGCGTGTAGCCGATAGCTCGAGATGCTCCTCGCCGCTGTCGCCGCTCCTCCGTTATGCAGCTTTTTCTTTCTTTTTTTTAATCTATATGTAATAAAGAAGAAAAAAACACTAACGCACGTTTACTTTATAAGGGCAAGCGTCTTTCGTGAAATGACCATCCTTGTTGCGATTTTCGCTGTTGTCCCTTTGTCTTGAGCTTACATGTGGGGAGGGGGTGGAGGTTACTCTGATGCAGGCGGTCGCGCTTTGGGCTACCCGAGGCTCGGCACGGTTTCGAGTAGCGGCTGTAGCCTCCCACAGCGACGGGATGGCGTCAGGGGTTCTCTTTTGAGCAGTACGGTCTGGCAGGATTTTGTCTGCTTCTTTGGTTTTTTCTAAAGAGCAGGAGAGAGGGTGGACGAAGAGCAGTTTAATTGGCTTCCCTGGTGAGCGTCGCCCGCCACAAAGTCTCGGCAGGCGCGGGGACTTCCAACAAGTGCCGAGTTTCAACCGAGCCTTTCTGGTCATTATTATCCCGGGGAGGAGGCGCCCTATATTGCTCGATGGTTCTTGTATTTAACGAACGTTGAGTAAAAATGGGAAAAGCGAAGAAAAAAAGAACACGGTCAACGTGCTATACACGCGAAAACAAAACAACGAAAAGTTAATTCTTCTCTCTTGAATGTAAGCATTTCTTTCTTTATTTCTAAAGTTGGATAATATAAATATTTCGGCAATTAAGCTTGCAGCTTGGCTGGACTCTCCCGGTTAATCTTCTCTTCAATATGTATAGAGGCTTTCTTTCCAAGAGCGGTTTTCTGCATCGTATACTGAAGCTTATTAGTTTTCGACTATCGTCCGGTTTACTTTCGAAACGAAAAGAAGAAATCTCTCTCCACGTTAAAGGCAATATCCACAAGAAAACGAGCGAGGAAAGAAAACATGAAGAGTCAGGCTAATTCACGCCCCGTCACCCCGTGTTCGGCACATTCCAGACAATGCCCCGTACTCTCCCGAGCTTTATTAGCAGCGCTGTATGGGAGTCGAGCGCTTCGCTGCTTCAGACAGGCTCCGTTTCATCGCGTTCGTATTGTCGCGCGACAGAAGCCCCTGTTTCTCTTGTTACGGGCGAGTGTGCGCCTAGAACAAGAACGAAAAAGGGAAAGGCGTAGGGTGATGTAGAGTGAGAAAGTTGCGGAAGGTTCAGGCTGTTATAAGACTGATATTGTAATAGAACGTTGGAAAGAGTCGAAATCTGAGGCAGATTGCTTCTGTACAAACTCCTTTTTAACCAAAAATACGATTTGACGCGTGAGTACATTCAGTTCAAGAAGTACTGAAAAGGTGTTCGGGTCGACAGGTCAACATGGTCTCGCAGGTTAAAAATCGATGGGTGCATCTCATTTTCTCCTTCGTCATTCTTAGCGTCAACGCGCAGGGCTTCACGTGGAGTACATCATGAGAGCTTGTGAGAATTGTGATCAGGACATTCGCGGCTCAACGAGAGAATCCAGATCGCACTAACCTTAGCCAAAAGGTTCCACACGCACCTTGCGTTGCCTTAAGAAACAAACTTTTAACGACATGCAATGGACGTGCGCCTTAAACAGGTCTGCCGTGTCCTATACTTCATTTGGTGTGGCTATTTTGTTCAGACGCTCAGTTCGTAGTGCGCTTATGTATTCTCCGCATATTACGATTATTATTTCCACCTTTCTTTACATGATTCGACGGCCACACTGTCTGGCAAGCATTATCCTTCCAAATAAGCTCTAAAAAGACAGGCCGATATCGCCCCCATTAGCAGGGAGTGCCAGAGGAGTTGCGCGAAGAGAAAAGGGAGGCTCGGGCAGCAAACAGCCACTCCGGCTGGACCTGCGGCCCCTTCGTTTTCCCGTGTAACTTGATCCGGTCGCTCCATGAACTCGACGCTCCGGTGTGTTCTCCTCTTCCCTCGCTCCCGACTCCTCCTCCTCCCCGTCATTCCGCTCCCCGACAGAGAGAGAGGCCTGCTTGCTGCACACACCTTTAACTTTGTCAGCGCCCGGGAGAGATTGTATTAACGGGCGGTGGCGCCATTTGTTTGGAAAGCGGCGGCGCCGATGGCGGGTCGCTCTGGATCCAGGGAACTGGGGGCGTCGCGCGTACACACACAGCAAAGGTTCTTCTACCCTGTCTCTCGATCTCCCTCGTAACGGATCAACAGCAAAAATAAAATAAATAAAGAAATTAGGACGTGAAAAAAGCAAAATGGGCAAAAATTGCGGCAGCGCCCACGGTAACACGAAACTTGCAGCGCGAAATGACGGAGAAAGGTTTCTCAGCCTGAGCTTGCTTTCTTTTTCTTTTTTCCTGGTATGCATGTCTGTTTGTGGAGTTTCTTTTTCTAAAATATTCGATAGTCTTGTGCGCTTTTTTATGTGTGCTTACGTGCGCTCTGCTCGTTGCGGTGACGTGAAAAGTAAATAAAAAGAAACAAAAAGAAAAGAGGAGGGTGATTCGATTTATTTTGAGTTTCTTCGCGATGAGCTGATGACGTCGGATGCGTTGAAAGAAAGCCGCGTAGGTTCAAAAAGGCGAGGTTACCTCTGATTCGTCTGTTTGAGGTTTCTGACGTTAAGAGTAACGACGATGTATGGATTCGGGCTTTCAACTTTCCCGGAAGGTGTGTGTATTCTGCGACCGCTGACTTTAAAGAAGGGCTTATTGTTTGTGAGTACAACCCCGAGTCACGATAAAAAAAAGGTAGCCATTAGCTCGCCCACTAATTAATTACATCTCTATGGTCTTTATAATCCTTCTTTTGCACTGGCTTTACTTAGGGGTGTCACAAATCGATATCGTTAGCTGCCAAAAAAAGCAATAACGACAGAATTAAGACTGGTGACCCGTACAATTTCTTTAGTAGTGCCATTCATTTTTTTAAGATGTCGGTACTTCTACGCAGCCAATGTCATCTTGTCATATTAACTTTAACCTTAGAAGGAGAGTCACATACGTTTCCCTTTTCCATCTCGCCCGCTCTCCTCTGCTTGGCGGAACCGGCAATTCAAAACCCACCCCACGGGAAAACGTAGACTGCCCCACAAACCTAATTTTGAGCTTGGGAAAAGTCATAAACTGGGGTGTCTCTTCCATCTGCGCCTCTGAAACCTGATTAGACCAAAGCTTCCCCACTCTTTCGTTGAGCTTCGCTGCCCTCAAAGTCCACGCAGTTTAGGTAGAAATCCGAGCTCTTCAATTATACACCGTCCTCGGTCGTAGCAAGCAAACCCCTGCGCGCGGCGCACAAAGTCCTAATATGCGTGTTAAGAGCCGACGCTCATCCATCAGTCCCCGAGCCTCCCTCCGGGTTTGAACGCGGGGTTGGAGCCCGCAACTTGCTCTACGGCCGTTACAAGGAAAGCCTTCTCCGTCGGGCCCGGTCATTCACGCGTAGCATGTTGGTCTAACGTCCGCTTGTCCGACCGCCTAGAGCCATAAGGTGTCTCCTCTGTGCTGCTTTGTCGGTGACCATATTTCTTTCGTTAATGTGTCGGTACAGTTCGCACTATCGTAATATGCTATGGTACAATGAATAACAGCCGCCAAACACCTCTATTCACAGTTTCTTTGCAGGTGACACTCACCAACACTTTAAACCGTTATCGGGGTAAGAAGCAGTCTCACTATGCACCTTGATTCAGACCTCGATGGAAAATGTTACACCCTTTTCACCGTGATGTTGCTGATATTGCTGTCCCTAAAGTTAAGATAAGCTTGGTGTTTCAACGGATCTCTGTGGGGATTTTCTTTTTTCTCCCCGCTTTCTTACCATGGTACCAGGCACGTAGCCAGGGGGGGAGGCCCATGGGGCCCGGGCCCCACGCGAAATCTTCCATTTTGCTGGGACCTCCTCTCCCCCCTCCCCCTCATACAGCAGTTTGTCATGGGCGGGCCCCTCCCCCCCCCCCCCCCCCCCCCCCCCCCTGAAACAAAATCCTGGCTAAGTGCCTGCATGGTACTATTTAGCTAGCTTCTCTGATAAGTGAAGTAGATCGTGTGAATGTAAATATCGTTGTTGGCACATAAAATCCAAACTCAAATCCGATTGACTGCGAACTCCGAAACAAATATTCACTTTTAATGGTCTAGTCTGACTAAACGCAATGCAATACTGCGTAACATTAATAGGGCGTGGCTAAAATGTTTTATTTGTTATTTCATTGAGCATGCTAGATGTTCGCTCCTCCATTGGGGCTTAGCCAAAGTGCTGATGTTGATAACAAATAAATACAAGAGAGAGAGTGAGGGCTGAAATTTCGAACGATTAAGTGTTCTAGTTTTCCTGAATTCCGCTAGTTCGTCTTCTTCCACCGTCGTTTACATCTTCAGGACGAGGTTGCTTACCCAACTCGCACAAATCAGATTTTCTGATATACCTGCCGCTGCTGCGAGCTTATATACACGCCGTGCGTTCCTTCGTCTGTGCGTATACTGAGTGCATTCTAGTTCTCCGGACACACGGTAATGGGAGCGTACTGTCGTTACCTTACGGTCGTTTGGACAAGCCGCACGAGGCCATGAACGCAGACACATACTCGAAAAAAAGGAGTTTTGGAAGGTCTGCTGGGGCTACAAAACTCTATCCGCACTGTTCGCCATTAACCACACTTCCCTCTCTTTCGCCGGCGTCGACGACGAGCAACTTTTCCGCCGCGGTCCTTCGCCCGCGTGTCTGGCGCGACACTCGTCGCTTCCCGAAGCACCGCGTCGCCGCGGCACATTACTCGCGTCCCCCTGCGTTACTTCCTTCCCTTGTGCCTCGCATATATTCGGCGAGCAGAGGGCGACGTAGCCGCTGCAGCAGCAGTCGGCGAGGGAGCGAACGAGCGCCACGTATTTACCTGTCACCGGAATCCCCATTCATCACGGGGGGTGGCGGGAGAGAACTGCGCTGCGCCCCGTGCTCTTTCTTCCCTCGGTCTCTCCCCCACCCCGCTGCCTTTCCCGCCCTGCCGCGGCGCGCTCACACCGCTAACAATGCAGCGTGTCATTCGTGCGGTAATTGGTGCAATTTCCACGTCACCTGAGCCGACTTATCTCCCCTCGTCCCCTGGCTTCTCCCATCCCCAGAACGCATACCGTCGTCTTCGGCTGGGCCTCCTCTTCTTTAGATTTCCTCCGCTTGTCCCCTTCGGCTGGACGCTTTCGCGAGAGGACTCGTTTTCACCTATAGGGAAAGATGGGCGAGGAGGGTGGCTCGGCCGAAGAAGAGGCAGTCGGATCCCTCTTCGCCGTCTCCCCCTGCCAGGCTGCCTGCGGAATGCCCCCTGCGGCTCCTCTTTCCATGGGGCAATTTGGTCGCTGGAATCGCCCTCCTTTGGAATTCTCGTGCCCGCTGGGTTTTACCATTTCGTTGATGCGAACTTTCAAGGTGCTGTGACAAAGAGAGCATTACTTTTTGTTTTGTTTCTTCTTTTTTTGTTGTGTCCCCTGTGGTTATTGCGCCAGTGCGCCAAAATGAAGACACTTTGATTCTCCTACGGTAGCGGCGCTGAAGGTGAATTTATTACCAGGTTTCTTCTATGGGGGAGTTATAGTGCCAGTACTCTTATTGGTAAACTCGATTATGTCGCTGATAATAAGATATAGAACGAGTCATCGCGCCTATGTAACACGCGTCCCTTATGACAGTCGTGCGGTAGTATGGGGCAGTGAATAGCGTTGGATATCAACATTGTTTTGACGGTTCCCGACGTAATGGATTTTTTATACGAGTCATAAAAACCTTAAAAAATAGAGCCCAGCTGTTCTTTACACTCACGCCTAAAATGTTTCAGCGTCATGCAAAACGCCAATGATGGTAATGTGCTCGAACAGGAATATGGCCATATCCTCGAGGGTACAGATCCGGCGTTCCCACTTGTACTACCCGGTAAAGCAGTTGAATTGCAAGCAGCCTTGAACTTATGCTTGAGAGCTTTGTGTTGAGGCACCTTTTTATGACGCTCGACAGTTATCAAAAACAAAACTTCCCGGGAACAATATTTCCATACATCTGTTTCGTCTTCTGCGAGTTGAATCAACCTCTTGACTATCGCTCGCCGACCGCATAGATGTCTTAGGACGACGCTGAATGTCTTGTTCGGTCTTTTCCAACCCTTCACTGCCCCGTCGAGATACATCCTGAGCCGGAGAAACTGCCGAGAAAAACAGGCTCCAGTACATCCGCGAGGACGGGAACGTCAGAACTCTGCGAACTCTGCAACCGCCAAAGCTTTCCAATACAGAAAGACGGACATCCCAGGGGAGGAAGAGATTGCTCGGCAGGGATGAGAGTTAACCCTGGCAAAGGCACACAGCGGGGTGACGGACCGGGCCATCCGAGATGGACACTGTGTGGGTCATCCTGCACGAGCACACACAAGCACAGCACACAACTTGGTGCGCGCCCTGCCGACACCGGACAGGCAATCGGCTAAATAGGCCGCCTGCCTGCCTCCCTGGATGGGCGAGCGGCGTCATCGCGAGACCTCTTGCCTGTCCTGCCTCGCTGCTGTAGCACGGATCTGGATGTTTGGGCGAACCTCGGACGGGAGGAGGTGTCTTTGTCTTTATAATATCGCGGACTTATTCCACTTCGGCTGATTGGACGCTGGTGTACGCACCGGCCTCTCTCTCTCTCTTTCTCCCTCAATTATTTTTACTCTCCCCTCGTCTCTCCGTCTTTTTCTAACTTGATTCTTACGTAAAGCAAACTCGGGTGGCCTGCATCAGAAAGTTGTTAGGCTAGCCTGAGCTGTTTTTTTTTTTTTTTTTTGTCTTTTTAAGGGAAATGATATGGTTGGGATGCACCACTCGCGGGAAACATTATGCCGAGTTTTTCTACATTGCTATTTTGGGGTCAGCTATTATATCTTATTTCTACATAAATATATGCATATATAAGGAAGGAGACGTGTTGATCCGAAAGAAGAAATGCACTTCCTTCCCCGAAGCCGATATGTCGAAAGCGTCTGTTCTTCCGGTCACATTAACGAAGAACGAAATTTTCGATCATTCAGTCAGGGACTTCTTGCTTGAATACACTGGCAAGAAACAAAATTCTTGGTTTTCTTCGGCTCATAAAAGTTACCTTGAGTGTCCTTCTGGGACAATCGATGTTATGGGGGACACATCAATACTATGGGCGTCACAATATGGCGCTGCCATGTTCAGGCTGCAGACAATGCTGAATGATCGTGCTTGTTAGCCCGAACACTGTTACTTTTAATTCATTATTTTAGCCATGTAAAAAAAAAAAAAAATACCGATTTGTCTCTGGGGTTTGCGAATGAACGGCGGCGACAGCCAAGGCCCTTCACACACATTACTCGCATTCAAACTGCAGATTAACCACGACGTGGCACTGTACACACACACACACACACACACAAGCTGCACACTAACCCCGGCGTGAGAATAATATCACGTGCCTTGACATCGAGCTGTCATGTCATGTTGTCACGTGACACAGCGACGTTTGGCAGATAAACCTTCCCGCTAAATTCAGCGGGAAAATTTTCGGTTAAATCTAGCGGAGAAATTTCCTAGCCACGACGACTCTGCCGTGAACACACCCGGGGGGTCCGCTGCCCAGCTTTCTTTAATAGCGAGTTTTAGTCGATCGTTGTGGTAACTCCGATAACAATATCCTATGCTCCGCCGATGCCTTTGCGCATGCGTCGCATCGGTATTGAGGATCGTTATCTGCGGTATCGAAACGATCCGCTAAAACTCCCCGATAACGGCTGTCGCCGGAAACATTTCCTAATGAAAGAGTGCACGGCCAACTCCTGAGGTCAGGCAGGCAAACGCGCTGAGGAGTATCGGGCTAGCGCCCATCGCCTGCGCACATCCGTGTGTCCAGCGCCGTGCCGGTGCGAAGCCAACCCGAAGTGTCAAACCGGGAGGGTCGTTCCCCGAGGACACGCTCTTCAATTTCCAGCCGATAAAGAAAGACACGTAGTACGTCCGCACGGGGCCGCGTTCGCCGCGCCCGCCCCTATGGAGTTCCCGGGCCCCAGTGACGCCGGCGCCGGTGAAGACGTCGCCTGGCGACACCGGCGGGTTTCGACCGGGAAACAAGCTTGTGTATGCGGGCCGCATATCCCGCGGGGTATACCCGTGTAACCGGGGCAAAGAGGCACCGAAGCCGCCTCTCCTCCAGCCCGTCTCGTGCGTGCGGTGGAGCCGCGACGTCGCCCGCGTTGGGGGACCTGAGGAGACCGACCTGGCGGGCTTGGTGTGTCGGAGCACGAGTGGAAGGTTGTCGCCGACGTGACTTGCAAACCGGACAGCCTTCGGCGAAACTGATTTGACGTCGTCTCTCCCGCTTTCCCTCCATCCCTCTATCGCGCTTTTTTTGTTTCTTCCTCGCACACTTTTTTTCTTTTTTTTCTTTATCGTTGGATGGAAAGGTTTTTGGAATCATTATTTATTGTTGCTCTAGTAGCTTTGAACTCGGCGTCTTGCTCTGCGCAAGGTGTATTTTGTTCATGTTATCCAGGTTGAATGCAGATAACAGTTACAAAAAACAAAACAAAATAATAATAAGTACGTTAAAGCTTTTTTGCAGTAATACAATTTTTGATCATTATTGCACGGTTTGATTGGTGGTACATCGAAACTTACGACAAATGTCCTCGAAGAAAATTCGAAGAACTTGCGCCACAAGAACTGCCCCGTTTGCGGGGACGCGCGCACATTTTCCGTAATGACGGTTCCTCGAGATATTCATAAATCTGTTCTTGATTCCGGAATGCACAATACGCCGTACGAGATTGAAAAGATCGAGAAGGAGCTTCCCAGCCCCGCAAGCACCACCAGTGGCGACCTCAAGAACGGAAGTACAGGCCGTTCCATCATCCAGCAAATTGTAGCGAACTTCACGTTGAAAAGGGCTCGCTGGGGTGATTTGGGTGCCTTGCCGAACGAAAAGTTCGGTCCTCCGCATTATAGACAAAGAAATCACGCGCGCGCATGCGGACATGGCCGACAAAATGACTCCGCGTACGAGCCACGAAGAGAGTCCCCGCCGCCACTCCATTCACGGGGAAGAGCAACATTGATATTCAGAAATCTGCTCACGCCAGCCATTTCCTGTTCCGGCCTCCCGGAGACAGGCAGGACCCTCTCTGGCCTCCTCGCATTGTGAGCCTCGAATCGCTGCAAAGGCGCTCTGCGGGCATCCAGAGAATCGCGCAGATTCCACTGCTCTGTTGCGTCTCTCGTGAGCGAGTTCAAGAAGTCGCCGCGGGGAGACGACACACGCTGCTAATGCGGGCCATTAGCGTATTTGAAGAAGAGCCCCGACTCTGGCGACTTCTTTTCTGTGTGTGTGCGTGGGCGACACAATAACGGGGTGCGGCTCCTTCTTCGAACAACCGTCCGATGACTTGGGCTGGTATATGAGTACGTGCGTCTACGCGGCGGACAAAGGAACGCCCGAGTTCTTTCTTCGCAAGTAGGACGGACTTTCTGTGGTTCTAAAGTTTGCGCCGAAGGACGAGTCTTGTTTTTATCCTTATTTTGTTTAGAATTGTATATATGCATAAAGAAACAAAGCTAAGAGTAATGAAGTATTGTCGCAACTATCGTTTCATCTGCAGGGTTTGTTCGTGGGGCCGCACTGTTCCTCCCTGCAAAACATCAAAACTTGGTTTAGAAAAAAAAGAAAAGGAAAGAAGGAACTGCATAAAGGAATTTATTGACCAAGGGACAAAGTATTTGATAAACGCCATCCAGTAATTGTCTGCTGCACATGTATACGCAACCTATTCAACTAACAAGATAATGAACGAGCCGAAATTAATCTTTTATATTGGCACCGTGCAAATTGCAGAGTGGCAGTCGATATTTTGAAACAGTCTGCCGCTAGTGTAGAAGTGAGCGACCAAGAACATATTTTATTTTTTCTTATTTATTATTTTGTATTAACTCCGCGTTCGCGGCCAATCCCGGTTCCCCTTGTTGTCATTACCGCGGTTTATTCTAGGGTTTTTGTCTCAGCTAAGGTTAGTCTGAAAAAGGGAAGTATATGCTCAGAACGACGAGCTGGCAACTAGATAAGAGGTTTATTTTAAGCATCGCAAAGAGTAGCCCTTTCCGCGAAGAAAATGCACATCGCCCCCTTTATCTCGCACAACCCTATGCGAGCTGCACCGAAGTTTTTCGCACACCCGCGGTCCTTCCCGGTGCATGCGGAGATTACCAGAAGTGGGCCCTGTACGCAGCCATATCTTGGCTGACACGAGCTTATCATCTGCCCTTGATGTCTTATCAAAGAGAGCCGCTGGTAGGTGTGAAACACCCTGTTCAGAAAGTGGGTTCCGGTCGCGGCACCCAGTACGAGACTGCGCTTGCCCTAATATAACTTTTTATCGTCTCCAAACAAATTTAGTCCTGGCATACTCCTTCCTCCCTGTTGAGAACTTCCTATTCCTAATTTTTTTCTTTTCTACGAGTTTCCCAAGGGGTGCGCTGGTTTCCTGAAGAATGGTGCCTGAAACACGTGTCCGACTCGGGTGTTTACAGCATCCTCCTATGTGGTTCGTCCATTTCCGCCTGCTGACGTCATAAATCCGCCATGGTCCTGCCTGGCTCGGTACTGGCGGTGGCACAACGGTGGAGAGCAAAGATGCGGCCGCAGACGTCTGTTCTGCTGCATACGTCGCTCTGCAACCTGGCCGTCCGCAGAAGCTTCCGCAGTCTAGAGTTGGGACCTTGCGACAACAGCGACACTCGTGTTTGCTCGTAGTTTGTGCCGGAACTTATACAACCAACCACCAGGATCGCGACATCCGCCAGAATGATGCACTGGCTCCCATGACGTCATTTGTTGCCACTTTGGATGCGTGCGCGAAAGCGGTAAACACGCCAGTTGGAGACGTGTTCCACCCACCATACCTGAACGGGTCACATAATAGTCGTATAATTAGAAACGTAATATTACACTTTCCGAGCCTTGCTCGCCACAAGACTACCATGACAATGCTGTACCAAGATTATTCTTAATGCGTCGTGTTGCTCTCCACTTTGACACGTTTCGTGGCGAGAGAATTTGGTCGTAAACAGTCGTAATCGACCGAATCGCGGCCCTTTGTACGCAAAACGTGAAAAAAGAGAAAAACATCTTTACCAACTTTAAGTTATGACGCTCACGATCGGACAACTCAACAGACGATCGGAGGACAGGAGAGAGACACCACATGTTACATCCAACGACGCAACCGTGTTTCACCTCTGCACGCCGTAAGCGGCGAGAATTTTCCGCCGCGTGGCACGCGGCTCTCCCCATTACACATACGTGCTCCAATTTCGAGGCTAGACTGAAGGCGCGTCATTCTCACGTCCGGCTGCAGGCTTCACAAATGGCCGAACGAATTTAAAACTCGGCGCAATCAGCCGCCGACGACGTGACGGTGGGATCGCGCGCGATCTGCCTAATGGACGCCAGGAAGGCCCCTCGTCTCGGCTGCCCTCTGTCGGGGTTGCACCCCCGAAGACCTGCGAAAATGCGGACTGGTACGTCCACCTGTTACCCAGAGAAAAAAATATTAATTAAAGCGACCGCGTGACGAAAGGCTGCCGCGATGCCGCCGGTGGCTCCGGCTTGCAACGGATGGTTGACGACGACTGCGCGTTGCTCGCGTGGTTTCGATTTCCAAAGTGAGATATTCGAACGATGACGCATTTCAGCGTCCTGTCGTCTCGTGTGCAGGCTTTCTCTCCCCCTCAGCTCCCCTTCCACTTCCCCCAGTTCCGATCCTTCGCGTTCATATGAAAGGCGCGAGGGAAGGTATTTATAAAGGTCTGAGAGCGCCTGCGTTGAATAAGGGGTGAAGCCGAACGTTGTCGAGACGAGGGCGAGCTGGGAAGGTTCAGATTTGTGTGGTCCTTCAGAATGTTCGTCAATCGCGCGTATGAATTGATTTTCTATGCCACGTTGAAGCTGTAAACAGGTACTGCAACACAGGTGGTGTTTCTTTATTTTCTTCCGACGCCTACGTGTTTTGGTTTTCTGCGTTCATTTTACTCAGAGATTATATTTGTAAACTAGGCATTTCAAAGCTTGCGCGCCATAAAGCAAGATTTATTTCGGTTACAATTCGTAACATTTGGTCTTCCCAACCGAGATGCGATTTTGGAGATCACAGTAGCACAATGACACTTGTCAATTATCCCAAATCAGTCTCGCTAGATAAAGGGCCAGATTTGTTTTTCTAAGTTCGAAAAACAATTTTATTTGATCAAGCCCTCGTCACTTCAATTCGAGCGCGTAGCCACTCGCCGTGCTGCTGCTTGAATTAGTTTCAGCGGGATCCCTAAACCTGATATTTTAGTAGCAGCGCTCGTTAGCAGAGTCTTGTATCCCACCGCCTTACCGCCCCTTTCCCTTTTAAAAACTCGCAAAGTCACGCGGCTCCTCGCGTATTTCAATTCAAGACGGAGAAACAGCGACCGCTAGGATGGATGTCTACGGATCCCGAGCAAAGTGTCCGATCCCAAAGCGGTAGCTCCCTCGCCCCTTTGCCCGAGGGAGACGGGTGGACGCACAAAACGGGCCAATCCATCAGAAGGACAAAAGGGGGCCACTTTGGATGGCCTCCGCTCTGTCCCCTCGCTTGTCCCGTGAAAGGACCGCCGAAAGAAAGGTCCTCTCGCACAGTAACAACGGCCGGAAGCTCGCAGTATGCGGCTCCAATAGGGCAGGATGGTCCGCAATCGCGGCAGCCTGCTTTCTTCCTGGGAGGAGACGTGAAGCAGAGACACGGCTGGAGGATGAATGCGAGTCGGCCTTTCTTAGATTGGAGGCGGTGACGGAGTGCGGCGTCCGTCCGCTTGGCGCGCGGTTCAAGCGCTCGCTTTGTTTAGGAAATCCTGACGACGATTTCGATGGTCTGACTGGTTGCCGAGCGCCTTCTGTGTGGTCGGGTTCGTTTACCGGTGGCCTGTTGCGATATTTTTTTCTTTTTACGTTCACTGTTTGCTGTATTTGTTTAGTTGTTCGTAATTATTTTCTGGTACACGACGCGACACTGTTAGTGCGAACGCGACATCGCCGTTTTTTGGTATATTAGTACCACAACTTTACCGCTTACGTTAATGCTTCGGATGGGCACTTTTCGCCGCACCTTTAGTTTTGTGACATCCCTTCGATTATAAGAGACAGAGAGCAAAAATGGCGATGACTTGCGCTAAGAGCGTTGCGCTGGGTTCATTTTTAAACTCCCTTAGCTGGCATGAAGTGTATTTATTACGATGCAATATTAAATAGAGAAGAGGTGACTCTGAATAAGTTATTTGCCGTTGCCGATGAGGTCTATTAGCAGACAAATTTCGGAGCTTGGCGAGCCTGACTGTATGTACGCTAAGCGCCATAGACCGAGCATAACATTGATACTTTGGAGCGATTTACTCCCGCAGGTTACCGTCGAACACGGAGCTTTTCCGCCAGCATTAGTGCCACGCATGAGTACATTCCGCCAAAATTACAATTTTGAAGCGACCTTTTACTACTGTGATAGTAATAAGAAAATTCTCCGGCTTCTTGTGTCGTGCCGTGTATTATTGCTGCTAGCGTAAACCCGGACAGCGAGAACGTGGTACTCTTAAGTGTGTGTTCTATTTTACGAATGAATTAGAGTTGGACGCACGCGCAGAAGAAAAGATGAACGGGAATCAGCCACGCCATTGTGTGGATGAGTTTTATTGTCTGCTATTCGCGTAGGTTTCTTTTTTCTGACACTCAGTAGATGGCACGGATAGCACGGCATGCCATGCATTACGCGTTCACTCGGATATTGGCAACGATAGCACACTCAGTCACAAACTTTTGGGAGAGCTTCTCTTTCTTAGGGACGCAAACAACAAATACAGCTCTCAGACATCTCAATTCCACAATACCAGTAACATGCGTGCCTAGGCGCCGCCACCTTGCCATATTGAATAAACCTGAGACTGGGGCAGAAATTAACATATAGGTTGAAGGAACAGAAAAGGACAGGACAACGTATGTTCCTTCGACTTATATGTTCATTTCTGCCCCAGTTTTAGGTTTACCTTGCCTTTTTTTTTTTTCTTTTTGTGAACTGAGCAAAATTCGGATTTTGTTTAGTGAGCGGACAACACTCGATGTCTGCCGCGCCAGTGAAACTAGGCCATTAGCAAAAACTTACGAATTTATCTGGAGATTGAATTGTAAAGACGGAGATAACTAATTAATTCAGTCACTAACATTGGCAAAAGCATGTTATCCACCAGCATATGAACTTATTATCGCTCTCATAAGCAAAACGGGCGCGCGCGCCTGACTTTGGTATAGAATTTTCTTGCAGATTTTTTTGGCAAAGAAAGCATGTGATGGAGCTAATTAGGCTCGCGTGCCTGTTTTATTTTATATATTATTTATTTCTTTTTAGTAGCATTGCTTAACACTTTTTTACATAGAGTATAGTCCTTTCCGAATCAGGAAATGCAATTGTTACAAGGCAACGGAATTTCGTCGAAGCTGGCTTCCCCTCGCAGTGAGTGAGCCCGCAGTGAAGACGTCTCGCCGGGTGGTATCTTTGACGCGGCTGTTTACTTCCTTGATCAGGCCCGTCACCAAACTGAATAACATATTATTGTTTTGTATCATATTTTGTTAATAATTGCGACTGTCTAAATAACGGCTGACGCACAGTAGGACGTAGAGTACCGGTCACACGTAGCAGGAATAAGCGAACACTTGTTTTTAGCGAATTTCTCTCACGATAAATAAAACCCTTTAGAACTGATTGCGTCGCGGGTTGTTTCTGTACGCTGCATCAATTTTCGCAGCAAAATTTCAAACTTTCCATTACTTTGCGCGAGTGAAATGCAAAAAAAAAAAAATACTGATGTCGTGTGCATGTCAATTGTATAGCGCACTGTATGCAATGCTGGTTCGCTTCTGCTCAGCGAAAGACGACGTCAGGTATGCGATGTGTAAGTCGTCTACTACACCGCAGGCGCGTCTGTGTTGCTCGTGATCAAATTAAACTGAAACATGTTTGTTGATCCGTTTTGGCGTAGTCTGATTTGGAATGGCTTGGTTGGGTTTTGTTGCAACCGCAGGCAACGCGTCCAGTCAACACTCTTATAAGGCCGTTACAAAGTTCCGCACAATGAGCTTCACCGATCTGGAAAATGGTGTTCTTTATACGTGAGCTCCGATAGGTGAACAAAGTTGTTCAAAAATTACTACGGGTACTCTTCGGTCTAAAAATAAAAATTCAGGCAAAACGTTGTGGCGATGGTGAAACATCCCCTTCTGTACTCTTTTCATGCCGGCGTAAATATCGTGTATCGGGCCTTTTTTATATCCGGAAAAACCTCTCATGACTAACAACACTTGCAGGGACGATCCAATCAGCCCCTCGCTCCGAACACTTGCGTTCTAAGCCTTCACGGACGATAGCATATTTCCTTTTTTGAACTTGAATACGCTGTAATAGGGTACCAATCCAACTTGAAATAGTATCACTATCTCGCCAGGAATGCTTTGTACCCCTCCATGCTCAGAATAATAATTGCATATTATGTTTCACGTAATAAGCTGTCATGCATGACAGATGATCCACTACTCACGATTAGCTTCACGTGAATAACTTGTATACGCTTCAATACCTACATAATCCGTAACTCGCGCTCTTCTGTTTCGTGTGTTCAGCTAAACGTGCGAAATGTTTTGCAACCTCAAGATAACCTATCGCGTTTACGCATTCATAACCGAAAGACTGGCCAGGCCTCGCAAAGGTCTTACTTACCCTCGTAAGGATTTGCAAACCACCAAGAGGGAGGATGTTGAGTGAGAGAGAGAGAGAGAGAACTTTTCGGTGGACAAGGGGAGGCTGAAAAGGAGGCCCTGCAGTGACCTGCAGTCCGGACTCGACGGGGGCCGTTTTCTTTCCGCCGTTGTGAGCTAATTGATAATTATAAGCGACGCCCCGTAAGCTCGGTAGGGCGCGCTGTTCTCTGCGCGTGGCCCTTTCTAAAGTTTGCCGGTGATTAAGTGCACCAGATTTAATAGAGGAAAAACGACAGATCTGGCGCGGATGTATGTGCCGCCGCACAACGTGGGAGACGGCAGAGCTCACAGGGGAGCCCACCTGCGCCTAGGGTGTCATAGAGCCTGCCTAGTGGAGCGAGAGGTCGGGGGAGGGGCTGACGAGGAGGGGATTTACGTTGAGGGGGCCATTGGGGATGACGCTTGACAGTTGAGAGACTCGGGTTAATTTTTTCAAACTTTTTTACAAACTTTTTATTAAAAAAAAAAATCCTCCGTGCAACTTTTTTACCAACATTTTATATTAAAAATCCTCGTTGTTCCTCATTGCTCAATTTTTTTTTATTTATGGGAAAGCGTTGTGGTTTGTTGGTCCCGTTGTTATTGTAGGTATGGCTGCAAACATCAGAGTGTGTGGGTGGTAAATTCACTCGTGACTCGTAATACATTTTCTTCTTTTTTTTTCCAGCCTTTTCATATTGAGTGTTTAAGATTATCGACTCGTTACCTTCTATTTTTAGTTATCTTTTTTGCCTATGCAGTGCTCAGAGTCTGTTCAATAATATAGGGCGGTATCTAGGATAAAACTGGAAACGATTGCACGTACGACAAAATGTATGGCGTGCCGAAACAATTACCCTTCTTTTTTCAACACGCATGGCTTGACTTGCGTGTGTGTGTGTGCCCGCGCGCGCATGTGTGTGTGTCTGTGTGTATGCCTCTACGTTTGTTTGTTTGTTCATTTGGAAAATCGCACTTTACATTTTAACTCGAAATTTTGGTTTAACGTTACGAGTGTTCCATGCAAATGTCGGTATTGGAAAAAAACCGTTTTTTTTTTGTTTTTTTTTGCTCGGTGCTGCGTTTGTTATTAAGTGTATAATAGCCTAAATTTAACTGCGCGTTTGGTACACGACCAATTAACTTTTCGTCAAGTAACCTCGTAGTTCTATATACCCCTATCTGATCCAGACATCGCAAGATTGTAGTGTACAATAATTATTATTATTATTACTCATTCGAATTCGCTCTTCCCGTTTCGTACAAAGGCGGCACCGTTGAAATCGGGGCCCCGAACACCAACACACGCCTCCTGCAGTGGCGCCCGAAGGCCGAAAAAACGAGGGCTCCGCGCGCTTTCCTCGCAGCAGCGCAACTCCCCCGCGCGCGAGCGAGAGCACGCTCGGCGGCTCCAAGGTACGCCGAGAAGGTAAACGAGGTAAAGCGTGCCGGGTCGACGGGGCATTACGCCCGAAAAACGAGTGCGATTATGGCAGTTCTCGGCCGCGCTCCCGGTGAACTGCCTAGCTCCAGGCAAGAAGGGAGGTTGGGAGGGGGGTGCCGGCAGGCGGAAACACCGGCTCATAAATCCTGCCTTTCCACGTATTAAAGCGCGCGGCTCCCCCTCTTGTTTCCCATTCCCCCTGCCGTCGTTCCGCCCTCCCGCTCACCTGAGTCGGCTTCTCCGAGCGCGAGAGAGAGAGAGGATTGCAGTCAGTTAGTTAGCCCGTGTTAAATGGAATTATCCGGCTTAATTACGCCCTCCTACCCCTCTCCCTCGACGACTCCTTTCGTCACAAAACATTAACCACGCGGAGCATTCACGGCTTTTCCCTTTCTCTCGGCATCCTTCGGCCCCTCTTCGTTTCTACTTTTTCCATTACGATAGGTGCGTTTGTATCGTTGACGCCTTTGCGACTTTCCTGCTTTGTTTTTTTTTCGTTGTTGTTGTTGCGGCTTTTGGGCTTGTTTCTCTTTTGTTCCTTTCGGAGCTGGCTTTTGTTGAAGTTCTCCGCTGGTGCCGACTGAACTCTCGGGGGCGTTAGTGGCGCACGGGCCAGTACACTTCGTTTCGGCCGTTTCCCTCTTGGTTTTAGCTCGGCACCGCGATGGGGGCAGAGGCGAGAGGGTTATAGTTTGAGCGTGGCCCCCACGCGGCGAGGCCGGGAACTAAAGTAATTAAAGGGTCTTCCAGTTCGATGCGCTCCGTAATGCGGCTCAGAGAAGACGGGTTGGGAAAAGATGGCTGCTGTGGCCGTCGCCTGTCGCGGGTGGCGGAAGCCGGCTTCGAACAAGCGACTCCTCCAGATATGAAGTCGGATTATTATTATCTACTCGCCCGCGTGACGGCTCTGTTGTGCTGTTGTTTCGATGGTAGAGCACACCCACATCCACTACGTTTGTGTTGTCGATTTTCTGGATGGTGGTTCTTTGGTGGTTTTTTGTACGGAGGTCTACAACAGCGTGCGGATGATATATTAATTGTTATCCCTGTTTGTTTTCGCGTTGACAGGGCATGGGGACACAGTTTCTTTCCTTTGAGCGCTCCTTACTGTATACACGCCTACTGCGTAGCCAAATCTGTAATCGAAAGCACCGGACGTCAGCGCGAGAACTAAGAAAAAAGTAAATAGGGGTGCAGCCGTCTGTTGTGTAGATAGCAATCAAGCGGCTCGTTCATTAACAAGAAAAGCGGGATTGAACTTTCTTTTTTTTTTTCTTTTTTGTTTGCGTGTGCGGGTTGCGAGACAAAAATCTTCCGCGTCGCTGATCTGAGCGGCGGACGACCGCGTTTATGTAATCACTTCCAGGAGAACAACTTTGGCGACTTCGTGCGAACGTACGGGCGCAGCGTTGACACCAAGAAGACTCTTTCGGCTTCCCGATGTGCGGATGTAGGCGTCGTTTGGTATTCGCGCGTTCGATCGCCTCCCGCGGGCCTTCACTCTTCGTCGCCGGCAACGATCGTGATCTGAAACGAAACAGACGAAAGATAAAAATGAGGAGGCCTATTTGTTTTAGCAAGCGCGAAACACGCCGCTAGCGATATACTGGCATCCGTGGGTCGAGAAAATAAACCGTCGGTTTTTGGAGTCGGTTATTCACGGGACGCTATTTTATTGGACGCTGTTTGCAGCGCATGCTCAGAACGATGCTCGAGGGCATAATTTTCTGGCATCTCAGAAAGAGCGAACACCGCGCGTGCACAGCTTTGATCGGTGCTCAAGGTCCACGACCGCACTGGTACCCATGCGGAGAGCAAGTCGTCTGCTTCATGCACGGGAGTGGTGGTGACGTCAGAACCACGCCGAGCTCCGATTGGCTAATTAAAAAAAAAAAAATAGTGGGTAGACCTGAATGCCAGATGCTTTGAGGTCTACCCACTATTTTTTCAATCAGCCAATAAGAGCTCGGCGTCGTTCTGACGTCACCGCTACTCCTGTGCAAGAAGCAGACGACTTGTTCTCCGCATAGCTTTGGCTTCACTGCCTGCGAGGATGGCGCGTGAATGCACCTTCAACGCCCATTCCACACAATTAGAATCATTGTTCTTGGAAGACGATAAATGAAGGCGACAAGTTCTGAGCATGCGCTATGAACAACGTCGCATAATATGACGTCCCGTGGAATTAGAGCGGTAGCGTTGTCGTATTGTTTGCGATATTCTTAAATCGACGAGTCTTATTTCGGAGTCTGTACAATTTATTGGTGCATGCTGAAGAACGTTCCTTGTGGGCTCGTGGGTCTTAGGGCCGGTTGCACCAACGCCGCTTATCGCAAAGCGGAGCTTAGCCGGGAACCTAAGCTAAGTTTCGGTTTCGTTCGGTTGCACCAAAATCGCTTATCGCTAAACCTAGCACTAAACTACGCTTATCGTAAGCGCTCAACATTTGGCGCTTTGCTTTTAAATGTTTCTTAATCCTGGATTTAAAACATAGCGGCTGGTTTGTGGCGGTCGACGCGGTGGACGAAATTGGTTGTACAAAGTGCTTTAGGCTACAACAGCGTGTGAGTTTCGACCGAATGACCTTCGATTGTGACGAGGATGCAAAATATTGTCGCGTGAAGTGTTTATCGACCCTTGTTTTCAAGTTGGCTCTCCACTTTCAGTGCGTGTTAGCCCTAACCGAGATACGTACGGAGCTGTGGGGCTCACGTCTGTCTTCCCGTTGCTTATCTGTCAACGAGCTTATTCGTATGTACTTACTCTACTGATTTTCGCAAAACTGTAACGTATTGTTATTTACCACCTTGTTTATTTCTACTTGCAACGCATATCCTTCAATCTTATCAGCGCGTTGAATAGTGGCAGTACATGATCTCGGCGATCAGCTGATTGTCGACACTTCTGCCGTTTGCATCAGATTGCGGCGCTCTTAAATTATAAAACAGCGAAAAGTCAATTTCTTTCGCTTTCTGACTTTCGAGAAAATCTTCGGTGAATTTTTCTTGTCTGGCGCGTAGAATCTTGACGTCAAAAAACTGTATCATTTCATAACCGTAACTTTTCTGGTGATCACGTTTTTTAGCAATACATTCGTGGCGACGACAACTTCTATTCGTGGCGACGACAACTTGACGACTTCTTTTCGACGATTTCCGGGCATTTTCGCAGCTGCCGTGGCGATTTCGTCACTGTTTTGAACTTCATCGGTCTCAGGCATGACTTGATTTTAGTAGTCATCTTCCCTGCCTACTTATTCTCGATGGTGTCAGTGTCTTCAGCGATGCAGCGAGTAGAGCGTCCCCGCGTTCGGTGAGATTTGGGGCCCCCGATGGCTCTTTATTTTAAAATGTGAGCACGAAAACTACTGTCACTGTCAAATTATTCTGTTATTGATCGATATTAAACACACAATCACAGATGTGAAGAGCATTCGTGTTTATTAAAAGCATTCACTCCTGTTTTTGAAAGTTAAGCGAAAAAATGATTGAATTTGGAGACTTTTTATTCCTTACTCACCGAAGAAATACAGCGAAAAGCAGACGCCGACTACAGCAGGTTTTTTGTTTACATCTCGAGATTCCTCACCGCCAATCGTATTCGTCCCTCTGAGCGTTCCCTAGTTCGCTCTGTTTGTCCCTACATTCCCTAGGCAAATCCAGCGTTTAGCTAGGGGCGCGTCTGTAAAGCCGGGTTAACGTTGGTGCAACTGGAATTTAAACCCGTGCTTATCCGAGCTCGGTTTAGCACGCTAAGCCGACTTAGGAAAGAGCCGCTTTGGGTTAAGGTAAGCGCGACGTTGGTACAACCGCCCCTTAGTGTTTTTTACGAGCCAGATACGTGCAGTAATCCGCCTTAAAATATACGTAGCTCCCGTTTACCTTAACGGTGCCACAAGCCCATAACACAATGTTGATCCGTAGAGAAGTGTCACGAATAGCTCGAGTTTGCAATTTGTACCATTGTAATCAGTCGCTAAAAAGTGAGCTTCTTACTGAGCCGTCATACTTCTCTTCTCGTACAGGTCACCGCCATAAAGTTGATGTCTCTCCTTGTCGTACTAACATGTCTTTTTTTTCTGATTTTTCTTTGTTTTTTTTTTTGCATTCGTTCAATTAAAGATTAGCGCTGAATGGAACCATCTGCCCACCTCGATTGTCACGATCACCGACGCGTCAGTTTTCAGGCTCGACATTGAAGATTTCTTTGTTTTTCCTTGCAACATACATTTGTTTTGCTTCTTGTTTTTTTTTTTGTATTCTGCCAATTTCATTTACTTTTGTCTACTTTCCACCCCCTTCTTTAACGTCCACTTAGCCCTAAAGGTAATGGAATAAATAAAAGATAAATAAATAAATATCGCAGATTCTTTTATCGGTTATTGACTGTTATTTCAGCAAATGCATGATACTATAGTCTGTCTTTGAGATGTTGGACGATGGTTTAATAGACTGGGCGTAACAACCTTTTATGCGTTGACCGCGCGGAGGCAACGAGCGCATGCCTGAGGCTTTGGCGCAATCTTACCTTGCATCTGACTATCCATGAGACATCAGTAATGGTGCCAAGCGTTTGGTTCGAGCTGAATGCTTTCGAACACGATTCCGTGTCAATATTTGTTGTCCAACGCAATCTCTTAGTTCCTGGAAAACAAACGCGCGCGCGCCCAAACACACACACGTACACGCACGCACGCACGCGCGCGCGCACGCGCACACACACGCGCACACAGACGCGCGCACACACAAACACACACACACACACACAGACACGCAAACACACTCAGATATTAGCGGCGTAAACATGCCATAAACCGTACACGAAACGAAGTTCAGCTTCGCTTTCGCCCTTACTACGAAGTATCCTCGAGCTGCCTTTTTGAGCGAGAAAGCAAAACATCTGTGCAGACAGCGAGATACGCAGATTGTAGAAGCGTGCTGTTTGGTCACTTTGTCAGGAAACGTCCCGAGACTATTGGATGGTTAGACTAAAACAACCTTTGGGACACCTTGTATTTTCACGAATATTCGGGAACTCGTTAGTATGAACTTTTTAGTCCCTCCCTCTAGCCGCAAATTTATCACATTTAGGTAGTTTCAGCCGCCATTGTTGTCAACAATGACCTGACCGTAACTATTTCCTCAACTCACCAGGCATTGTCCCGCATCATAAGAGGTCAGTGCCTTCATCTGGCCATCCCGCACGCGCATAACCCGGAGGAAGTTTTCTCCAGGGGTGAGCCCGGGCCCCGCAAGAATAATTGCGAGCGGTAGGACCGAAGAGCAATCCTCAGGCCCAACCTCCCACGCCTCGTCAAGGAAAAAAAGAAAAGCAAAGCGTCGCAGAAGCGTTCTTACCCCGTCGAACGCAAGACAAAGCGGTCGGGCCCCAGGACCCAGCAGGAACAAGCCGACCGATCCAGGAGAAACTGCGCAGGGATCGGGGGAACATCCCACGAAGAAAGCCGCCGTGCTACTGCGGCAACTTCGTCCCCTTGCGCCCCTGCCACGGGCGGCAAGAGAGCAGTTTCCAAAGTCGCACTCCGAATGGTCCCGCTATTCATCACCGGCGAGAGCGGCGCCTGCCACCGAAGCAAGCTCTCGCCGAAGAAGCTACACCGAGGTCGCACGTCATAATTTGCCCCAAGGGGGGCGAGCAAAGATAGTGCGACCAGAGAAGCTTGCTTTGTTTCGTCGGGGTTCTGACAGAGTCGTGGACATTAGGGTGACTGCCGCCATTGACGGGGCGCTACCTCCGGGCTCATGGCAGGGCGGTAACCCGGGCTCCCGCTTGTGCCCGTGCACAAGAGGGATGGAGCGAGGCCCTGTCAGGGACCTTAATGGCCCACTTCCGACCTTTCGGGCCTCGCGCGCAGTTGGTTTGTTGCCCTCGCTATCTCACTGAGCGAGCGTGCGCACTCTTTCTGTCTCGGTTTCCGGCGATTTCGACGATGTCCAGCGAGCGGGAGAGCCGCTCGCGGACTCGAATAATTACAGTCCTGCGTGGATGAAGGATGCAGTCGGGCTGTCGAAGGGTTCCGCGTTCCTCTCTTTTGTCCGGCGGCGGCGTGGTGGCTGGCGCTGACGGACGCCGGTGGTACAGTTCCGGTGCGGAAAGGCGGGAGTCGCCGGGGCTGCGTGGAGACACGCTTCGTGCGGGACCCTGTCGGACCGGGCACATGGATCGTAATTCTCGGGTTGTGGGGGTTATCTGCACTCTAAAAAGTGGGAAAAGTGGGAAATGATGACAGAACTAACGGAGATATATATATTGATGCGAGGCACAGTCCAACGACTTTTTGGGCTTCAAGATGGTGGATGATAAACTGCGGACTGCAGTCTTTTGAATCAAAAAATTCCCTACGTTTCAATTAGGGGGTTGGAGTTGATATCATAATTACAACGTATACACGAGGTACAACGCTGAACCGTAAAATAAAGCGAGACGGTCGCTACAAGGTTGTTTTTTTTTTTTCATGCTTTGACTGGACTTACGCTTTTATTGATGTTGTGACATACATTGATGTCACATCACTTTTGAAGCTGTTGAACTGGCATTTGTTATAAAACATTCGTTTGCGTTTTGGTGAAGTATATTTCAGAGCCTTACAAACCCTACTTAACCCCCCTTCGAGCAAATCTATTTCTTTGTTTCAGCCGTTGGCCCTCATGCGACATGATGGAGGTATACCTAGACAAAACCAATAGTAGCTGCTTTCTCAATGCTGCATTTTTTAAACTTCAATATTAGTATTAATATTGTGAAATTTCGGATGAGGTCGCGAGTAAAGCTGTATATTTACTTTGGCAACCACGTGCTTTGAGCAGTTCCTGCACTCATAAATTACTTCGGCGTAAATTACAAAGACCGCAAAATAGGTGCCCCATCACCTACTTCCTTGAACATCAACGCCTGGGCGCATGAAATTAAAGTTTCAAATTATGAACAACACCAAACATCGCAATGCTCCCCGGGAATATTTTCGATGATAGCCATAAAATATCAGTAACCAATAATTGAACTTTTGGACGCTTATTGTATTTATTCCACAGCTCTACAAATATTTTTTATTGAATTTTATAGGTTACATTTACAAAATTATCGATTTCTACTTTTCTTGTCAAAAACATCGTAACGTTCTCGAGGGCTGTAATTGTCTGGAAATCATACAACGCAAATCGATTAGAATTTTGATATTTACTCAAAAACTTTTGATTCCACGGAATGTCCCATAAAGTCGGTCGTACGGTCAATATGAACTACAAGACCCGATCTGGCTTTTTGCTACGTCTGCGATATCAGCTACAAGCTCCGTTATCTCTGGGTGTCCGAAAAAGCTTAGAGAATGAGACACAAAAATCTGGTCTCAACTGGCTTTTCACGCTCCTATAGAGGCTTTACACACGCGCCAAATTACAGCCGCCATTGCTGACCTTCTCTTGTCTTACGGAGATACCGAGGCACTGAAGCGGGTGTTGACGAGCCACCAGAAAGGCCAATGCTGGGAAGAAGGACATACTGAAATTTCAGATGGCAAAAACCTGGCCTGCTATGGTAATGACGAAGTGAAGAAAATGAAATAAGAGGAAACAAACACTGAAGGTCAGTTATGGCGGCGCCCATGCACAGCTGCTGCAAAGCGTCTATAGGGAGTATCACTGGCGGTCATAGCTGTTTGCGCGAATGCTGAGCGCGTGCTGATGGCGAGCTTCCATCTTCACACTCCTATAGACCTTTCCAAAAAAAAAGAGCGCGTGGCCGGTTCCACTGGGAGTGTTCGTGCGTATTGCGCGGGCTTTACTCCCTTTCCGAAGCGCCGAACGCGCACGTGCTGGGCTGTGAAGATTGCACGCTGGACTGTGATTTTGTAAACATCGGAAAGGTCTATACTCGCCATTACATCGAGACAAAAATGGTGTTTTGCGAATTTTTCTTGCACTGCAAGAAGTAGTTCTTCCTAGATTCGGTTTTGAAAGACTGACACGAGGCTTTTCGCGTTTGAAACGTGTACGTCGTGATAAAATAACAAAAAATGTATTCTAAGACGCACCTACATATATCTTAATTTAACGCACGTAGGTGGAAATTAATAACGTTCCGCAAAAAGCCGGTATTTTTTTTTCTATGGTTTTTGGGGGTGAATCCGGGTGTAACGGTTTCTATAGAGGACGGCTGTGTACGATCAACACTTGTAACACTATAGCGTCCCAAACATGGACAGGCCAAAGGACTAGAAAACACGTTTGCGCTAAAAGCGCCAGCACAAGACTCACTTGAAGGTAAAAATCATGAGCCATTTCACTTGGTGAAAGTGGATGACCAGCGCAGCTGTTCAACACACGACACAGACATGATACAGAATTTTGAACAAAGGTACGAACACATTTATTGTCTTGATCGGTGGCCATCCTGACAACGAGAGAAGAGAAGTGAAATATGCCTATTGCTAAATGACTCAAGCATTAAGGAGAATGCAGGGATTGGTGTTCCACGTGCCGCACGTGCCGGCGTCTGCAGCACTAACTGTTCTAAAGCAAAAGCCTAAAGCAAATGGCATCTTGTCCGCCGGCTCGTCAACGCTTTATTTGGGTTATTTACTTCGAATCTTGTATACGGGAAAGGCGTGCGCGTGCGGCGGTGCGAGAGTAGCGTTTTGGTCACGCACATGAAAAATCCACGAACCTTAGCCATAAACAGTTTCGCTGTAGAAGAAAGAGTGGTTGGGACGCATATTGAAGCGCCCGCGGATCGTATGATCAGATTCTATTTACCGACGCGCGGATTAAGTAGTCGCTGGTAGTTTTCTTCTTTGCGTAACTATGCTAACGTTACACATACCCAGATATTCCAACGTGAATAGATTATGGGCTGCGTTGGAATCGCGCAGAAACACCGCGGTAAAGCCACAATGACGCCTGATTGCGTAGTCGACAGTGCACCGTACCGGGTGTTTCAAGAAACACTTTCAAAGATTCCTAAAAAAAAAAGGATTAACAAAAAGACAAAAAAAACTTGGGGAACGAATTTTAGTTGGGGCGGACATCAGAGAAAGTACAAAATTAATTAGCTGAATGTTTTTACTAAACTTTGCTAATCAGCATTTTAATTAGTAAAGATAAACATATGGTACCAATTAGAAACCTCCGTAGTATCATCTAAAAACCAATGAGTCAACTCATTTTAGAAGTATATATGGCATGTGCAATATTTTTTGGCGTGACGCAGAAAACGCTCTATTTGTACGCATTTCTAAGTTTCGGTTTTCTATCGGAGTGCATCTTTGCGCCAGTGGTTCTATCCCCGGTCGCCGAAGATCGCAATGCACCTGCACCAAGTTTCCTTCTATTTTACGAGGGATGCGAGGCAGCGGCTTTGCGCCTCGACCACATGTGAACAGGACCGCTGGCGCCAAGATGCGCTCCACTAGGAAATCGAAACCTAGAAACGCGTCGAAATGGAGCGTTTCTTGGAACGCGGTCAAATGCTGTACCCGCCGTATATCTTTCTAAAACGAGATGATTTACCGAAATAAAGGTACTCGCACAGGCTTGCTGGTAGGCAGCTGAGTTTTGAGGCCTGGTTGCGTTGTCATATTTTTTTCATACTCTTCGTTTGTGCCCTTGTCCCGGGTTTTATAGGTATGAGCTGATCTAGTTGCTTTTGATAATGCTAAAAAAGTTTTAATTGGAACCATATCCTTATTTTAAGTCATTTAAGGGTAATTTTGTAAATTGTAGTTAATAAATTAGCTACGTATAATGTTTCTTGCACTCCTTGCCGTTCGCCGCGGCTGCCAGCTTGTTCACTGAAAGAGTTTCATTTTCTTCCTCGAGCATTTTATTTTTAGCGAATTCCGTAAGTCTTGACCGAAACACCCTGTATTGTTGCTATAGATACGCTGAGAACCGAGCCTGTCACCCGAGTGATCGATGTTTTGATTGTGCGAATAACGCTGCCCCCGAGCGCTCCTCGATTTATCTGCATGTCATTGACGACACCAAAAACCCCCACGTGGCTGGCACCCAGCGTCGCCACACTGGTTCTCGGGTCTTCCACCTCCATCCACAAACAGCTTGAGCCTTCTTTGCACGGGTCCCCGAGATCAGAAGGTAGAGAAAGATTTTCATCGTCGGGGTGCAGCGGCGGCGGAAGCGCGGTAACGGCGGAAGAGGCTCCGCGAATTTCCGGGGCTCTATACTGTTGCGCCGTCAATAAATTCGACGCACGCCTCGGCATTAGAGCGCTTTCGCTTATAACCCTCTTCAAAAAGAAAAGAGTGAGTGTGAAACAGCGCGATGGTAGGCAATGAAAACAAAAGGGAGAGAGAGAAAGAAAGAAAAGTTAAAAAAAGTTTTTGCGGGAGGCACCTTAACGGATCTCTGAGGATTGCCGGCGAGCGACACTGCGGCGCAGGTTAGCGTCCGTCGTATATTTCAAATGCCGGAAGGTATTGCTTTTTTTTTTGTGTGTGTGTGTGTGTGATTGTGTGCGTGTGTGCGTGTGCGTGTGCGTGTGCGTGCGTGCGTGCGTGTGTGCGTGTGTGTGTGTGTGTTTGGGGGGGGGGGGGGGTTGGGGGGGTTGGAGTAGTGAACCTGGATTTAAGAGAGGAAGCAATTAACTCAAACCGTGGAGAGCGTTTTGCAGTTTAATGGCGGACGCCTCCTGCTCTGAGTGGTGCTTGCGCGCATGCGTGAGTTGCCGCTTTGGGGAAGAGGAGACCGGGCGCAGGGAGAGGCCGAGCAAAAGGCTGGAGACTCGCGTCCAGAGTCCATAGGATCGACAGTTCCGGCAGCACCTCGCGGCCCGTACTGTAAACGCGGCCCATAAAACACGTGACCCCCTTGAGTAGTTGGAGGCACTCTCAGATCTGGGCAGTCTAGTTTGGAGCAGCCGAGCCGAATACTTTGCGGCTCGGCTGCAAAGTATTCGGTGGCAAAGTATTCGTGTGGCGCCTGCAGGTTCGCCCTCTGTAAATGCGCGGGGTCACACTGCTTACACATCATACAAAAAACAGTCTATATACGCTCGCTGAGGTCTGTTTCCTCCTCGTATGACGACGGTCACATTGATCACACAAAAAAAAAAACTGTCTGCAGGCAGACATGTCCAAAACATGCATACGTATATTTCGTGACTTTTGTGCGATGTATGGCCGGTGTGACTGCGGATATAAGCTTCGAAGATGTCTGGAGACAGCTTTCGTACGGCCAATGTGACCATCGTACGAGGAATGAAGGCGCTTCAGACAGTGTATGCAGGCGGTATTTTGCACCATATATTAGCAGTGTGGCCGCAGCTTTGCGCTTCCGCGCCCGGCCAAGTGGGAGGATTCTCGATCGCGCCGATTGTCGGATTGTGCAACGACGCGTAAATGCTCGCATATTTACCCTGAGTGTGTGACCGACTGCATTGTGCCCGCTCGTAACCGCTTACGTTGAGTTAGAGTTCCTGTATAGGCTAGGTAGCATATACAGGAACTCTACGTTGAGTGAACACACGGCGCCATCTATCGGATGGTCCGGGAACACCTTCGATTTGCGTATATATTTTTTGCGTCATTTTTTTTCTTTTTTTTTTTTTTTACAATGGGTTTGAAATAATTTTAGCCTTGTTATGAGGAAGCAGTTGTCATAGATACTGCGCGTATATTTGAGGTCAAAAATAAAGGTTCTCCGTTTGGTTTTAGGTGAAACAAGAGAGGGGGGGGGGGGGGCGGGGGGGGGGGGGGGGGGGGGCTGGAGAGGTTTGCGCTATAAAACCTTCAATCTCTTCACGCCTATACCTAATAGACGGCGCCAGTCTCTCAATGTCATCGTAAGCAATCGTAATCGGGAATGACGCACACGGTCAGATTCAAACGCAAATCCGTTAATTAGCCTTTTGAGTGTATTCGTGCGCGGTCTCCTATAACATGATCTTATGACGAGGTTACGCTGTTATTCGCACGGGTACAATGCCCTACCGCCTCAGCGTATCACGGACATGGGAACTCCGAGTGACGGATATCTTTAAACTTGTCAGGATGGCTGCGTGTGGCCCAGTTATAACTGCAAACAGCGCGTTGTGTTTTTATTTTCCCTGTTAAAAGCCAACGCGCGAGCAAAATGTTTAAAAAAAGATATATAACTTCCATTCTATGTGAACGGCGCGTTTACATAGTCCCGTTCTTTAACATCTTTATGTGCTCTTATCTCCGCGAGAGGTCACGAGTCGTCAACGAAGACTCGTTTCGCAAGTTTCAGGTTATTGCGCGAATGCTCCGACGTGCTGACTTTGTCTGCGGATTAGCGTAGTACTTACTTTTTCACAAATGGAACATCAAAGTCGAGTACTACTGAGAGCATAAAAATTGGTTCTTCGGGGATAGGTCTTTCTGAGCCACTCTCAGCCACCAACCGCCGGCATTATATAACTGAGGTAAATATTTGATTCGAGATTATACGTTCGTGTTATTCGTCTACGCACACTTTTTTACCGTTTGTTCCGCTTTGACTCGTATAATCCTACTTTAATGTAGACCGACCTACTGTCCAAACTCGAGCCACGACTGCGTTATGCCCCACTTCGGGTCTCCCCTTATACGCCTCCCGACCTAAGCTTTCGGTTTTATTAAACACTTAACTTAGAAATCAGAATTCATCACAAATGATTTCATGCCGCTTTAAAACATTCTCACCACTAGACGATAACTATACCCAAGATTTCTTTTTCTCTCGAACGAAGCGACGCGGTCATTAATTGAGTTAAGCTCACGTGCTGTGCGCTTTGGTCCTGGGATTTATGACGAGAAACGCGCCATTCCCATAACCCAGCTGGTGAACCGTTTGATGCCGTTCGTGCGACTCACTGACCGCTCGGCCAATCTAATGACCTGTTTACGCGTTTAACGTCGACAAATTAAATGAAACGAGCGGCCTCGTGGTGCCGCCCCCGCTCAGTCACCGTAACCGAGTTGGTAATCGCGTTGCTTCGTCGTGAAAAGTCCGCTAATCCGCTTACGGACCTTTGCTCGTCCCCGCAGCAACAATGGCTCATTAGCTCGAAGGCTGCTTTTGTTCGGTGTCTCTTTACGCGGTGCACCCGCCGCGCCCCTTCCACGGGAACGTTATCCCTAAGCGAGTTCTGTTTAAATTTTGCCCTTCCGACCCCCTGGAAGCTGGCTTCACTGAGACCTCGCGGAGTCATCGCGTCCGTAACTCAATTAGTTCCCCTACCCTCTGCTCTTTTTTGGCGTACGAGTCAGTGACTGTTTTCAAGTGGTGCGCCGGGGTCTAACGTCCCGTGCGCTGTGATGGACACTCGGCGTATTTTATGGACAACTGTCTCCGGGAGCTCGTGATTATGGAAAATGTACTCATGAGTCATACATAACACGTACCTCATCGTCCGGCCGAGCAAATAAGAGCTATAACAATACCGTACCCAGAGGCGTTTTTTTTTTTTTTCTTTGCCTCTTCCGTTTTTTGTTGTTGTTGTTTTCTTTGCACGCAATAATGATTAGAAACTATAGGCCAGATCTCAAATCATTTTTTTTAATAGTTAGTTAATTTTTCAATCTCGAGTAAATCTTTTCTCGGGTGTTTCGTAGTTTTCAAGCGAAGTATGAGCACAATAACCGCCTGAAAGAGAGACTATGGAAATACCTGAACAAAAATTCAGCTATTTTCATAACGTCAGAAACTGTGTAGGGTATGAGGTCTCCCTCTTGTAATCCCTGACGCAATCTCGTCCATGTAAGGGAAGTAACGATATTCATTGTTATTTGACTAGTTTGGTTCCTAAGATAGTGACAACGAACTGCACCACCCACATCGGATATTGGTATTTTATCAGCATGCTCTTGTTACAATTGTGAGAAAAAAAATTGTTTTTTGCGTCGTTTTTAGCAGCTTACGTTCTGCGCGCGGCAACGATGGTCAACGAGACAAAGATGTCAATACTCTAAAAAGATGTCAACAAACTATACTTCTTTGCCTCATATTTGTCAGAATCCTGCGCAGAGCTGCAAGATTACTCTTGTGAATAATAAGTTTTGCAGATCTACTATTTTGGGTAATTTTATATCATTTGTTTGGTAAAAAAAGGCATACTCAGAACTATACTTTTTGTAATCATGTGAAAATTAATATTATTGCTATTTTAACTATATAATTTTCGGGCGAAAGAAGGTAATTAAATATTTTGGGTATAATTGAAATCGTAGCAGTTAGTCATGCTGAAGTTACCTTATACAATGCTTATATTGTTACCTATTAATTCAACACTACGATTACGCAAATTCCGAATAAAATTTTCTATCGTGTCCCATGCAAGCTCTACACAACCTCTCTCCCTCTCCATATTTTTGTCTGGTATATAACATTTTCAAATGCCTATTCGTCGACACGTGCCCCGCTGCACTCATTCCAAGTACCCGAGAAAACGACGATTCACACCCCGTGACTCCAGTCAACGCCGCGCCGATCATTTCCCAACCAACTGTAGAGAGAAATGAAATTCCATTTTCTTTCCAATGCACGCAACGCCTTTTTGTCTCTCTCTTTCCCCCAGTGGGTTTTAGATCTCGAGGCCAAGTCCGGGGTGCTTCATATCCCAAATGGACGAGGTGTCGCGGATGGGAGCCGAAAGGTTCGATCCTCTTCCTCTCGACCGCGATCTTCACCGAACGCAACGCCAAAAATGGCGCGTCGCTCGAGTTATATGTAGGGATCCCTCACACGCACCCACGCTCCTTAGTTATATGGCTGAGGGAGCGTCCCGTGCCGTGATTGCTGCGCTTTGCTCCTGGTTGCAGGGCGCGGAAGAGCGACCGTGGGGCAATCAGCAGACCGAGACGGCACGCTGCTGGGTTTGTGGGGACGGCCATTAGTTGGAAACCTAACCCAATTACGTTGATGTCGCAGCTCAGAGAGGCCCGGATGTTAACTGGATACAAACGGAGAAGGAAATCCTTCCCCGCCCCTTGCCCGGCACCCGACCAACTACGGCTCTCGTTCCTTTTAATTTTGAGAGTGAAATATGGTGTGCCGTTCATTCGGCTGCTTTCGGATTGTCTCGTTTGACGTATGGTGTCGCTGTTCCTGTTCGTCTGCTCTGGGTGAGCGCACGAACTAAAAGTTTCGCTTTGGCTTTCACGTGCGTTTTACGCTACGTAATTGCGGTGTGAGTTATAGTCAGTGTCGTAAACGTTCCTCAAAAAGAGGGACGAAAGCTCGTTCCTCGTTCCTTTTGATTTTTGGAACGCGTTCCCGTTACAAGTTCCATCTGTGGGAAAAACTTGTTCCCACTATAGCTAAGAAAAAGAGCGTATTGCTACATATACGTTACTTAAGTATTTCGCTAATTACGATATTTAGTTTTAAGAAAAATTAAGCTTTTTTGTTTGTTTTTTTGTATATTCCATTAAACAGCAACATAGAAATTTAAATGCCGTGATGGAAGGACGCTAGAAGAAAACAGCCGGAAGGAAGGTTTTCTTGTTGATATATTCACCTTTGAAAATCTAAGGACTTTACCGTATCCTTGTATGTGGTAAGCGATTCAGACGAGCCACATGTACTGTGAGCTGGGAAGCAGGAACGGGGTTCATTTTGTTATTCTGTATTAAAGGGTTACCCTACATCGCACGAACGTGTTACAGCAACCTCACCCGTTTTACATCTAACAAAACCCTTTGCTTGAACTTAACAGCAGTTACTTCTCGATATTGCTGTGCGCAAGACGAGTAAGTGGAGAAGAGTGTAGGACTTTCGGAAGGTCCGTCTAAAAACACTACAGGTCCTTCGTGAAGATTGGATTTGTTCTTCAGTTCGAAGATCGGGGAGAATGAGAGAGGGAATAAAGAAAAGTTTTGCGTATCTTTGGAGTGATCAATGTTCGAGCTACGAGGGTTCGTTTGATGTCTGGTAACCTGGTGTTTTGCTGTAACTTTAGGTCTCTTAGTGGAAGTTCAGTGATGGCTGTAGTCGGCCTTAGTTTTTTTTAGTGTATGAGGATCCTTGGAAGCAAACCGCCCCCCCCCCCCCCTTAAAAAAAAAAAAAGAAAATCTTCAGCAGGTTCGGAATTAAGACCAGACTCTGTAATCCTCCATGACGAATTTGGAATCGTCCACTACGTACGCGTTATAGAAAAGAAGTCAAAATGACAATTTACGAGATAGACGCCGGTTCTGAAAGAACGCACGTTCAGCCCTGAAAAACGTCAGCAGCGACGGGGGAGCCCTCACTTTAGGCAGTGCCGGACATTCGCAATATGGCGACGTCACAACCCCTCGCCACGACTTCTGATGCTTTTTGAGTGATACAACACCGGTGGGTGGACGTTCGCTCGTCCCAGATTGGTTCCCAAACATTCTCTCCACAATCCTCCTACCTTGGGGCAGGGGCACTCATTCTATGTGTGTTCTCCTTGATGTCATTATGGATTAAGCGGTGCGTTGTTGGTGTCGAGACACCGGACGCTTCGTTCCTGATGAGACTTCCCTTCCCATGGTCGTGTCCCCAGCCACGATGTCAAGTCCGTGACGCTCGGTCTCAACACGGTGCACTTTTGGCGCTGCTCGATTGTCTGTGTCGGATCGGGGCATCGGCGGCGGTTGGACTTCGAGTTAATCGCAGAATAGTAGAGAGTTTTAGAAGAGTCCTTGATACCTCCGGTAACTATACGCCTTAAATTGTGGATGTGAGACCATGCTTTGGCCTAAAGTTTTTCTAAAAAAAAAACATTTATAAAATCGGAGAAAATTTTTTTTTCTTACTTAAGTTGTTTTTGTGTTCACTCGCAATAACGAAATCACAAACCAGGGCAATGCGGTAGGTAACCAGCCTGCGGCGGAAATATTGACTCTGCAATCTAACTGATGAATTCACATTCAAAAGGAAACGCCATACTACGAAAACTTTAACTGCGAAACTATATAGAGTTAAATTGTCTAACAACATACACTACTCGCCAGAGTGGTTACACACTCCACGTTAGTTTCGAGCAATTTCACAGGGCTTCGAAGAAATCCGCTTTTTCTTCCGGCTTGCGGGTATAGTGTAGTGCACGTGCCTCTACGCTACACCACTAGCCACAGATAGAGAAAGAGAGAGGTAGAAAAGGCGCAAGGCTCGTCTTTGTTGTCGTTCAGAGCTCGAACAGGGAAGCATTAGGCCCCATCGAAACGCTGATGGATAGCCCACAAAAGGCGGTGGCGGCGGCGTGACACAACAGACGCGGCGCGGCGGACGGTCGGACCCAAAAAGTGCGAAGCCTCGAGCGTCGGGCGGCGGACGAGGCGCACTAGAACCGGAACTGCACACGGGCCACCGAGTCCAACCCTGTCGTCTCTGTCATCCGTCCTCTCCATTCATATTCAGATGCGACGCGCGGCCAGACTCGCATGATTATTTATTCTCGGCGAGGCGATTGAACAACCATAAAGCCTTCTCGAAGACGCGTCTTGAGCGTTCCCCGCCTTCCTCTCGCGGATCAAAGAAACGACCCCCGCTGTACACGAATCGTCGCGCGGTTTTCAAACTCGCCCCTCCCTTAGAGTCAAACTATAATAGCGAGAAAACAAAGCAGAAAAAAAAAAAAGAGTTGTAGCGGTTGCTGCAAGAACCGCGTAGAAAACAAGGCAAGAAAACGCGTTTCGGACATCGTGTGTCGAAGCGCGCCAAAACACAGATCGCCGCCGGAGCTCGTCGCGAACTGCAGCGATCGCATTCACCAGTATTTTTACGCGAAACGTACGGGCGCTCGAACACGCGCATATTTTTCACCTATTGTGTCCTTCTCGACTTCCGTTCCCAAAGAGAGAGGAGATCTTTTATGCATGGAATCACATCGCTTCTGTGCCGCTCCCTCGTTCTCGCCGATGTGCTCGGCTTCTTCCTCTTGGCTTGGCTTGGCTCGCGTTGACTAGGCTTGGCCTTCCCGGCGCGGCATGGAGCTGAGCGATGGTTTTTGCTCGAGGCATGTGCGGGGTAACCGACAGGCTGCGTGGCCAGAAAGGAGAGACAAGCATATTTTTAAGGGAAAAAAAAGGGGGGATCTGGAGAGACGAAGTTTTGGGGAATGGGACGTCCCGAATCCGAATGGTAGCTCTCTTTTGGGGGACAAAAGACACTAATACAAAAGGGGGAATTGAATGGGGAAGCGGTCCTCGAGGAAGGACGATCTGAAATCAGATTTAGGCGTCTTTGTTCCTTCCGTTATGCGCCACTCTAACTTAGAGTATTTTGCTTTATTGTTTAAAGTTCTCCTCTACCAGAATATGCATATGACGCGAGCGTTGATATTCAATTGAAAATATGTCCCAAAAAGCGAGAACTTCTCTACCCCTCGGGACACTCGATTTTTCGCTACATCACGTATTTCCGGGAATAAATGTTTTACGTTATCTTCCTTCTTTATGTGCACGCGTTTCTGACTCACTGGTGTATATGCAGAAACCATTTCTGGATTCCGGAATTCGGTGGAATGAGCCAGAAAAATAATAAAAAAAAGACACTAACGTGGAGTGAAATGGCGAACATTAGAAGCGAGCATAGCCGACCCAAGCTTCACGTGCATAAGCCACATATTGAAAAATAAATTTAAATAAAACATCGACTATTCGCTGTCGCCGGTCCTTCAATCTGCGTTCACAGAGTTTTCTGGCACTTGAAAGGAACAATTCGACGTGGTGCAGACACGAGGTTATAGATAATATTTTTTTCTACATGGCGAGGCGCCTTATATGCTCACTAACTGTCGTTGCGGTCTTCACAATTCTGGAAAGACCGTTAGAAGCGAGAGGTCGTTGAATATAGAAGAAATGCGAAAGTGGTGGGTGTACGACACATAAAGTGTGCAGCTTTTACCCGCTGTTAAATGATATGTCAGTAACCGCGTGAGATAGGATCCGTAGGATTTCGCCTACGAACCCACCCGACAAGAACTGATCGTTGAGACTCTGAGCGCATTTCTCGCGTCTTTGTCTATCCACTTAAAGATGTGTTTTGTCGATCCGAAGATCAGGTGCACATTTGAAGCACCAAAAGGCGCGATTTATTATTTTTATTGAAAAAATGTATGGCAAATTTTATGTTACACACGTGAAACCTTCTAGAATCGCAAACGTTTAGCGCTACTTGGAGCCCCACGTATGCAGGGCTGATAGCCCAAAGCCTTTCATACTCTTCATACTCTCAAGCTCCTCTCCCTCAGTGCGCACAGGCAATCGATCTCCTCGCCCAACTCTCTGGTCACCTGCTCTCCAGCCAGGACGTTCTCTGCTTGTCGTACAATGTTGTCAAGCATCTTTTGCTGAAGTATGCACGACTGATGGCAGAAAGAGACTCAAAAATTAGTCATAAAACATGCAGGTGTTGTCTTCGACCGCGACAAAGCAGAAACACTTAAGTATAATATTTAAACCGGTAAGAAACCGAAAAATTATAGAAATATGTAGTCACAAAGCGCTTATCAGAAGGCTCCAAAAGCCGCATGGTCATTGCATCAACGATGACTGCGCTCGCGGCAGGTCTCCTGCGTTCCGAAACAGTAAGCACGTCGCTAACGCTGACCATCGGTGATGCAGCAGACGCCTCCATATTGTCCTCACGCCCCCCAATAACGTTCCCCTTACGCGCGGCACCTCAATATCGCGGAAACGTTACGCGGCGCGAGCATCTCTCAGAATGGCGGCGCAGAGGAGCCTTTTTGGCAAACGTGTATGTGGAGCGCAAGTTCGTCTGCATCTTTTGAATGCGTTCTGGTGATGTCAGTCAGAACACCGAGCTCCGATTGGGTCTGAATGAAGGACATTGGGTAGACCTCAAAGCAGCTTGCTTCAGGTCTACCCACTATCCTTCAATCAGAGCCAATGAGAGCTTGACGTCTTTCTGACGTCACCGCCACTCTTGTACAGGAAGCAGACGACTTGCTCTCCGTATAGACAAAGAACGTTTCACGTTAAAAAGGTTGCGTACTCTGATAAGGTTGCCGCTCTGCAGGCCTAACCCGGAGGAACAGTATGGAGCCCGGATTTTTAGAACAAATTCGATGGTAGAAAGGAAGAGATTTGTGGTCGAAGACAGGTTAAGAGCGCGCAGCAGATTGCCCGCTTCTGGAGCGAGCGTTCTGCCTTTGGTGACGCTTCGTCGCACGCGCAGCCGAAGCCCGGCGGAAGACAACAAGTGCGGGAGGCGGAGCTTTCGCAGTATATACTGCAGCCTTATCCCGCCACCGTCTGTAGTAACATTGAGTGCACCCGACCGTTCATTGAGGAGGCCACATGGGGTAGTTGCCTTTGGTGGCCGGGTATCGCCATCTTGTTATACGCCGTTGGCGCACGCGCCGCGCGTATTCGGCACGCACCCTGTCAGCTCTCTGCTGGGGCGCCATCAGAATGCCGTCAGTATAGGTGTGCAGCTATCGTGAGAGGTGTTCACCGCAGTTGCAAACTGCCTCTCAGGAATAAAAATAGCTCAGTCCTCCCACCACTCGGGTTTCGTTCTATCACTACAGTGTCCCTGCTGTTGGCGACTCCAGCGAAATCGACGGCCCCTATCGGCGAGAACAGAAAGCGGTGGCGGCACGTTCGCTCTGTATAGTCATTTTCGAGCGAAACAGATATACACTGCGCCCTGGGGGTCAAATTTCGAAGCCGTGAAAATGTAGGTTCAAAAGTACACGATGAAAGCCGCCCATTGTCAGATGCAAGTTATGAATGCGCCAGAAACGAAGCTCTTCCCGCTCCCTCATTACTACCAGCCAGTGTTGCTCCGCAATGCGCAAACAATCCGCTACCAAAGCGCACGTCGAGCTGACGTCTGTGGGGATCGGTGCATACTGTTCACCCGCAAGTAGGACAAGACAGGCTCGACATAGATAAAACACGCATTTATTAGAGTGTCGAGCCCAGGACTCACGGTCCCTGCACCGTCTTTCTCTTCTGTAAGCACATCTCGCATATGCTGGTCATACGTATATTGTGTTTGCTGGTTGGTCAGGTGAGCAATTCAATGCTGTTGCTGACAACGTTGTTGCTTTTGTTTATTTTGCGCATTCTAAACTTGTATAGGGCTGTACCGATAGGCGGTTTTAGACCAGTGTCTCCTATGTTCCACGGGTGCCGCGATGTATGTTTATGCCGACGCTATGACACAGGCTTTTTGGGGTTTTTTTTTTAGGGGGGGGGGGGGGGGGGGCGGGGGCGCTTTTTGTACGACTCTTATTTTAGAAACCATCGCTTATCTCGTAGTGCAAGAACGTCGCAAATGCATAGTCATGAAGCTCCATGAACAACACCGATGCTTATAGAGTGCTGTAAAAAGCAAAAAGCTTGTTTTATGCGCAACCCCTCTCTTCACAAGGCCCTTCATTTGAGAGTATTATTTCCCATGTCTATCGCTGGGGGCTAGGATATCGGACGCTGAATATAGACCTTTTTCGCTTACTCTCGTTTCCAGCCGTCGCGTAGGCATATGCAGTATGGGCGACGACAAAATAATAAAACATTTTAACCTGCAAACAATAAACATATAGAGGGGAGACAAAACAAGAATGGGTGACGGTTACGCTTATTTCCTAAATGCATTCTATTGGCGTGGCGACGGCAAAGGAATGTCTTCGCCCTCACTGGAAGTGACGATATTTCAAGATGGCGGCGCCCTTCTGAAAAAGGTCTATACTCTGCGGATTGCGGGCCCTGAGGGCGCGTGCTCAATGCGTGTTCAAAGTGATGGCACGAGCTCCCGCGGCGAGGCGAATCTCTTGCCTGCGATCTAAAAAAAACTGTCGGTTGGCCGAAATGTTTAGAACGCAGCTCCTATGCGACCGCTTCCGGCTTGAGTGACGTCGCCGTCGCCGTCGCCGTCGCCGTCGTCGTAATCGGCGCATTATGGGACATTCCCCATGATGCAACGCGCGGAAGGAAGGAGGTCGAGGGGGAGGGAAGAAGGGGAGGAGAAAGGAAGGAGAAGGACTAGGGGGAGGGGAAAAGGGGAGGAGGAGGAGAAGCGGAGGAGGAGGGGGAGGAGGAGAAGAAGCGGAGGAGGACGAGGGGAGGGAAGGAGGAGGGAAAAGGGAGGTTAGGGAGGAGGGTGTGGGAGAAGAGGAGAAGGGAAGAGGGAAAAAGAAGTAGCAGGGAGGATGAGGAGGTGAGGAAGAGGGGCATAGCCTCCCCTCAGTACCCTTCCCTCCTTCCTCCTCCTCGAGAGCTGCGCTCTAATTCGGCGTAAACGTCTTTCATTTTTTTAGTCCAATATCCCGATTGGCCAGCGCATTGGAAAGTAATTACGTTCTCTGTAGTTTTTCCACGGCATTTGGGCAGTTTTCTCGTCGACGCTCATCTCTTGAAAACAAAGAGAGCAATTCCGTTACATCTGGAACAAATTATTCTTATCGAGATACCTTTTTGGGTGGCAAGCTGCATTAGCTTTGATCTTAGCATCAGATGGGGCAAAAAACAAAACTAATAATCTCGGTTTTACGTATAAAGTCCGTATTACCCAAAATGCGGACGTGCCCGGGGCGGCCCTAGAGCGTTCTCAGTTAGTTCTCAGCTCAATGTAGCAGATAGTGGTAACGCGACCGCGACTCCGCGATCGCGTCTTGTCACTTAATTGCGTGGTGGTGTCACACGATACTCTGACGTGAGAGGACTTCACAAGACGTCCCGTGACGGTGTGGCGTCTGGTAATGCCATGTGACCCTGATTACCGCGTAACCCATAGTGGCACAAAACTCCTGACCATATGTCCCAAGTGACACCAACCACGTGATCGCTCTACGCCCGTACCTGCTTTCCTATTTCCGATACAAGACTTCGTGACGCTCCAGACGAAAAAGGCTATTTCACACACGTGCGTTTGACTACGACGGTCTACGCCACAACCAGCTTTTAAGCCTCTTGTGACTCGGCTGCGCTGCCTTTCGTAAGCAGTCGCATAAGGCTTAAGACCGGTTTTCAAGCCTCTCCGGTTTAAGCAGCTGCAAGTTTGTGAACCCCTGAGAAACCACATAATAAAAACCTTCTGCTTCAGAAAAAAGCTAAAGAAAAAAATTGAACAATAACAAACGAGCTAGAGGTGAATTTTAGGGTATTTTTATCCCGTGAATTTGAATATCACGTTTGTTTTCCCCGAAGGTGTACCTAAACGCGGGAAAACACGAAAAACCTACTAGCAGTCATTTGGTCCGTCATACTATGGGCCACTCGTTCTTCTGACCATCAAGCGCGAGTCGCTTGTGTGGCCAGCGCGGGAAGCTTGCATGGTATTCGCGTTGAGAGGCTCGCCAGGGGCGCCTTTGTTTCCCTCACTATGGGTCGTGCACGTGCCACCCACGCGGTTATGTTTTCATTATCTTAATGCATAGAAACTTGGCATTACACGTGCTTGTGCCAGCAGAGGAAGTTGAAGTATTCTCACCGGCGATACGCAAACTTTTTGCCGCTATATTCTCTCGCACAGAAACCAATCGTGACGTGTTTTTTTTTGTTTTTTTTTACCGTTTTTGAAAATAGCGAGAGTGCGCGTGCATAGCTTTGATAGGCGCTGAAGATGCGCGAGAGCGGAGATTTTTAAAACTCTGGATATGACTTCATGCTCCGGGAAGGAGGGTGTCACGTTTCACGGCTGAAGAAAGGAGCGGAGGCGCAAGGGAGAGAAACATCATTCGAAGCAGCGGAACCCAGATTTTGGCGAGGGCCCGAAGAGGGGCGCAGCTTTGGGATGGTGCCCTGAAGCCAGTAAAAGGAACCCGGCAACGACCAGGGGAATGCTCGAGGACCACCTAAGAGGAGGAAAGGAGAGCTCGGCATTGACGCGACGCTGGCGTGGGACTTTCGGCAGCGACCCGAGCAACCATAACGGTGCCGATGAAGTTGCACGTCACGGATTCTGCCCTGACCCAAACCAGTGAGAGCGACTCCCGGTGGTAACACGAAAAGAGACCGCGTATTTCGAGACGCAGACTGACCTGACCGATCTGCAGTCGTACCATCAACAGCAGACACCGAGCATCAGATCGCCACGTGCAAATTAATATGTGAAACGATTGATAACTAATATAGCTCTATTTGTTCCATCATCGTTCACTCTTTTTCTTCTCCAACGGTTGAACCCTGAACCGTGACAGAGGGGCTTCAGTGGTACTTTGAAATGATTTTCTGCAACCTCTGTGCACTTTTGTTATAAACTGCCAACTGCTTGTGGTACGGGAGCTCGTATATACTTATAATTCAAGTTATGATGTTTCATTCTTCTTGTCTTATGTTACTGTGTACTTATGAATCTGTTCAACCCATGACGATTTGTTTTTGCTGTGCTACCGGTACTCGAGTGTTGCCTCCGTACAGGCGACCGGCAAGTCCTTATGAAATAAATAAATAAAACAAATATTAACGAGAACATTACAACAGTTGCTACGGTGGCCTCTGCTTCGAGAAAACGCCCACGTGTCCCTCGTTTGTCCGGTACTCGAAGAAAGAGCAGCCGGCACGCAGACTCCGGCGCCCCCGAGCCGCCGACCGGGCCACGCCGCGTCAGCCCGGGTGCACTTGATGAATGTACCACCGTTCCCCCCGTCGACGGACGGGAGCCCGGCCATCGGGACGAGCACACGCTGCGGACGAACGGCAGGAAGGAAGCTGCAGAAAGGATGGGAGAGCCCCGCGCATCATGCAAAATCACGGGAGAACCCCACGCACCACGCGAGAAAGGGTTAGAGCCCCGCCGGGAGACACGGAGGGGAGGGGGGAAGTACCGAACGAAAGTTCCGGTGACTTGCCCCTCTTTCCTCGGCGCCGCTCCTTTATCTCCGGGACCTTCGCGAAGAAGGGAGGCGGTGGATCGCTGTTTAGAGGGACTGATATTCCCAGCCGGGACGACAGCGAGCGCGCTTTGGCTCCCGAGAGCGCGCGCTTGCTAGGGTTCGTTGGCGGCGTTCACCGTGGAACGGGCGACTGATGATGGAAGTTGGCGTCGAGGCACGCGTTCGTCCATCTTCATTGGGGCTGTTCCCGTGTACGCGCTGCTGGTGGATGCTAAAGTTGATGCTGCTTCGGCGCCTTGTCTATGGGCTATGTAGATGGCGAGCGCTGGAGTCCCGGCTGGCGCCTCGTGCGCACCAGCAGCAACTTTGGCAGCAACTTGGGCAAGGTTATTGGACTCCCATGTGGTATTCGTAACGAGCAGTGACGTGGCGGTAGGGGGGGCTAGCATAAGGCAGCTCTAAAGGCTCTCTATTGTTGTTCTTGTTTTGCGACATTTTCGCTTATACTCAATTTGATATCAAACTATCAGGTATGTGTCTTAGCGAATTTCAATTATCCTTTCCGGAAGAACGTAGTCGTTTGAAAACCTCTGGTAATATAAACGCGGCATTTCTGTGTCTTCGTTTTTTAATAGAAAAAGTCACTTTACAATTCTGAACATTTCTGTACGGTGCGGATATATTGCAGTGAAGATAATTCTCCCACCTCTCAAGCCTGAAGAATGACAGCCGTTGTTTTTTTGTTGAAACAGTATGTCATAAAGCTTCTCTTATTTAATTTTTTTTTGTAATTGGAGAAGTTTGCCTTTTGATTGGTGTTAACTCTCTGTAGTGATGAGGCCGGTTTTGTTGACGTTATGCAGCGCTTTGTTAATCTGTAGGAAAGGGGAAGATCACGCCGATCTAGATCGTTCGAGGAGCAGCCATGGCTTTGCTTGATACTTCTATGTTGGTTAGGTAACATGAGAAAATCATTGCTTTTATGGTTCTGAATGCGTAGGAGCACACTAAAAAATACGTTTCTGGAAACTCCCAAAATTCACAACTGACATCATCGACAGGGTCCGTTCGAATGTTCTAATGTGTGAATATCCCCACGAAAAAAAAAAAAAAAAAAAAAACCAGATGTGTCGAAATATGGAAGGTAAATTATAAACGCCTTCGTTTGCCGCCTTGCAAAGTCAGGATCGTATTTGTACGAGGCAACGCAAGAGCATTGAGCATAGTAATTGCCAGTAGTCAGTATACTCTTCCCTTGATGTGCTTCAATAACTAAAATAAAGCAGCTGGGTGGTTTCATCTCAAATCAGGCAGGCTAAAAAAAAGGGTCTAATTTTTAATTTTGACGAAAAAATTGTATGTTTTGGGGACATTTCTCAAATGAAGGAGAACGCAAACCGGATGTTGCACAGATTTTTTTTTCTCAAGTTACGAAGCATTGAAGCAGCAGTGGCAAAAACTAGTATTTTTGCCTGCCGTCGCAGGTCGCGTGTTTGACACCCTCTGCTGCCGCTACCGGTTTTCCTCCACCATCTTAACGTTTCCCCGTTCATTTAATAGGTACGATAAAGATACCTTAATGTATTCAAATATTTTTGAAAATTCTATAATATTTTAAATAAATTGTTAAACTCGTCATTCAGGTCGATTTTTGGTCAAAGTGGACAGGTCTTAACTTTGTCTGTACTTAAGGAAAAATTTCGTTCTTTTGTTCTATAGAAATCCCAAAGCAAGCCAATATAGATATAATAATACCATTATGATCTGTTGACTAGCCGTTCCGCTACCTTCACGTAAACGTTTTGAGAAATATCAAATGTTGAAAGTTCGAAATCGATTTTCTGAAAGACCAAATTTTTTTTTTGTAAATTTTTTTTTTTTATATATAATAGTCGACTAAATGACAATCTAGAGCCGTAATATTTTGTTTGTTTATCCTCTATTAGAACCGCAATCGTGTGAATTGTGTGCTCATTTGACTAAAATGCCGCAACCTTACCGTGTTGTCACCAGTACTTTGCTGACTCCAAATATGACGTGCAATTCAAACACAGCTTGAAAACAGAAAAAAGTGGTCAGGAGGCCATATAGAGGTGGGCGTATACCCATTTGGTCTTTCGTTCGCATTTGGAGACTGCGTTTTGCTCGTGTCTTGTTTCCTGTTTTGTGTTCGGTCGCTTGGCTCCAAGTTTGTAGTCGGTTCAGCTCTCTGAATTCAAGCACCGACCAGGGCGCCCCTACCGGCAAACGGGTCCGTTTCATCGGGAAGCTTCTGCCACTCGCTGCTTCGGTTGTACGTTGTAGCGAGTCAGCGCTGTAATTTCTGTGATGGCTATTCCGCACCAAAAAAGCCACAACAATTGTCGCGTGGTTGGCTACTACAGTACGTACAAGAGCGCGCACGGAACGAAATGTTACGGCTTCCCTTCGAAGCCATACGAGGCGGAGCGCCGCGCGACCTGCGTGCGACTTGTGTGTCGTTGCAAGTACGTGGCTTTCTCACCTTGCAGTTCGCATTTTTTCCTTAAGATGCTGACGAATAATGCAATTAACTCTTTCTAACGACGATGGAGCAACGTAAAAACCTACAGAAAACTCTAAAATATGCAGCAAATACTTCACTGGGAACGAGAAACGGAACGAGGTCGCCCACCCGAGCTACAACCTACCCTTCGATGTTTCTATCAGCCTATACAGGAAGAGTGCAGTGCTGGGAACTGCGGAACGGCCTAACAGCCACCCCGTCGTAATCACGACGGGGACACTGTCCGCTGTGCTGTTCGTCGCCATTGCTTCCCAATGATTCTGCGCAGGCTACCGAAGAAGCTTTCCCGATTCGTAACCACCGTAAACCCCGTCGTAATCACGGCGGGGACACTGTCTGCTGTGCTGTTTGTCGCCATTGCTTCCCGGTAATTCTGCGCCGGCTACCGCTAGGTGGCGGCAAACAATAGGTGACCGCCGCGACGTGGCCGACTTTCCCGCTTCCCATATACTCGTCTTCATCCCAAGAAAAAAAAAAAAAGAAGTCTTGCGTGTTGTTCAAAAATCGCGCGAAGTAATTCTCACAAGAATTGGTTGTCGGAGGAAGAAGCGGTGATTTTGGCGTTTGAAACGTGTACGCCTTGATAAGGTGACACATATATAATCTGAAATGCACTTATATAATATATATGTTCTCCACTTAAAGGGGGAAATTAGTAATGCTGCGCGAGGAGCTGGACTTTTTTTATTACAGTTCTCGACGTGAAAACGAGTATAGTTCCGTAGATTGTTCCGGCGAAATTTTTTTCCCAAGGTCGCAAAATGTATTTTAGATAGTAGAAAATAGTGGTAAATGTAAATAAGATAGAGGAGAAATATTCTAGACTAAATGTATTTGTAACGTACCAAATAATTACCAAAAGTATTTTGGATACAGTATCTTAAGTAGAGTATTCGGGATAGACACAAGTCTGATTTCGGATCAACCGGGCAGAATGCCGCCAACCCAATATCCAAAGATGCCACTCGTGCGACTTTCTCCAGGGGTTCCGCGTCGTCTCCTTGCAAACGCAAGCGACGAGGACCTTCCCCAGACCATATCTGGATACAGAGTGTCTTCCGAGTGCAATAACCAGGAACCCCAGGAAGCGGCAAATATTAACAACCCCCCCCCCCCCCCCCCCTCCTCCCCTCCCGGCGCCCGGTCCGCCACTTCTCGATGACGCCGAGCGACCAACACTGGCCGCAACTCTTCCGCGCAGAACGAATCCATCTCGCTCATCGAGGATCCAACTCTGCAGGAACAAGCGCATCTCCGAGGTCCCCCGCTCCGAGTTGCCCCGTCCGGTAGATGGAGGGTCGGGACCGGCGGGCGACTGGCGCGGACAGGTGGGGCGACTCCCCCGACCCAATTGATTTGGGCGCCGGCGAATTCCTGACCGCCTTCTCGTCGTCTGGGTGGGGCTCAGGTGTCAGCGGCAGCGGTGTGCCTCACGACCAAGAGGAGCACGCCCTGCGCGCCGCCGGCCGCCGGACCAACGTAGGCTGCCGGAGTGGGGCCCTCCAGTCCACGATGCGTCCTCTTCCCAGCTTTGCACGGTTGGACCGCCGCGGAGAAGTGCGCGGACACGGGCCCGCCGCCGAGCTGCAAAGGGTGCGCGAGACGTGCATGGACGCCGTATCGAGAGATATTGATGTCGGTCTGCGCTCCGGTGGGCGTGTGGCTGGCGCTGCGGGGCCCCGCTTTCGTGCCCTTTTTCTCGGTGGCCAGTTCCAGGCAGGGCTGGGTATGTGCGGTATGGTGAAGTGCACGTCGGGGTTCCCGACTGCCAGCGATCGGTGGGTCGGACGGACGGCAGATCCCTGTTTTCTGGTTACTGAGTTACAACCGTCTGTGTGGAGGGTCCTCCCTGTTTCGAAGTTGCCGAAGAGTATACAAAATGGTGTCGTCCTTGCCGTGCGGCAGCGTAGTAGTTTGTGCCTGTGGAGGGGAGCAGAGGGGAAGGTTCTAGTACATTTTTTTGTCGTTTTTGTGATAGGCGCATCTTACGTACTTAACGACAATAAATTAATACACTAGGGCAGCGGTTTTTTTACCGTCAATCTACTCGGGACCGCTTGTATATTGTCAAAAGTTAGGGGGGCACCCATTCACACTGCAGGCGCAAAGAAGTGGGAAGAGAGTTCGGAATCTGGTTTTCAAGTGGACAAGTCAGGAGAGCGCGTACTAAGATCTGTAGGTTGCCGAACAACAGATCTTCACGGCTTGTCAGATAAGGGAACATTATTCTGTTATTCCCAACCGAATTGCCTCCAGGTTCTCAACCACGAAACAAAAAGATAAAAAGTTATATTTTTGTTTGTTGAACTTGTTTTGAGAGAGTCTTTCATTTCATAACCACTGCATTTGGATTTTGGCCTTGTAGGCCGGAAATACATCAGCATTCTGGTCATCATGAAAATAAAACAAAAGAAGTTGAGTTAATATTACGTGGGCAATGTAAGCACGGTTTCGTGTGTTGCGCGGCTCACATTAGCTCGCCTCCGCTGATTAAATAATTAATCCTGCTTCACCACTCCCTTTCCATTTTACTTCCTTGCTTTGTAAAACCGTGGTGGCGTAGTTTTATCCTACAACCAAACTTGGCCGGTTGCGATCAACCGTGTTGAATATTGGCAACTCTAGAGGAGGCGCCAGTCGAAATGTGCAGCAATAACTTTCGCGGCCCAGCGGAGAAAAGTTGAAACGCAGGAACGGGAATTATATGCACACCGTTGAAGTAGCTAAGAGGAATATCTCTAGTCATGCATGGGCAAGCATATTCGTTTGAGTGGGAGAAAACAGTTGTTTTTTTACAGTCACGAAGAGGTTAACCTGCTTAAAAGCTGACTTGCTACTTCGCAAAGGAGAAGGAGTAGGGTTGGCGAGAAGAAATGAAAAAAACAAAAAAGAGCTAGAAAAAATATATAAAATCTATTGGTATGGTATAGAGTAGCCGGCACTGTGAAGTCAGTCACATCATGTCCATCGGTTCTCATATAAAAACTGGCGACAACCTTTATCTCCAATATCCTATTATGCATCAAATGCCGCGCTTAAGGAGCGACCGTTTTAATTTGTTGAGGGGGCATTAAATCGTCGTTTCGTATAGTAAAGAAGCCCTACTTTTATCAACTTTTTACGGGAAAACAAAATTGGTATGTAGGTCCCGTGACGTCAGGTCCGGTGTCATAAATTTTCTCGCCAAATTTAGGGGGCGAATTGAATTGGCGTGTAAATCACGTGACTTGCACGCCAAATTGATTTGATGTGAGGTTACGTCAGGTCACGTGACCATAATCTTCATGCCAAATTTAGCGGGCAAACTGAATTGGTGTAAAGGTCTCGTGCCGTCAGGTCACCTGACGTGAATTCTCGCGCTAAATTCAGCGGGGAAACTCACTTGGTGCTTAGGTCACGTGACGTCGATTTATCCAGTAAATTTAGCGTGGGCACTCAATTAGTGTATAGGTCACGTGACATCCCGTCACGTGACGTTAGTTTTTTCGCTAAATTTAGCGGGAAATGCACGTACGAACAAAATTTTGGGATTGCGGGTCCTGTTAAAAAGTATTTAATGTTTTAATAAGAAAGAATGGATCTGCGCTGGCCTTCGCTTTTCTTATTCTTTTATTTTCTTTCCCCCTTCCGGTTAGGGTTGTGCGGTGGTTCAGTCCCCACCCTTGCCCGTCTGGATCTGGACGAGATTCGTGCCAGCGTGCGCTCTAGTATGACTACTACGTGATGCACATTAAAACGACCCCAGGCCAGCAGTTTTACTGCACTGACTAACCTTACACCAGCCTCACACTGTTCAAACATATAATAAAAAATTTTACTCTTCGGCTCTGTAGTACAGGTGGCCGAGCGTTAATTAAATGCCTTTTTTTTTCTTTTTTTTTTTTTCTTTTTTTTGTCTCAGGTCGACGTATGCTTTCAGTTACGAACTCGCGTAGACAAATACTCATTTGAACTGCGCGGATTTTCCGTCCAGCGTGCAGCACGGGCGAGAAAGCGCCGTGGCGTTCGACCTCCCCCTCTCCGTCCAGCCGTGCGTCGTACGCGTGCTCTCGTGCCCCAAGAGCAGAAGATATGGCGGCCCCGAGACGGGCCCGTTTCTGACAGCAGCTTGATTGCTCCGCGCTAATTACGGCTCCGGGTCGTGGCAGCGAGTGCCTTGTTCTCGCCAGCTTCGCCACGATGCGAGGGCCACCGGAAGTCGCTCGTCATGTTCGAGAACGCAGTCGTCCACACCGTCGGTGGAGAGGTTGATTCCGGTGTGCAACCCGATCCTGGAACGAAAACGTCCAAGTGCGTTAGGCCCTTTTTTATATATATTTCTTAATTCGCGCGCTGATCTTTCGTGTTAATAAATCCTAAAATTCGGAACAGTATGCTATATGTTATCTCTGTGTCGCCATTTTAGTTTTAAGATGAGCGACGTTTATCAGGCTCCTGTGAAAAGTAATCACGTTTCTGCCGAAACTTAAATATCGAATAAATTTCTGAGAAGATGTCTAAGTAAAAATACAGTACCTTAAGAACCAGCACATTGGGCACGCCTCGTAAAATTCGCATTTCACGAGTACATGCGGTGGTGATGTGCGTATCTTGTCGTACGTACAGTGCGCCTCAAACTTAACGCCGCCACAAAGTTCTCCAACAGTGAGCTCGTTCCGGCTACTTCCTGTTAAATTTCTCACCACAAAGGTCGGGATGCCTTCCCAGGATCGGGTAGAAATCGAGAACCCAAACATTCTTCAGGTAGTTCAAGCGGCCGCAGCAGGGACCATCAGAAACGGCAAATGCCGTTACGGCGTTAAGTTTGAGGCACACTGTGCATCACCTAAGTGAGTCGGGTGACAAAAACGCGGCCCCACTGGCTGTTGCCGCCCAAAACGTCACCGAGTTGCTCGTCGGTTTCGGTCCCAGTAATTCGTCTCTCAGTGCCAGCATCGGAGGAGCAACTCGCCAGCGACCCCGCGGTATTGCAGGAAAAATTACCCATTCTAAAGCGGGCCTCGGTCTTCTCTCAGAACACAAGGTAAAAGACAAATCTAAGAGAAGCCGTTCATTCGCTCAGGATAATTTTCTGGCTGCGCATTAAGAGCTCCTGGTGTCTTGTGCGGTAAGTATATGCGAGTAAATCCGTACAGCTACTGTTCGCTTCGAGCATTGAATCAGAAATGAGACCAGTTTTGAATGAAACCGCTGTAAACGACAAGTGTCGATAGATCACCTCAAAACCTTCCTGCTTTAAAAAAACAAATACAAAAAAAAAAAAAGATTGCAGTTTGTTTGAGTTGGCTTGAATAGCAGACTGACGATTTGCCAGAACGTGTATGTAATAGAATGTGCAGCACGACGCGCTTCATTGGACATATCATCGCCAGTTCATTGTTGTTCATTTGCCACAAGCTAATGGGCTGCTAGCGAAACCATTTGAGCGACATCGCCTTTAGACCAACACGCGGCTCTTACGTCAAGCCGCTGCGGTAGTGCTGTTTTTGCGGCGCACGCGCAGTGCAACACTCGGCGTGGGACAAGGCGGGTTTGTTTGTCAACGGATTGCCCGACGGCCTATCCAAGCAGGAACACTTCAAAACGCGTGAAGCGACACAACTCCGCCATATGAAGTGAATGCTGGTGTCCGTCTTCTGGTCTGAACATCAACCACGCAAACGTCGCGGCTTTCCTCCTCGCCTCCTCTGCTTTTGTGCGACGTCGTTGCTCGGCAGACTTGACGTCACACATTACCTGCCGATGGTGTGCCTGTACATCTGTTCTACCGCGGTCCTCGGCCGCCGTCGCCACGGGAGAAAGGCCGAAGATGCCCGGTTCGGCTCGCGCGAAGAGATTTCGCCTCCTGGCTCTCGTATCCTTTCCTTTCCCGTCTCGGGAGGCTCAGTACAGACTTGTACGTAATCCGTTACAAGTAACGATAATACGTGTAGTCCCTCACAGTTATCGGTCAGTTTGTAACGAAATAATTGGATATTTTCTAGAGTAATTCTAAAGTGATTTCTTTATCTATTTACGTAACGGATTCGTTGTGAAGAGTTTTCCTCACAACCCCCCCCCCCCCCCCCCCCTCGATCATCCAGAGCTAGGGAGCGCGATTTTCACACCGCGGTGCCACCATCGCTGCATGTTGAAAATAATTAACAGTGTCCCTCTCGGTAATAGCAACTACGACCATTTTCATGATTTCACAACAGGAGAAAACGGTCCGTCTGCCCTAAAATCTACTAAAAGCGATGTGGTAATAAGTGAAGGTGTTATTGTCACAAGCATCTTCGTTCGCTGCTGCACAGAAATGTATTAGAACACTTCTCATTTTCTCTTAGAAAACAAGATGCATTTTGTTTTCTGATTTTCACCTTATTCTATCAAGCTTTAAAATCTACTTTTCTTTTTGTAGTCAAATTTGTAGGAGTCACTTTATTTGTTAAATCTACTTGTTTGTGCGCCAGCTTTTTGCGAGCACTTGGAAAATTTTAATTGCCTTTCTTTTTATCTTTTTTCTATTGTTTTTACTTCAGCAGGGCATCCTCTTTTTACTACAGTAGGGCATATCTTATCTCAAGCAGAGAGCTTTACAAATAAAAAAAAAATGGTAGCTGACCTAGTATTCAGATTCTGGGCTTGAGGAGTGTGAAACACGTGAGTGCGGCCACGGTGGGGCTTAGTTCCCTGCTGGAGAACACCGGAGTACACTTTTGCCGGCCCGTGCTCCGTGGGTTTTTGAGCGGCACCAAGAAAGTTACCCACGGCAAGCGTGCGTTTACATTGCTTTGTTTTAACCGACGTTCTAATTAATTGATGTTATGAGAGTCCCAGTGTTTCTTTATTTCCTTGTTATTTATACTTATATATTGCAAAGGTTTTCTTATTCGCCAATTTCTATACCGAGACTTGACCTGTTCAGAGCCAAAGGAAGAACAATATTGATCGAAACCTTACTTATTGTTTCTTATCACCATATTGTTACCGACTTTGTTTACTACCGTCTGACAATAATTGCCGGTTTTCTTAAACGTACAGTATCAAGCACCCGCTGCAGCCGTAAAGAGTATTTCTATTGCTTCGCTGAAGAAGCTCAATGCAGAGCATGAAGCCTTCGTGAGGCACAACATGGCACTCCCATCCAGAGACGGATTTAGAAGGGGGGTTCGGATGTCCTGGCTCCCCACTTAATTTCTGCATGTGTAAAATTTAGAGCGTAAAACGAAGGAGAGGGGGAGGGGGTTCCTAAACATATGGTACGCTGACCAACACCTGACCCCCCCCCCCCCCCCCCCCCTTTCAGAAAATTGCCTCAGCTAAAAGGGTGCTCAGCGTGCCAGTCGCCATCTTCGCTAAGAAATGACACAAGCTGCCTGACGAGACTTTCGAGAGCCAGTTGCTGCCCAAAATACTCAAGGTCAATCATTGGAGCAGGTAGCAACAATAAACGCTCGAATAACCATCGTCTTTCTGTTTCTTACTTGAGTACAATATTTTAGCAAGTAACGCCACGAAAGCAAGGGATAACTTTTTGGGGTAACGGCCATTTACTTTTATAGGATAGAGATCCTAATTGAAACTAATTACAATTTAGCCTCGACTAACTGTAAATTCTTTTTTTTCTCTCTTTTTTTTTTTTAAGCAACGTGTACAAGTAAGAACAGCAGCCGAGGCCTTGAAGATAGCCAACAGAGCGTCTGAGTGACTGTCCGGACCCACATGATGAGCACGCTCCACGCCTCCGTCAAGCGCAGGAGCGGAAAAAAGCTCCCCCCCCCCCCCCCCCCCCCGCCTCCGCCAAAAATTAAAAATTCTAAAACAGACAAAAGTGGATCGGCGTACGTCTTACGGCGGAGTTGTGTCGCTGCACGCCATCTGAAGTGTCCCGTTTGGACAGGCCTTAAGAAGCAGAGCGCGTGGCGAGACCGCGTCTTTGATCATCACTCCGTAGCCAATAAGATTGCCGCATTAGCGATGAGAACGCTGAAGGGTGAATTACGAAGCGGTAAGCATGAACATCGCAAGTCACGACCTGGGTTTCTTCGGCTGTGAGTGACTACAAAACCGTTGGCTGCTCCACGCTAAGCTGGCCGAGTTTTAGCACGGAGCAACGTACGTGAGACGGTCGCCCGCAGCTTGGCAATCCTTTGAGGCCGCCTGCCTAGACGGCAGCGATAAAACCTTCGGAGGATCCGAAAGGGATCGAGACAAACCGACTTCCCCCGCCGGTACCCTGCTTCGCCCGCGCTATACTTAGATTGCGTCCTTTTGTTTCCGGTATTGACGTCGTCTCTTGTTTACGACTTGGAGGCGCCGCAGGATGTTCTGCAGCCCCGATGCGGGAAGTGCGAAAGAAGGTTCGACAGTTTGACGCAACCGCGTCGCGATGTCATCCTTTCGTGTCGTCGCGAAGATATATCCTTGCCCCATGAGTGCGCAATGGGAACGATTGCAGCCTTTCGTTATACACAAATTGCGGAATGGCTTCCTGGGGAGCCCACACACAAACCGGCCTAGTCTCAAGTCTTCCCTCCGATGATATTTCGAAAGGAATTCCCCATGATGTCATGTCAAAGGTCGGCTTCACATTTATGCGGGCGGTGTAGAGCCTCGAGAACGTAGTAAAATAAAAGTCCGGTTCCTCTCAGAACGTTACTAATTTTCCCAATCATGCGTTGAATTAAGGTATACGTAGGTGCGTCTTAAATTAGATTTGTGCTTTATTTTTTTTTTTATCGAGACAAGCAGTTTTCAAACGCCAAAAGCGCCGTTTCTTCCTTCGACAACAAAATCGTTTGATAACTACTTCGCGTAGCGCAAGAATAATGCACAAAGCTTCTTTTTTGAGGCAAAACAGAATCGCCTAAATCACGCACCCCTGAGATCGTCACTTGAAGGTGACGTACAATGGTATTACAAAACGCCATTTTGTTGGACTTTCTTTTTTTTTTTTTTTGCAGTGCATGTTCAGGACAATGCTCGATGACAACTTTTTCTTGCATTTCAGAACAAGCGACCACTGAACTTGCACAGTTTTTATCGACACTCAAGGTTGACAGGCCCATAGCTCTGGCTTCGCTGCATGCGAGGGATGCTCGCGGATGCACGTTCAACGTTCATTCCGTACAATCAGGATCGTTCTTCTCGGAAGACAGTAGATGGGAGCTAGTTCTGGGCATGCGCTGCGAACCACGTCCCGTGAATACCCCCTATTCATTATCTGCTGCTTGATCATTTCTCTCGGAAATATTGCGGCTTGCACTGAAGTCACACCAGCAGCCATTGTGAAGGACACTGCTGCTGCGTGCGTTCCTTCTGGGCTATGCGGAGAGCAAATCGTCTGCTTCTAGCGCAGGAGTTGCGGTGACGTCAGAAAGACGCCGAATTCTGATTGGCTCTGATTGAAGGATAGTGGGTAGACCTCAAAGTAAGCTGCCTTGGGCTCTACCCACTATCCTTCATTCAGAGCCAATCAGAACTTGGCCTTCTGACCTCACCACAACCCCTACAATCGAAGCACACGGACTTGCCCTCCGCATACATTTCACATCACCGAATTTGTTTCTCTCGGCAAGAACAAGTACGAATGACCGCCTGCGCGGTCTGAAATAACGTAACACGCGAGCCATGCATTGTTTCGAGAGGTTTGTGATGCTCCGCCTAATGCCGCCATTAGAGTGTTTGGTTCAACTGTAAAAATGTTTATTCGTGTATTGTTTAGTGGCGTGTCACTGGAGGATACGTCGATAGTACACAGCACTATTCAAATAAATGTCTCTATTTAACCTTTCCGGAGTGGCTGCCGTTGTACCCTAGAACATGATTATGGCATATAAGGTACGCCTTCTTGTGCAGCGGGATCATCACTGGTCCCTATGTCTGTGTTTCACAAAGGGGTTCCTTTGTTTAAAGCCGTTTATGATCTAGCTCGAACCTTAATTTCGCATACGGCAAATTGAAAACGTATTGGTTTTGATATGACTAAAAAGTCCGTTTAATTTTTTTCCGCGTTGCAAAAATTTGAAACATAAAAAGGACGAAAGTTGTACAAATTGCCTTACTGGGCTTTGTATTCCGCTAACCGTATTTTAATTTCGTAATTCAAGGGATAAACTTCTCCTATGATCAGGCAGCGTCTTTAAACTCCTGACGATCACGAGATGTTCCTAGCTCATTCGCGCATCCTGCTGTATGTAGCCTCGACTTTCAAAGGGACAAACCACCACACCTTTGGCGTACGGACGAGAAGACAAAGAGCACACGACAAGGCTCGTGGCATTCTACTACGTCAGTAGAAGCGTTTCGGGGAGATGCTAATAAACAACACTCGTGCAAATAGCAAATTTTGCTCCCTTTGTTTAAACCCTGACCGACCACCACAGCGAAAATCTGCCGATGCTAAGCTGCTATGGAGCTTTATGGCATCTGCGGCTGTTGGTCCTGTGACTTGCAGAAGAGAAAAGGGAATACACCCGCTTGCTTTTTGTCTGGAGCGCGCCGCCGCAGTTTGAAACGTAACCTTTCAGCTCATTTTCTTTCCTGGACATTGCAGCGCTGAAAGGGATCATGAAACGATTTTCCTACTTCTTCCTCTTTAGCTTTAATCCTCAACTCAAATGCGAATTGTGAAATCACGTCGTCGTGACATTCTTCGGTACCGGTGCGATGACTCCTAGCTTCCACCCTGCTTTTTATGCATGCCATAGAACTTGTCATTCCCCAGTGACGATAAGTTCCGTCAGGGCACTCATTGGCCACGAACTCGAATCCAAATATTCGTCGACGGATTGATTGTTCACGAGCGCTTACGTCCGAGTGACGCAGTTCTCGTGTCCAATGCGTGAGCTGGGCTCGGCTGACGTCAGGTTGGCACCGCTGACGCGCTTTGGGAACCGCGTATGTATCATAGTGACAAGGCGGAGAGCTTTCGAAGGAAAGAAGGTACAAAATAGTCCGCTATATTTTCAAACGTTCGTACCGAAAAGCTGGCTTTTGACTTTCCACCCTCTCTTTTTTGGCCAACTGAACGATATGCGATTAGTAAAGTCCCAATTTAAAATCCTTTATCCCAGTCGAAAATTCGTTTCATGGCCCTTTTAAGTTCTTCCTTTCTGTCTCGATTCTTGCACTGGCGCGAGGAAGCTCTGTAGGTATACGGTCGACGTGTCCGGTGAACGAGACCTCCTTTCCTGTCGTCGCTCGTGAAGTAGTCGTCGTCTCCTGGGGTGGACGCATCGTTCCTTCGGTAAAACAAAAACAAAAAGAGCGGAAAACAAAAACTGCATTTTGGTGTCTTGTCGTCGCACGCTGATTGCCGGCGGGCGTGCTTTTCTGCTTCTGCGACTTTAATTAGGTTCTCGCCTCGGCGCTCCCGGCTCCCCGACTCCATCCGTTCACCTTCCGCACGGCGCTGCCAAACTTGTCGCGGACTCCTTGATCGGCGTGAGTAGCAGCGCTGCCCCCTTTTTTCTTTCTTTTTCCCCTTTTTTTTTTCTTCTTTTTAATGTATCTTTGGTGTTTACTTTTGGCGTCCTCGGGCTCCTGCGATGCTTGTGGTGGGTGGTTTACGAGCATGGTGAGTGAGTGCACTCACTCACCATGCTCGTAAACCACCCACCACAAGGCAAGGCTGCTTTGTTTTGTAGGCAAGGCTGCTTTGTTTTGGCGGCATTTACCTCATGACCGGACCAGGTTAAAGGGATAAAGCTTCCTGATAATTCGCACGTTTCACGGCCTATAGGGACCGTAATAATTCGTATAAAAATAGCCGTCATTTGGATGATCGTCGTAGTACAGCACTACGAGGTTGGGCCTGCGACGCGTAAGTCAGGCACATAGCCAGGGGGGAGGCCCATGGGGCCCTTCCCCCCCCCCCCCCCCCCCCCGAAATCTTCCATTTCGCTGGGACCTCCCCCCCCCCCCCCCTCCCCTCGAAACAAAATCCTGGCTACGTGCCTGGCGTAAGTCATCCTAATTTTGCGAAATACGGGCGGTATAAGAGCCTTACCTCATACTTCCACTCCAGGAAGGTGCAAACAGGCTCATTTACTCTGAAACCAATCATCCAGCAGCTGGGGTGCGCGATCCTCGCACCGCGGTTCCACCATCGCTGAAAGTTGCGAATAGAGACGGCATATGTGTATACCGAGCTGCTTCCAGGGATGAAGCTGTAAGACGTTTGTGTCGGTACCGAGGCTGTCGTAGCATTCGGGATCGGGAGAATTATTTGTTCATTTACAAAGCTTTTAAATGAGTACAGTAGATAATTTCGAATTATGGTGGCAATGTGGACAACTTTGTGAGTGATAATAAATATGGTAATAGCGCTCAAAAAACTGACCTAGCAAATGAAGTAGGCGGAACTGCTGATTGATAACAAAACGTTTACTGAAAAAATAAAGAAAAAAAAAAAAAAAACAGCCCGAGCAACCACGACGAACAAATCACAAAAATACATTAGAAAACACGGTAAAAGAGCAAACACATTCAAGTTAGTCATGATTCGCCACTTGTTTACAAACTCTATCTCTCAGACGTTAGTTTATCCGCATAAAAAAAGAGATAGTGCTCATTGACAAGCCGTGAAATCACGATTGAAGCGCCATTCCTACACTTGCAACCGAGTACGACCGAGAGAGAGACAAGACTGGTTGTTATGTCTCTTGCGACGGCGGACGACCAAATGCTCTGCTGCGGAGCAGGTTGTACGCCGTCCCCAGAGGCTTAAAAACAGGTTTTGTCCCTCTCGGTTTCAAGTGTGCGAGCGGTGCTTAACGTGGACAGCGTTCTTGTATGTTCGTGTGCTTTGTGCCTTTTGTATGGGCTCTGTTTACGGTAGTTCCTTGCTTTTTGTTTTTTTTTCTTCCTGAACTTTTTAGTTGTTAGTCAACACTTGTCCTAGGTTCATATGTTTTTAGCTTGCTTTCATATGTTGCGCGCCATTTATATACTTATTACTTGATCATGTCGAACGTTCTTTTCTTTTCTTTTTTTTCTAGATATATATTACCTGGTTCCCAAATGAGAAAACAGAAAGCTGTGAAATTTTTTAAATTTTTTTTATGGTGCTTTAAAATTATGCTTTGAAATAATCATCTGAAAAAAAAATATGCTTTGAAACAAAATGTCGAGATTGAGGTAATTTATTTTCGTTGAGAACTGAGACGCGCTAGGACAATAAGTGTAAGAGCGTAAGATGCCTTTCATTGAGGCAGTGTCCCAAGGTTGGTGTAGCTGGGCAATATACCTTTCGCTAAATTGCCCAAGCACCAATGAGAATGCTACGAGTGTAGTTATTACACCCGCTGCACGTGCAGCAGTAACTATTCTAAAGCAAAACCATCTAGCCCGCGCGTGCGTCAACGACTTATTTGGGTTATTTGCTTTAAGTCTTTTATACCGGGAAGGCGAGCGCGTGCGGCGCGTAGACTTACATTCCCGGCATTCTCGCTGATGCTCGGGTAATTTAGCAATACCCACCGGGCAACGAAGTTTGGTTTGACGAGTGGCGCCATCCTATGGGGAAGTTTTGCAACTCTGAGACGGCCCGCGGCTGCGATCATTGGACCCGGTCTCGAGAAGCTCGAATCTCCGAGCGCCGTTCCGAAATGTGACGTCAAGGCTCGTGTCCAATCGCTGGGTGACGTGGCCTTCCCAAAGTTACCCTTTCTCCCCACCAGCCGCGCTGACTAGCAGCCGAGCGAGGCGCCTCCCGTTCATTGCCCTGGGGCTATAGGTATATTATCGGTAGGCTCTTACCGTGAATCATTGTGGTACAGGAAACGAGGCCCGAGAGATATATAGCCGGTCATGCTTCTCCACTCCCTTTCACTCCGAGTGCAGCCGACACTACGGGTCAACGAAGCAGTGCCTAAAAGTGCGTCGTCACGCCGCCGCCCATCGTGCTTGTCCGTTTGGTACCAGCGGCTGAACCAACCACGAGCTTTGGTACAGCGACGTCTGCAAAGTATAGCTTTCCTCGAGGGAACCTGCTAAGGAACTCAAGCGGGCTGACGAGCGTTCCAACGTCCCCGGCGACTCGTCGAAAGACGCCACAGCGGGCGAGGAGACCTCAACAAAATCCCAACCGAAAGAGAAAGAAGAGACGTCGTTGTCGACGTTGCCATCGGGCGGCGACGTCGCGCCGCGCCGTGGCCACGTGGCGGACCGTCTCGTCTTGGCCGTGACGTCACAAACGCCTCTTCCTTCCCCCGCGCGCGCGGGCGGGAACGTCGCAAACGCTGGAGCGCTGCGTTCCCGCCTCCGTGCCGGCGATTAGCATACGTGACCACTTTCCTTCCTCATCGCAAAGCCGAGCTGCGACGGTGCCAGGCATCGGCCGATTTGCTTGCTTTCGAGCGGCTTTCCTTTCGCAAAAAGCCTGGGAGCCCAAGGATCCTCCCGCGCCCTTAAATGAACGGGGGAAAGGGGGGGGGGGGGGGGGGGGGGGGCTGACACCTGACTCCGCCCATTGTCTCTCCTCCATTTCAGCCTCCTCTCATTCCGTCTCTTTAAATTGTTGACGTCACTGACCAGCTGACCGGATGCGTGACCGGATGCGCGTGTAATACGTTCTTGCGGTGTGTTCCCTCGGTTCCTTTGTCTCACTTTGCTTTTTCTTTTGGGCATTCCTTTTATTTTTACGTTGTGCCGGAGGAGTTTAGGACGTCACATGTGCGAGAAAAGCGTTCCAGTCTATTCTCCTAACACGTAAAACTTTACCAGTTGTATATTTATTCATTTATTTATACATACATACTGCGGGCCGTTGGTCGTGGCAGGGAGGAGCAACACATAACAAAACGATACAGTTCGTACCTCCAATAAAAACTTTGAACAATACCGTGGAGGAAGTGGCCGAGTGAGCTAACGCGTCTCAGCTTGGAGCGCTGGGAACCTCCTGGGCTCGATCCCCCCCCCCCCCCCCCCCCCCCCCCCCCCCGCCCCTGCCCGTTTCGATCTGGATCAGCTTCGTACCGGCACCCGTTCGTGTACTCACTACTGCCTGATGCACGCTCTTTTCCCCTGTTTTTTTTCTTCAACCAAGTTTCCCAGCTCTTACCACAGTCTCGGGTATTCTACATCATGGCCAACGTTAAAAAACCCAGGTTAGTGGTTGTATTGCCCTGGCTGAATTTCTCATCTACAGCTGGGAGACCGATTACCCGTTGAGGCGTATCTCCATCAATGCTGTATAATCATACAGAGTAAGCCAATTTTTTCTATTTTTTTAACAATACCGTATTTACAAAAGTGGATACAAGACGCGCCCAAAGCACGAATGAAAAAGAAAAGAGGACGAAATGCATATAAAAATATGCAATTCGTCTCGCTATCGTCTGACGAATTGCACGTATGATATGAAAAATAATCCTGCATTATTATTATTACTATTATTATTATCCAAGCAAAAAAAAATGATCTTCAACAACCTTCCAGAGCACGTCATCAAAGCCAGCACGAAAAACAATTAAAAAACATGTTAAATAATTTAGCCGTATAACGTTGCTTTCGCTCCAGTGTTTTCTGCGTCCTACGACTTTTGTTTTGTTGTGTGCTTTTCTTGTATAAAACGCTCAGTGTTTCGTCGCTCGACTTGCCGGGTCATGTCCCACAAGCCTCCTATGGCTTTGACAGACCCGTATTTGTATTGTGTTACTGGTTTCCTGTTGAATAAAATTATTATTATTATTATTATTATTATTACTATTATTATTATTTAAATGCGGTTGAAGCGATTAAACGCTTCGAAGATAATAAACTAGGTACAAGTTAAATTTTTTTTTTTTAATTTAAGTTATTAAAATGGATAGCTAAATTATTTCAAATACCCTGCTGATATTGTTCCTCTGACACCAAAATTAATATAATGTGATAGTTTCTTTTTTCTTGTGAGTGTTTGGTTTTGCTGGAGCAAACAAGCACAAAACAAGACATGTTGAACATTTAAAATAGAAAGCTCTTTTCACCTTGAAGATATTTTCGAAAACTTGATTGGGCTCGTCTGTCGCTATAGTTTATACTTCGAAATATTTCAGAGCGATGAAGCAAACAGGTTTGTCAAAAATAATTGTTGCCCAAGACCTAATTTTTTTTTTTTTAGGCTTCAGGCTTAAATTAACCATTGAGGCCCTTTCAAAAAAAAAAATATATGCGTGACAGCTGATTAGGTAGATACCTAAGCTTCTTGTCTTCTAACTAAGCAACTTTTTTTTGTAAATTATTGACTTCACTCCAAGCGAAAAAAAATTATTTTTCTTTTTCCCAAATTAACCATTGAGGCCCTCCTAAAAATATATGCGTGATAGCTGATTAGGTAGATACATAAGCTTCTTGTCTTCTAACTAAGCAACTTTTTTTTTGTAAATTTTAGACTTCACTCCAAGCGAGAAAAATTATTTTTCTTTTTTTTTCTTTTTTTTAATGTTGAGCACCGGCTTAATCGTTTTTGTTGCCCCGTATTGCGTTTTCACGCACAGCACGCACGCGCCGCTGGGAAATTCGAGACATGCCACATGCCTTCTAGACCCAGCCGCATCGAGTTTGGAATATACAAGGTGTCACAAAAAACAATGTACGGGGTTTTTCTTTCCCGCAAAAAATAATTAGGCATCGCCAAACGCTCATTCTCTGCCCAAAGGTAGGGCTAGAGGTCACACCCAGATGCCAAAGTTTCAGCCCGATCTGATACCTTATTCAAAAGTTATTAGTGATTTACTGAAAAGTTCAATGGGAAAATGGCAGCCGATGGAGTTTTCGAATACATGGGGCTCTATGGCAGCAGAAACCGAAAACGGGCAAAATGGGCTTCAATTCCCCGTTGAAATTTTGAGAAAATCACTTATAACGTTTGATTAAGTTATCGGATCAAGCTGAAACTTTGGCATCTGGTTGTGACCTCTAGCGCTCGCTACCTTTGGGCGGAGAATGAGTGTTAGGCGATGCGTAGTTCATTTTCGCAATGAAAAAAAAAAAAAAAAAAAAAAAAAAAAACCCTGTAAAGTTTTTTTACGCATTTTGTAAATTGCATGTGCTTTGAACTGTGTTTTGAGGAGTAAGGCTGCAATCGCACCAACGACGAAGCGGATTCGCTCGTTTTCATCATCAACTGCTGCGCAGGAATTCGTATTGCATATCTAAACAACGGCGCTCACAGCCGCTTTGCGGATGCGGTTGCGTCGCCAGTGTGAATGCGGCGCAAGTAGTCGTAAAACAAGGCACGTGACACGTCTGCGCAGACAACAGAAATTCTCTCTATGCAGAGAGCAAGTCGTCTGCTTCTTGCGCAAGGGTTCCGGTGTCGTCAGAAGGACGCCGAGCTCCGATTGGGTTTGATGGAAAGTATACTGGGTAGACCTCGATGCAAGATATGCCTCGAGGTTTATACCCGCGATTTGTTCTTCAATCAGCCAATAAGAGCTCAGCTTTTTGATATCATCGCAACCCATTTGCAAGAAGCAGACCAACAATGGACCTTTTTCCAGTAAGCGTCTGCGCACGCGCACACCCTTTCCCCTTGACCTTGACCGCCCTTTCGCCATTTTTGGGAGGCAGTGTTTTCTTGCGACACTAATCTGTTTCCATGGGAGAAGGCGAGTCCGGTTGCCCTCCATTTGTAGTAGGCGGCGAAACCGTCATGGGGCACTCCTTACTGGAAAAAGGTCCATTGCGCTCCGCCTTCTGTGACGTATTTGTAGAATTGAGAGGGATACTCCCCGGGAAAGGGAAATTATGTTTTTGTATGTCAGTAAATGGATCCGAACGATCGAACGAATGAACGTGCGTTGTGCAATCAAACACAAGGATACCAAATTAACTTATAGCTCAGAATTACGGGAAAATGTATCACGACCCCGTTAACGAAGCAAAGCGCCAACCTTCGGTGCCGCGCGCAACTTCCGGGACGAGGGTGACAAGGATTACGAATATGAGTGCGTAAACGCTCCGTGTAAGCTGCAATCGAGATATTGGTTGCAAGTGCATGGTCCACAGGTCGTCTAAATTATTTATTGGTCCTTTTATGGTATACCAATATAACCTTAACAAAAAAAAACACGCTTTATCTTTTTTTTTTTTTTTCTGCAATTATCTTATACGATTGTATGGCGATCTTTAAATTTTGCTACCTATGTCGGTGCTAGGCATGCCTCCTTCACTATCGCAGTTTCGAGTTCAGGCTCAAATTTAAACAAAACACGAAAATAAAAACGAAAAAAATACTGTTACTGCTAAGTTAATGGGTGAACAACGTCGTGCTTCGCAGGTCCTTTGCTAGAGTGCAGCAGGTATCCACAAACACAAGGGGAATATTTTTTTCAAAACACTCTCTAAGCAACAAACACTAAATAAATTTCTCACAAGGAGAACGTAATAGAGTCGCGACCATATTCTATAAAGTTAAGCCAGGCGCTCTCGCCGATAATCCGAAACCAAGGTGCGCCGCAGCTGTCGCAGTTAATTGCACTCGTCGTTCGTACGCGCACCGCTCCCTGCACTCGAGCACGATCGAGGAAAGGTCGTCTCCATTTTCTTTTCTTTGAGAGAGGAATAATGTTCGTTGGCAGGGCTTATGAACCGCAAGATCTTGACAAGCCACTCTGCTTTTAAGACGTTTCTTGTATCCTTTTTTCTTCCGAAAAGTATTTTTTATTTATTTTTTATTGTTTGGGAACAAAGTGATTTCTTGAAATTAAAGCGTATAACCGCGTAGGCCCGTTTTAAGCGCGTCTCTTTTTTTATTTATTGTAAAAATGGTATTCAGCTCCGGCAATACTTTGACGCTCCGCGCTCGGCATCGTACAAGTATAGTTCTATATTGTCGACTTGAGTTGTTGCAACAAACACACTTTGATAGGTGCTGCTGCAGTCCACGTGTCCGCATAGTTCAGCAACTTCTTTCTGGGCTTTAGCTATAGGCTGCACGGATGACTGTACCTTCAACGAAATGCGGAAGTATACCATGGATGAAGAAAGAATAAAACAATTAAAACTGTTTTAATTGTTTTATTCTTTCTTCATCCATGACTTAAACCAACACGCTCTTCTCCCAAGCGGAAGTATACCGTGTCGCTGCGGGGATGAGCTGAGCTGGTTGCTTATTAACTTATTATATATCATTGGTGGAACAAAACAATGAAAGAAGGAGAAACAGAAAACCAGCGGTCCGTTGTCTTTTCTGTTCCTCCCTCCTTCCCTGTTCAGCTGGTTCCACCCGTGATATCCCTTGTCGCACGCCCAAACATTATAAAAAGGAAATAATTGCCGTTTGTATTTATACAGTGTGCTCTCGGTCTTTCTTTAAGATGGGTGCGGCAACACTGGTGTACGCTGTAGATGATTATGTGGTAATACATTACGATCATGTGCTAAAACAGGTGTGTTTATCGACTGGGGTGCTATATGCAATAATTATGGGAGCTGCACCATCTCAAAAGAGATGTACAACGCGTCACTCGGTTGCTCAAACATTGAGCTGTTGCCGGTTACTAAACAATAAATAAATCCGTTACCAGAGCAGTTAGGGTTCTTTCGCCGCGCGTGGTAGTGATCGAGGTGTCAGAGCATCGCCAAGGTGCTCGATCGGTAGCTGCAAGAATAGCACCCAAAGAGCCCCAAACGGGCCTTTTTGGGAATAGTGTGTTTTGTGAGCAAAATACAGTTGAAAATGAAGAAAGCTGAGTGCCACTCACGTGCATCGTCCGGCTAAAAGCGCCAATGAAAATATAACTATATTCAAATAAATAGGTACCCCCCCCCCCCTTCCCCAGATTGATGTGGTGAATGAAATATTGTCTGTAGAAATGGAGCTCGATGTGAAAGTGACAATATGCAAACGTGAATTTGTAGCAAGAGCATAAATACTGAAATGGAAGGAGTTATATATTCATATTTAAGTTACGACAACAGTAACATCGACGAAGTGCCGTACACCGTAGATTGCAAGAGGCTTTGGAAAAGAAGTACAAAAATAAGCGCTGTACAGTCTCTTGAACACAATACTCTGGAGAAAAGCCAAGGGTCCGGGGAGAAGGGGGAGAAGGGGGGGAGGGGGGGGGGGGAGGGCGTGATGCGTGGTCGCATGATTTAAATTTAAACATTAATGAAGAAAAAGTTGAAAGGGACTAGTCACAAAATATAAATAAATGGCAACGAAGTATTCAGATAGAAATGTGCCATTACCATTCCAATCATCAAAATCGGGCAAGCAAATCTGCATTTTGGCTGGTTACTTCTCCGCAACGTACACCTCATCCTCGAACCCGCTGTTGTTAAAGTTACTCATTTATAATTGTTATGGTGCTTTCCCCCATGGTCATTTGTTATTGGGGGGGGGGGGGGGGGGGGGGTCTTACCTTTTTGTACTTTGTCTTTTCTTCAGCTCAATGGCAAGGAAAAAAAAAAACAGGAAAAGTAAACAGGCTGGGAGGGGGGGGGGAGGGGGGGGAGGACCTGTCTCATTCATATAGCCACTATCCCTGTGTACCTGCGTCAAGGTGGTCGGAAAGACCGGGCGTTGTTATCCAGCTACAAGAAACAAAATGCCATTAATGGACAAGCTCTCTCGCGCTCCCCTCTAATAATGATTCACTGTTTCATATCCGAGCGGTCGATGTGCGTTGTGTTTGGTGCGCCCGCATTTTATGCATTGCTTTTTAGTGGGTCGGTCTTCTTCTCCTTAAATAAAAAAAAAACTAATCAATAAAAGAAATCGAACAACGTGCAGTTGCTGGTAAGTTTTAGTTTTATTGGAGTCGAAATTTACGGTTAAGTTTTGTTATTTTTTTTCTCATTCTGATATTTTTATATATCTATTTGCTTCCATTCAAACGACTTGATTATATTAAGTGGCTTCGAGTAGAAAATAGAAATACGTAAATTGCTTTACTTTTCCAGCGAGCTGCAAAAAGTCGGATGATATTTCCGGGAAGATTTAGCATCGCCATTTTTTAACCACTATTCGTGGTGGTTCAAGCAGTTTCGTCCATGCCTTCGCTTTTCGAGTTTTGAAAATTTCAGGGATGTTATCAATCGAAGGCGCTAATATACCAGCACGCAGCCTTAGCATGCAGTAACGGCCAAATGTTAGGAATAAGCTCAACTGTTTCTGCAATTCTGCGCCGTTTGTGGTAGTTTTGTGAAACCATGGCTGAAATCCTGTGTATGTATTCGTTTACCAATCCAGTACACAACCTTGTTGTTCTTGTTGTTGTTTTTTGTAACGCAATACAACTGCGTGAATGTTTCTGTTAGATTTAATGTTTATTTATACTCGTACTCAATAATCCCAAGAAATACAGTTAATAGTTCAGACTGTGCCTATGATCATCCGCTCCCATAGGTTTCACGAAAAGTACCTTACTTGGGAAAGACGACGAAGTGTTTCGACGTTGAAGCGGCCTTTCAGCGCTCTCTGGTATTTTTTGTCTAAATAATTGTTCAGAAGCCATAACTGCGGGCTCCGAGGTCACTATCCACCGATCTTGGACCCGGCATGCCCTCCGGAGTTGGAGACCAACCGTTCCCGGCCCCTGTGAACAGTACGACCGAACCAGTTGCAATGCTCCAGGCAGAAGCAACCAACCCGCCATCCACATCGATGGAAGGCGAGTTCACGAACGAGGAGGGATCGTTAACACCTGCCACTAAAATGACTCTCGACTCCTTAACCCCTGGGCAGCATGCACCGGACTTCTCAGATGCCGATAGTATGACAACTGACGATGAGGGCTTCAGCACTGTGATCTCCAGGAAAGCAAAGAAACGATTTCGAAAAGCCAAATCCGAATCCTCGACCAGTAGCACAATCGTGTCCATCGACGCTCCACCATCGACTCTCACGGCCATCTTCACACCTGTGGACCAGACAAAAGTCATCACGAACCTCAATGAGATAAAGCTAACAGAGCTACTTGAGTCAAAAGCACCAGCCGGCATCATTCGTATTCGCCCAAATCACCGACTGAACCTGATGTCCGTTGACACCCGCAACGCTGAAAGCTGCGCATCTTTGCTGAAAATGAGATTCCTGCTGGGAACTGCAGTCAGGGCTTTTGAACCTCGCTCACAGACTCAGGCAACTGGAGTCATTAAGGGGGTCGATACCGGAATCGATATCGCCGAAATACGAGAACACCTGAAGACAGACAACGACACACCTATTGCCTCTGCTCACCGGCTTGGAACATCAACCACAGTTGTAATAACCTTCACATGTGCAAGCCTTCCTGAACATTTTCTACTGGGTCTGGTACGACACAGAGTGGAACCATTTGTGGAAAAGCCTATTCAATGTCATCTTTGTTTGCGTTTCGGACATATCCAGGCTATGTGCAGGAACTCACCTACATGCTCGCGCTGCTCTGGACCGCACCAGCGAACTGACTGCAACGATGGAACAACTGTCCGATGCTGTAACTGTGGTAAGCAACATGAGGCAACTTCACATCAATCTGCAAAGTGGAAAAAAGAACTGGAAGTACGTCGCCTTCGCCAAGTCACGAAAATGGACTATAAGACTGCTCGAAGCACTGTCTCGGACACCTTTGAGTCACGAACGGCGGGCGAAACTATGCATCAACAGAACAGGAGAACCCTACAGTCTACGCATAATCGACCTGTAAACACGAACAACGCCAATACCAATCAGGAAAATGGTGCAACTTTATCTGCGTTGGGCAAGATGCCAGCCCAACATGAAAGCTTGAGCCAAGTACGGGCTTTTCGAGATGCAGCCCGCAACGTGACGGAGGTCCCTCAGGGTAGCAACGAGCACCCTAACACAAATGAAAGACGCAAACAAGGAACGTCCTACAGAAACGTATTAACAGGAGAGTTCTTGAGCAAACAAACAGCACCAACTAAGGAGCCAGCTCGGTCATCACCGACATCCTTTGGTATCTGGTCCGCCATCATCCTGACTGCGGAAAAATACATACGAGAATTCCTCGCGCAATGTACGTTTTCACTGGCAGGCTTTGCTCTGCGAGTATTGGACTATATTATGCCTCTCTTAACTAACCTATCCAGGTAAACAACAACCTCAATGCGCAAAAATGGGCAGCACATCAATAGAAAATCTTATTAAGGACTCAACGGTCTTCCAATGGAATGCCAGAGGACTTCAAACACATATGTCAGATTTTCGACAATTTACGTACCAACATAATTTCCCCATCATTGTGATATGTGAACCAGGACTTCCGAAAAATTTCAGGCTATCAGGATACGACACATTTAAATCCCTCCGATCCAATGGGCCCAGCCGCGTCATGCTTGCTATTCGGAAGGACCTTACTTACATCAATCATTACGTCCCAGAACATGCAAGCAATGAATATCCGTGTGCAACAGTAAAATATGGTGCGCACATCATTTCTGTGATAGCGGCATACATATCGCCCCGTGCAAAATTCGACGAAGTCCAGTTTGAGGGTTTACTAAAGACGTGTACTTCACCTTACGTCATATCAGGAGATTTTAACGCTCACCACCCACTGTGGAGCGGCAGCCATATTAATCATCGAGGTGAAAAACTTGCAGAATGCCTGAACCTACACCATCTAAAAATTCTTAATGATGGCTGCCCAACGTACCTACGTGGCACTACGTATAGCAGTTGCCTCGACCTTACTTTCGTTTCTCGTGAACTGCTTCCTTACACTACCTGGTTCTCAGATATTGAAACCCGCGGAAGTGATCATATTCCAACCTACACCACCATAAAAGAATTTTCAAGACGAAATGTTCGCCACGTTATTCATCGCACAAACTGGCAGAACTATCAAGCGTCGATGGAGGACTTCTGTATGTCTTCTACCAGTCTGCATGAATTCGGCACTGCCATTGTCGCTGCAACAAAAGCTGCGACAAGAAGCTACAGCGTTCCCACAACCCGAACTGCAATCGACGGGGATAGTAGCATCTGCGAGCTGTCCGTCGCCGTGCGGAAAAGCGATACAGGAGGACCAAAGACAGGAAGAATCTCCGTGAATCTCGCAGAACACAGAAAAAGATAAGTCGACGCTTCCAAAAACTTGGAACTGCCAAATGGAGAACTAAGTGTTCAAAATTTGATCCCAGAAAACCACTTACGGGGATTTGGCGAATTGCACGAGGTCAACGAGCAGTCCAACAACGATATCCTTTCCGCGTCTTATCTCTGCACCTGAATGTATCTGAAATCGAAGCTGCCGAAACTTTCTGCCGCTACCTAACCCAAAATCAAGCGGCCTCTAACATAACTAATGCTTCTCTACAAGGGCGTGTACCATCATCATCCGACGAGAGAATGAACCTGCCCTTTACGCAGGAAGAGCTCCGGGCAGCCCTGGCAACGGCAAAGCGGGCTTCGACCCCAGGACCTGATGAAATCACGTACAGTGCACTTGGAAATCTTGGCTCTCGAAGCCGAAAGCAACTCCTTGATTTTTTCAATCTTTCGTGGGAGACGGGTCAGATACCCTCAACATGGAAGACAACACGTATCGTACCCATTCTCAAGCTTGGAAAGTCACGATACGATATTGCGTCTTACAGGCCAATAGCACTATCTAGTTGCATGGGAAAAATAATGGAAAGAATGTTGAATTTTCGCCTAGAATGGTACTTAGAGAATAACAATTATTATCCAGAAATAATGTCTGGTTTCCGACGCGGTCAAAGTTCTATAGATGGTGTTATCGATCTGGTATCATTTGTAGAGCAACAGAGGACACGGCGACGTCTCACCACAGCTGTATTTCTTGACATCAAAGGCGCATATGACAACGTGACTCATGAGGCCGTCCTACACGCCTTAGAAGATCTTGGTATTGGGGGGCGCATGTACTCCTGGTTGAAGAGTTACTTGACGAGGAGAAATATTTACATATCTACCTGCGATGGAAACACTACATCACATGTCATAACAAGAGGGGTACCACAGGGCGGTGTACTAAGCCCAATTTTATTCAATACAGTCTTGATTAATCTTGCTGAAGAACTGCCATCGACAGTACACGTATCACTTTATGCTGACGATATCTGTATCTGGGCGTCTGGTGTAACACGACCTCAGATACGGGCAAGACTCCAATGTGCTCTGAAGACAATACATCAATATCTAAGAAAGCGTGGACTCGAGATCTCCGTCTCAAAGTCCGCTGCTATGACATTCTCTCGCAAGCATATGGAGAGATATCCCGTTGTCATCGGTGGAGAAACAGTCCCCAGCGTTCGGCAGCATAATTTTCTCGGATTCACTCTGGACAGAGGTCTTACGTGGACGCCTCATGTTTCACGACTCAAGATGAAATTGACGTCCATAATACAGCTTACGCGATTTATCAGTGGTACAACATGGGGCGCCACCGTAGGCTGCCTACAGAGACTGTTTGAGGCCTTCTTTCTTGGACTTCTGAGATACCACTTACCTATTCTGAACAAACCTGTGCGAGCAATATACGAGCTATCCAGTGCATTGAAGCCCAAGCGCTACGCGCCTGCTTAGGGCTTCCACGGTGTGCTTCAACGTCCGGGACAATTACGGAGGCTCGAAGGTATCCCATTGAAGCATATATGATACAAGAAACTATCCGATTACATTTAAGACACCTTACAAGACATCCGAACCACCATCTGGCCACGTTACCTTCAGAGAGACCAGAGTCTGCCTTCTCCAAAGCGATAACGAAACACAATATTGTTCCAAGTGACCTATTTCCTGTACAGAGGGAAGGAATACCACCATGGACCTTTCTGAAGTCGAGAATAACGTTATACGTAAAAGGTATACATAAGAAGACGTCAATTCCATCTCCAGTTCTCAAACAACTGACATTAGGAGTCATCAATGAAGCATACGGCTTGTCGACACATATATACACCGATGGGTCGTCCTCTGAAACACTGTCTGGAATTGGAGTTGTCATACCTGCCCACAACCATACCGCCAAGATGAAGATAAGGCATCGAACGACATCAACGGCTTCCGAATTAGCTGCCATACGAGAAGCAATACGGTACATTATGTCTCGATCACCGCAACCATGGACAATCTTCAGTGACTCAAAGTCAGCATTACAAATAATACAGACTTTCATGAAACGTAATGCGTACGACCAACTGGCATATCAGGTATCCGCTCTCTGCCATCAAGCCCTCGTAAAGGGCCACCAGATTTCTATTCAGTGGATACCAGCCCACTGTGGCATCCCGGGAAATAATGCAGCAGACAGAGCCGCCAAGTCAACGATCAGTGCCGATTCAATTCTGATACCTTACTCCAAAAGTGACAGCAACTCTAAAGTTCAAGCCTTGGCCAAGACAATTTCATTAGGACACTGGATGAACGTAAAAACACACGACCGGAGATTATACTCTCTAGACCCCCAACGAACCTTTCGCGTTCCATCCGGAGTTTCAAGACGACTGGAAACAACTCTGCACCGACTGCGACTAGGTGTAGCATATACACCGCAGTTCCTCTGTCGAATAGGACAGAACATCTGCGGGGATTGCACCAGCTGTGAGGTGGAGAGGTCAATTGAGCATATCTTATGCCAATGTGTTGAGTACGAGGAGGAACGCCAAACGCTTCAAGAAACATTACAAAAAATAGATTCGCGTCCGTTTAGCGCTTTCAAAGTGCTTGGCAGCTGGGACACAACCGAACAGTTTATGAAGGCCACCGAGGCTCTAATACAATTTCTGAGAGACACAGGACTTTCGGACAGACTCTAAATGACTGAGAACTTTATATGAGACTACTTACATAATTCACTAGATCATAATCATCTTCATTGACAATTTTCACCTCATATTCCTACCCCACTGCTATGCCTTTCCTTCCACCTCTCCCTATCCCCGGTGCAGAGTAGCAAACTAGAACTGACGTTCGGGTTAAAATCTCTGCCTTTCCTTCATAGAGCACTACTACTACTACCTTACTTGGCCACGTGGAGCTGGAAATAAACGCCTCACAGTCAGAGGGCGTCAGTGAGATACCCTCTCTAATTGTTTGCCGTTTTAGAACCCAGCAAAAAAAGGATTATATTTGTACGATGGACAATCCGTTTAGATCCTCGCGCTTGGCGTAGAACAGATGACGTACTACAAAAAAAAAAATACAAAACCCCCAACAGACGCTTCCAGCGGTGGACACCTCACCAGATCGTCTCGATGACGTCATGGTGACGTGTTCTCGTGAGGGCGAAAAGGACCGTTCGGATTTCCATCACTAATTTCCGTTTTCGAGTCCCATTCAAAATGGTAAACAAACAAAAATCCTAGAATGGCAAATGTTGCTTTAAGAATAACTAATTTCTTGAAGGCTACCTCCCATCCCTTAGTGTTCCGAGCGACTGTTTTGGCTGTTCTTACGTTAATTACAGTGTCCTTAAAGTCACTCATCTCAAGGAGTCGCGAACAGAGTCCTTACAGCTTGACAAAAGTTCCGCGAACTCGCTGAGCGACGTCCTTCAGTCTTATCCTAAAAAAGATTCCTCTAAATCATGATCTTTCGTGGTTTTCTTTTTTTTTTATTTACTTTTATTACTTTTTTTATACCATGCATAACCCAGACTTTCCAGTGGCGCATCCATGTGTCGAAGTCTCACTCGTTATCTTCGTTAATTTGGCAGCAGCAGCCTTTAAACTTCACAGAACACCCCCTCCTGCGCGCTGAAACAGCCGCCGAGATCCAGAAAACTAAAAGAGTGCTGCTATCTCCTAAGAAACTCTCAGCAGATAACTTCAACTTCGCTCTCACTTCAGAAACTTGACCTGGTATTTATCCTCACTCTGTCGCGCTCCAAGGAGCTCGGGAGCAATTAAGAGCAAGACCGAAAACTCGTTAATGCAGTTATCAAAGTCGGCTCAATCTTCAACAACTCGATTCTTTTTTGTGTGTTTCTGCGCGCATGCCCGCCACGTACATGTCAGACCGTGTCAGTGGTTCCCTCCAATGAGCAAAGCCCAGGCGTAAGAGCGTATATAGGTTCGAAATATTCCAGCCCTTGGACAGGATCGGCTCCTCGTGGAAACCTAATTTATTGTACTGGGATCTTCATGATATTATATTTTATATAAGTACTTTCTAGGATAATCGCTCCTTGATGGCATAAGAAGTAGCATTTGGACGAAGCCTGAATGCGACAAATAAGGAATACAAAGCTGGCGTTGCATGCTGCTTCGCTTTCTTTGTGTATTTATGGCCAGAACATGACAGTTCTAGCACCGTAAAACCTGCTCAATACGAGTGTAATATATTAGCGGAGTCGATGAATAACATCGACATGTCGTTCAGTATAGCGAATACAATTGGGCGCTTTTTTGATAAATCAAACCAGCAAAACATGCCATTTTCTTTTTTGCTAAGAAAATATAGGTCCAAATGAGAGTAAACAGCGGAAATACGCACTCTTTCGTTTTGTTCTTTGTCAACATTTCTCTTTAATTGTTACCTTCAACTTGTTGTTAAGACGCAAAGTTTCACTCTGAGGTCAGTCACGACATCTTCGTCGTTCTTATTTTTCTATACATATGACAAGTGGATTAACTAATCGTAGAGCACCGTGTTCGATCGTATTTTTCTACCTCATTGGAAATAGACCCAGACACTTAAAAGCTGGAATACATCTTCGAAAAGCATCCAACGGTGCGTGCTCTAGACAATAAGCGTTTTTAATGCGTTAGCATTAATACTTACATGACAGGGAAAATGTGACGGAGACTGTCTGTGGTCAAAACAATGAAAAGGGAAGCGAGCCGCGTACAGAGGAAGAGAGTTGTGAAGGACAAAGGCGAGAGCAGGGTGTAAGATAGGCAGGTGGGGAAACGGCCCACAGAAGCCTACCGCAGCGCCGTGACCGGATTGTGTCCTCGTCTGCTTGCGGGTACCCACGATTTGAGACAGATGGCGCTGCGGCGAGAGGAAAAAAAAGTCGGAATCGGATTTGCGTGGAATTCTATGGGAGAGTGCGCAAAATAAACAGAGAGCACGACAGTCCTGTATTGAAAATTTACGAGAAACCATCTCCATCAGTTTAGCCGGTCGCCACTGGTCGCCCACCCGGAGTGACCGCTCATTCACACTGGAAGCGGATCCGCGTTCGCAAAGCGGTTGGGAACGCGGTTGTATAAAGATCGAGTGCAATTGCACGCGCACTCGATGACATCAAGTGCGCGTGCAATTGTGCTGGATCTTTATACAACCGCGTTCCCAACCGCTTTGCGAACGCGGATCCGCTTCCAGTGTGAATGAGCGGTGAGAGTTCGCGGTGCTCCACATACATGGCGCCACAGAAAAAGAGAAAACCGAAGGGGACACAATGCGGTCGCTCATTTGGCTCTCGTTTCCCCACCTGTCTATCTTACACCCTGGGCGAGAGGGAGATGACGTCACGGGGCGGAAGCCATTGGGCGTGCGGATGGAGGGGCGAGTCTGAACCTGCAGCTGTGCGCAGCGTGTATGCCTTGGTTTGTGCTACAAAATTTGAAGGAAGATCCATGGGTGGATCCTTAAGGAATGCGGTAGCATGACCCATGGGAAACGACACGAACGTCCTCCTTTGGGAAACGCTAACACTGACCCCGTAACGAAGCCAAAAAGAGGCAGCAAAATCTAGAGGAATCAAAAGAGAAAGCCAAAACAGAGAAGTTAGGGGGTCAGTGTTAGCGTTTCCCAAAGCGGGACATCAGTGGCGTTTCCGAAGGGTCATGCTAACTCATTTTCTAAGAATCCGCCAATAGATCTTCCTTTAATTGATTTTTCTTGATTTTCATCGAAGGGCGATCTTTTAATTGGCATCAGTCACTGGTAGAATGTCACAGCCGTTACCAACCAGCTTTTATAGTAACCTTACCATCTTGGTTATTATGTTGTTAATATACTCTATACCTACTATTTAAACTTTGTACCCTAACGTACGTTTCGCTAATATTGTGCCCACTCCTGCGATAACGTGCGTGGCACCCTGGTGGTATTCGAATAAATACATATATAAATAAATAAATAATAAGGCACTAAACCACTATATGCTAAAAAAATGTAGGTTTTTCCAATTGCCTTCCCGGCCTATAATTCTCGGACGACTAGTAAAAAATAAATATTGTAGGAATTTTTAGTAAATCGTTTTCAAAGGCCCGATACCGCTCGGGGCGCACGCTTCGAGGCATGCTTTGCAGCGACAACGTAATCTTCCCGACGCCAATATCATTCAACGAGAATATATACCTAAACTTGCCGGTATATCTTAGCTTTCTCACTTTACAACAGTTAAAACTGACGCGCGAAGTTTCACGGGAAGAGGAGGCATTTCGGAAGGACGCCTGGAGTCCGATTTTGGTCAACGTGAAGGCGAGCGCGTTCTCGGCTGCTGTTGATTGACATCACAGCTTGCGCGTATACTCAACCAATGCTACCTTTTTGACCCTTCCGCAGTGGGGACAAAAGCTGCTAGCTTTAGGTCTACCCTCTAATCATTCCAACCAGAGCTCGGCGTTCTTACGTCCCCGCGTGCTCTCGTCTCCTCCTCTCCCTTAGTTTCGCGGAGCATACAGAGTCTCACCAAACATACAAATAGCGAGAGAGGTCTCCCGGCTTCTGACGTGCTTCTTATACTACTCCTTCATCCACCGGTCGTTGTCAGCTTCTGTACGGCAGCAGAAACTCTCGAGCCTTGCAAACAAACTGTGGGTTGTCAGTGGCTAGCAATGTGAAATACGATCAGAATTTCAGCCTGCGTTCGATGTCACTCTGCCGCGGTGCTTCGTGCGTAGCAGACGATAAACTTTTTTCTGGTTTGCCAACAGACGACGCACGCTATTTTCTTGTCTTATTACCGTCTGCAAAAGGCGCCTCGTAGCAGACAAACCGCGCTCTTCGCTCGCGTTAGTAGACCAACCGTCGACAAACGCTATCTTAGCTCGCCCTCACGGTCACCGAAATCGAACCCTTGGCCCGTCCCTGTTCTCATTATTCAGACCAGGGGTTGCAGGGGCGTTGATCGCGTAGTTGCAGAGTGAACGGTAACGACGACTTTGATGGAGGAGCGCGAGCGCAGAGTTCTTCCGCGTGCGTCGGGAAAATCAGGCAGGCAACGAAGCCGATCGGGACTCCAGCGGTGCGGTTGTACCGGATCCAGTACCGGGCTATTACTCCGTTTACCCCTAGGCTGACAGGGCGGTGGCAGCTGCGCCCTCGCCGGGCCAATCACCCGCCTCCCTTTCATCACCTGACCCTGCTATTTGCGTGTCGGCGAGGACGGGAGCGTGATCACGTGGCGAAAGAAAGACGCATGGCTGGTCCAGCGAGCGCGTAACTTGCACCGCATTGTCAGCTTAGGGTTAAACGGAGCATAGCGGCTCCCCGCAGAGCTCGGACAGGGCCGGGGAGCAACGACGGGCCTGCAGTGCGCAGCACAAACTTGCGCATTAGTCTAATGGACGCCGATCGGCAGCCAACTTCCTTCGCGTCTCGATCAAAGAGATTCGCCTTTTTCTTTTTTTTTTGACTGGAGTGGTTGTAGAACGCAAAAGAAAGGAGACAGTGAGAACCCGGGAACAGTGAACAATAAGGAAGATGCGGAACACCGGTCGCCTGTTAAAGATTAACGATGACACCTTGTCGTCTGGTTTTGGTATTGAACACACCTTCCGCGTCATTACGGGAAACGTCTGTACTTTAATTGGCTTTGAGATTCTCTCTGTTTACGTGGAGGATACATCAGTGTTCCCGAACGCATCACGCTCATTCGTTGCGTGCACGTACGGATATGATACCCTGCGGCGTTCGTCGGTGTAACGCTCCCTAAACCAGTACTCGGGAGCTTACGATAGAAAAGATTCTTAATTGGGCGCTCTGTCTGAAAAGGACTAGTTCCTGCTTCGTTTACAACCCGAACATTAAAACTATAGGCATTCTCTCTTCTCTTTCACCGAAGGAATCGAGTAACCAGAAAAGCGAGATGTGGCCTGCACAGCTTCAAAACCAATGATGATATACGTTGGCGAGAACAAGGCTGCTTTTTCATTTCATGATTCATCAAACGATATTTCGCCGGCCAAGGAAGACGCCGGACATTTAAAAGGTGGTCGCTAATCAATTCGCTTCATCTGCGGCTATGTGTATAATATATATATATATATATATATATATATATATATATATATATATATATATATATATATATATATATATATTGTAGTCAAGAAGACGACAAGCCTGGAGACCAGAAAGAAGAACGACGATAGCGCGGGTCTTTTATAAAATCTGACTCGTATCAGTGCCTTCAGTTACACCACTTTTCTTGTCTCGCTATTCTTCTTCGCTTTACTTGGTGGAGGTGCGGGGTAAATGTTGGTGCAGCTATTTCTGCATAGGTCGGCCGCATGGTTTGCAGCGGCAGTGGAACCTGCGACGGAACAGAAGAAGCCAGCTCGGTTTGGACGAGTGACCGCAGTGCAGACTCTGTTTGCTGAATCGATTCGCGCAAACTGGTGCTATTGATGTCCGGGCATACTGGTGGGGCGGATATGCTGCTCACCTCAGGGAGACGTTGGACTGTGGCAGCAACAGACAAGCGCTGGGTTTTGAGTTCGTGGAACTGGCTGGCATATTTCTACAATCTTCTTCACGGTTGTCGGATTATGCACGAGTATGACTTGAAAAACGTCCTCGGCGATTCCTTTCAAGAGGTGACGCACCTTTTCGTGTTCCCGCATGTTTATGTCTACTCGACGGCAAAGATCCAGCACGTCCTCAATATAGGATGTAAATGATTCAGTTGGCTGTTGAGCGCGCGAAGCAAGCTTTCGGTCTGCTGTAATTTGTCGCATCGCAGGTCTTCCAAACACTTCCCTAAGGCGGTTGGCCAACATTTGCCAGCTTTGAAAGTCTTGTTCATGGTTATGGAACCAGAGTTTTGCGACGTCGGACAGGTAGAAAATGTCGGTAGTCAATTTAGTGGCATCGTTCCAGTGATTGTCACGACTGGCGCGATCGTAGGCGTCAATTCAGTCGTCGACGTCAGCTTCACCAATACCGGAGAAAATATGAGGCTCACGTTGGCGAGTGGTGAGTACCGACTGGGATCCGATGTCTGCTTGGGTTGCCGTTGAGGTCATTGCGGAACTCGTACTGGCAGTAGGGGGTGTCATCGCTGCTTTCAATGGGAGAATACGGCTTCTCAGCTCCAGACTTGATGCCGCGGTGTTGTTCTGGTTGTTCTATGAGCTGCTTTTCTTACATGAAACACCTTTGGGCGCCGCTTCAACCGGTCAACATTCCATCGACACGCAAGGCCAAGCTCCTATTCGTCAACGACCCTACAGGGTTTCAATGAAAAAAAGGCAACTCATAGAACAACAAGTCGCAGAGATGCTACAACGAGGAGTAATCAGAGAGTCTTCAAGTCCTTGGTCCTCTCCTGTTGTCCTAGTAAAGAAAAAAGACGGCGGCATTCGCTTTTGTGTAGATTACCGACGACTCAACAAGATAACCACCAAAGATGTATATCCATTGCCACGCATTGACGATGCCCTCGACTGCCTTCAGGGCGCTGAATTTTTTACCTCCCTGGATTTACAATCCGGATATTGGCAAGTCCCAATGAGAGAAACCGATAAACCTAAAACGGCTTTTATCACACCAGACGGTCTCTGTGAATTTAACGTGATGCCATTTGGACTTTGTAATGCTCCGGCCACGTTTGAAAGGCTGATGGATACTGTTCTCAGAGGTCTGAAGTGGCAAATCTGCCTTTGCTATCTAGACGACATTGTCATTATTGCACCGACGTTTGAAAAACATCTCGAACGTGTGGCCTTTGTTCTATCGTGTATTGCAAACGCAAATTTGAAACTGAACACCAAGAAGTGCGATTTTGCGACAAAAGAAATTCGAGTTCTCGGACATGTAGTATCGAAGGAAGGTGTCCGACCCGATCCTGACAAAATTAGAGCACTCACAGAATTTCCCATCCCAACTACAGCTAAACAACTTCGCAGCTTTTTGGGTCTTTGCTCCTATTTTCGCCGATTTGTCCAAGGATTCGCAACGATCGCCGCGCCCTTACACGCCTTACATGATACAACCAAGCCTTTTCATTGGTCTCCAGAATGCCAGTCTGCCTTCAATCAGCTAACTGCTCTCCTGACGGGCGATCCGATTTTATGCCCACTTTGACCCCTCACTTCCTACAGAGATCCATACAGACGCCAGCGGGTATAGACTCGGCGCAGTCCTAACACAACGCGAACCACCCCTACCCGAGAGAGTTGTGGCATACGCCAGTCGCACCCTGTCAAAGTGTGAACGTAATTACTCTACAACCGAAAAAGAATGCTTAGCTATTATCTGGGATATTTCTAAGTTTCGACCATACCTGTGCGGACGCCATTTTAGTGTCATCGCAGATCACCACGCTCTCTGTTGGTTAACGTCGTTGAAAGCAGACTTGGACGTAGTTCAACTACTCTACTCAAACTACTGTAGTTTAACTACTTTTCCGAGTAACTTGGTAACTTTCAATTACAACATTATTTGGGTAATTAGTAGTTTAACTAACTACATCTTTTAGGTAACTTCTACTCAAATTACTAACTACTTTCAAAATCTAGTGCTGATTTTGCTCACCACAAAGAGTTTGAGCGCAGAAATAAATAAGACGCCGGCAGATAAAGTGACGAGCAAAGGGCCCCCTCACATTCCGTTCCCACAGGTGTCCTTGGGCCAAGGTGGCGACGAGCAGACGAAACATAGCACTGGCGCGCACGAACGCAGGAACAGATGCTTAGCAAGCCTTGGTCGGGTATTGACCTAATCCGGTAATGCACGTAGGCGCCGCGCCTCAAACTGTAACCATAAAAGTCGGGGACACTCCGAGAGTTGTTGTTGTTTTCATGTTGTCTGCCTTTAGTGAGTTCTGACTCAAGCGGTTTGGGGTTCCACGAGTAGGCACCACTGGAATGACCTCGCAGCTGGGCGCCTGTTACCATGGTCGGCTCGTCGTCAGCGCATACTCCCTTGCAAAGCCGGACTCCCCTCCCCACAAACGCAGACACGGATAATCCGTTCATGGGAGCACCTTCTCGCTTCAAGCTACAACTGTACGAGCGACGATGCTTGTTCACTTAATCCTTCGCGTCCTTCCGACCTTCTACGCCAGGGAAAACCTCCTTTTTGTTGAAAACGATTTTCTTGTCAGATGTGTCGGGCTACCACAGAAATACAAAAAGTAACTTCGAAAGTAACTTCAAAGTAACTCACTACTTTTTGCAGTAGTTAGTAGTTTACTCAATTACTATTACAAATGCGTAATTTCTACTCTACTCCAATTACTTTTGGCGTCACTACTCAGTAACTTAACTTAACTACCTTTTTTGAGTAATTTGTACATGTCTGGTTGAAAGACGTCTCGGGGCGTTTGGGACGTTGGGCTCTTCGCCTCCAGGAGTACAACTTCTCCGTCACTTATAGGTGCGGACCAGGGTGTAAGATAGACAGGTGGTGAAACGAGAGCCAAATGAGCGACCGGATTGTGTCCCCCTCAGTTTTCTCTTTTTCTGTGGCGCCATCTATGTGGAGCACCGCGAACTCTCACTCCAGCTGGGCGAACGCTGGCGACCGGTTAAACTGACGGAGAAGGTTTCTCGTGTATTTTCAGTGGAGGACTGTCGTGCTCTCAGTTTATTTTGCGCACTCTCCCATAGAGTTCCATACGAATTCCATTCCAATTTTTTTCTTCTCGCCGCAGCGCCATCTGTCGCAAATTGGGGGTACCCGCAAACCTTTCGCAAGCAGACGAGTACACAATCCCGTCACGGCGCTGCGGTAGGTTTCTATGGGCCGTTTCCCCACCTGTCTATCTTACACCCTGGTGCGGACGCAAGCATCAAGGTGCTGAAGGCCTCTCACGTTGCCCTTTGCCAACGATTGCTCCTGACGGGGACGAAGATCCGATTACACTCGCTGCTCTCTCTCTGGATGCTGTGGCACAAAACCAGCTCCAAGACCCCTACACCCAGACCCTGGTGCGACATATTACAGGCCTTGCTATCTCCAACAACCGCAAGTTCTGCAAACGAGCACGGCATTTTTCTGTCCGAGATGGCCTCTTGTTTCATCGTAACTATTCAGCAGACGGTCAGCGATGGTTGTTAGTAGTGCCACGACAGCTTCGCTCCGAGCTGCTACAGTGCCTCCATAACGACCCAACGTCGGGACTTCTCGGTGTCTTGAAGACATATAATCGTTTACGTGGCCGATATTACTGGCCCGGCATGTGTCGCTTTGTGCAAAAATATGTCAGCTCCTGCTTATTGTGCCAACAACGAAAAAAACCACCTCAGAGTCCGCCGGGTTTGCTCCAACCCATACCTTGTCTCGACAAGCCATTCGAACGAGTCGGAATCGATCTGTATGGCCCTCTACCAAAATCATCTGAGGGAAACCGTTGGGTGGTCGTCGTAATTGACCATCTGACGCGATACGCCGAGACTGCCGCCCTGCCCACCGCAGGTTCTCATGAAGTTGCAAGCTTTCTCTTAAACAATATTATACTGCGTCACGGCTCGCCTCAAGAACTACTGAGTGATCGAGGAACAGTTTTTTTATCACAACTCATCGAAGACATCTTGAGAGAATGCAATGTTATTCATCTTTGCACGTCTTCATATCATCCCCAAACAAATGGACTTACGGAGCGTCTTAATCGTACCCCTTCTGACATGCTTTCGATGTATGTCTCTCAGGATCAAGATAAATCGAATTCTCCCATACATTACTTTCGCTTATAACACCGCTACTCAAGCTACGACAGGCTTCTCACCTTTCATGCTCACGTATAGCCGCGAAGTATCATGTACGCTCGTACTATCTTACCTTATCGGCCAGATATCACGGAGCACATAACCTTTGATGAAGCAATCAGCCGAGCTGAAGAATGTCGTCAGTTAGCCCGTTGTCGCACATCTGAGCACCAGAACGTCGAAAAGAGTCGTTACGACGCCCGTCACCGCTCTGTCACCTACAACGATGGGGATTTAGTGTGGATTTGGATGCCCATCAAGAAGCCTGGACCATCTTCAAAGCTTCTTCGAAGATATCATGGCCCATATAAAGTGCTGATCGCCGGTCAACTACCGCGTCGAACCCGTTCCCCTCCCCACCGATCGCCGCCGTCACCATCAAGAGACCGTTCATATATCACGAATGAAACCGTATGTACCGCCCGACCCGACCGCCCCCTCTACAACTACTGCTGCCAGGATGGCAGCTCCCTAAGCGTAGGGTAAATGTAGCGAAGAAGACGACAAGCCTGGAGACCAGAAAGAAGAACGACGATCGCGCGGGTCTTTTATAAAATCTGACTCGTATCAGTGCCTTCAGTTACACCACTTTTCTTGTCTCGCTATTCTTCTTCGCTTCAATATATACAATATATATATATATATATATATATATATATATATATATATATATATATATATATATATATGTTAATCACTCAAATCTCACTCCTTATTTTTTCTTTCTCACAACAAAGGAAGTGATGGCGGATGAGTCTTTTGAGGGGGAGTCAGCAACAACACAACCGCGGGCTGGCTTCAACGATAGCAACATTGATAGCGGTCGTCTTCTAAGACAACGGAGGGTATCGACAGAAAGGAGCCGCCGACGGAGAGGAAACGAACCGGGCCGTATCCGATTGGCGTCCCTTGGTCGTAGGGGGGAACCGTCGCAGAAGTTCGGCCCCGAAGCGCCCGAGAAAGGGGGCACTCCGGTTTTTGACCGTAGCCAAGGCCGGACAACCGGACACGGGCAGCGCGGCGACAACAGCAGCAGCGGAAACCATTCACCGTCAGCGGCAAGGAAACCGTGCCGATAAGTGTCGGCACCGCAGGAGAGGAAACGGGTTCACGGGGTTGTCAACATGAACCGGAAACCCAAATGAAGGGCCCGATTGCGAAGCCAGGGACAGAAGCCCCACTGGGCAGAAGGGAGGGGGCGGGCTGCTATGGTTCCCTTTCGCACCGGGACTGCCAGCCCCACCCACCCAAGCCGGCCCCACCAACTTCTTCACTGCAAATGTGCGACTGATTCGAGACTCCGATATGGATTCGGAACGCTGCTAGGTTGTTCGGAAAAACCTAGCTTAGTTTGAGTCGTACGTGCATGTTGTAGCCATTCTGATTCGGCTGAGGAATTTCTGCGTATTCGTGCTTGTCTCCGCAGATTTCTTACAATGGTGTTATCGTTCATGCGCATTTAAATACAAAAACCACCGTCGCCGCATGTGGTGGCGGTGCGAAGATGGGGGTGTGTGGGTGACAAAATCTCGCTGGTCAAGAAACGTCACCAGCTAATTTAGATCGGCTCACCACGAATGGAGTGCTCAAGAAAAAACTGCTCATTCATTGAGCCAAAATGGCGACCATGCGGCTTGGCGCAACTTTCCCGCGATCCAATGATATTAGTGTGCACTGGCGCGGAAATAGGGCGTCAATTTTCTAGCTATAGATTTAGCGGGGAAACTGTGGGAGGAGAAGAAGGTACGGAGGAGTGGGAGGGGAGGGTACGGAGGAGGAGGATGAGAGGGTACGCAGGTGGACGAGCAGGAGAGACGGATGGGGAGAGGAAGAGGGCCATACCTTCCTCTCCGTACCCTCCCCTCTTTCTCCTCAAGAGCTGCGCTCTAACTTCACATTGCAGAAATTTATAAACGCTTTTCCTTTTTTGTGTGTGTGTGGCCTTGCGATAGAGCTTGAACGGCGATAAGATTTCTTATGATCGTATACATTTTGAAACAGTCGTACACTAATGCGCTACATGCTCTAAGAGAGTACTCGAGAAAAACATGCTATAGCCTTTTAGTCGGCCTGAACAAGATTGTTCAAAGCCGCCTTCGGTCTTTACATCAACAAGGTGTCGGAGGTCGGCGCCTCTATTGGAGCAAACGTAAATGTAAAGACACAAGTGTTCGACGACCCTATTGTTGTTGTCTGGCAGCTGGAAATATCATTCTCCTCCCGAATCTCGTAGCTTTCAGACCGGTAGAAAGCACACCCGACCCAGCGATTCGGTTTTGACCCGACCGCTGCCTTTCCTTGCAGATGCTAGCGATAGGGCAGGGTCGGCAGCTGCGTTACCCTTCGAGGCACGGAAACAAGCTGGAGGTGCATAGACCTTTTTCACAAGGGCGCCGCCATCTTGAATTGTAATCACTTCCAGTATGGGCGAAAACATTATTTTGCCGTCGCCACGCCAATAGAAGGTATTTAGGATATAAATGTAACCGTCACACATTCTCGTTTTGCCGCCCCTCTATTTTCTTCTTTTTGTTTTTGCTATTTGCAGGTTGAAACGCTTTATTATTTTTTCGCCCCCCATACCGGATACGCCTGTTAGGTAGCTGGGAACAAGAGTACACGAAAAAAGTCTATACTCCGTTCATCCTTAAGCTGAGACGAAAGCTCTGCCTTCAGCGCGAGCTTTCTGCCCTCCGGAAAGAGTTGAGCACGTTGGTTACACATACTTAATAGACACCAGCTGAACAACCCAAGCACACAAATGTAAGAAGGACGAGAGAGACGCATTCACCAGCGGTTGAATGCGTCTCTCTCGTCCTTCTTACATTTGTGTGCTTGGGTTGTTCAGCTGGTGTCTATTAAGTACTTTCTGCCCTCGCTAGCGCGAGGGCAGAAACTCGCAGCCACGCGCGACCAAAGCACTGCGGAAGCCAGTGAGCTCGCGCTGTAGGTGGAGCTTCTAGTCTCAGCTTAAAGGAACACTGCAATTAAAAAAAAAAAAAATTATATTTTTCTAAAGGGGCCTGTATATTAGAAGAAAGAAATTACCACAAAAATATATCTATATATTTATCTTTTTTTTTTTGCAATATTTACGCCGCTGGACTCAGATTAAATGGATAATGTGAAGATCACAGCCCACTAAGCCCCACTCCGTGCTTACGAAATGCTTATATTTCTCATTGGCTCGAGAGATGATTTACGTGTGAAAGGTTAATGTGGATTTGTATCACCGTGCCATAAAAGTATTTAATCGATTTTTATTTTTATGTTTGAGAAACGAAATATCTAGATAGAGTCATTATTGTTTCAAAAATATCCCGAAATTGAGTTTCCGCTCCGGTTTCAGATGATAACAAACATGGCTGCCGGCGTCTGCGGACTGCTGAACGAGCGTAGCTCATTGAGCTCGTCAATTTTTGATGAGTGCGGGTCGTTTTGAGTCCACAGAAGTGTTTAAAGGAAGATCTCATAAACCGACATAGTTTGCAGCAGACAACTGCCGTAAGTACCCGCCTTCGGAAGCGCTGTGCGGATGCTTCTTTGCGTAGCGGGACTGGTAATAAGCCTAGCGTCCCACATTCACTATACTCCGTTTCACCTGATGTTGTACCGCAGCGAAGGCTAGATGCGCGAGCTCGTAGGCTTGGCTGCTGCCCTTAATGCACGAGAGCTTGTGCCGCCGAGAGGTGCCCCAAAGCAAGGAGCTCGCCCTTGCAGCCTTTCCTGCGGTACATCATAAGGTGAACCAGAGTATAGTTTGATCAATCTGGCTTGATTTCTTTCTTTGCGCATGTTGATGGTGAATAAAGATGTTGGTTCCCGCCAAAGCGGCCCCGCTGCTCTGTCGTGATTGAAACCACAGCAAGATGCATCTCGTTCACTCCGGGCATCAAGTGACATACCTATCGTGCTGTCAAGGATTCATTCATGTTTTTTGTGTTTTTTTTTATTACAAAAAAGAAAAACAGCAATGTAATATAAGAAATACGCAAATGACAACCACCTGAGTGCTCATTCACGCAAGACTGTTTGCTTAAAGGGGCACTGACACCCCAAAGGTCTTATTTTTTTTTTATTATCTAAAACGATGAAAGTTGTAGTCATAGGCACAAAAAAAAAAAAAAGAAGCCATGGCGAAAAAAAAATTTTTAGCGCGCGCCTTTTTATTTTTGTTGCTTTTCTCCCCCGCTGCTCACCTCCTTGCTTCTTTTGATCGGTGACGTCAAAAATCAGGAAATTTAGAAGCGTTGTAGGCGACATTTCTTTAACTTTAACAACGGCAATCGTAAAACATGTTTTTTAACGCAATTGCGAACGCACTACGGCCCCTCTTTTTGAAATACCGAAGATCAGAGTTCGGTGTCATGTCGCTTCCTGGATTTGTATCCTCCCTTGGAGAACTTGGCGGTCCGCCGGCACTTCGGGTCGCGGTGACAACGGCGGTTTGCTTTGTAGCGTGGAGCGGATGTCTGAGCAGCCTGACGGGCTGCGATTCGACGAGCAATACGCAGAGAAGATCAGTGAAATGCACTCACTTCACATAGCTTGCTTCTGAGGCTTGGGATTCTTCCGATTGGTTATGGCAGCCGAATATTCCTCAATTTCACATTATCGTTGTTACCTGACGTGAATCGGAAGATTACTTTGCCGCCTTCTGACCTGCTTCGGCACTCGAGAACACAGGAAGCAGCATATTTGAGTCGCGAAATACGGAACGTTTAGGTGTGTTTCCTATAAAAATCTGTGCGCCACGGCGCTAAGTGGTTGAGAAGCGACCCGGAGCGTTGCAGCAGAAGCTGGCTGGACCCACTATGGGCTCTCATGGCTGCGATTATAAAAAGTGATAATGAGAGTGATGGCACACGTCTCACGTGACTGCTGCCATCCAATAATGCCGTAGGAAATCAAAACATGCGTTGCAACTCAACAAGCTAGGGCGAGTGAAAGGAAGGCCGGCGAGGAGGAAACTGAGAGAACGCTGGAGAAAGGAGAAGGTTTACCTCTCTCTCTCTCTCTCCCCCCCCCCCCCTCCCAGCGTTAAGTCAACTGGAGGAAGGTGACTGAACGCTGAAAAGAGGAGCAGGCTTCCCTCTCTCCTCTCCAGCGTTAAGTCAGCTTCCTCCTCCCCGGCCTTCCTCTCCCTCGCCCTACCTTCTTCAGTTGCAACGGACTCTAGAGTGGGACAGTTGTCGGCAAAGCATTAAAGAACGGGAATGCGGTAATCCGACAAAGTATTCAGTGACTCTAAGGTGAAGACAAGAGTCGCTTTTTGGTAAAACAAATATAGAAAGTTTAGAATAGGGGGCGCAACGCTTCGGGTTCCCCAAGCAGCCTGGAGCTTCACACTGTGTAAGCGCATACTTTTTGCTCATGCGTAGTGCGAAGCCCCAAGCAGCTTGGGGGACCCGAAGCATAGGGGGGGCCCTATTCTTAAAAGCAGCGGTGGCTCGCGCTGCGCGCTGCCTCTTCGGAGCATGCTTTTCAGGGCGCGCTCAAAGCTAAATATCGGGCCGTATAAAAAAAAAAAAAAAAAAAAGGGAGACGGCTGGGCACTATTAGCGCCGAAATGATTCGGTGGCGCCCTGTTATAGTTCCTCTCGGAGACGTCACAATCAGGATTTGCCTCGCCGTGACGTCACGAGTTGTGATCCTGGCTGCTTGTGGTCAGTTGCACACAAGATCAACGCTCTGTTGTTCGCAGAATGGATGCTCGGATTCATCGCGTTCTTAAACCAAGACTTTTAGAGTTGACGGTCAGACGTTACTTTTATTTCCGTCGATGAAAGCAAAATTATACCCCTGTCAGACTGGCAGTTGAATGGCGTTCATAGCAGAAAGGAGGGGGCGGTGCGCAGAACCGATATACTTCGTTTCATCGTAACTTTCAGACGCAGTCGACGCTACGAGCTGCTGGGAAGAATCCGACTGTATCAAATGCGCACCATCGTGGTGTTCGTCACGTTTCTCGGGGTTTGTTTGTCTTCCTGCTTCTTCGGAGGGGGATCGGTGGCCGAGAGGTGTAGCGCACACCAGCTCGGAGCACGTGGAGCGAAAGCTCGCGCTGCAGAACCCAGGGACCCTGGGTTCAATCCCCACCCCCTGCCCGTTTCGATCTGGATGAGCATCGTACCGGCGTGTGGTCGCGTATCACTACTGCTTGATGCACATTAAAGACCTCAGGCTAGTGGTTGTACCGCACTGGCTAAACTGCTCATCTACACCTGAGACACCAGACGCCCACTGAGGCAGATTAACTTCCGGCTGTATAAACATACACACAATTTGCTTTGCTTCTTGGGGTGTACAAATGAAGCATATCGACAGAATGCTCTCATATGACATCCCCTGGTTGGTATTAATTCCTCTATAACCCTGTTGTCCTTTTTTGTTTTTTTCTTTCTTTTCTTTTTTTCAAGGGCGATAGGGGTTCACGCTCTTTTCTATGTGGAAAGGGGCTAAATGCTTCCGGGTTAAATAAAAGAAACAGACTGCTTTTTTTTTAAAAGCATTGCGGCACATGACGCCAGCTGCTGGAGTCATGGGATGAGAATACACTTGGTGTCACAGAATAACTTTGACGCCAAGGAAAGTGAGACGCGAAATATTGTTTGCCACTGCTTGAGAAAACCAAATGCGGCCGACTTATGAAACGCGGAAAAATATAAACGGCGACACGCAGTTTGATTTGAGCGCGAAAAGTTTCTCTGCTCGGAACAACTGTATACGAGGCAGCAATTTTTTAAACGTGCCACGCAGTGCAGTATCGCCCTTTGAAATCGGTGGCTGTGGCGAACACGATCCTTCAAGCGCTTGTCACTTCATTAATCTGAAAGTGCGGCGGACGTAGTCTCTGGAAGCCAGCGTGTTGCATGTTCGCGACGCTTCGGTCTTTCGGAAGTCGCGCTAATAGTCAGCAGACGCTGCCATTCATCACGCGAACGTCACCGCAACAATGCGTCGCCGATGCCGGGACCGCTGCTACTCGTGCCTAATCGTAGTGTTTTCCTTTATGATTAAACGGCTCCTCGGCGTTTGCACTTCGGTTCCGCATTGATAGCAATCAGAACGCTCTGGTGAGCGCGGAAAATATTAACCTAGGCTTTGTTAAAAAAATTAATAAATAAAGGGTGCAGTTATATTACACATTGAGACGCGTCTGTTGTCTCCTTCTTGTCGGCTCGTCTCCGGTTTAGAATTACGTGTATTGTTGACCAGCTCGCACGTTTAATAAATTTTGTATTCTACCAAGTTATGTAATATAGAAAATGTATAATCTTAAATCGAATATTCTTTTTTTTTATTTGGGGGTGAGGGATAGACGAGTTCTCTCTTCACCATGTATTTATTAGGCTCGGCGGGCATTAGATGAGGGGTCAAATAATTGTCGAGGTAAGTAAACTAATTAACTCGAATCCTTTAACTAACCTTTTAATTATTGGTTTTAGGGGTCGTGTTGCAACTGACGTATTGCCGTCAATTACTAAATCCCTCGTTTCAGAACAGTATCCTACGCAGCAGTTGTCTGTTCCAAAAACATGCAGCGGCTCCTCGTCCTTTCGACGCATTACGGCAGTCCGATATCCGCAGCGCGTGTGGGAGTACCCATGAATAGCAGAGGTTTGCGCTAGAACGCAGCGAAGGCAGGATGATTACGAAAAAGGGTACCGATCGACAATGCTCGTTTTTTTTTGTTTTTTTTTTTTAACTCAAGGCGGCAGGAAAGCAGGGAGTCGTCCCGAGCGTACGTCGTAACGGTCCCAGTGTTCCCCGCGCCGCGCAATGAGATGTGGGATTGCCGTGAGACCTTGTGGAACTTACCGGAAAGGTGAGTTCCACAAGCTCTATCGAGAGCTCCAAAATCGAGCACAAACAGCAGTCGGATTGGGAAGGGCAGAACTGGCAGAGCCGCCAGTGGACGAACAGCCCGGCACTCTTATTTTGCTAAATATATTTTGGGCGCCTTGGAAGATTTGAAGCCCTGGCGAAGACCAGCATGGTTCATCACCTGCCGACCGGAAATTATTTACGAGTTGCTGAGAGCTCCCACCTAAATCTTTTACATACGCTTCTTTCTTTTCGTTTTTATTTATTTTTTCTCTTCCGGCGTCAAGATGTCGAGCATCAGCCAATCTGAAAGCTGGATCAACTCGATTCCCAAGTTTACTCGGACGCAATGAGTTGAAACATCGCCGTAAAGTTCAGCGTTGAAGGGGCAGCACTTCGACTTTGCGGGTTAGGAGGAACAAAAATCTTGGTGTACATCGGTGGCGCCGCCTGTCCTTCGTTGTGAGAAGCAATCGCCAGCCCTCCGCTCCTCGTGGGCGAGAGCGAGGAGAGTCGACGGAGAAAGTAGATGCCTTTTTCCCGCTCTGTCCTCGACTCCTCGGGCCTTCCGCCGGTCGCACATTGCAACTTGCAATGATTTCGCTAAATCCTGTCGGTGCAGTACAGAGCGTATACCTGCTCAGTGATTCGAGATTGTGGACTTATAGACACTTTTCGCGCATAGCGTCCCACAATTACGAGGTTTACATTACCGTTGCTGTAAATATAGTTTGGGGATATCTGGTCTCTCAAACTTTGGTTTCGCGAACTCACTGGGAAGCTGAATCTATGGCTCAGGAGCGCGATAGCACTGCGGGGAGGGCGTTGAGGTCACTTTCATGTGACGGTGCATACGTTTGGTTGATTCACACGAACCACCGCCTCTTGATTCTTTGGCGCGCGCATCAGCAGATTGGCCCTCGGCCAATCTGTTGATGCAACAGCGGGAACATTTCGGGATGCATGAAAATCACAGAAGCTTTTTGAGGCCACGACTTCCAAGCATTGGAAGAAAGGGGGGGGGGGGGGGGGGATTACGTGATTTAGGGATGAAATGGCATCAGTCGAGCTAACTGGGTTCCAGATTTTTTCTTTTTTTTAGCAAAAGAGACAATGAGCCTATGATTTGCTGGCTCGTCGCCAATCATAAGCCTTCGATAATACCCCCCCCCCCCCCCCCCCCCGGCGCGTTCAAGAAGATTTGCCGGCATTGTCGTGAGTCGTGAGCGCAGCCGCGGCATCCCCGTCTTTGCGTGTCTATCGGGTGCTGTTAGTTGGGTGCCGCGTCCTCTACCTCTTTGTGATGTCCCCGGAACTGGCCGTTTACGCAGCGACCCGTTTGGCCGATGTATTCAGCACCCGCAGGACATGGACCTGGAATGTTCTGCTCAGTCTCGCACGTGGTGAGCCTGTTAGCATCTTTCTTAATGCAGCGGGGCGGCGGGGTCGAGTCCCTTTCTGTTTACCGTTCTGCTCAGGTCTCCCAGCCTCGATATGCATGTGAAAACCAGATCTGTGTCAAATCTGGAGCGGACATAAACCGGTGTGGCATTGTGTGCACGTACATAGCTCGAACCGACGTTTCTGTAAAAGGCAAGCGAGAAAAAAAGAGAACCTTTCGTATGAAATTCGCAAAGCCGTCCTGGAGCTGCCCCCCCCCCCCCCCCCCCCCCCCCCGGCCTACGGGCCCGGTACAGGCTAAAGGAAGTGCCGTCTAGTTACTTCAGGTCACTTATCCCGATTCCACCATTATGGGCGGTTCCCGCACCGATATTTTCGTTCGGAAGACGATGGTTCCGGTAAAGTGGGAGTCTTGGATTTAAAAATGGTCACGTGTTGCCAGTCCAGTTCCAAGTGTTCACGCAGCACGCAGCGTCTTCGATAAAAACCGTTCAGTTACCTCGATGATCCAGTTCATTGCTTCAGTGACCTCGGGATGCATGAAAATCACAGAAGCTTTTTGAGGCCACGACTTCCAAGCATTGGAAGAAAGGGGGGGGGGGGGGGGGGGGGGGGGGGATTACGTGATTTAGGGATGAAATGGCATCAGTCGAGCTAACTGGGTTCCAGATTTTTTCTTTTTTTTAGCAAAAGAGACAATGAGCCTATGATTTGCTGGCTCGTCGCCAATCATAAGCCTTCGATAATACCCCCCCCCCCCCCCCCCCCCCCCCCGGCGCGTTCAAGAAGATTTGCCGGCATTGTCGTGAGTCGTGAGCGCAGCCGCGGCATCCCCGTCTTTGCGTGTCTATCGGGTGCTGTTAGTTGGGTGCCGCGTCCTCTACCTCTTTGTGATGTCCCCGGAACTGGCCGTTTACGCAGCGACCCGTTTGGCCGATGTATTCAGCACCCGCAGGACATGGACCTGGAATGTTCTGCTCAGTCTCGCACGTGGTGAGCCTGTTAGCATCTTTCTTAATGCAGCGGGGCGGCGGGGTCGAGTCCCTTTCTGTTTACCGTTCTGCTCAGGTCTCCCAGCCTCGATATGCATGTGAAAACCAGATCTGTGTCAAATCTGGAGCGGACATAAACCGGTGTGGCATTGTGTGCACGTACATAGCTCGAACCGACGTTTCTGTAAAAGGCAAGCGAGAAAAAAAGAGAACCTTTCGTATGAAATTCGCAAAGCCGTCCTGGAGCTGCCCCCCCCCCCCCCCCCCCCCCCCCCCCGGCCTACGGGCCCGGTACAGGCTAAAGGAAGTGCCGTCTAGTTACTTCAGGTCACTTATCCCGATTCCACCATTATGGGCGGTTCCCGCACCGATATTTTCGTTCGGAAGACGATGGTTCCGGTAAAGTGGGAGTCTTGGATTTAAAAATGGTCACGTGTTGCCAGTCCAGTTCCAAGTGTTCACGCAGCACGCAGCGTCTTCGATAAAAACCGTTCAGTTACCTCGATGATCCAGTTCATTGCTTCAGTGACCAGTATTGCGACCTCGTTGCTGACAATCTATTTTTCATAATCTCGCGGCCGTCTTTTTTTGCGTTTTTTTTTTTTTTGTGGCACCGTAACTAAACAGCAAACCATTGCATGTGCAGATACATCGTTTGTACTAATATCTTGAAAATAGAGATCACTGCAAATGCGATGAAACATTGCTAAACGTCTCCCATATGGCTGCTCCGGATACCATGATGATAATAGCTTGCGGGAAGTTTGCAGATGGCTTGAAGGCTTAAAGAGGCAATAAAGTGCTTTTTGAGATCCTCGTTTTATTGTCATAACTCACTCTACAAACACTAATCATAAAAAAGTACATTCATGCCAGGCCGATTTGCGTTTAAAAAGTGATCAAAGTTTCCGACAATTACCGTCGGCGCAAAACGACAGATGACGCTACCGAACCTTGCTGAATATGGTCTAACGACTAACGGCGCTGATCAGCCAATCGCGAGCGGTGGGTCCGCGTGGACGAGCGGCCGACCGGTCCCGCTGGTCCACGCAGGAACCCATCTCTCGCGAGTGGTTAACACGCGCCGTCCTTCGTTCGACCATATTCATCAATGTTCAGTAGCGCCATCTGTCGTTCTGCGCCAACGGTAATTGTCGGAAACTTTGATCACTTTTGAAACGCAAATCGGCCTGGCATGAATGTAGTTTCTGTTTTGTAAAGATGATTAGTACTCATAGATTGAGTTATGAACATAGAATGGGGATCTCCAAGCGCACGTTAGTTTGCTTTTAAGAAATAAGTAATCGAACAAATCAGCGACTACGCCCCATTGGTAGACGTAGGATGAGTCCGTGTTTGGGTGTTCTCCCGCCTCGTTTGCAATCAAAGAAAAACAGTCTCTGGTAACGTGTAATCTCTCACTGCTCCTTGCTTTCAGCGGAAGGCTTGGTTCGAGCTGACGCGACATTCTTTCGAAGTGATAAAAAGCGACTATCCACAAAGGTTAAAAGTCGCGCACATAAGTTTCCTTCGACAAGTATCTTCAGCGATATGGAGTGCAAAAGTCTTGATGGCTGCCGCGCAAACAAGTCAGACAAACAAAGGCGTCTTCCGTTTCCATTTTTGTTGTGCCTGTCTTGGCCTCGCGGTTCTTCACCAACTCACCATTTCTGTTTTCACCCCTAATCCGACAGTGGGGTGAAATATACGCGCTTGCCAGACCTTTCAACCCTCTGCCTTTCACCGTGCGTATGGGTGTGAACTTGATCACGTGACGAAAGACGGATGTATTACTGGTCCAACGAGCACATAGCTTACACCGCACTGTCAGCTTAGGGGTGAACGGAGTATCGACGCTCTACACACGCGCCATATTACACCTAGATGCCGAGCCACTGATGCGGGCGCGTTGACGAGTCTCCACGAAGACATTGGCTGCAGGAGAAGGACACAGGGGAATTTAAGATGGTAATGACTTGTCCTGCGGTGGCAATGATGAAGTGAAGTTAACGGATTGAGAGCAAACAAAATCTGAAAACCGGTTATGTTGGCGCCCATGCACAGCTGCCGCGAAGCGTGCATTCGTGACTTCGTAACGAACGAAGAACCGGGAAAGCTGAGACGGCGACAGAGACGGTGGCAGGGACTGTCGGTCTTGGTGCTGCTGTCGTCGCATGGTTCGGGGTAACGTGTTCGTGCATCACGCAATCAAAAAAAAAAAAAAAAAAACCAAAGAAAAAAACAAGAAAAAAACTAGTGCTTAAATATGAGGATTGTTTTGCTCCGCTTTACAACTTCTAAAAGTCAACATGCTGATTTTCTAAACGCACGTCAACATCTCCGTCACCTGCGATGTGGTCCTGCCCTGACCGCTTCGTGTTTGTAGTCAAGTAAACTAATTTTAATATACTGACCAGCGACCGTGAGCAGGCTCACGAGAAATCCTGGAGAATCTCTTCCGCCATCTTGGAACTACCGCCCCGCCATCTATTGGTGTCGTGCGCGAATTACAAGGTGCGCTTCTCTAGCTGTCATCATCAACGTTGATGACGTCACTGGTAGGACTGACTGGGACAGACCGCGCAGATCTTGGATCCCTCGGCTCGTCAGCTCGCCTCATGCGCTGTTTGCGTAACGCGTGGCAAAGCCTGTTTCACGCGATGTGTTTATTTGGTGAATTGAAGTTAGCAGTAGGACATTTTACCAAATCTTGAAACCGCGGCACGCGTACTTGTGCTAACAAACACGTTTGGCACTCAGGTGTCAAAGCGCTTGGGATGGCAGTTTGCTGTACAAAAAGCTGGATGATGAAAATAAAATATTCACCCCACCAACATCTACCACGGCGAATTGTATTTTTTATCATGATTCGGACAGAATAAAACGGAAAGGAATGTCTCAGATTGAAAATAGGAAAGCAAAACTCGATATTCTCTCGCTGTGTGTAGTAAACACCAGTGAAAGCGACTCCGTATATCCTGTTGGTTCCAGCGAAGCTGTTATTTTTACGACGTCTAGGACGACGCCTAGAGGACGACGTCTAGGATGACCTCAAGGACGACCTTGGGGGCGACCTTAAGAACGACTTTTAGGACGACCTCTCGGACTACCTGAGGGACGACTTCTAGGATGACCTCGAGGGCGGCTTCTAAGACGACCTCGATGACGACGTCTAGGACGACCTGAAAAACGACTTCTAAGACGACCTCGAGGACGGCGCCTAGAAAACGACCTCGGATGATTTCTAGGAGGACCTCGAGGACGACTCCTAGGATGACGCCTAGCACGACCTCTCGGACGACCTCAAGGACGACGTCTAGGGCTACCTCAAGGTTGACCTCAAGGACGACTTCTAGGACGACGCCTAATGGCCAATTCGTCTGGGCCCGCATCGCACCGGTGCAGTGCGGTTCGTGGTACATGGAAGGCTAGAGGGGAGAGGGGAGCTTCCTTCTCTCCCCGCCAGCCCTTCGTGTACTAGAGTGGAAAGAGTTTACTGCAATGGACGGGTGCGGTGTGCCCCAGACGAATAGGCCATTAGGCTACCTCAAGGTTGACCTCAAGGTCAACTTCTAGGACGACGCTTAGGACTACCTCAAGGTTGACCTCAAGGACGACTTCTAGGACGACCTCGAGATCGATGCTTAGGGATGATAACAGGGGATCAGGACCTCACTATCTAATAATGCCAAGGAAGGCTGTCTAACGCTGGCTGCCCCCTTCTTTTTTATTTTTATTTATTCATACTTGCCACGATCAATGTTGATTTTTCTTTCAACATCCGCGGAAGCATTTTTTTTTTTTCCAGATCCTAACGCAGAACAGCTTCGCTGCAAAACGTCATACATGTTTCTTTAATGAATAAACCGTTTTTAACCGGCGTAGATGCGAACTAGCGTAGCCACTCCGTGCTTTCACATAGCGCGTCGTCTGCTCACATCCAACTAGTTCCGTCACAGGAGGGCGCCCACGAGGTGCCCCCAACAAAACATCTTGTCGCCAATGGGCCGTTGCAGTTGCGAATAAGCCAACGCACTGTTTACAAACAAGTCCACTTTTGACCACTCGAGATTTGGGCAAACACCGGTCGTGTGCGCGTTACACGAAAAAAGGAATCGATTCGAAATACAATTACTCTCGTTTTAAAAGTATTCAGTTGATTACTCGATTTCTTGAGACAAAATAATTAGACATTACTTTAAAAAGGAACCGTTACTTCTCTGATTACTTCGGATTTTCAAAAGGACAGAGTTTTCTGAACAGAATGTTAGGGCGCAAACGGGCTGGTGATGATTAAACATGATGAACTATCACCCTGAGACTGGGGAGAAAGACGGCGACGAAAGAGAGGAAGAACACGAGTCTCAAACAGAGCCAACATTTATTGGCAAAAAATCCTGTTCATATAGGCTTTAGACACCTTCACAAGCAGAAAAAAAAAAACAGAAAAAGACCACAAAGAAGGAAACAACCTTTCCGCAAACGTACGTGCGCAAACACTAACATAACCAAATAACTACAGCAGATCTAAGAAAAAAAAATAAAAAAGGGGGGGGGGGGAGGGGGCTGGAGGAGGGTCAAACTTTTCTTAAAGCTTATCAGTGACTGTCACCCTGGGACAAAATGTTAAAACGAATCAGCGACCTTCACCATTGAGACAAAAAAAAAAGTGAAGGGCTAAACAAAAGCTCATAACTAGATCATAAAAAAGAAAAAAAAAAAGTAGAGCAGCTTAAAAGGGCTAAATATGAGAAACCTTTTCAACTCTATCTCTAAACGACGCTCAATTAGATGTTTCGACACCTCCGAGTAGTGATCCTTGTTGCTAACACTACGTTTATGTTCTGTTACGCGACTCATTTAAGCACCGTTTTTCTTTTTTGTGGCACAGGGTACAACTAAACGGAATTTTGTACACCACTCCGATACACAATCGACCTCCTTTCGTCTACATGCGTCTTATTCCAACCCGTCTCTTCTAAAAAAAAAAAAAAAACGGGGTTAAACGATTTAGTTTAGAATCAATCCTCCCCGTTTTGAAACGTGTCATTTGTTACTGTCCAATAATGGAATAAAAATCCCCGAAATACGAACAACTTCTGTCTTCTTAATTCACCAACTTTGGTAAACCATGTCCTCCTGTCGGAGATTTGGTTCGAGGATTCCTTCGTAGGGAAACTTGCACGAACAAAGGGTGCCATTATAAACGGGAGGGAGAAAAAATAACGGTTACGAGCAATTTTAGTACTTCCAAAGGTAATCAGATTACTTCCTGATAAATGTAAGAAATTAATATAATTTTTTTCCAAAAAGTAATTGATTACAATGAGTACGTCATACAAGTCTGGCAAACGTCCAGCTCCCACACAAGGGGGGAGGGGGCACTGCGCGTGCGCGGGAACCAGTTTCGCGCGAAGCATTTGCGCATGCGCCCTGCCAATAGCAGCGCCACCGCAGCGACGTAACATCAGTGCCGCCTGTCGGTGTATGCGGAGTGCAAGTTGGTCCGCTCCTTGCCCACCCTGTGCTTCTTTTCCTACCCCCAAATCCGTCCACGTGCCTTTGTTTCCCCCCGACCACAGCCATTAACGGTGCGCGCTTAGTTGCCTCGTCATCGTGCGTTCCCTACACCTTATCTGCGTTCTTTGACTGCCGTCCTTGCGTTCTGATAGGCCACACATTGAAACACTTGCTGCCCGTATGCAGTTCTGCAGATGTTTGTGTTCGTCGCGGTGTCTTGCGCACACTTGCGTCATCTTGTTGAAAGGCGTCATCCACTCGGGGCTATACACATAACTTTGAAAGATGATATTTTATGCTGTGGAGGATTTTTGTAAGCGTGAACAATATAATGCTTTCTTTCTTAAACATAGTTCGTTATCACCATGACAAGCCCCAAGCGATTGTTTGGATCCCGCTGTTAAACGCTGAGAGTTAGTCGGCAACAAAAGGCTAAATTGTCAGTGCGTTGCCCCCGGCCACGGAAAATAAGAATAGAGCCTCAATCACAAGAAACTCCGTTGCCGGGGGTCGAACGGAGAGGCACTCGCACAAAGTGTTGTACACGTTCCTCAAGAAAAGGAACGAAAGCTCGTTCCTCGTTCCTTCTGATTTTTGGAACGCGTTCCCGTTACAAGTTACATCTGTGAAAAAGGAATTCGTTCCCGTTACAGTTTAAAAAATGGAACGTATCGTTACATATACGTTACATTTGTATTTTGCTAATTACTATATTTAGTTTAATCAAGCAGATATTTTTCTTTTTACCTATCGCATTAGAAGTCAACATACGAGTTTGTAGGTCCTATGGAAGGGCAACAGGAGAAAAAAACAAGCGGAAGCAGGGTTTCCTTTGTTCATATATTCAAGTTAAAAATCTCAGCTTTTAAACATATTCATGTTTTTAGTGGACGATTCAGACGAGCCGAATGTACTTTCACCCAACATTGTACGAGCGTACAACCTCCCACGTTTCAATTGAGCGAAGTCCCCTGTTCGAACTTAACAACAGTTGCTTTTCGATGTTGCTGGCCGCAAGACGAGCAATTCGAGCAGAGGGTAGGGCTTTTGGAAGGTCCGTCTTAAAAACTACAATTACTTCTTTGTAAGGTTGGCTTTCTTGTTCATTTTGAAGGTTTGCGTGTGTGTGTGTAGGGGGGGGGGGGGGGGGGGTGGAAGGGGAAGGGGGAGGGAGAAAGGGGAGGGATGGGGACAAGAGAAGAAATATTTTTTTGGTGTATCTTTTAAGTGACCAATGTTCGGGACAGAAGGGTGCGTTCGATGTCTGGCAGTCTGTGATCTTGTTGTAACTCTAGGCCTCGTTATGGAAGTTTTTGTGGGTGTATGAGGATTCGTGGAACCAAAGAAAGTAGCTGAGCTTGAAACAACCCTCTTTCTTTGTCTTTTCCTACGACTAAAAGCCTTGCTTTTTGTACCGCAGTTTCGGGCACTCAAAAATGAATCAATGTCCACCAGCTCTCCTGCACCCGAAACTGTTAGCAAGCGAGGACCACACAAAATAATCCACAAGATTAGTAGCCAAAAAGTTAACAAGATCCTGCACTTCGTAAATATATTGTTTTTGTACTTTCAAAATTTCCCTGTTCGAAACCAATTAAAAATTACCCCACTGGACGAAAAAAAGGAACGCCGTTACTCTTTTCATTCCAGTAAAAATTTAATGCGTTCCCGTTCCAGTTCCAGCGATGGAAAATGGAACGGCGGCGTTCCTTCGTTCCTCCTAAAAGGAACGCGTTCCAGGAACGCCGTTCCGTACAACACTGCTCGCACCCCCAGGCTTTGGTTGCCGCGTGTTAAACATTGTCATGCTGGCTATGCACTCTACAGTGCAGACTACTTTTATTAGCCAAACTTCGAACCCGGGAATAGAGAACTGTATATATAGAGTGTATACATATATACAGGGTGTTTTTTTTTTAATGCTTTAGAGATTTGTTTTAAAAACAGCCATGTAAGTTGCACGTATGCGGTTTGTGCAGGTGAGTTATACGGCCAGGAGGACATAGTATGGGAGGCTAATCGTAACGATCAGTCGGCTAGTTAATTAAAATTTGTTAATTGACTTTTTATTAAATAAAAATAGACATATGGTTTCAATTAGAAACTTGCTTAGCATCATCGAAAACCACTAAATCAGTAATTTTCAGGAGGACAACAGGAGGCTTGCGCGCTCCTGTTGTCCAAAGAGTTGTGTGTAGTGCTAAATGTCGTCGAATATGGAGAATCTTTTTTTTAATTATTATTTATTTATTTACGTTTATATATTTGTCTTTAATCGTCAGGAGTCGTGAATTTTAGCGCAATCACAGAACGATGTCGCCTGTACTTCCTGACACCTTTGTCGCATGTCTGAATCGTAGCGATAATCGATTACGCCCCCTCAGAACTAAGCAAAATAATTTAATAACTCTACATCAAAAAAAAAAAAAATGCCTACCGTCCAAATGGACATAGCCAAGAGCCATCACAGGTTGTGACGTGTGTGTGCGTCCCGTTAGCGGAGATCGACCGCGCGGAGAGGATGCGCGGAAACCGGGATTCCGGGACGGAAACCAACCTGAGCGACCCGGCGAAGATACGTCACGAGGAGCAGGCTGTAAAAATACGAAGTAGAGGATATCGCTTTTCTGACTCATCCTGAAGGGCGCGATCGACTCAGCAAACTTCTGCGCTGGTGAAAGCCCGGGCCGGGATGATGGAGAAACCTGCATGCACTCTGTTCTCCCCCATATCCGCTGCGCCCTCTTTCCACATTAATGTAGCAAATGCTTGAGTTCGCTCTCCTCTCTTCATCTCCGGCATTTGCTCTGCTGATCTAGAAAGAGGAAAGGACTCCGCCTCCTGCTGTTCTAGAGTTAGTTGTCTAGTGTTCCAAAATGCGTCTTTGAGGCGTCCAAACGCAAGCAGCGGCACGACAATCGATTGGCAATAACATACAGAACGCGCAGGAAACGCAGGATTACGAGGCAGCCAAAAGCGCGACGTCATTGGCGGAGGAGGTTGGGGAGGAAAACAAAAGCACGGGGACGGGACGTGCCCGCGCGTTTGGCAGCTAAACGAACGGCCAAGACGCCGACGAACTAAAGCCCCTCGATAAAGGCGTTTATATCTTTTGCAAGTACCGACAACCATTGTCGTGGAAACGCGCAAGGACATGTGCCACGAGCGGGTGCACCACCGCCATTCGCTTAAAGGGGCGGTGCAATGATTTTAACACTGAACGAATGTGCAGCTTGTATTTTTTATATTGTTTACTTCGGCAAAAGTAAGAGAAAAAGTGCCATCATACCCCAAAATACCTCTATTTCGCTGCGCAATCGCAAAATAAAAAACGCTTTTTTTCACAACCTGCGGCCACATGGTGGCCGCAAATGGAACCTGTGGTGTGACGTCATTCGGAGTGGTTTTTGTAAGTGACAGTGTTAGGCAATTGTAAGCTTGATTTAAGGTTAAGTTTAAAAAATCTTGTTGTTTAGGCATGCAGAAACGCTTCAAAAGCCTAATATTGGCGCTAAAATATTTGTGGCGCCATCTACTGCAAGTCAACCAAACCTGCCGTCGCCGTCATCCGTCGACGCCCGAGGCGCCTACGGCGGCTACACGAGCAACCCGGACGTTTTGTCTTTCCCTCGCTCGACAGAGTGCGTTGGTCGTGGTCCGTAGTATCGTGGTACCGTTATTTTTCCTGGTGTCTCGACCTCGACTTCGACTGCCCGCCGCACAAGTCCAACTGACTTACTATACGCAAGCATATTGCGCTCGACGTCGCTCAGGCCGTCCGCCCATGCCGCCATGTTGGTCGGGAATCGGCGGGAGAGCGGGAGAGCGGCGAGCCTGGCGAGCCGGCGAGCGCTGGGGAAACGGAAGCCAGAAGAACCCAACCGGAAACCAACGCCACTCCGAATGACGTCACAGGCGAAGCTGGTGCCGCTTCAATGTTGAGTTTAGGGGTGCCAGAGATACCAATTTCTTTTATTTTTTTTTAATGAAAACTAGGGCAAGCAGAAAGGAATAGTTTTCGGTCCTTCGTTTTATATGTGGCCGGGATCAATTTCCGCAATTAATTAGCCAAAGTCCGCAAATTGTTGCACTGCCCCTTTAACGGTCGTTCATTTCAGTGCTACGCCGCCATTTGCTTCCAAGGGACGCTCGATACACGGGCCTCGCGCGCTTGCGCATTTGGCGGGAGTTGCACGACAAACTCAAACACATCGAGGGGCTTTAAGACAAACTTGCCTGCCGTCCGCTTCAAATCATTCCAAGCATACACAAACAGCTAATTGTGTCGTTGTTTTCTGTTTTTTTTTTTTTTTTAATAAGAAAGGAATAGCAAGGGAAAGATGGAGAGAAAAAATACCATTTGAATTGCGCTTTACCTATCAACTTAAGTAATGCGAAATTTGTTCATCGGTCACTTTCGTATATTTCCGTGTTGATCAAACCTTCTTATATGCCCGAATAAAACGGAGCTATTTCCTTGGCTGTTTGGCAAACTCGAGTAGCATGCTAAAGGTTAGCACAATGTACGGTGTAGATCAGCTCCACTACGGCGACTGTATTGTTGTTGTTTTTTCCACTGCTTAAAACATCGTTCTTAGGAACAATCCCCTTTGCTTATTTATTCCCCTGCCCTGACATATCAACTTCAGTAATGCAAAATTGGTTAAAGGGATACTGAACCGAAATTTTGAGCTCACAAAACAAGGCCGGGCGGATAGGCGGGAAGCTGCAAAACCAAAAAATATCACTCATACGGCGATATATCTAACGGATCGCCGTATTTTTTGGAAACGAAGTGCGCGATTGAACCCGGCCGACGAGGCGGACGAGGCAAGGCACGTCACGATGCCCATTCTCTCTCCTCCTCGCTACGTCCCGTCAAGCTGGTGAACCGAAGCGAGGAGGAGAGAAGCGAGGCCGCTTCTCCTCATTCTCCAATTCTCCCGGAGGACAGTTACGTCAGAGAACTCGCTTGATCGCGCCCTTCTTTTCCAAAAGTACGGCCGTCCGTTAGAGATATCGATATACGAGTAATGTTTTGGAGTTCGTAGCTTCCCGTTCAACACTTCTGCGGCCTTACTTTGCGAAATCCAAATTTCGGTTCAGTATCCCTTTAATCTGTCACTTTTGTATATTTCCGTGATGATGAAACCTTCTTATATGCCGGAATAAAACGGAGCTATTTCATTGGCCGCTTGGTAATCTCGGGTAGGAATGTTAAAAGTTTTACGGTGAAGTGATCAGTTCCAATCCGGCGACTTTTTTGTTGTTGTTGTTGTTTCCCACTGCTTAAAACATTCTTCTTTCGAACAATCCCCTTGTATTTGCTTACTTACTCCTCTACTGCGATGTAAGTCGATATCTCACGAATGTATAGCGTAGCGAGAGTTTGCAACGGAAATTGCCATGACGAAAGCTATCTTGCACAGCTATAGCGTCACATTTGTTTTGTGGTTATTTTGTTGCGAACCTGTGATGCTTAAAGCATGCGCCTCTTGTCTGCGTATATCTACTTTGCGCCAGTCTTGGGTAAGTTACTTTTAAAAAGTAATTCGTTACAGTTACAGTTACTTTCAGAAAAAAGTAGCGAAGTTACCGTTACAGTTACCGCAACAAAAGATTAACTCGTTACAATTACAGTTACTTTTAAAAAGTAACGACGTTACTTTTCAGTTTTTTTTCTATAACACACAAAAAAAAATTAGAAAAAAGGAAAACGCCCCTCACAACGTTTTATTGCATAAAATTAAAAAGTACGCTTTTTACTTCATATTGTAACTTAGCAGCAGTTGCTTCTCGAAGTTAGTGTTTGAAAGTTTCCACGGCAGAGTAGTGGCGCAAATCAAAATACGAAACTTGCGCTGTGCGGAGTAGTAGCGCTGATCAAAATACGAGACATGCGCGGTGCCCTCCACGTGTATTGTTGTTTCACAGTTGATTCACTCGATTAAAAAACGTTCGCACAGAAAAAAAGAAAAACCACAACATAAATAGTGCTTCAAGACACTAAGATGTAAGTGTTCAGTCACAAAGTACAAGCGCGTGCGTAAGGATAACTAGATATTTTTTCATAAAATCTACACGTGGCTGTACTCGGGTCGTGACTCGCGAGAAAGAACGTATTCACAACGTTCTGGAAGGCTAACTTTACACTCGAAATGTTAGAATAGACGATTTGGAAAGTGCAAGGAATGGCTAAATTGCACCCTTGTTCAGTGATATATTATTCATAAAACACTGGAAAGTAACGACAAAAGTAACGGCGTTACTTTCATCGTTACCTTAGAAAAAAGTAATAGAACTACAGTTACAAGTTACATTCTTAAAAAGTAACTCGTTACAGTTACAAGTTACCGAAAAAGTAACGAAGTTACAGTAACGCGTTACTAGTAACGCGTTACTACCCAAGACTGCTTTGCGCTAAAAAGCCTGAAGCGTGTGGGGACTGGTAGATGGGACGCACTACGACGAACAGGCGTTTCGTAGCGTTCAAGTACAGTCCCGAACAAAAGAAACACGAACGACGGAGCAATAGCCTCTCGCGCTCGTCGCGCCACTCAACGGTCATCAGCGGAAGCTCCCTTGGAGCTTGTGGTGCGTGCGCTCCGACAGTAGTGATTCGCGCAGATTTTTTTCGGTTTACCACAACACGAGGCGCTAATCGCCGATCTTTGGCCATGTTCATAATGCGGCTCGTGCATTTCGAATGCACCTTGATGGCGATCAAAAATAATCTTCGATTAGTAGCACACTGCTTTGAAACTCGTGATTTTGCTGTAACATCGATCCAAGGCTGACCTTGTTTATTTTATGGGCCATTACTGGGCATTCGAAACGTGCATGCCACATAGCCAACTTCGTGATTAGCGCCGGATGTAAGCCGATAGGCGCGAATGTTATTTTACAAAAGGGCCGGCCACTTGGCACAGTCACTACTCTCGAAAGCACATCACAGGCTGCGCGGGAGCTTCCGCTGACTATACCACTGAGTGCCTCTAAGAGGGCGAGAGTCTGTCGCACTGTAATTCGCATTTCTTTCATTCGGAATTGCGCTTTCACCGCTCTTTGGACATTGCAGACTAGAACAGGCCAACTTCTATAACAGTCAGCAGTTGCAACCTATTATTTTTTTTTCTGGTAACAAAGAATGGTGCTTAAGGGCTGGAATGGCCGAGGAGACTTTGAGGTGGGGCTACGAAACATCGAAACGAAAAACCGTCATATACCTGTCTAATTTGGCGGACTTGCATACCGAAACGTTGGCGTTACGGGACTGCATCATGTTGCGAAATTTTACGTTTGACGGGCGAGCCATCACCCGCCAAATTGAGCAGACGGTGGTCACGTGACGTCGTGCGCTTGACGCGGTCACATGACACCATCCACGTGACCATGTGTCGCTGACGCCGCAGCGCGACAGTGACCATGTGGCAATCAGTTGTGGCATCGGTGATGTGACGTGACAATGTCACCTGACACTGAATCACACGACTTGACTTTACGTGACACCGGGATGTCATGTGACCACGCAATTCATGGTGATGTAACTAAGGTTCATCTGGTCACGTGGCATCCGTACCACATGACCTTCATCTGGTGTAAGTACGACGAGCTAACTGTAATAAAACACTCGGCGCGTCTCGGTACACACTTCATATTCTCTCTCTGGACTTGATCTGTAGGACTAAGATAGATGTATTTTTTTATATAATCGTTAGCATAATTTACTGAAACCGAACTCGGATAAACTATGAAATTTCTGAAAACATATATGTTCTGGTCGGGGTCGGTATAAATTAAATATTCGCGCATAAAGCCTTTCTTTCTTTCTTTCTTTTTTTAAGCATCTTTTTGTCTCGTCAAGAGCATTGATTTTGCAAATGTTTGACAGCGGCCAGTCAGTTATTATACGCAATGGTTTTAATATTTACAAGGTACTTTATGAGGGACAAAGGTTTTAAATGGCCCAGCAGCGAAACATTCAGGGAATGCGCGTTAAAGACTTCGGTGCCCTATCGGTGCCCACTAACACGAAGGTGATCATCGTGAAAACAAAATCGGATGGTCACAATTTATCTTAACGGTTAAAGGTTTGCATGCGTTCTTAACGCGCACAATACACACACGCACGCGTACTGACGCACACAGAGACGCGGACGCACGCACACGCACGCACGAGCACGCGCCTACATTTTTGACGATTGTAAAGAGTACCATATTGTAGAAAGAGTGAATGACAGAGCCTCGTTGTATACGATACGACGACGCCCACATTTATCGGGTGCCAGTTAGTTTGGGAAGAATTTGATCACAAGCTCTTATATCAAAATCCTGGGGCAACGTACCATTTCCCAAAAGTAACAAAAAGGCTCGTTTTTTTGTTTTTTTTTTTAATAATTTTTTTTTGTTTAGCAGTTGCTTGGAGGTTACAAGAGCAGCTCTGGCATCGTGGTTTTAACAGCTGGTTTTACTACGATGTACACATACAAGTCACGGAATTCCCTAACCGAAGCGGAAAACTCCGGTCTGGGCCCAGCGACAGGCATCAGTCAGTCCCTGTTGGCGCGGCGCTAGTTATCGAGCAACTTCGAAACCAGCCTCGAAACGGGGCAAAATATAAACAGATATAGAATCTCCAACATGGTCCGTGAACTTTGAACCGGGGGACGGTCAACTCAAATAAAGCATCGAGGCGTGGAAACCGGGCGAGGTGCTTCTCAAGGCCGCGTGCACGGTCAACCACGGTGCCTGTTCCTCATTAGTGGTCGCGGTGGCGAATGCGGTGCCCCGCCGGCCTCGTCGCCGGTGCCTCGGGGACCTCGAGGAGAAACGGGGGAGAGAGCATTATCAGGTCGAGCGTAAATCAGGGCTGGTCCGGCCGTCGCCGCCGGAACTCGCGCAGTGCCGGAGGCCACAACACGGTCGGGCTTGCATCCCAGATCCGCGGGCAAATAGAGCACCGCACGAGACCCAATTTCCGAGGCAGGCCGCTCTGGAAGGGCTCAGCAGAGTCCCCAGTGGCGGGATCCTCCGAGGGACTGTCGAGGATGAAGATGTTCGTGCACCGCGTGTGGCTGCTCTCCGTTTCAGGGACAAAAATGTCGCTCCCCCCCCCCCCCCCCCCCCCCCTCCTCCGTCGTAGCCCGGAGCTCAAATGGCTTTGTAAAGACAACTGGCAGTATGACAGTGGAGCCCTGACAAGCTCGTGTTCAGTAACGCCACCGAGCTTGAAACATGCGGATTAGTATGGACACGCCTTACCGAGATGCAGTCGCGCGTCGCCGCCTCAGAATTGTGTCTCCTGCCCATACTCACACGCAGAGACAGTGGTCAGTCGATGAAAGGGAGGCGATTAATTGCTCTGGCGAGTGCGTAGCGGCCACTGCACTGTCAGATTAGGGCTGAACGGGACATATATAGTTCCTGCGCGTTTTGTCCGTCGCCGCCATATTTCGGCCATGCACTTGGGCAGTGCAGAATCTGCGTTGGGCCTGGATGCCGAAATTCACTCTCACGCTAGAGCCATTAACTAATCTATACGCTACAAGGCAGGCACGTAGCCAGGATTTTGTTTCGGGGGGGGGGGGGGGGGGGGGGGGGCGCCCATGACAAAATGCTGTATGAGGGTGAGTGGGAGAGGAGGCCCCAGCAAAATGGAAGATTTCGGGTGGGAACCCGGCCCCATGCCCCCCCCCCCCCCCCCCCCTTGCTACGTGCCTGCTACAGGGGGACGGCAGGGTGCTTCGAATCACGGCTGCCAGTTATCTGAATCTGAAGTCGCAGGAAGCGCTTTTCCATCCTCCAAACGCGTTAAAACAGCCGCGACAGGACGAGGCGACATCGACCTCAGCTTTCTAACGCAGTATCTACAACTTAGGGAGTGGCATTTTCGAACTTGCGTCGACTCTGTTGCGCTGCTTTGCGTCGAACTGCACAGCGCCTCCCCGTTAGCTCGCCACAAGTGTCGCCGTAACAACAGCTCGCCGCAAGCAGTCTTAACGAGGCTCAAGTGCGTGGTTACAGTCGCACTCGAACGCAGTTGTGTGAACCAGCCTTAACTGTCGCCACCTGCGCCCCATCTCGACTATGGCGCGAAAGGCTAGACCCACGGCGACAAAGGGTCGCTAATTCACTATCTCTATCAAAGACCTTTCTCGGCCAGCGGTTGATTCTCGCGCTAGCAGATGCGTTGGAATAAGCCACGTGCGTACGTTGCATCAACACTAGGTAAACCGTAAATAAAAAAAGGAAAATTAGGTTAGGTGGAGTTTATTCAATTGAATTGGTCAATGTCCTTCTGGGTCGTTATTGCGTTTAATTCGTTGCTCAATGGCGATCACACCTTCAGCGGAATGAACGCGCTATTCAGAACTTACGTTGCAATCGAAGAAAAAGAAAGAAATCCTGGTACATTACGAGGTACGATCAAATAGTTTCGAGTCTGACTATGTAGCGTAAAAGGAAAGGGCAGCGCAGTGATGCGCCTGCAGCAGTCGAAGGTAGGGACATTCGTGTATCATTGCACCAAAGGGCGTCGCTCTGTGAATATTTGAAGCTGCGCTGCACGAGTTTTTGTGACCACGTGCACGGGCACGAGGGCGATTTCACCATAGACTGCAAACCAGAGTAAGAGAGAACATCGGTTCTCCGTCAAAATATAAAACAGAGACCTTTGAAATGATTCAGCAGGCTTAATTGTGTCATAAGCGGCGAATTTTCGGGAAGTGTTTTAAGTGTCATACGGCGCTTCGGGAACGGCAGAACATCGCTGGAAGACGAAGAGCGGTGTCTTATCCGACCTTTCCTTGACTCGAGTGACGTTCTGCCATTCTCGAGGCGCGAATGCCACCCAAAACACCTCACGTACCTCACTGTTTTTTGTTTTTGTTTTTCTTTTATATAAGGTTTCTAAATTATTTCGGTGGTCTCTGTTTTAGATTTGCCGAGTTTGACGTAAAATTGATATTTTCTCTCGCTTTGGTTTGCTGTCTATGGAGGTATCGGCATTATGCTCGTGCATGTAGCCAAACAAACTTGCGTAGCGCAGCTCCAGATGTTCACAGAGCGACGCCCTTTGGTATTACGATACACGAAGGTCCCTTCCTCCGACTGCTACGCGCGCATCACCGTGCTGCCCTTCCTTTTTACCCCACAAAATCAGCCATGGAACTTTTTGATCACGCCTTGCATTTTTTCTTTTATTTCTGTAATTAGGTGGAAGAGCGCACAGAACTTATGTTGCGCCATTCGTCTTTGTGGATGTCGAGGACAACACGATAATACGCAGTAACGAACGGGGTCCGCCGCAGCTTTTTATACTACGATGGACGCCGCGTGGACGCCAGGAGTTCTCGAAAGCCAAAAAAATGTCCCCAATAAAAAATAATACTGACCTAAATATTGTCGATTGGTCTCGATGTCTGTCCGTCCCTGACCATTTTTATCTCGGCTTTGCCCCTCTGGACTATCGCTGGAGCAAACACCAGGGAGCCCCGACTTTAATAACGAACACCGTTTCTTTATTGCGGGACATGCCGTATATACGTACTATCATAAGGAACTTCCACCCGAATATGTATGTAAAAATAAAATGAAACGCTCGGCGTCTTTCTCTTCTTTGAAACAAGCGCGTCAAGTGGTAATGGAGCGAGGGACTCACGCGTTCGTGTACCGAAAAACGGTAGCACCGGTTGCTCACGCCGAGGCTGTCTATAGTATTGCGTCCGGCGACTCTGCCGCAAGAAGTTCCCCGACGACGCCCGATTGGGTCTCAATGACGATACACGATGGTTCCGTAGACCGAACAGACGCACACACCGGACAACCTTTTGGATCGGTCCTTCGTTTATCGCCGGGCCAGCATTTGTCCGCGGATTAGGCTTTTTATTATTCTCCCCCTCGGCGTGTGGGCCGTGATGTTCCCCGCTTGCAATCGAGGCATTTTAACAACGCCTATACAGTGAAGCTCACCCTACCGCCAGACCAACTCAATACTGACGTTTGATTCTTTCCTTTTTTTTTTTTTTTTTCCGTCCTTTAATCGTGGACCATAATTTCAGCATTGAATTGTTAGAATTGTCTCCGCTGGAGCAGGCGTCTGTATACGACCAAGCCGCAGTCTTACTAAAATCCGGATCTTTGGAATCTTTGGCTGTAAAAAGAAACGCGAGTGGGATTTGTTCGTGCTCTCTGATATCGTCGGAGGGGAGTTTTTAAGAGATGAAGGTGGATTGATGTGGACGGGGGAACGTACCGTTTGGAAGGAATGGGCCCTTTCCGAGTGGACGGAAGCGCGATAAGGGGGGTGAAGGATACATAAGAATGGAAGCACTTTTCCGATCGCCAGGAAGGGTAATCAGACGACTCGAGGACGATTCATCACGTTTGTTCTTAAATTTCACCTGATACTTGATCTCTGAAGCCGGGGTCATACATGCTCTCACATCATACGCGATAGACACGCTGTTCGTAGTATAGGCACGATGATACAATTATTTGCGGAAATTACGCCTCAAGTATGTACGAAGCAAGTTTACCTCATGCGTATGGATGCTTCGAACGTATGTACAGACAGGTTTTGTGTGACCAATGGGGAAGGACCGTCATGCAAGGAACGCCCCAGACTGTCTGCGCACTGTCTTTTTGTGTCATGTATTTTTAGTGTGGTCCCGGCTTTACACCTCTACGTGCGGTTTCAAATGCGACGGCGGTGAAAGATACAGAAATGCGAAGAAGGGAAGGAAATCCGATACTTCAAACAATATGTGAGAAGACAACGGAGGAAAAAAAAAGTGCGATCAAATGTTATGTAGAAGCTATAGATAGCTTGCACAATATGTCAATATATCGAAATGTTTCAGACCAGCTGGCAGATGCATGCGGAACAGCCTCCTTCTCTCTCCCTCTCTCTCGTCTTGTTTTACATGTTAGTTCTCTTCTTTTTTTATGGTGCTTTTATGGAGGACCGGAACTACGCAAGTGGCATTTATTTATCATAAACCTTTCGGGGACATTCAGTCATCGGTCCAAGACTGGCACCAGTTACGTCCTAGAAACGTAAAGATCCTTCGTTCTTTCTTTTTTCTCCGTTTAGCCGTTATTCTGCTGTGTCTGGTGAAAATTTGAGGAAAGAAGTCTTTGTTAGCGACTAGCTGTAGACAGACACTGGCCAAAAGCCCGGGTCAAGTTAAAGTCTCGCCCAGGGAAACGCACGCTAGACAGTATAAGGTGTAAGAGCCCCTTCCTCCGTGCTGTACTCACCACCCAATAATTGGGTTCCGATCATTTGTCTAAGTGGCAAGTTGTTCTTTGATTACGAATCCAATCCGACGAGTTTTGCTGTACGATATGCAATGTGGAAGAGTTGTCTTTCAAATAATCGCGTGCACTTGTATGGACCTGTCTTTCCACCGTCTACGTATTTCAGCGGGTTCGCCGTACGAATTTGTAAACAAATTGGCAGCCGCCTTTCCCTATAAAACCCTTTAATACATGAAATGCATTATAGGGAAGCGATGAGAGAATTGGTGTGTCACGTGACCTCAATTTTTTCGCTGAATTTAGTGGGAAAGCGGAATTCGTGTATAGGTCTCGTGGTATAAATTTCCCCGTTAAATTTAGCGGAAAATGTACGGACGGATACCCGGAATTGAAAAACGTTTACAAGTCCGAATTGCGAAATTTGAGGAGAAGAAAGGGGGAGGGTATGCCCCTCCCTTCCCCTTCACCTCCTTCCGTCCTCCTGCCAGTTTCCCCGCTAAATTTAGCTGGAAAATTGACGCCACGTGACCTCAACACCAATTCAATTTCCCAGCTAAATTTAGCGGGGAAACTGACGTCACATGACTTCGTATCACGTCACCCATGAGCAAATTCAGTTTCTTCGCCATATTTAGCGGGAAGATTGACGTCACGTGACCTCAACACAAATTCAATTTTCCGCTGAATTTAGCGGGGCGGTTACGCCGACGGCGACGCCGCTATACGGGGGAACGGGCGCCTAAGAGCTGCGCTCTAAATCTGCCTCGCTCACACGAAACGTCACGGCAAAGTACAACAATTAACAATATGAATCGATTGCAGACATTGGGCTGTTACCAACGCAACCGAAGGAAAAAAAAAACGAAAAAAAAGCGCTTCAATAATCTTTGTGCCTGTGTATGGGTGTGTGCGTGCGTATATGTGCTGGTATTGTATATGACATCGCAAAGGCATATGGCTGATCGTGGGCATCTTCAATGACGAAACAAGTAAGGTCCGTTCTATCTTGACTTTTTTTTTTTTTTTTTTTTTCAATGGAGCCTCACCTTCGGTTTGTTTTGAGCGTAGAAAGAATAAGAGCAAAGGTGAAGATGCATGGCGCTTACAGATGGCAATTGAACCGCGAATCGTTCATTGTGTTCGCCCGCTCGTTGCCACCCACTTCGGAAAGCGCTTCTCATCGTTTGTCGTCTCCATGAATTGGTCATTGTTAGTTTGCAATGTACGATACATTCAAGGTGGCTTCTCGAAGGAACAATACACTTCTGGGATTCGGCATTTCTTTTTATCGAAGGACCACCGGCTCGGGTGTACATGAGCTCCGTATCTTCAAGCAGGCGGGCAGTTTCCGAACGGCTCAATGACCCACGTTGTTGCCTTTATGCTTTTCAGTCAGAAACCTCCGACCTTCCATACCATCAAAGATCCTCGGTGCGAAAGTTCGTTGGTGTGCCCCGCCAACGGACCAGTTTCCAACGAGCTACGAGTGTGTTTCCACGGGCTTCTTGCTATTTGTGGCCAGCGAGACGGTTTTATGATACAGAACGGAAAAATAATCGTTCTCACAACACGCCGACACGTCCCTGAGCCGATAGATGTGCGGTATGAAACTCAGCTTTGAGTCTTTAATCACTGTACTGCGCGATGACCGTTGAAGAGACATGTACAGTTTGTGAAGAAAATTCGCACCATGACATTTGGCAGTAGAACAACTCGTTACATATATACCGGGCGTTTCAACGAATACTTTCAAGACTTGCTATAAATAGCGTCAATGAGAAAGAAAAGAAAAACATTTTTACCGAAATAAACTACCAGTCCTGGCGGACCCGACGTCGGCCAGGACTGGTAGTTTGTTCCCGTAAAAAGTTTTTTTTTTTTTTTTTTTTTTCTCGTTGCAAGCATTTGTTAGAATTGCAAAAAAAAAAAAAATATTAATTAGGTGAATAACTAAATAAAATTTATGGAATTTTTAGTCGGCGGGCATAAACGTGTGGTTTTCAGCATCATCGAAGACCACAATATCTTTTTATAAAGATATAAGGCGCGCAAAGCATTTTACAGTGTTCCGAAAAAACACTAAATTTTGACGCGTTTCTTGCTTTTGGTTTTCCATCGGAGCGCCTCTTTGCTCGGTTCTGATTCCTACCCCGGTTTTCGGTTATGCTAAGCGAGCTTCTCATTGGAACCGTATGTTTAATTTCACTAACTAAAAGTTAATTAGTAAAATTTTAGTTAAATATTTTGCTAACCAGCATGTTTTTTTTTGTGTGTGTTTTTTTCAATCCCTGACGTTTGCAACAGAAGTCTTGTTCCCGTAAGCAGTTTTTTTTTTTCTAATCACCCTATTTTTAGAGATTTTCAGAAGTCTTCGCTCAAACCACAGACCTGTATATGTCTCTGTTTTTTTCTTTTTTTTTTTTTAATTTTTGTTTATGGCAAGTGGTCAAATGCAGTAGGTAGGTGTGACTGAAATCAATTATTTCTATGGCTGTGAATTTAGTCGATTAACCTGCCGATTCACTGAATAATTGATTAATAGCCTAGCAATATTTTGAACGATGAATCCCAGAAGTTGGCCATTTTCTAGGGTTTTCGCGCGCGTCATCTTCCTCTTGCTGTCAAACTCAACGTAAGGATTTTATCACTGGCAAACTTTTTGTTCCCGCGGGAACACATGTTGTCAGAGCACAACCGCTAACTTTATCGCGTCCAAATGTAAAATAAATAAATAAAAACATATAGAGTACTGGGGACCATCAGGGCCAACGACCCCTGCTGGTTGATATTTATTCGATCTTACGTTGTGTTCAGTTGTTCATGTCGCTATGGCCTCCGGTAAGAGGGAAAAGAAATCGGGAAAACACCGCACTATATTTCTTTTCTGTGTGTGTTCATTGTCTTATTTTTAGCCAAATAGATATTTCTTAATAATTGACGTAATATCCCACTGCTTTTCAGAAAAACACAGAAAAATGTCTTAATCTTTATAAATTATAAGAATTTATGGAAATGTTATCCTTAGCGTTATATTTCTAATATCACTATATATATATATATATTAAGCATCTACATTTTTGAGACGTGTGTTTGTCCGTCCTTTCTTTTTCTCAGTCTCGGGGAGTTTTTACTATGTTCAACTACCACCAGCTAGTTTGCGCCCTTCTCTTCACTGTTTTCACTTAATTCCCAACACTTGGCGTCAATTGAAATTCGCCCACAATGCTTTCTGTCCCCCACCTCCTTTTTTTTTTCTGACTTCATGCGATTACTTTTTTAGCTAGTATGATTCAAGTGTATGAAGAAGGAACCAATGAGCGAAATAAAATAACTTCCTTAGAATTTCCTCATTTCCGAATCGCCTGTTATAAGAAATTAAGCAAATGTTATCCATTACATTTGCAATATACATTATTCAACTAATCGGTTAAAAATTCTTAGAAGTAAAGTCCTAGCTTTTTTTTGTATTATTCTGAAGCACCCCCCCCCCCCCCCCCCCCCTGAACGGAACACGTTTTCCTATATATATAATCACCAGTCCAAGCTTTCCCTCAATTTAAACCTTTGGAGGCTTCGGTACAAGTTCATTACGCGAGCGCAGTCGATACTGGCGTATTTCGCGCGTAGCACTGTTTTCATAGAGCACCACTGGCCTGTAAGGTAACTTAACACGTATATTCCACAGGAATAAGCTTTTCAACACCTGTCACAAGTTTTCATGCGAATGTGATCAAACCGCCAAATAAAAAAATCTCGTACGGAGTGCACGATAGAAGCCTTCCAGCTGAGAAAAACCAAGACATCAGGAAGAAACAGTAGTAATAGACCCTTTCCGAAATTCAGTGCCATCTGGTGGTTTGTAAAGCAGTTTAGGTTTTGCCATATCAATGGCGGAAATGAACTTGTATCGGCACCGTCACTTTCGCAAGTCAACTGCACGCGAGGAATTGTTCGGTGTGAGTTCTTTCTCGATAACTTTCAGTTTGATGGTGACCAAGAACCTGTATTCAGAATTAAGCTCCAACCCACTCAGATGCCTCAAGAAAATTCTATACACCAAAGTGCTGTAAAGCCGATTGTGTGCCGCCTACAGATTGACTGAATCTGAGTTATTAGAAATAAACGCTTACTTGGCTCTTGTGTTCCACTCCATCGTCGCGTCGTACTGACCCCCCGAATGTACAGGCCTCGCAAGATCCGCTTAGGAGCATCTTCAACGTCTTCCTTTATCAGTCACTAGGAGGCCGCCATTGGTATGGCACAGATGCCGTTCCACAGATGATGATAGTGATCGAAGTGGCCAGACTGAATTTCGGAAAGGGTCTATTGGCAAGCCAGCTGACTGAAATTATATTGGCCTCGAGACCCAGATTGAATTGTGTGGAAGCACGCTTTTTTTTTTTTTAATTATTATTCATGGTTCTTTGTGGGGCACTTGTTGATTCCATCTGTCCACATTGCGGGTGGAGACAAAGCATCCACACGACCGGCACATAGTACAGAGCACGAGCACTTAGCAGTTGACCACGTGAGCCGTGTCCATCGAATCTTGAGGCGAATACTCGGCATGAAAATTCGTGCGTTGAGTTGCCAAGACAGATATATACAAAATGCCACAAAAAAATTACAGGATTTTTTTTTTTTTTGTATGAGAAAATAAACTATACATCGTCAAACGCTCGTTCTCTCTTATAAAATAACGCTAGAGGTCGCAACCAGATGCCGAAGTTTCAGCCCGAACAGACAGGTTGTTCAAAAGTTATAAGTGATTTTTTTTTTAATTTTTAATGGGAAAATGGCGGCCGACAGAGTTTTCGAATACATGAGGCTCTATGGCACCAGAAACCGAAAACGGGCAAAAATGGGCTCCATTTTCCCATTGAAATATTTTGAATAAGGTGTTTGTTCGGGCTGAAACTTTGGCATTTGGTTGGGACCTCTAGCGCTACCTTTGAGCGGAGAATGAGCGTTCGGTAATGCCTAAATTGCTTTTGCGATAAAAAAAAAAAAAAAAAAAATTTTGTGACTGTGTATTTTGTTTTATTTAAAGTGTGAGCATCGCAGAAAGAGCGAGCTCAGGGCTTTCAGCGTCCCAGCCGAGCACGCGCGCTCGTGCAGTGCAAGAACTGTTCAGGGCCACATGCTCGCGCTTGTAGCTTCTGCCTCGCTTGGGCTCAGCCCCGCACCGGTGCGCGTGGACGTGGCTGCGTCCTCTCATTCGAGTGCGGTCCTTCCGGAAGTATGCGGTGCCTCCCTTCGTCTTTTCAACGAACTACGGCAATCCGATGCAGATGTACCGTGCGTGAAGCAGATGCCATGAAAGAGCGGTTGATGTTTGTTTACCATTTTTTTTAATGCAAAAAAAGGAAAACGATAGCAAAAAAAGAAAAAAAGGTACGTATTGGATTTGCGTGGTGTGCGGCCTCTGGTTCGTTTGTTTTTCTGTGTGTTCTGAAAGAGAGAAGGAATTGCGCCACTTCCAGGACGTACGGAGCAGCCCGCGCGAGCGTACATCGAAGCGCCCCCACGATTCTCCGCGGTGCACTGTAGGCGAAAGACCTTGCGGGTAGGTTGGATAACGTGGCATAGAAACGTTGATTCCACTGTCTACTGAAATCCCAGTCGGCTCGTGCGAAATCACAGTCCTGTGGCCAGCGCGCATTCGCCACTGCGTCATGCCAGAAAATACTCATGGGACACGCACTATGCGAGCAAAAAAGAAAAAAAAAAAGACAACAGGCGTTTTCTTTTTTGCAACTATTGAAAACGGAAACATTGTATGATACAGGATTTCGGACCACATGTGCGGCGCATCACGTAAAAAAAAAAAAAGAGAAAAAAATTGTTGAAATTGCTATTGTTGTTACGCTGATTCGCAACGAAATGCGTTAGTATTTAGCGCGAGGGTTCCGACTCCGCCCAGGGCGAGAATTCCAGCCTCGCTATGGTTGCACACTGTATTCTGTTCTTCCGGGCATAGCCTTCGCCGGTTTTTCTATTCCCTGGAAACGTAACGGCCTGTAACTAACTTTTCTACGTGACGAGTGGCCAAAGACTGGCCGAAAGGGCCTAGCATCGTACCCCCTGTGCCGCCGAACCCTCGCGCTGTCCGTTTTCCGAGTGCTTTTCGCGCATCTCTACGAGTACTTTCGTTTACCCCAGCGATACCGAGAAAGATCCCCGCCAACGCGCTCCCACTCCCACCCTCCTTCTCTCGTGTGACCGGCATTTGTAGGTACGGGATATCTCGGATCGGACAGATGACCCGCACTGTCCGCGCCGGCGAGGGAAGCGTTGTTCCCGTGCGTCCATATTTATAACCCGAGGCGGGGGAACCAACGCCGAAGCTCTTGCCCCCCCTCTGAAACCAGCGGACCGGTTGGAGACAGGGTCGGCCAGGGTCCGCCGCGGCGCCCTTGACGAATTCGCTGATAGCGCGGGACGCGGATTGGGGAGTCGACGACGGGGGTGGCCTGCGTTTGGCTTTTACGTCCTCGGCCGGAGACAAACACATGGCCGGAGATGGCTGCCGAGAGAGAGAGAGGGGCGCTGCTGCACGCGGGGGTGCAAAGAGGGAAAGGGAACGGGCATTCCGGCGGTGACTCATCGAGAGTCCTGCTCCGTCGATTGAATCCTAGTGTCACCGACACTGACCCTCCCCTTCACAAAAAAAAACCTGGACGCTATTTTTTTATTTTTTTTTTGCTCGCCTTCTTGTTTTGTTTTAGTCGCTTTTACTAGTGGGAGCTCCTCCCACCTCTTTCCACTTTATCAGAGCGGTCGGTGGAGAGGAGGTCGCTTCCTCTTCAGTGTTCGCTCCGCTAAAGTGGAAAGAGGTGTCATTAGGGAGTTTTCGTAGATCGTTTTCGCCGTCCCGCAAGGCCCTCCGCAACCCGCTACGATAGCGGGAACTCCACAGTCAAGGCTATCGGCGCGCAGGCGCAGTAGCAACTTCTTCGCTGCGTAACGCTTAGCGGAGGGGGCAACGCGGTCTACGAAAACTCCCTATTAGGGAGTTGTAGTAGATCGTTTTTTTCCCCCGCTACGATATCCCCGAAGAAAACGCCGCAGCTGCGCATGCGCGCCGCCAGCTTTGTCTGCATAGTACAAGGTCTTGTGGCGGATTACGGAGCGCTATCCGGGTGCTTAGCGGGCTGCGGAAACGCTCTACTACAATTCCCTACTGACTGTTAGTAGATCGTTCCGCTACTTCCGATACTCCGCCTACGTCTTTGCGCATGCATCGGTACCGTCATCAGAACGAGCAGCTAAAACTCTCTACTGACTGCTTCCGGCCGCAACCAGAAATTTTGTTTATTATTCTTATTATTATTATTTCATGTTCTCGTCCAGAGTTATTCGAACCACGGCAAATTTGACTTCTCCTTACTGCATGTTTCGGTTTGCCACTCTTGTTGTTATGCCCAGCACGCATACCTACCGTTTTCCCGTTTTTCGCTTCTTATCTGCAATCAGAGATGCACTGGGAACCTTTTCCCCGGTCTTTGTTTCCATTCCCACGTTCTTTCTTTCACTGCAGATTGTCTCTTTTCTCCCTCTCTTTCTATATATATATATATATTTCATTTCATTTATTTCCACCTTAAAGGCCCAGTCAGGGCATTACATAAGGGGGGGGGGGGGGGCAGTACAACACCATAAATCAACATATAAACGCAATAAAATACAATAATATGTAGTAAGGAAAAATTGGAGTAGAAGTTATACATGATGAAAAGAAAAGAACACTCACAAAACATGGGTTTGAAGCGTATTCAGGAACGCTGTCGCGTCGCTAACGGTGACTATCGATGATGGCAACTGACTCCATTCGGATATGGCGAGAGGAAGAAGGGATTCGTTAAAAGCTTTGGACTTACCAGAAATTCGTTTGATGGCACAGGAGTTATTTAGGCGAGACGATATTCTTTCCGGGGGTGATAATAAGGAGTCCCTGAGGTCTGGGCAGTGGTAGTAAATTTTGTGAAGGAGGCAGAGTCGAGAAACTTTCCTTCGTAGGAGCAGAGGCGTCAGTCCGAGTTGATTTTTCAAAGAAATTTGTGAAATGATCGTGTGATGATAGGATGAAACGAGCGGCTCGGTTTTGCACTGCTTCTAATGTATTGATAAGGTATGCTTGATGGGGGTTCCAAATCGCAGCGGCATATACTCTAATTTAGGGCGAATATACGTTTCCTAGGCTAATTTCCGGACATGTGGGGGTGCATCTCTTGTTTCGTCTCATGAATCCGAGGGTCCTAGATGCTTCTGCAGAGATGGCTTCAATATGAGTATATATATATATATATATATATATATATATATATATATATATATATATATATATATATATATATATATATATATATATATATATATATATATATATATATATATATATATATATATATATATATATTTTTTTTTTTTTTTTTGCTCGGTCTGTTAGGGGGATGTGTGTATCGGTTTTTATAGTAAGGGTTTAGTACTTCGGATGTCACATACTAAGATATCCACCCAATAGGCTCGAGCTGCTGCAGATCTTCCTTTCGCTTTGATGCTTTCCCCCGCGTGTGCTTGACACATCGTGGTCTGACGTGCCATCCTGACATTTCGTAATTTACGTTCGAGAACTGCCTGAGTGGGCTTTTTGCTCTCCGACCGACGGATCAGTCGTTCAGTTTGATAAGTAACGCGTCTTTATACGTTGCACCTTAAAAAGACAACCGTGGACCGCTTCAAGAGGACAAATAAATAAACTCGTCCATCTCACTTTGAACGAATGGGCTTTGCTGAGTATTTTAATAACGAGCGTACGGGAGCAAGAAAACACGGTGCGTGCTTCTCCTGTTTCATTTCACCTGAAAGCTTTAAAATATTTTCTGTGTGGAAATTTAGTTCACTAAAACCAGTAAATGTAGCAGTGTCTATAGTATTGCTGTTTTCTCATTTAATTCAAATGAAACGTAACATTTGAGTAGTTTTTGATCATCATCAACTCGGAAAGGGCTTTCCCAAAAATTGCCTGCATGCCACGCGGCTCCTCTTTCCTTTAATAATCACTTCATTCCAACGTCGTGTGACGGGAGTCGGTAAAAAAAAAAAGGGGGGGGGGGGGGGGGTTGCAACAGAGGTGCAGTGTTCAGCTCTTTTCCGCTTTCGCCTCACTCCGCACAGATACCAGAGCCGACGCGGAACCAACCATAAAACACTCTGGAGCGTCCTCAATCGCTCCGATCGCTCCCGCTAAGAAAAAGCGCGCTCTCCCGGCAACTAGCGCCATCTGCCGCGGCAACAGCCAACCCCCTCCGATCACCGCCGCTCTACCCTCGCGAGGCCCGCGGTCAGGGGTCCCCCACGTTCCCCGCGCCCCTCGCTCGTCCCACGCAGGTTCGCAACTCCCGACTGGGAACATTTGGTCCCGAAACGAGCAACCCCCTTGGCTTCCTCGAGAACGCCCGAAACCTTTCTCACTGGGCACGTGAACCGTAGCGACCCTGAGAGTGACCGTTCAACTCGGCAGCGGGTTCGCAGCGCGCCTCTCCGACCCGAAGAGGCGACACGGCGAAACACACCGCAGAGGGCCAACAACTTCCTCGAACGAAGGAGACGTGCGGCGGAGAGCGCGTGGGCGAGAGGGCGCTCGGTGCGGCGGGGGTGCGAGGGGAGAGGAGAGCGAGAGCAGGGCGCGAAGGTGCGCTGGAAGGAGAGAAGGAAGCGCGCCAGTCAGGTGGCAGCTCTCGGTGCGAGGGGAGGTGCACGCAGCGGTGCGGTGCACGGGGAGCGCTTTCCACGGCGGCCCCCTGCCCCGGTCGGTCGCTCCGTTCCGTGCCGGCCTGTGCGGCTCCCGAACACGCGCCAGCCACGCCGTGCCGCTTGTCTCGCTCTCCTCGTGTGCCGCCGCCGTGCTCCTTCGTTCGCTCGCCGAGTTCGGGCCGTGCCCCGTCCCACCCGCGATCGGCAGTGTGCGCGCACCGGTCGCCCGCTCGGCCGCGCCCCGGCCGTCCCATGCGCTGCGTGCGGGCCGGAGGAGGACTCTCCAGGTGAACAGGTGAAAGAGCGACTGCGCCGAGTCACAGGTGGGTGTGCGTTGCTTGTATCGGGGGGGCCGAGCGCTCCACCGGTGCGTCCCCCACGCCGCGCTTAGTATGCGCGGTCCTGGTCGGTCGCACGAACAGGTTGCGATCGCGTTAGGTGAGCTCGGGTCAGGTCGCTCTGCCTGTTCACTCCGATCGAGCATTTTGGTCTTTCCCAAACACGTCATTGTTGCCGATCGCTATGTGAACTTTACGCGCAACCTTTTTTTCTTTTTTTATATTTATGAGTGATGCGTTTTCTAACGTACCTAAGTAGACTTTGATCCAACTGACGGGTAATTCGCCGGTCTAAAGAAAATCTACGACAGTCGTTACATCTTTCTTCGAAAAGTGTCAAAGACATGCTTAGATGTAGGCGGCGCCGTTTGTTGATGCCTTCAATCCGAATCCTCGGATGTCGATATTCCTGTCCTTTTGGTCTTGTCGACGCCGGACATTTAATAATAGCTGCTACGTACTCGTGTGACACATATGAACGTTACTTTGTTTTCCACCGAGTAGTCGCGAGTAATGTCCGACTCGATACACTACTCGTTTGTTTTTTGTAATTATTATCTTTTTTTAGTATTATCAGAATACACAGCCAGACGCTAATTCCTTACAGAGCACTCTCGGATATAAGACACGTGCAACAGCCTTATCAATCATATTTCACTTCGATTTCTTATCCGAATTGCTTACAACTTTACTAGGCATGCGATGTTTATTTGTTTCTGTTCTTTTTTTTAGTTGCACATTTTTCTTTTACGCACCTTTGCGACACGAGCGATATCATTCTCTTTGTATCACGCGGCTTGACCGAAAGGTGCCATGGCGCGCAAATCTTGCGAGCGGAAGATTTCCTTAGCCCGGTGTTTTGATCAAAGCGCGCTTCCAAGTGAGCGCAACATCGCCAGATTCCGTTTCCGTACGCCGGTCAAAGATATGCACGCCCGCTCTTCTCTTGACACAATCACGTCATAACCCAAGAAGCAATTTTGCAATTTTACGTTTAATTTGACGGCAGTCTCAGGGCACTCTCTCGCATCTGCCCGCTCTACGACATTAGTATCTAAGCATGGGGGGATTCGGTAGTTTGCCAAGAACCGCAACTGCAACGGCTCAGGATTTCTGAATGATGGGAACATTTATCAATTGTCGGCAGCCAACGCGTGTGCGCATCAAAAATCCAAAAAGGGGAACATACCTGTCGTTCTAAACTATAAGCACGGCTCACCATATATACGCGAAAGGTACAGCCGCCTATTTCAGCGAGGACCTGAAGATTTGCCATTTGGTTGCTTACTTCAGCTTCGTCTTCAGCTTTTCGAAACCAGCAGTAGGGCGAGCTTTGATGATGTCGGCAGTTTCCGTTGCTTCATTCGCTACGCAGAAACATTGTTCCGAACCTAGAGTCTTGAAGCCCTGTGTGCTTCTAGACTCCAGGCTATCCGACGTGAACCACTGTTACCTTCAAAGCAGTTTCTGGCACCCCTCTGTAGTGCGATGTCGTCCTGTTATTAAACTCGCGGTCGCAACGTTACCACCGCGACGTCGCGGTCACGGTGGCGCGGTTCTGCAGGTATTCTCGCCTTTCCACAACTTGGTTTCAGCTTTCTCGTAACTTCTTGCGAGAGCAAAGCGACGGCTTTAGGGCAGCGTTTCGGCACCCAAAGCCCCAGACGCGTTTTCGGCTCAGCTTCAGCATCATGAGCAGTGGCCACGACGCTATTTCTTCGGGTACGCCGCAACGCTCGCAACCCCCAAACTGCTCGCAACACCCAAGGCATTCCCCTATTCTAAAGCCCTCTAATGTCGAAAAGAGACTGGCTCCCTTTTTGGGGAAAGCTGGAACATGAATGCGTGGAAAACATTCGCCCACCTGTGCCCAGGTCGGCGAGCAAAGCTGTCTAAACCACGAGAATATATGTTTGCGCTTGTACTACGCGGGGTTTTAGGCATGTTTACCAATTTCACATGGTAGCTCAAGCACGTTTCATCCCCCGGTAAGCGCCCTTTACAAAGGCATTTCGAAGCGGAACGGGCGAGCCTCCGGTAGCTAATAACACTGGCCTTGACTCCTATCATCACCCCCCCCCCCCCCCGCCTTTTTTTTTTTTTCAGACCATTTTGTTTTTTCTATATGTTCGTTGACCGCGCTTCGTTTGTTGTGCCTTTATAGAGTACACGACACGCCTCCCACTCCTCTTCCATGGAGGACTAAATGACTGTCTGCGAAACGCGTCTCGGGGATTGTGATGAGTTGGAGCTGTGGGGGAGTGTGAGAACACGCTCATCCGTATTCACGCTGTAGCGTTTTCCTGCGTCGCGACACGACTGCAAGTTGCCATGGCGACCACATACGTTCTGTTGCTTGGTCGCCATTGTGATGAGCAGTCGTGGCCAGGTCTACGTCCGCGCTGCGGGGAGGAAACGCTACTGCATGAATGATGAGCTGCCAGAAAAATGCGAGAACATAACGCTTTCGTGTTACTTTGTACTACCACGGTCCTTAGATTGCCCAAAGAGGAATATTTTCCGTCACGCAACACTGAGGTTTTTCATGGGGACAAATTGAAGCACCGGAGGCGCGCTGCCGACGTTAGGTATCGTTCAATAAGGTGGTTCGGAGAACATAACGGATGGATGTGGGTTCTAAGAACCACCACAGTCACTGAACACGTCTACTCTTTCATAACAGACTACACGTGCCCGTCGAAAAGATAGACGACAACAAACGCCATCTCTAGGGAGGGCTCGCTGGCGACAATAGCTGTGTGCGCAACTGCGTGAGCGCATGCTGATGGCGAGCTTCCACAGTTCTAAGTTCTTCTGCAACGTGCACTCCACGCCATCAAGATTGCCGGTCATCGTACTAATGCGGGCTTCTTCCGAGCATGCGTTTTTAACAGCACCCTCAAATATAGCGTCCAGGGAACACCGCCTGTAGTTGGGGCCTGGATGTACTCGTTCACCCTCAAGCCTGGTTCACATGTAGCGATTTTGGCCCTAAAGCGGCGCGATTTCTGCCGTCGCGGCGCTCGTGCCACTGAATTGCTGGTGCTGGCCAGAGCGCCGCTACGGCAGAAATCGCGCCGCTCTAGGGCCAAAACCGCTACATGTGAACTAGGCTTTAAGCCTGGTTCAGACACTTTCGTTTGACTCCGTTGCGTCGAGAACTGAAAGCGAGTCACGGGCACATCTGTGCTTCGTATGAAGCGTGGGATCCAATTCAAAGAATCATCTTGGCACGCGACATAAGCAGCAGGAATGTCCTGGTTTCTTGCTGCCGCAACGCAGTCAAACGCAACTGTCTGAACCAGGCTTTAAGCGTAGACTGCAGCCAAAGAAAGCAACAAGCGCGAGCAAGCCCGCGTTCCTGGCTTTGAGGCATGCATTCCTAGCGCAAGTGCTCGTTCGGCCGAAGAACGCTTCAAAGCACGACCTTGAGCTCTGGTGCTTGAGTATTGGCTGCAGTCTCAGCAGCTTAAGGATGAACGAAGTATAGCGGTCATTATTTCCGTGTGATTGAAACGGCACGTGAAGGGTGTTGAACCCCTTCGACAAAGTTATATATAAAAAAAAAACAAAAAAACGAACATTTCTTTTTTAACATTTTTTTACTTTTTTTTAAATTCTTGTTTGGATTAGCACCGCTTGTGGGTACACAAATTACTAGTACGGCAACCGCCCAAGTTTCCAGACCAGTGAGTAATTTCTGTAAGGAGCGCGCACGCCGAGCTCACACGGACGACTTCGGTGCTACAGCGACGTCGGAGTACCCACGTGTAGCCTCTACCCTTTCGAACGCGATTCGGCCTCGACGCAACTGTACGGCTGCTCTCTTATTAAGCAAACAAGGTTCGAGGCGGCAGGCATCAGGCTCGACGCCTGGCCCCCTTTCCCCTGCACACCTTGCCTCGCACACCTCCTCCCTCGTGTAGCTTTCGAAACAATCGCATCCCAGGGGCAGGCACAGGTGGCTTTTCTCACAAGCGAGGGCCGCTGCCGATGAGCCGTCACTCCTGAGCTACACTGCTTGGGTCTTCTTCGGTAATGTGGGCGGTAATGCGTTCAACGTAACAACATTAGCGGGAATCCGTTTTCTTTCCCTTTTTTTTTATGTACTCATTTTTTTTAACAGTGACGCATAACGTGTTTACGTTACATTTTTCGAGTAACAAGTAAGACCACGTACCTTACTCAATACATATTCCGAACTCTTAAAAACAAGAAAAAAAAAAACCCGTTTTTTTTGTTTTTGTTTTTAGGCGCAAATATACTGAATGGGTCACTGACAGGGTATTTATGGTTGCCATGGTTTTTATATGTACATGACACATAAGAGTCCGACTACCCCAAACAAAATTTGCGGCTCGAAGTTGGTTTTCTTTCCTCCTGAAAACCATAGATCGAGAACTGGCCGGTTTGAGCCATCTGCCGTTTTCTATGGTTTAGAGACAACGACCAAAGGTAATTAAACTTGTGAGTCATCGAAGGCACACACGCAATACTAAGAAAAAAAATATTATACTAATTTTTCGTGGCTTTTAAAAAAGCTGCAAATACGTTGACTGTGGGGAAAGAAAAGTAGCGCAATCACCTAAGCGATTGCGTTTTTTTTTTTACTTTATTAAAAACATTTTTGACGCTGTAGCAAATTGATTGGGTAATCTTCTGACACCATCATAGACCCCCTGGCAAAACAGAAACGAACATTTTTGCGGGGTGTCAGTGTCCCTTTAAAAATTGGCCTCTCTTTCCCCGACACAAAACATTTTCAGTTTAGAAAACGCCCACGCCTTTCGTCCCATACTGTTTAAAATCGCTGTCGCCTTCAATCAATAATTCAAAAAAGTAATGTGCGTTATTTTTTGACGGTAACGCGTTGCCTTTAATTGCAGTAACGTAGGCCGATAACGCGGTCCTTTTATTTGCAAGTAACGAAAAGAAATGTTCTCTCCTTTTTTTTAATTTTTTTTATTCCATATTGTATACAATTCTGGTCTTCGGTAAGAGGCAAGCTGTTGTTGTTCGCGGAGTCTGATTTTGCCCATCGTTTTCCAATCGTCACTAAGCAGCCCCTCTTGTTGAGTGATCTCTCAATTTTTTTCTTCGCATGCGAAACGAAAGAAAGAGAAAGAGATGTCCCCTTGCCCGTTCAAAGTCATTCTAACTTAATCTAATTTTTGTTTTTAGAAATTTGTGATAGCTGGTATAGACCTTTGAAACAATCGCTTTCTGCGCGCTGCTATTTTTGTCTGCTTGGTTGGCTCTGCTGCATGTGCGGTATATTGGACGCTGCGCATGCGTCCAGAGCTCAGTGACTCTCATTTTTTTTTTCGCTCGTGTGATAAGCGATGGATCCGATGAAGCCAATCAAACAGAGCCAAAATTGCGTCATCACGGAGCTCGTCGTCATTGCGCTATTTACTGGATACACCAATCAGCAGGCACAGAAAAGGAGGCCAGGTGGCGCGAGCTACCGCCCGTTATAAAGGATAGAGCCGTTAGCTTCCATCCGTCGTTGCCTGCCAGTGCCAATGTCAATAGCTAGGCCAACCTAGGCGACGTAAAGCCACAACGAGTTACTACTACTCTGACGTGTTCAGGTTACCCCCCAAAAGTAACTAAATACCGTTACTCGCTCAAAAAGTAACTAAATACGTTACTCGTTACCGATTCTCAAAAGGAACGCGTGAGTTACCTTTCACGTTACTTTGACGACCAAATACACAACTGCTTTTGTTTCAAGGTTTATTGTTTTCTTTTTAGTAGTCGGTGCACTTCAGCAGCAGCTGCCTCCCCAAGTTTTCATCAGTTATGTTTCCCCGCTTCCTTAACAGTACATCTCCGGCGACGTTGAAGAGTCGTTCTACCGTCGCGCTTGAAAGAACGGCAGTGTTGTGCTTCAGGAAGACCTGGTGAACCTTCGGGAACTGCGCCTTCATTCAGGACAGCGGGTAATCCATGGGTTCTGTGCCGTCCCGCGTTCGCAACCTCCGGGTTTGCATTCGGTCCGTACCCGGTTCTAGAAGCTTCGACCAACGAACCTTATTGTGTTCGCTGGGTGGATTACATTCCCAGCTGTAGAGTTGAGCACATCAACGTTTGTCGCTGGACACGTCAGTCGAACTGTTCGACTTACGTTTTCAACGATTATACGTTGCTGTACTGTCATTCTGTTCAGTTGTTTTTCGGGTTGCCCATCTGCCTCTGTCGCAGCAGACGCACCCTCAGGATAGAATTGAAACAAAGCCGTTTAAGCGGCGTCGTACACGTTACTCCTCAAAAGTAACGAGATAGCGTTGCTGGTTACTTGGCCTTCAAAGTAACTAAATACGCTACTCGTTCCTTTTCTAAAAAAATGTAACCAAATACATTACCCGTTACCGAAAATAGTAACTAGGTAGACATAACTCGTTACTTGTAACGCGTTACGTTCATGTCTGCTACTACTACCTTCCATCCAGCGCAGGATCGCGGCGCTTTCGCTGCACGCGACTGGTTCCTTTGCTGATAACCTGCAGCGAACAAATAACAATGAGCGCCCCGCGTGACGATGCACTTTTGGCGCTCCTTGAGTTACAGTGAAACAACGAACCATGGCGTGAATCGAGGCAGCATGCTTTTGTTCGCTTCTCGTCTTGTAATGCCCGAATCCCACTCGAGCGACAAGCAGAAACAAAGGACAGCGACAAGCCTCAAACCAGAGTCTTTCGCAATTTGACAGGTTTTCTAGAATAAAGGAGGCTATGCTCAAACACGAGCATCATGCACGCGAGGGTATTTTTGGGAGGCTGCCAATCACTCCTGCTTACTTCCCGAGCACCGAACGACTTAACGCCTGCCAAAGGTATACCATCGCGAGCATGCGGCATGTCTCTCTCCTTTGTTTGTGTTCGTCGCTCCAGTGGAACTCGGGCATAAACACGCTCCTCTCGTCTTGGCCGGCATTTTGGGCGACGGAAACAAAGGTGCGTACGAACTTCGAAGCTCTTACGCGGCTTCTTTCGGAGGCAGCTTTTACACTCGCATCTTTGCTGGTACCGCGCATGTTCCACTGTTATGATAGACAATGTCTATCATAACAGCGCTGCATTTTCATTCTGCCAACGCAGTTTTATTCTCATAACGTCGGTGCTTGGCGGGGTGTTGCCCCGGCACCTTGCTAAAAAATACCTTTTTTTTCTTCTTTTTTTGGCGTGTTTGTGTGTGTTCTAAAACGGTTCCGTTGTCGTCATGCTTTCAGTGTTTTGAGTAATTATTATGTTATTTTGTTTCCTAATGTTTGAGGACACAGCTCGCACTTTGTACAAAGAGCGTTTTGTCTCCCGATTGAGAGCGGAAAGTTATGAAGGCGCGCAGGTGCGCCGCTGCCGCCATCTCTCGGCGAATAGCCGAAACGTCCTTCTTCGGAAACTGCCACAGGCGCGCCGCCCCGCGCTCTTTCGAAAAGCCGGCGTTCGCGTGCTTGGGACACGCAGATTATGAACGGATGTTTTGTTGACCGTTTTTCTCCCTCCGGCTACGCTCCGTAATGGAGACGCCAGTGCTGCGCATGTGCGCCGCCATCTTTGCCTGCAGAATTCCGGACCTCATAGCGCGTTTCGGCGAGTGCATGCTGCGAAACGGCGCGAACGGTATAAGGAAAGTCCTTATTAGTAAGTTTTAGTATGGCGTATACGACAAAACGCAAACACTGTGCGTTTGCGTTGCATATTTAACACTGCGCGTGTGCGAAGTCCAAACTGCGCCCGGGATTGCCGCATGACCACGACGCGCTCCGTGTAGCACGGGAAGCTAGGGGGTTTTCGCCGTCCCACAGTTCCCTCCGCTACCCGCTGCGATACTCGAAACTCTACAGCCAAGGCAATCGACGCTCAGGCGCAGTAGTGACTTCTTCGTTGCGGAGGGCTTAGCGGAAAGGGAAACGCGGTCTTCGAAAACTCCCTGTTGACGCACAGCGCTTGCCTTTGCTTCTATACGCACTAATAAAGCTCTCGCTCTCTCTTGTCGTTGAGCGTGGACAATTGGGTTAGCGCTTTCATAAAAACTCCCTTACCTGTAGCCCATAAATTAATAATTCATCTGCTCGTGGCCCCGTGGTATTTCTTGGTCAGAATGCTCGAGCTAGAGCTGTTTGTTCTATCGTCCCCTGCATGGGATGTCAGTTTCTTATGTATGGTGGGAATTCGGCGAGGATTGTCCTTGCGTGAGCGCTCGCGGAACCACATGTTCTGCCAGGCTATTTCAAAGTGGAACAAAATACAGAATTGTACATTCTCGAATTTCGCCGAAGCACGGAAGTATACTTGAGCATTGAACGCATCCCTGGCAAAAGCTCACCGGACAAACGATGTGGTAATAGTAGACATTCTCTAGGATACGGAGCTAACGCTGGAGAGTAAGTAGATCGGGTCCTCTACAGCGTTCGCTCTGCTAAGGTGGAAGGTACTTCCCCTAAATTCTTAATATGCCACCTACTATGCGAGCAGAAACTGAGGGGGAGAAGGAAACGAAACCGCACGGGGGACGCCATAACGCCGAGCTCTGACTGGAGCGATTAGTGGGTAGAGACAATCCTACAGCTGCCCTCGCATCCATTGCACTCGTCGAATGGGATATGACACGGAACGCCGGCGTCCGTGTGCTAACCCGTTCGACGAGTGCAGTGGTGACAAAGGCAGCTATAGGATTGCCTCTACACTCTAATCGTTCCAGTCAGAGTTCCGCGTTATGGCCCCCCCCCCCCCCCCCCCCCCCCCGGGCGCATTCGTTTCCTTCTCTCCCATAGTTTCTGCCCGCATAGAGTACTGTATTTCCGTCGTGATACTTTCAATTTAAAGGTCTGTTCACACATACGCCTCTACACTTCGTTTAAGCTATATACGCTTTACACACGGGCCAGATTACGCAGCCGCCATTGCTGACTTTCTCTTTCCTTTCCGAGATGCAGGGTCACTGAAACGGGCGTTTACTAACCTCCAGAAAGACCACTGCTGGGGAGAAGGATACAGTATAGAATCGAATATGGCAACGAACTGTCCCGCTATGGTATATATATAATTATGAAGTAAACGGAATAAAAGAGAACAAAAACAGAAGGTCGGTTATGGCGGCGCCTAGGCACAGCTGCTTAAAAGCGTCCGTACCGTTTCAGCTTAAGTCTAGACGCAGCCGACGCTGTAATGGGGTCAGTCAAGCGACACAAGTCGCCAGGTCTTCTCTGTTTATGACTGGCACAGCGATGATAGAACTCCTACAAAAACATGACGAACACCATGATGGTGCGCTTTTGATGCTGTGTGATTGGTTCCATCAGCTCGTCGTCGGTTGTGTCTAGACTTAAAGTGAAACGAAGTATAGACGCTTTTAAGGATTTATGAATGGGCGCCGGCATAGCAGACCTCCAGCTTCTGTTTCTTCTTTATTCCGTTTACTTCACTTCATAACTACCACAGCGAGGCCGTTCATTGCCATTTAAGGTTCTATCGTGCCTTCTAGCAATGGCCTTTGCGGAGGCTCGAAAGCACCCGTTTCAGTGGCTCGGCATCTCGGTAAGACAAGAGAAGGTCAGCAGTGGCGGCTGTAATTTGGCCCGTGTTTCAAGGGACCATGAAACGATTCTAAGATCGAATTTCATCGACCGATCGTCGTAAAAGGTGCGACATGAAACACAGAAATAGGGAGCCCGAAAAAATTCTTCCCTATAGAACTTTTAAAACAAAACTGGACTTTTTTGCGCCTTCGAAAGATCTCTGCTTTTTCACTGCGATGCATCCGCGGAATCGCAGCATGTCAGCCGAATCCACGTCGCCTATTGGGTAAGAGCCTATCTCACCAGCACCGCGATCATAAACAATAAATAGCCTTATTCATTAACTTAAAACGAAAGAAACACACAAGAGGACGAAACAGACGACACAGCTTTCGCTTCATGCTGTTTCGTCTGTTTCGACCTCTTGTGTTTTTTTTTTTTTTTTTCGTTATAAGTTAATGTAGATTACCAACACGCTCTCAAGTCTATAATAAATAGCCGGCCAACGTTTCCTAAAACTTTTGTTAAATAATATTCAGATCCACATTTTGTAGCATAATCAGAGCTGGGACGAAAATTGCCAAATTTGATAATGCTGAGAGCCAAGCACCATCTATCGTGTGGTCAGCGAAGCAAGAAAAAGACCCTACTGCGCTTGCGCCGACAGCGTCGCTCAGTTGGACGCGACGACCAACGAACGTTTATTTTTCTACGTGTTCTTCTCGCGCGTCCCGACCTCAAGCAGCAAGAAGAAAAAAGTAAAAACTACGTGAAACAGACCACGACGAACAAGAACGATGGATCCCCAAACACCCGAGAACCACAAACACTCGGACGCGTCTGCCACTTTGCGGCATACTCTCGCCGAATTTCGGCGTGTTTCTGCCACTTGGGTGGGGCGGGGGATCGGTCGGGGTTGGGGGTACGGGGGTTTAGGGGTCTACTAACGATGACGTCATCCGTAGTCCTTGTCTTCCGGGTGGAATAGCCGGATCCCAGCGAGGGTAGCGGGCGCGAGGTCATGAGATAGGCAAGCCGCGTGTCGCATGCCAAGCACGACCCCTGGGCTTGCGTCGAGTCTCGGGCGGGAGGCGCGCCGAGCACCTGCGTGTTTCGAGGCTTGGCAAAGGCCTGCCTGCCAAGGGGTACAGGTGGAGGAATATCTGCTGCACTTCAAAGGGGAGCGGACAGAAAGGGAACTAGCTCGGCTGGCGCATTGCCTCACCGCTCATTCCCGTAAAGATGAGCTGCCTATAGCTCGCTGCAGGTATCTCGATGGAGCCGACTAAAGAGAAGCAGTGGGAGGTTGCAAAATCCTGCTGCTATCAACTGCTGCCTGACCTTTAATGGAACGCGTCTAGCTTTCTGTATTAATCTGCGCGATTCTTTGCGAAATGCCCTCGGTGAAAGGCTCTCTGTTGCTATACGCCTTCGTCACAATGTACAAAAGTGTTATCCTTAGATACACTTGGACGTAAGCGTTAATCGAGGACCTGAAGACGCTTCATTCGCGCTCTGCATTGACGTTATAGGTCTTTTGTTGTTGTTTTTTCTTCCGGAAAGGTTGGTTTGAACTCATACTCCCCTGTCTCGCCACTTGTTGAAAACAAGTATACCTATAGACATAGGTTTGAATGCTAGGAAAGCTGTAGCCATTTACGGGAGCATTTTAACAGTCACTCATCGTTTACCGAATCAATTTCTAAGGTCAAGCGATCCAAAATGAAATCCACGCTATTAATATAACACTTGAAGTTTCCTTTCGCGAGGTGTCGCTCCTTTCAAGCAAAAAATAAGAGCGGATGCGAGAGAGGTTGCATAAATGTATAGCGCGGCGTGTCCGATTACTCTGCGCAAAACGCCTCAGATGCCAATGAGCCAAACTCAAATATGTGAGCTCATATATCTTTTAGAACGTGCAGTTTCAGCATGACGATGTACTTGGCTTTCTATTTATGTCCGTCAGCGTCCAGTTCAGGAGCACAACATGGTTCATCCACCCGCCACATCATGCGAACGACATTCATTCTCTTTTTTTTTTTTTTTTCTACAATACCAGGATTCCACGCTAGAACATATATGTAGTCGAACGCTATGAAAGGCTGCATTATACACAGGTGCCACGAGGTTAGGTCCAGAAGGACGTGGAGGGGGGGGGGGGGGGGCAAAATTTTCTTGTGTGCGTCGTGGAAAGCAGGCACGTGAAGAGGCTGTGCCTTGCACCAAGGTCGCGTGAGTAGGAGATTCGGACGTAAAACTTTGCACCAGCAGGGGAGCTAGATCTGTCAAACTTTACTCTGTACGCTGGCGATCCCGAAGATGGCCTCTGCTGCGAGACGTTGACAACAGCTGCCGATCCGCGGACAGCAACTGGTAATCAGCTGGCGTTCCGTCCGATACGAATTGATTTGGATCTATATGGAAGGATGACTAGCTCGGTGCTGCTCCGTAAGCATGTTTTGACGGTTTCTGGCGCGATTAGTCATGCGCTTGTTTTCTTCTTTACCCCAGAAGCTCCTTCCTGGCCTGTCTAGCAAAAAGACTCTTTCTGCTACCTTTTTCTTTTTTTTAGCTATTATTAGTGTTCCGGGGTGACCTCTTTTAGGCCGAGTCAACTTTGGACTATCGGTAATCTTCCCTCTGTCTGGCCCGTGCCCCTGAGTCACGGTCGTTGGTGCGGTAGTGACCAGCCCTCCTTCGGAGCAGACATTGCCCTTTCCTCTTACCTCCTCCTCCTTCTCCTTGTCCAGTATAAACTTGGCGCCTGGAACGGTCTGCTTAGTTGAGAAGTTGTCGTTCAGTATGGTGCTTCCTCCCCTGTCGAAGCTATGTCCGTGCATTTCGCTCCAGTTGATACGTGAGTAAACCCCGCACTTTGCCGCAGTTTCGACATGAGTGAACCTCTCATTTCGCCAAGTCGTTTTAGTCCTCATTTGACCCAGCTCGTTCCTGTTATGAGGCGCCATCGTTGGGCACCCGAGGTGCAAGCGCATCGGGGTTAGTATGATATTGTCTTCACCGCCACCAACCGTGTAAATTCACCCGGCCTTGCGCTAGGAGCCCTTGCGCGGCTCCTAGCGCAGCCAACGCTAGGAGCAGAGAGGCCGATCAAACAGCGTCAAAAGCGCAACGTCACTTAGCTCACCGTTTTTTCTTTGGCTGTATTCTCGCCTTCTAATCTAACCAAACGCATAAAGTGTGCCGTGACGTTGCGGGTTTAGTTCGCCACCGCGCAAGGAGTTCCCAGTTGCCAACAGAGGACAGTCTTTTTCGTGCCATAAAACCGCAGCCAGGCGATCAAGCGTGTATACAGTTATGTGTCGTTGATACCCAGTTGACACAGATACGCCGCTTTTTACATGTCAGCAGCATTTTCGGGGTATTAACTGGGTAAACACCCTACAAAGAAGGCGCAGAGTTGGAGTGTCGTGCAGCCCAGTGTTTGCAAGGAGAATAATTGGCGAACGCCGCTTTACTTCTCCCAGTACCCGTTTTAATCGCTTTCCATGCCTAAAATGTGTACCTCAACAAGATGCTCGGTTCGTGCTAACAAACGGTCGTCGTGCAACGAGCGGTTCCCTATGCACGCCGTTGTCGGTATGCCGAGTCATCTATACAGCGCCACATCCTTGGCTCGTGACTCGGCGAGCTTGACTCAGTGAGCTCGGCTGGAAGCGACGCGTGCCCGACGGCGGGAAGTTGCTGGCCGCCTTCAGGTCCGGATGTCACGGGGACAGGAAACTGAGCCCGAGAGATCCCAGTCGGGCGCCGGTTCCGTGTCGATCACGCTAATTGTCCCGGCCGTCGTCTTGGGCAAACAAGCGCGTCGGCGAGACAGTATTCCTCTGCTCGGATGGGCCCGTTTAAACTTGACCCGTTAACATCCGTCTTCTGTATAAACTCGACCTCGCACGCCAGCCTCTTTGACCTGGTCAAGGCTCTCACGGTCTGCCGTACATAGAATGCAGTGCCGTTTATGTCCAGTAGGAATTATAACGAATTTATTGCACTTTTATTCGTTGTTTAACTGCCGGTACAGTGGCGGCTCTTTTCAGTCGACCTCCATAAGGATATCGTTCGAGCTAGTAATATTATAATGTAACGTATTCGACAACAGCCTGTAGACAGTGTTTATTTCCATCGTCTACACCCTCAAAACGTGATGCTTTTTACCCCCAAGTGACGGCTTTCCGTCGGTGAATATAGTACCTTTTTTATTATTGCTTTAAGCGCACCTTCTTCTAAACATATTTTAGTACCCCAACTACAGGTGTAATAAGCACATAATCAGGTCACGCAATCTCACAAATCAACCCTCTTGCCTAATTGAATGACCCTCGTTTACTGAGAGTGCGAACGTTTTAAATGCCCGAGGCAGATACGATCTTCACAGTTTCAACGTCACTCAAGCGGCAAAAGAAAAAAAAAAAAAGGGGGGGGGGGGGTGGGGGAGCTGCGGTGCTTAACGTCACAGCTGCGAATTCTCCATCAAAATCACACCATGTGAATCGGGCATTCGAAGACCAGCGGACCTCCGTATGCAACCTGGAGGACTCAAAAGCGCAAAACACACGGACGAGGAAGGGACACGTACAACACGGACCTTTTGCACTTTTACCTCCTCCATATCGCAATGAACCAATTAGCCCAATCCAGAGTTTTAATTTTCCGTATGCAGGCTGCTGACCTCCGCGCGCGCCCTTGTTTCTCGTGCGCAGGGTTGGCGGCGGCCGGCGCCACGGCCGACTCCCCCAGGATGCTGGGCGAGCTGTTCCTACGGTGTTCGCACTGCGAGCGCAGCTTCACGGGCCCCACCGCCGTGGCGGCGTTGCGGGACCACCTCATGTGCGCCCACTCGGACCCCCGCGGCAAGGCGTTGTGCCCGCTGAGTCCGCCGGACCTCAAGGCGGCCGACCAGGCGTCGCCGGACCTGAACGGGCTCACGTCCACGGCCTTCGTGTGCGCCAAGTGTAACGCCAGCTTCTCCAAGAAGGAGCACCTGGACAAGCACGACCTGTTACACAACCCGGCCCCCGTCGGTCAGGTGAGGCTTCTTTCACGCTCCTTAATGACGCATTTCTCGCTAAGCTAGACGGTGTTGTTCAGGACCCCGCGTCTGCGGCACAGACATCAGGGTGTTTTAGTAGATCGTTCCAACACCTCTTATACCCCCGATTGCGTTGCTCGAAAACGACACTATGCATGCGCAAAGGCGGCGGTGAAGTATCGTTATCGGAGTCATCCCACTCCAGATCTCAATCCGGATCCAAAAAATGTCGCTCCGCCGATTTCGGCGGATTCGGCTGGAAGCGCGCCTGGCCAGTCCTCGGCTCGGAAGAATTCGTAATGGCCGCTCGCGAAGTGCCGCCCGCTTTACTGCATGCTGCTGCTGCTTGATGACAGTTCGTCGTCAAGTTGCTCGAGCAGCTTTTCCAGCAGCATCGGCTTGAGTAACACCGACGACGAGGATTGCTTTTATGTCCCGCATGATTTCGACTGCCTTTCCGGACTTCCGCAGAAGAGGCCGAAAATGGAGCCGCACTTGCGTACCGCCCACGAGTATTTCGATGAAGATGCAGGGGGGCTACGCTGATGCAGAGCGCTTATCGACACGCATCCTTCACATCATGATTAACTTCGCTCGTGTCTTGAACACGTGTTGTTAGCGCCGCGATTGCAAAAACGTGTGCTTCGAGATCCAGGACCGCGGGAAGGGGAGTCCCGGGAAGGTGAATGACGGGAGGGCATCCGCCGATCTCTGAGGAGTGGTCATGTTCTACTGGGAATCCCGAAGCGGAGCGACTCCGTTCGGATAGCCTGCTCCACCTCGGATCTGGTCTACTGATCCCGCGCGGCGCTCCAAGACGACCACCGGTAGAATTCGCTGTAATACTTTCAGCTAAGGGTGAAAAGATTACAGAAAAGGGGGCCGAACCAACCTGACTGAGAATAAGTAAAGCCGGTGCACAGCTTCCTCCCTGTAGCTCAAGTTTTGAGCAGGCCGTCCTTGCGAGCGAGATCGGATATTCTTAGGTCGTGTTTCCGTTGTGCGCCGCGTGCTTCCTTTCAAACGTTTCGTTTGTGCCAGTAAAAAGACGCCGAATAAACATTGAAATGGAAAGAGCGGCGAGATTTGTAGGGTGAGTTATTCGGAACTACATCTTTTTTTCTATCTAGTGGAAATAATGAAACGACGAGTGACTTACTTTTCACTAGATGAATACTTAAACCAACAGGCTCGTCACGAATATTAAGGTACTTTCTTGTCTCATTTTTCTTCTGGTTTGGCTCACCTCTTCTCGAGCAAACCTTGCTATGTCATCTTTCATCTCAAACAAAAAATATTTAAAGCTGTGGACCTGTATGACCTCTACAGCAAGTTGTTGCGACACTCTACGCGGCGGAGCTTTACATGCAAGCTTTCCTGCCAATTTTAAATTTTAGCCTTTCCGGTTAATATAAGGTGAAAATTATCTACTCTCTTTGACACGTTTCGTGGATTGTGTTGAGTCGGATGACATGTAAAGCGGCAGCAAACGGAAAGCTAACATAAGGTAGTTTTTGCAGACTACGCTTCTCCATCGATACGATATTCGCAACGAAGACGCCCCTATTGCGCATGCGCGACGCTGACCCTGTCGGCATAGTTCCTGATCTCGCAGCGGGTTGCTGAGAACGTTGCGAGAAGGCAGGAACGATCTTCGAACATAAAATCCACATGCCATGAACGCATTCCGCGATGCACTACCTTTACCTGGTCAAAAAGGGCGTACCCTATTTCTGCATTGTGTGTAAACCACTCAAAATTGAATTACTGATGAGCTCCGGATAAGAAACTTGAAAATATCTGGGAGTGCAAAGGCTATGGTCTAAACAGATTGCGAGGGTTGCAATCTCCGGTTCGTCAAATTAGGCGGCTGTGAATCCAACATCCCCAACGAGCGAACTCTTCGTGTTGTTGTGCAAGCAGCCGTACATGAAGAAAACCTGCGATTAACAAAAAGTGCGAGTAATAACAATGCCGTATGCAGACACGGATGCAGGCCGCAAAGATCTCTGTACGTAACCTTTCGAGCACACTTGTGATAGTCGACCGAGCCACCTTTCGCACATCGACTTGTGTACCTATAATAAAGCAGCACATGCTTTAAACGCTTCTCTTTTTTTTTTTTCTTCTTTTTTTATAATGTTGTTTACAGGAGTTGCTCGAACAGAACAACGAGTTAACTTAATATTTCTTTGTAGCTCGCTACGCGATATTTGTCCGAGGCAAGCGGTCAGCTCCGGATTTTATATTTCGAATTTAGCCGTGACGTTTGAGAATGCATCTCACAAATAATGCCTTTCACTTCATGTTCTACCGTGCCTCGGCTCTGCCTCGATCTTTTTATACATGTAACAATTTATTATAGCGCTTTTTTTTTTCTTTAGCGATTTTTCCGCGGTGAACCAGCGGTCGGAATCCAATCCAATCTAAAGCCGCAACCACATGCTCGCATATCATACAAAAGACAGGGTGCTCGCTGCAGATATGACAGAATCATGTGCAGGCACGTCTGCTGAAAGTGTGTGCACACCGTCCTCCGTAGGGTGTGTTTACGGTTTGACCGCGACTTGCCACGTTGCTTGGCACGCGGGTGCAATGTACCACACTTAACTCGAACAAGCAATCACCGATTCTTTTTTTTCCTCTCTCTCTATCACCCTCTCCCTCCTTCCCGCTTAGAATTAAAAAGAAATTTGCCTCTTTTCCTATCGTGGCAAAGGCGGTGCTAACACGGAACGTGAAGTGCAGCGCCAAGCTGGAAACTCGGCGCTCCAGATCGCATTTTTAAACAATCTACTATATGCGACAGCGAAACATCGCCTGCACGGTCTGCACGTAGTTTTTTTTTTTTTTTTTTTTTTTTTGAGTTTTGTTTAGTGTCGAAATATTGGCGTTGCTCGTGATAAAGAAGTATTGTTAACGCGCGTCCGAACTATCTTCAACTCGTCATGGCAAAGTGAACTCGCTTTTCTGTCGTTCGCTTTCTCGTTCTTTCTTTCGGGAAGCCCAAAGCTCTCCTTTGTAGGCTCCGCTAGAAGTAGAACGTCGCTCTATGTCTGATCACGTGGTGTGGAAGTAACTCTAATTTACTCGAGTTAGAAGTTCTTTTTCCATTTCATACGTGCGAACCGGAAATGGTTAGTTGCAAGCCATTTAATTCATTATAGATTACATTATGTTACTTTATATTATATTATAAAAACAACTAGGGCGGAGTGCAAATGTACCGTTCGGGGAACTAACTTCGACGCTTCCCAATAGTCTGCAGGAAATTGCGAAGAAGTGCCGATTTCATGTTCGCGCAGAAAGTGTCGCTTCTATTGTTTTGTATCGAAGCCGTTGTCAACTTGCCTATTTTTATCATTTTATTTTTTTTGTAATAAAAAATTTGCTTGGGGAACTGCTTGCCTGCCTCGATACAAAAGAATGACACTGCCAGGCGCGATATTGGGAGCCTGTTTACGGCTTCGCTGTTCGGACTTCCTTGTCCGTCGTCGGTTTGGATCGGCTGCAACACTGATACATGGACCGAAAAGGAAGCGATCTAATCTGGACTCTACTGGCACATCCTTCGGGGCAAGGCCCGCATCGAAGGACAGGGCCGCCGCCGGAGCCCCTTTTGCTTGCGCGCTTCGTCTTCTTCCGGCGCCCTGTACCGTGGCGCTTCCCCTGACCGTATCAGTTAGTAACCACACACGCTGACTGTAAACAACAAATGCGCAAGGCTACTTTTTGCACACCGGGTTTTATCGTCAGGTACGCCGTGGCGAAGCGCTTCTCTTACGCCGGCAGGCTGTTTCATAACAAGCTCGCAGGATCCACATTCGCGCATGCGTCGTATCGACAGCAGCGCCACCGCTGCGGCCTGACGTCACAAGAGCTTCACGTTGGTTTTGCATGTAGGGAAATATTGCGCTCTACTCTCTGACTCACTACCTCGGTGATTGCACAGGGTGCGGCCGTAAGGACCACCACTATCGGCGCGTCTTGCAGAATTCGCAATTCCAAACGTACATGCCTGAAATGGGGCGCGAGAATGTAGTTTTTGCACAAACTTGCGTAGTGGAAATTTGGGCAAGCTGGTTCATAGTCAAATATATAAAAGCGCCAAAAACGACAGGGGCAAAGAAGAGTGGAAACAACAGAAGGCGCACTCGCAACTCAAGTTTATTTAGGGGAAAAAAAAAAACACATAATGCCCCATAAGTAAAAAAAAAAAAAAAAAAGTTGCACAGCGATTCTAAGTTTAGGTGGTATTCCCAGCCCCCTATAAAATGGTACGTCTGTGACGCAGAATCAACTGTCCCCAACCATTTAAAGAGCAGTGCAGCATAAAACACGGAAAAAAAAAATCACTATGCCATGGGAGTGGAGTACGAGATACCGCTGACTTGCGGTTCCGTGTACGCCTGCTGGGCATAGGGCGACGTCAGGCAGAGTTAATCTGCCTTTTGTCCTGTTACCCTTGACCTAGAGTCTAAATCAAACCAATTCAATTCAATAAGTCAAACGAGTAGGTGTGTCAGTGACCGTGCACGCGAACATGCGGCAGCCATGAAAGCGAGCCCTCCTAGTAATCTCGCCATCCATTGAAGTCGTTTCCCACACTTACCAGTTCTCCATGACGTTAAGATTCTAGCGAAATATACAGAAAAAGTGTGCCGAGAAGTACATTATAGCGTTTGAGATTAGGGCAAAAGGAAACGAGTGCGTCGGAGAACCCTCTCTTGCTCTCTCAAGGAAAGAGTTTGATTTTATCGAGGGGTTACATCGATTGTCACTGACGAATAAGCGTTCTACGACGGCCTATATTTTGCGTCTTTTTCCTTAATAAACTTCAGTTGCGAATGCGCCTTGTGTTCTTTAAACTCTTTTTTGTCCCTGTGATTTTTGACTCTTGTATATTAAAAAAAAAAAAAAAAAAGTTGTTTGCCTCTTTTGTTTTTCGTTTAGAGTTCAATTATGAGGTTATGTAATACTAAAAATAAAGCAAAATCGGAGGCCGTGTATTTCCTACGTCCTATACTAGCCTTTTTGTCGTCTGCACACTGGTTTATAAGCTCGCTCCCAGGTCGCTTGCTCAACGCAAAAACGCTAAGAACCAATAGTAAAGGCCGGCGATGAGCGAAACGGGATAGTGGCGATAAATATTTTTCAACGAAATATATAACAATTAATATCCACCTGGGTGCGAGCTCACAAACCAGTGTGCAGACGACGAACATCCGGCAGAAAAAAATACACGGACACCGTTTTTGCTCTATATTTTTATTACTTTACAACCTCTAACTTGAGCTCCGAAAGAGAGAGACTTGTGGCGAAACTACGTTCGTGTGCCAATTTCAGCTATGTACGTTTGAAATTCGAATTTAGCAATAGCCGTTATTCGAGTTTATTAGGAATACTATCCCCACACTGCTCGTGCTAGCAAGAAGTACCCTGTAGCACGCACCTAGCCAAATTTTGATTTCGCAGTAAGGATGTGTTGAAGCTTGACGGGAGGCGCGGTATTCTTTGCACGCGATGTGAATGGGCCTCTCGCCCCGATTGTCCGCGCGCAGGACGAGAACGCTGTGCTGCGCAAGTTCAAGTGCACGGAGCCAACGTGCGGCAAGGCCTTCAAGTTCAAGCACCACCTGAAGGAGCACATGCGCATCCACAGCGGCGAGAAACCGTTCGAGTGTCAGCACTGCCGCAAGCGCTTCTCCCACTCGGGCTCCTACTCCTCGCACATGACGAGCAAGAAATGCCTCATCGTCAACCTAAAGGTGCTTTTTCTTTTCTCTCGCTATTCGCGCCCAGATGCTTTTTCGGGGTTATACTCAGAGACGCGAACGTCAGCTGCCTTTGTCTTAACCGCACTCGTCGATAGCGTTCGAATACGAGAACCAAACGCCGGACGCTGGCGTCTCGCGTTTTAACGCGTTTGACGAGTGCAGTGTAGACAGAGGCAGCACTCTCCCGCACATGACGCGCTAGAGGAAACCCACGCGATAACGAGATATTAATATGACGCGAATCCGCCATTATGTTGCTCGACTGAGAACACGTATCTATTGTGTCATCCAATCGTAAGGAGGGAAGAGGATTATGGCAGCGTGGTGAGCCTCAAAAGCTTTCCTGCTCTATGCATCTGAGGGTGTCACGTCATGCCTTGGAATGCTCGCCTTCGGCACGCTCCAGACAGTTCTTGAAAACAAGCTGCTGGTAGAAATTGTGCTCATGAATAGACTCAATGCCACCTGTAATTATGGTTCCAAACTTCTCAGCGGAATGGAAAGCATCGCTTTCCATTCCGCTTTCCGTAAAATAGAAAGCATCGCTACATCGTGCAAACAACGTTAGTTCTTTTTCATTTTTTTTTGTGTGTGTGGGGGTGTCTGTTTGTTTAGCGTTGCAGGTATATACACAATAACGGTTGCCCCCGACAAAAACTAAATAAATAAACAGCCGTCAACCGGCTGGCCCACGACGCCACAGCCGGTGGATATCAGCAGTCAGGTTATTTCAATTTGTAAGCTTCCTGTGCCGCGCCGCTTTGAAGCGCCCCTGAGCACCCGCACGCAGGCATTGTTCTCTAAAACGGGAGCGGTGCGGTACGCGAGACGACCATGGCTCACGCTAATGGCAGCCCAGCCGACCTCGGACCACCCTGGCAGCACCGCACACATAGCCCCGGCTCGTCCGGTTACCAGACGTAAGCAAGGACGCGTCTCGAACCGTCTGGATTAGCGAAGGTTAATTGTTTTCATCTCTTCAAAGCTGCGTGTGTCGCCGCCGCGACAGCCAGCGACAACCGAGGCGAGCGCGGGCAACAAAGCGATCCCAGATGGGCCGGCAGTCTTCTCCGACCCGCGCCTTCTTGGATGGGAAAGCTCGGTGCGAAACCGGAAGAAACAAACCGCTAAAACGAAGAAGAAAAAAAAAACCGCTTGCGCTTTTTAAAACGTCTTGCTTGGAACCGCGTGCTCCAAACAGATTGCAACTGCCAGATGCGGAAATGGTGTCGTACCTATAATTGTTGGGCTGGAGTTAATTGGAACTAGCGCAACGTGACGATATAATGACCATCTGCGGCGGTGCTGCAGGCTTCGTCCTCTTATTTTTATTTTTTTTTTCTCGTAAAGTCTTCTTCTTGTTAATCTGGCACTGCTCTGGAAGCCCACATCTGTATCGACATGTCTCACGTAGCTGCTATTCGACATTAGAATAAGTTTGTTTCCCTTCTTGTCGGCGCATGAGCGGTGGATGCGTTTTGTGATTTTGTGTTGCTAATCAAGCTGTCTTTTCTGAATATTTTCCGTTGACATAACGTCTTTTCCGCGATTAATTAATGAAGTGTGTCGACTGGCTTGTTCATATAGATTTAGCGCATGCTTCTGTTCCGCCTACGAAAACGATATGACATATGCAGCTTTTCTTTTTTCTTTCTAAATTGTGTAATTATGAATTTGTTAAAAAAATAGTCTGAGCCCTGCGTTCATTGTGGTGAACTCGCTTTTCTCCTGACCACTTTATGAATGTTTATTAATATTCGCTACGGATGTTTGATATCTACGAAGCAAAGCGGTAAAACTGCCGCAGCATCTTACTTCACCGATCGGAAATATTCTTGCGACTAGGCCAGTCGTACGTTTTGCGGTACTGCAACATGAACATTGCGTCACCCGAAGACCCTGGGTGGCCATCTTGTTCAAGTCGTTAGTTTCGGTTTCGGCGTGGATCCCCTAACACATCTTTGAGATAGGATATTTACAAAACTACATAATGCATAACAAAAAACGGAGATTTTGTAATTTAGGGACATTTTCTTCACTAAAATCTGTCGTAACCCTCAACTCGGGAAATTGTACCGGAGATATCCTTAAATTAAGCGAAGAATCCCGGCTTCCACGGAGCAAACATAGCGCATAAGACACGCTGTTTACTGAAATTGAGTACTGCGAACTCAACCTTTAAGTGGTGTTTCACCGTTCTCTGAAGAAGGGGGAGGTGGAAAGCCTAAGAACAAGGACGTCGACATTGTTGTTGGGGCGGAATCAAAGTCCTTGCTTTCCGTGTGCCGTTGAAGCCGTTCATAGAATGGCGAGCAGATCGAGGGGGCTCTCTGTTCAGCTCGTTTCCCACAGAGCTCGGTGTTTACCCGACACAAGGCCTGTGCCGTGAAGCTTTTCCAGTGATATCGCGGATGACGTGGTCCTATGTGCGTGACTCGTGATGTCCAAATTTGCGGGGGAGCTCTCACTCTCAAGCGGTGCCCAACTGGGTTGAGAACGTGTTGCATCGACAATCATTGGGCCTAAATTTTGCTTCTAATAAATACCAGACATTATTTGGTAATCACGTGATATCATTCTCGCCATGCTCAATATTTTTCTGTGACACGAAGCGAGCTATCTGCCTCCTATTTACCATCCAGAGGCGCAAAAGCACTGCTAATTTCCTTTCCTTTTTTTTTTTTTTTTTTTGAGAAAGCAAAAGTTTACAGCCTTTTGTCTTCGACGGGGCGTCATTCTATGAATTCCTGGTTAAACAAAACGTGTACCCGAAGGACAAAGACTTTTTCACGTAGTTTGTAAAATACACGCAAGATTTCGGGGGAGCTCCTCCCTCCGCTTTCCACTTTAGCAGAGCGAACGCTGGAAAGAAGGTGATCTCTTGTCCAGCTTTCGCTCTGCTGAAGTGCAAAGAGGGGAGGAGTTTCCCCTAAAACCCTTTACCTGTCACCGCTACGTACCTACATAGGTTAAGGCTCAATAACGTTCGAAAGAAGCTTTCTGATAGCACAGATTCAGCCGTCAAAGACGAAGGATTCCATCCCCTAATCTGCCTCCACAATCACTCTTTTCATCGTAGACGCGTCCGCGCCATTTCGCGCAGAAGCAAAACTTCAGCAAGGTTCATTTTGCCGAGTTAGTTTTTTCTTACCTTTTATTTTATTTTCTAATCGAGGGGACAGACCCTGCTGGCTTAGCAGGTGGGACGCGAAACGAGCTGGAGTCCCCCCATTCTCGCCACGAAAAAGTCCCCTTCTCGTTTCCTCGGCGCACCTCGGGGCTGCCGTCCCTCCATCTGGGCCCAAAGCGAAGGCCGGGACGTCGAGAAGCTGAGAAGTCGCCAGGAACGGAATCGGATGCCGGCCTCGCCTTGGAAGTTGGAGCGAAGCGAACATAAAACTGCGTTCGGCGAGACCGGCTACCTCCGCTGGGGGTCTCCTGTTCCCTTTCTCCTCTGTTCTCTCCGGGTGGGGTAGGGGGGGGGGGGGGGGGGGGTACGAGTGGGGAGGGTCGGTGGTGCTCTACCCCTGGTTGTCTTTTGTGTTCCCATCTCGTCGCCCCCTCCGAGATAGGTGCTGTGTTTCGAGCTGAAGGAAAGAAGGGCCCTTTTTTTCCCGCCCCCGTGTACGCCTCCCCTCCTCCCGAACAGGAACGCTGCCTGCACCGTTTCGTTGGAGCGCTTCGCGAACTTTGAATGTCTCCTCCGTGCCTCTTGCCGGTCCGCGGGACCGATGCCAAGCGCACTTGTGCCTCGGAACTCGCGTTGCTTTCTTGCACGGTGGAGCAGCGCGCCGAACTTGCTCGCGTCGCTCGAGTTCCATTAATGTGTGCCCGTTAAATACTGCGCGACACCTGCAGCCCGCGAAAGAACGATCCTTTGACGTGCCGTGAGTAGAGCAGCCCGAATTTCACTTTTTTAACGAGCTCTGTTAGAATCCTTTGTTGCATCTGCCGCCCGACGTCGGTATGTCTCCTTTCTTTTTTTTTTTTTTTTTTCTCCTTTTCTCTTTTTCGACACGTAGAAGAAAGGACTCTCAGGTCTTTTCAAAGCTAGTCTAGCGTCCATTTTAACTTTTTGGGGAAAAAGGTCTCTTCAAGAGAAGGTCCCCGTGCCTTTTTAGCGCGTTAGGGGCAAACTCTAGTCTCACCTTAGCCTTGCAACCTATTGCCACTCGCTCAAGCTCTCCATTTGCGCATTGCACAACCGTACGTCTCGCTGTTTCAGCTTAGCCTTTCTACAGGCCAGCGTTCAAACAAGTCAACGTTTGCCCACACCAGGTGTGGACACTGCGCATAAACCGCTTGAAGTGAGGCGCATGCGACGACAACACAGCCACCGCAGTGACGTGACGTAAAAGCCGCTTCTTTGAGTATAGCGCAGAACGCTGACAGATCAACATTGTGATGCGCGCACGATTTGCCGCCACCTCCAGGCGCGCAGTATTAATTTCGTTTCTCGTGTAACCGCAGGTTCGCAAGATGGACACCAAGGCAGCGCGAGGACGTGCCAGCAACGGCGGATCCCAGAACAACAACAACAACAACACCTTTCGGCCCATCATCCCTAAGTTCGGCGCCGGCGGTGAAGTGTCCGTTTCACCCCTAGCCGGATCGGGTCCTTTCCTCTACGACCGCTTCCCTTTCTCGGCCCCGGACTACGGCCATTCCCAATCGGCCCCCGGGGGAGGCGGCCAGGGCTCGGCGCCGCAACCGTTCCCTTCGCCGTACGCGTCCCCGCTCGCCCTGCATCACCTGCTAGCGACCCAGTTCTCGGGCTCCGCGCTGCCGGCCCACTACCTTCCCTTGGCGCCCACGTACAACGAGATGGCGCAGATCCTCCAGGCCCGAAATGCCGAGAAGTGCGGTCCTCCGGTCGGCAACGGATCGTCTAAGACACCTTCGGTGGACTACGTGAAGAAGATGTTTGAGTTCATGGAGTGTGCAGCGGTCAAACAGGACAACGGTTCTCCGCCGCCTGCCTCGAAGAAGAACGGCCTCCTTCCCGAGCTTCTCGCTGCCGGACCACTTCACAGCAGCGGCGCCGACGAGTCCGCCAGATACTCCTCATCTTGCAGACGGGAGTACAGGTGCCGCCACTGCAGGACGGCGTCGTTCGACAGCCCGCTGGCTCTCTACCAACACGAGCGGTTCATGTGCAGCGCGAACAGGGACGTGAACCGGAACCTGGTTCAGGACCTCAAGGTGCCCAAGACGGAACCAGGCCACGAATCTTCGAGCAGCGACACGAACTGCGACAGTGGGGACGAAGGGGAACTGAGGTCCTGCAAGATTTCCGAGAAGGGTGCCATGCTTCTGGACACGGCCTTCTTCATCAACCCGTCCCCGGGTAAGAAGGACATCGCCAGCCTTGCCCAGGCGATAGGGAGCAGCACGAGAGCAGTGCGCGCCTGGTTCGAGAATGCGTCCAAGCGTCCGTCCTCGCGGGCATCATCGTATAGCCCCACCTCGGTTCCTGCCAAGTCCGTAGATTTCCGTTCTGTGCTGCCGGCCTCCTACGCACCCGGGAGCGCCTTCGGTGACGCGGAGCCCTTACTGAAGAGCCCGCGCTCGAATCCGCCCAACGACGCCGAGCAGCCGCTCGACCTGTCGGTGAAGAGCAAGAGCGGTCCTTCGTGGAGCAACGGCGCCGATTCCGACAACGAGTACGAGGCACTTAATCTTAGTCGCAAGTCTCCCAGGACGTCGACGCCGCGAGAGGGTCACCACCCAGCTTCCAACGGTCACTCCGCGGTTCCTGAGCGTCACCTGTCTCCGTCGGCGAGGTCCTTCGCGCCTTACGCGGCGTCCGAAGACTACAAGATGTCGCTCCTGCACAGGCACTCCCCGAGTCCGCTCCTGCCGGCGGCGAGCAAGTACTTGGCCCTCTCGGCGCTCAAGGGCTACGATCTAGACGGTCAGGTGGACCTCCACCGATATCGGGAATCCTTCGCGGACCGGCAGCAGCACGGCTTCCCTCCGGTGTTTTCAGAGCCGTCCTCGGTCGCCGGCCTGCTGCTGGCGTCCCCGCACGCTGCGCTGTCGCCTCCGAGTGCTGATTTCATTCGGTCGTCGACTTCGTCGGACAGCCACGACGGCACGGCCAGCCCGCACGGCGCGTCCAACCTGTGCGACGGCAAGATGGCGGTGTCGCCGTATTATCACGACGACCCTATCGACGGCGAGCCCGGAAGTCCCAAGATGAAGGCATTCCAGAGGCAAGCCTTCAAGCAGGTACAGTCGTCTTCTGCATTGTAACATTTTAGCTTAATTTCTTTTTTGCGCGAACCCAGGTACTTGTTTGCTTCCCCCCCTCCCCCCTTTTTCCTTTGAGTTTGTCATTATGGTTCATGACTTCATTCACAGGTGGCAGAGCTTTAGATATCAGTATAGATCCTGGCGTTCAATCTGTGCGGCCAAGCGTCGACCCATGTCACGTGGATTCACGTGATGTAGCACGCGGAAGCATTCTTTTTTTTTTTAATTTGTTTTAATATTCTATCGGGGCTATACGGGAAGTGCCGCCCTACATACTTGGACAATATGCCGACCAACAGTGTGGCATTGCCAGCTCATGAAATAACGCGACTGTGTTCGCAAACCAATCCCTCGTGCATGGATTTGCTTACGTGTTATCGTTCGAAGCGTCACAAATTTAAATACATGTTTTCGCTTATTCGTTTTTCCAGGGCGAGCTTGGGAGCGGAGCTGGAGACGACAGCGTCGCCGAGGACAGTCCGTCGACCGACGACGACCCTCGCCAACCTGGGGCCAAGAAGCGAAAGTTGTCCGCCCGGGGAGACAGCGCCTCCGAGGAGGGCATGTTCTCGTGCGACCAGTGCGACAAGATGTTCAGCAAGCAGAGTTCTCTCGCAAGGCACAAGTACGAACACTCCGGTGAGCGGACGCTGCGTTTCTTTTCATTTCCGTCAAACCTTTACCGAGGCGATCGCTGAGGAGAGTTTCCGTGAATTTCGCAGGTGTTACCTTGTTTCCGAAAAGCATTATTTCCAGCGGAACGACCTTTGGTGAAGGTTTGCCACGATTGTGCGTTATAGTCGGCCTGCGCCTGTGTTCTCCGAGTCTGCGGTAATGCTGACCTTTTTCTCGACGCTCGCACCTCTGAATAATAACTGTGATCGCACAGCAACGGCAACAGCCGCGACGTTATTCAATTGACATTAGAAGTGTGGGCTGTGTTTCAGTCCTCTCGCGAGCTCGGGTCCGCACGACTGCTGTCGTATGAATTCGGGGGTATTGCGCAAGGTTCCACTTCCAGTTAAGAGATATCAGTTCTGCTCACTTGAGAATTTCAGTCGTATAAATAGTCTTGAATCAGTTTAGAGCTGGGCGGTATTATTCATTATGTCGGATGGAAATCGTTTTCTTTCGTTACCTTGCAAATACAACAAAATCTGCGCTTTTTCGCGTATAGAACCTGTTTATGGATAGAGGCGTCAACTATCTCACTGAGCACGCGAGCTCTATGCATTATAATTGACGAAAAGAGGTCAGCAAACGAGCATGCTCGGGGATATCTTGCTGATCTCGCTGTCCCGATCAGGCGAGCTGAGCAGCATTGCTCCGCTGAGCACGATGTAAGTCGTTGTTTAGCATCATGTAACTCAATGTTTAGACTCAAGTGATATAGAGGGATCGATTGAGAACATGAAACGCGGTGTTTCGGCCTGCCAAAATTAACGAGACATCTTAGAAAGCTGAACATCAAAACGCGACGCAAGCGGTGGTAACAAAATGCCCAAGTTTAAAACGTGACGTTACCTGGATCAAAATATACGAGAGAAAAACAACATTTATCTGAGCCGAGGTCCACCTATATATTTATCAAACAAAGAATTGACATTGTAAAAGCCTCTTTCATTTATTTTCGAAAAAAAAAATCTTGTCAGTAAGTGAGCAAACAATATCGTCCCTCTTGCTAACAAGCATTTTTCACTGCAATTAATGCTACAGGCGCCCACGTGTGTGGCTTTCTGGTCGGATGAGTATTAGGCTTAGGTGGGCGTCGGTTCATAGAGGAGTTTTGTATTTTTATGGTATCTTTTGATCCAGGTAACGTCATGTTCTTGAACTTTCGCATTTTGTCACCACCGCTGCCGTCACGCTCTCACGGAGTTCCAGCTTTCTGCGTTGCTTAGTTATTTTTGCGGGCCGATAAACCACGTTTAATATTCTCGTTCGAGCCCTGTAGTGTATGCGAGCACTCAACGTAACTGTATAGGACTCTCAAGTCTGTCCCAGTTTCACCGGTGCAAAATCTGTTGGCGGCATCTCCTCGTTTCTCGTATAAAAAAAGGAACGCTGGTGCGACCTGAAAGACTGAGCTATGGGGCAAATCTGCTCGTACAGATTCCTTCCTTCTTCCCGCTTTCTCCCATCCACGCATGCATGGCTTGCCCGCTGTACACCGGGAGTGTATAAACAACGCACATTCTTGTTTCACGAACTCAGGCATGCTGTGTTGCAACGGTTTCCGTATGTTGAAATCTCTTCCCCATTTTTAGGATGAACTTTCGGACCTGGTCTTTTTAATGTAGGGTAATTTTTTTTGTCTGGGACATTTAATTAAGTCGCGCATTTTTTTAAGCTGGTGTTTACCCGTTCTGCATACGATGTCGCCTGATTGCCTATCACGGCTTGACTTATTTCCGCTTGGAGTTTAGAATGCTATTGGCGGCGAGGTGTTTTGGTGACGCCCTCCTATGGTTACCTCTCCTGACGTCATTACCTAGCGAACAACTAATTCGATGGCGTTTGTAACGGGCACGGTGGAAGCTTGAAATTTTTGCGCTCTGAAACCAACACTGTCAACCAACACCGTCGAAATCGAAGTTCTCTCATTTCTCGTATTTCCGTCGATGAGAAATCCTGTGCTGAGCTCATAGGCAGCAATCGGCCAATCGTGACTGGTCGATCCCAGCGACGCTTTCGATCGCTCACGTCTTCAATAGTCGCTGACGGAATAAGAGTGTCAAGCTCGAAGGCCTTCCCATTGTCCCGCTTCCAGCGCGAGCTTCCAACGTTCGATAAGACTGTCTCGCGGGCTTCGAGCGTGCTCGCTCAGCCAAGGCGCGGCGAAGAGCAGCGCGAGCTCGTGCTGGGGGCCGGGCATCCAGAGAACCGCCCTGTCGGTCTCATCCCGTCAGTGACTATATATCTTACAGGCCAAGGAGTGCCGGGCGTCTCTTTCGGGTGCCTCCAGCTCGCTCTCGTTGCCCTTTGTTGCGCTATGACTGGGCGCGCACGGTTGAATCTCGCACGATGCCGACCTGCTATCGAACGTATAAAGGCCCGTTCACACAGTTGCGACCTCTTAGAAACGGGTGCCTTGGAACCTCTTAATATCTCTTACAACAGGAGGACACACTGGCGCCATCTATTGGGTAGCAGTGTAAAATTGGCGGTCAGGCATATTTTCTATTTCTCTCGCGTATTATCCTTTCTTTGTTGGCTCGAAAAACTTTTGTGAACGTTATAAACGAGCCTTTCTTACAGGTATTACGCACATTTGACGTCGGAAATCCCACAAAAACCTTCGCTCTTCCAAAATGCAGTTCTATAGTCACCGCATAAATGGCGCCAGAACGCCAGTGTGTTCACTCGTCCTAAGAAATTTTAAGAGGTTTCAACAGGTCCCGTCTCTCTTTGTCGTACTCGGTTGCAAGAGTGTGAACGGGCCAGCTGGCGCTGGACGAGGGACAACTGAAAATCCTCCCTGCCGTCCTGATACTGCGAGTGATTGCAAAGAAAACATGGAAAGAAAAAGTGGGACATGGCCTGATCGCTTCGCGTCTTCTTTGCTTTCGCAGGGCAACGGCCGCACAAGTGTGATGTGTGCGAAAAAGCTTTCAAGCACAAGCACCACCTGACGGAGCACAAGCGGCTGCACAGCGGCGAGAAACCGTTTCAGTGCCAGAAGTGCCTCAAGCGCTTTTCCCACTCTGGCTCGTACAGTCAGCACATGAACCACAGGTTCAGCTACTGCAAGCCGTACAGAGAGAATGGCAAGTAAGTGGCTGCCGCTGCCGCCACCCACCACTTCGAGCCACTTCGGAACAAAAAGGCTTTCGTCGTGCTGCCAACGGGGAATGCAATCTTCTCGCGAGAGACTGTCCACTGGCGTGCTGCGCGCCGTCACCGGCGACTCTTCCGTCGAGGATACTCCACAGTATTCCGTGCATCGCAGCACGGTCGCTCCTGCCCCATTCCATGCGGCGGCGACGGCCCGGACGTCCACCCACGCGGCAGTCCAGCCGGCCGACCTACGGCGCCTCCTCGTCCGCGGCTTGGACGATCGCGACGGCCGCGTTCACAATCCGGAATCAGTATTTCGAGGGAAGAGCTTCGCACGCATGCGTGTGAAGGGACTGCTGAACATCCTGCCGGCACAACGCACCGAGACGTGGGCCGGATGGCTCCCCCATCAAGGAGCCACCTCTGAGGCCTCGCCGAGCGACGGACCGGAGGAAGGAGAACTTCGCGGTACGCGCACCGCTGCTTTGGACTCGCACGCTGCGCCCAGCACGTTCCCGGCCAGTGCGTGTGTGACCCTTCGAGTTACTTTCGAGAATTCGGAGTCCCCCATGACCCGCGGACCAACTTTGCGCCGGTCCAGTGTCCGCGAACACGCAGCTTACGGGATCAAAATAAGAAGGGAAAAGAAATGAAAGAGGGAAACGGACTCTGAAAACTGTCGCAGCATTTCGCCGGATGTATACTAATATAACTCCGTTTTTACGGCCGCTTCCATTATGGCTGTCTCCGTGCTTGTGCGCGTGGCAAAGTGAGAAAGACGCGCTGCTGTTGCCTGTCTGTCTTCTATGGGCGCGACAGCGTGCGCGATCTAGCATTTCGTGTGTCTGTGAAGCTGCTTCGTTTTCTGTACGATCTTACCAGTTGTGTTTTTATTTGCACTTCTTGACCAGAAACGGTTGCGCATAGGTATGCATAGTCCACTGCTGTTTCCTGTGTTTGTTTTTTGGTTTTTTGGTTTACTAGTGTTTTTTTTTTTTTTTTTTCTGGCGCATTTGCAGTTAGTGCGGCGTGCCCTGCCACTTGTTAGAAGGAGAGGCCCCTAGTCGGCCTCGCTGGTTACTCCTCACGCTTGAAAAGCAATGTGAAAAAGCGCTTGTTTATTATTTTTAACACGTTTGTGCATAGCTGGAATGACCGTGTATCCACGGAAGAGCCTGATTTTCACCACCACACTTCACGAAACTTCTTCCAGATGCTCGCGTTGTGATGACGACAACGAAGAAATGCCTACATTTGTATGGTGCATTGATTTTATGTTCAGCTATATTTTACTGAGGCAGTGTTCACAATTTTCTAGACGTCTTTTTTTTTCTCCTGTATTTGCCCCTTTTTAATCTTTCCGGTCAGTAGTCCCTCCTCAATTGGTCGTTCCATCTAGTCGTCCTGCAATGTAATCTACGTCAAAGTATGATACCAAAAAACCTAATCAAACGGGATATATTTGTGACCGAGAAAAGAAGTATAAAAAGACAAGCTAAGAATCAGACACTAGTCAGAGAATAATAGTCCTTTTTCGGGACCTACGTGCAATTCCCTTTGTGGCTTTTTTTTTTTTTTTGCTTTCCGTAAGAAAGAAAAGATTTCTGTTTGTCCAGCTCTCGTGAAGACACACGTGAATGCCGACAGAAAGCAAATGCTACAAAATGCAGCGCGCATATGACCGCCATATGCAATCAACCAGTGTACATACCTCAAACCAAATGCGTTCCGTTATTCATCCGTTACTGTCCACATCGAGATGAATTGTCACATTACGCAACATTACTCTCGCGCACGCGCGTGTGTAAAAAGCCGCGACATCACGGAAAGCTCGCGCACAACATGCAATCTCCAGGTATATATATACTATACATATTATATATAAGAAATATATATATATAATAGTCGGAAGAGTTCATTTTTGGACACAGTTCTGGGTCCATGTCTCATTTTCTTCGATTGTTTTTGTCTCGAACGCGATATTGTTTCGCGGCGCATTAGTTTTTTTTTTTTTTTTCGTTTTTATATCATATTGCTAGTGTACCAAAAAATTCTCGGTATAACACGCTGACCACACTTGTATATAAATATAAAGCGCAAGACAGTTATTTTTCGCGTTTTTGTTTTTTGTCTTTGCATTCAGCTTTTTCTTTTTCATTTCGTTTTACCATTTCTCAAGCGACGTCAACTATTCATTGATTCACTTCACTTTCCCATTCGAATCGGCGACTTCTCCGTCAGTACGCCAGGTTTTCTTAGCGCCTTGCTTTGCTCTCGCAGCCGGTGCAGTAGAGTCACCCTTTTTCCGCGCAACAACACAGAGTTGAGTCAGTGTCTCGAAAATTCTCTTTCACTGTATTTTCCGAATCCCCCGCGCAAAAGAAAAAAAAAAACAATTTTTATTTTTGGTACATTGATATTATTTAATCAAAACCTGTGACGATGTTCCTCGGTAAGTTTCCTAAGTTAAAACAGCCTTATTTTGTACGAAACGGCTTTCAAACGACCATACAGAAAGATCAGAGCAGGTTTCGGTCGGCAGGAAACCTGGACTTATTAGTGTTCGCTGCGTTGGTGTGTCGTTCGATGGGTGACTCTTCTGCGTTCTCTAAACAGTCTCGTTTCTCCATCAAATGTTTTCTATTGGGCGTACAGACTTGTAGCCTCCTTGATGAGTGTAACTAGTCACTCTGTATTATAGTTGAACCCCCCATCGCTTTGCTTTGTCGAAACTGCCTGCATTTTCGGCGGAAGTTTTAAGGGAAAAAAAATGCACTCCTGACCTTTCCTTAATTTTTTTTTCTCGCTCCCGTAATTTTATTTGCATTGCTACGACGCCAGTTCCAAAGTATACGCAACGTCGCCTTTTAAGCTTTTGCATTTTTATTCTCTTTGTTTTTCGTAAGACAATCTTGGATTGGTTGTAATGGAATATGTCACCAGCTGATTTACTAGTTTTCGCTGGCAGTTCACGCTTTGTTATACCAATATAAAGCAATGATACCATAGTGCAGCCGATCGCTCCGAAACGAGTGCCAAAATGATCTGTTCTATTTCTGTTAGCAGTGAAAGAATGTACTGTTCTGTGTTTGACCTGTTTCTTTTTTCTTTTTCTTTTTGCGTTACTTAGCGATTCCTGTGTACTCATCGCTGCTGTAAACCTTTCAGACTCCGCTCTTTTTGCAGTGAGAAAGCCCTCGTGGAGAGAAAATGTCACAACACATCTTCGATCGCAGTTTCTTCCGATCCTTCATAGAGAGAACCAGTACCTATCTCCCTCTTGTTTTATTTCCTCCAAACAGTGCCAAAGAAATATTATATTAGCCACGTTGGTCATTCGCCAAAGAAGTGAGCTTTTTGCGATGGCTGAGAAAAGTTGCTCCTAGTTTTTTTTTGTTTTTTTTTTTTGTTTTTTTTTATCGTTTTTTTTTTAAATAAACAAAATATATACCACATAGGAAAAAGTCGTCGCGAATTGACGCTGGAGAAATCTAGTATTTCCTGTGCCGAGAAGTGAGGCCTTTCCACGTTTCGTGGCACTGCGATTGTTTCGCTACCTGGAGACATGTGCCTCCGAAAGCCACGAGCGTTGGATCTCAAAATGTTCATTCAGAATCGGATATTATCCTTGTACTATTATGGCTGTTCCTTTTTCCTTTTTTTTTTTTTTTTTTTATTCTTCATAATTTTGTGGTCATCCGTGTAAAATTTATATTTTGTATAAAGCTTTTGTTAACAACTGGAGAACACACGTTTCGACTCTTTATTCCGGCGAATATTTCCTTTTCAAAATTTCATCCAGCAACACTGCCAGCCGCCATAGTGTGGGCATCGCTTCGTGGACGGAGCGTGCGACTGGACCCGAGACCTGGCGCAGGGCTGTTGTCCACTCCATAAATGGCGTCTTCGGATAACCGACGCAGCCTCTATTGGAGAGGCGCACTTTAGAAAATGTATAATTGCCACCTGAAACCTTGATACATTAGGCACGTGCTACAGTGGGTAAGTACATCTGGCGTTTGCTTGCGACTTATCCTGCCATATGGAAAACGCTCTCTCTAAATTTTCTTTTGTCTAAAATATCTGAAAGGAATTTGTATAACTTAGGCGCAGTACCGCAGTGCCTAAGTGGCACTGTGTAGAACACCTTTAGTATGGGTGCAACGCATACATCACAGTGGTCCTGCTCTCCTGAGCTGCACAATAAACAAATCAACAAATGTAATCTATAAATTACATCATGCATTAATAGTGGGGCTGGGCGTCGATTAAAAATTTTAACCCGATTAATCGCCACCCTTTAATTGATTAATTAATCGGTTGCGTTGATTTTTATAAATAATATATTAAAAAGAATGGGTAACAACTCGTCTTGGCTTTGAAGACTTATTTTACTTTCTGTTACACGGCGCAAAGGACATTTACAATTGAGGATACATATAGTTCAACGATTCAAAGACTCACATATTTTTGCTCCAGCTCCGAAGACAAAGAAGTTTGTAAACATTCTCCGACAGGAAGACAAGAAGTCAGGGCTTGGGCGATGCTTTCTTCTTTTTCCAGAGAAAAGGGCCTCGATAAGAAGGCGTTGATTGTTGTCTGCGTTTTGGCGGATGGTCCCTGCTGCAGCAGCGTACATGGGTGCTTCGCTCGTAGGCGATACTGAAGCGAACGTACGCTTCCACTGTATAAAAACGGATTTTTTTCAGATGATGTAGTGGACCTCCTTCGAGTTAAAAACTTCACCGCTGGAGTTTAAACCCCAACTTTCCAGCGAGATTGCCTTTCATACTCGTGAACTCGTCCATTTGTACGGGCCGAATACTGGAGCAAGTAACCAAGGTGTTGTTAGCTTCCCAGCTTGTTTTTCTGCTTGTTTGTCTTGGGCAGGATGTGTAATAGATCCTCAACATGTGAAGTTTCGCGGTCGTAAAAAGATCAGTTGCGGGCCCGGCTTGTTCGTCTGGCCTCGGTAGAACTATAATGTCTATCCTCGAACACCTGACGCTTCGCGAGTGCGAGAATCGACCCTTGCTCGTACTCATAGCACCTGGCTGGGAACAGAAAACCGCTCAGGACAGGACGACCGGGTGCACGACACGCAGCGTTTTCCTTAAGGGGGGGGGGGGGGGGGGGGGGGCATGAAGTCGCCCCTAGTTCGGGCAGGTCGTCCAGGATAGAACCAACTAACCGGTTGAAATTTTATCGCGGTTAAAACCTTAATCGCTTAATCAGAAGGTTAATCGATCAATTGCCCAGCCCTAATTAATAGGTTCCATTAGTTACAATAAAACGACAGGTATTAAAAAGTGCTCTAGGTATTATGTGTCATTTTAACAGAAGCAGCGGTAATGTACCCTGCGCGCACACGATATCTCTTTGTCCTCGCTCTTCGACTGTGAAGTGACCAGCACGACCAACACTAAACTTGAGCACGTAGGTTAGAGCCATGAATGAGTGCTTTCCACCACACTCTATACACACCATTTTAATATTTACAGGTCCTTGGCCCAGCACTATGCCTGTCGGCTTTTCTCCACGAGATGTCCAAGCTCGATGTTCCACCTCACAACATGCACGAGCGCCAAAATAGCGCCGCCAAGCGGCCTTTTTTATTATCTTTTTTTTCTAGCGTGTAATATTTACATTATTATTGAAGATATATCATATACGTTTTTTTAACAACATGTGGAACACTTATATGGAAGCGATCACCTTGATTAAAAAAAGTAAGTTGAAACAAAATGCTGAAACCGAAGAGACTCGAATGCGGAACGCGGTGAACACTTGGTCGTCTGCTACGGCGGCAGTTTGGGGCTTTTGGAGGTTACGGTGAATCGCGTGCACAGACATTTAGCGCCGACTTGGTTGCCGGTGAAAAATAGCAACAAAAAAAAATTTCGAAGAATACCATGAGCTGGCATCGCGCTTTAGATTGTCGGCAAAGGACTTTTAAATACCTTGCTGTCGGTGCTGTCGGTGCGTAATCACGGCGCCTCCTGCGGAGGAGACGGTTGGCTTCACTACACGACAGGTTTGTGCAGAACGCCTATTAGCGGCAAGATGTTTCGGTGGCGCCCTCGTTCGGTTACCTTTCGTGACGTCATTACCTTGTGAGCAACAAGTTCGATGGTGTTTGTAATGTGCACGGTGGAAGCCTGAAATCATAGCGCTCTCAAATCAGGACTGCCAACACCGTCAAAATTGAAGTTCTTATTTTCCTCTTATTTCCGTCGATGACACATCCTTTGCTGACGTCATATTCAGCATTCGGCCAATTGTGGTGGGCCGACCACAGCGACGCTTTCGATCGCTCACGTCGCCAATACTTCGTTTCAGCTTCCGTCCGAGCGCAGCCAAAGCTACGTGTGGCCGGAGCCAATCACACGCCGACAATGGGTCACGCGATCTCGCCTGCACTTTTGTATTGCGCCGCTGGTCGACCGCGCAGTCCGCGCTCACCGAGTATTTCGTCTGCTATGGGTATATTAACGGTATCGTCTGCTACAAGTTCCAAAAGTTCCTTTTCACGTTCTGAAATTAAGTCACAGGGGATGTGAGTACCTTAGGCTGGCCGCTGGTGTCTGTGTCCGAGCTTTCCACCTGTTTGGCAGAGATAATTTTGAGGTGTAAGTACACGTTGCAAAGGGCTCGATGACCCGGCCGTTGATGTTTCCCTTGTATTGTCTGGGCGCAGTCCTTTCTACCAGCTTCTCGGCGTTCAATGTGATCGGCAGGTAAAGGGGTGTGGTGTCCCGATTTCGCCGCGTATCAGTGAATTGTAGTGGCCCGGACGCTTTTCTTGTTTACAACACATTCCCGGTACGACGCGGCCGAAGTCTTCTGCCGAATTTGAAAGTAGACATTCATCACGACCTCTCGCGCCTGACGCCCAAACGTGCCTTTGCGAAAGGACGTTTTGAAGCGACCCGGTGAGGAAAGCAGCGAAGCACATGATTTGGCCATTACGGTACTAGTTCACTGTGATTACGGGAACGAAATCACACAAAAAAACCGAGCGCTGCAGCCGTGTTGCCAGCGGATGTACGTATTTTCTCCAAACCACATGCATTTTCATATATTAATAAAAACATAAACTTCAGATAATTAATTATTTTAGTTGCAGATCATTCGCAGCAGTACACATCTGGAATATTGTGCAATGCTTACGCACTTAGCAGTTACTAAAAAAAAAAATACTTTTGCGGACTACTTTGTGGTGCGTAGGAATGCTTTTCTCGAAGTTGCGAATCGTCCCTCAGCCTTTGGCTAGGGTGGCTAGCCACCATACTTTGGCTGCGCTCGGACGGAAGCTGAAACGAAGTATAGGTGGCTCCATCAAACGGAAGCCACGCGTACTATTTGCCCTCTCCCTTGGCCTCCGAGATCCCGAAGCGCACAGACGCTTCTCCGGCCGTCCAATTCGTGCGGAGAGGGCGTAATCGGAAAAAGAGAAAGAGAGCCGTCTCTCGGGGGGGGGGGGGGGGGGGGGGGGCTTTTAACCTAGTCATTTTACAGCATGGCGCGAGGCAGAAGAGTTCAAGAAAAAGTCTTGTTAGGTCGAGTTACTGCAACTTTTACTTACAAATGTTTGTGTATTGCGGTAGAACGGTGAACAGATGCTTTGGGGGGGGGGGGGGGGGGGCGTAGATAGACAAGTTGTGATGCTTATTTATTTGTTTAATTTGAGATATTCATCTGGACATGCTGCGGCCAGCGCTACAAGCGCGCCTTTTGATATCTTTCACTGCAATCTGTAGCACGTATAAAACTCCAGAAAAAAATTCGGATTTCCCGAAATAAAATAACCATGCTGCAGTGTTTTTTTGTTTTTTTCGCACGTTGTTTGGCGTAACTTTTGGCGCCTGGGCACGAGGTTTGTTACTACATAGCAAAGTCGGTGTTGTCCTTCTTTTAATATTTTTAATATTTATTACGCATTTTTTACGGGTCGCATTGCTGTGTTTCCTTCTACTAGAAGTACCATTAAGCCGGGGTCACACCACTTATGCCCGTGTCCCACTAGAGTGACAGGCAGAAACAAAAGACAGCGACAAGCCTCAAACCCGTGCAACAGGCTCGCGATGGTACCTTTGGCAGGCATTTAGTCGTTCGGTGCTCGTGAAGTAAGCACGAGCGGTTGCAAGTGCCAAAGATACCCTCGCGTGCATGATGCTCGTGTTTGAAAGCCTTTCGAATTGCGAAAGACTGTGGTTTGAGGCTTGTCGCTGTCCCTTGTTTCTCTCGGTCGCTCTAGTAGGACACGAGCATAATACATTATACAAAAGAGAGTCTGCAGATATCAGTCACCACGATATTCGTGGTTCAAATGCCGCGTGTCAAGTGTCTCCTTGAACTCGATGCCGTACAGTATTCCAAGCTAAGATCTCGTGGTGGGGACTCGCGTTGGAACCTGCTTGCAGACCGTCTTTTCTATGATGCATAAGCAGTGTGACCCCGGCTTTGGGGAAAAAACCATGGCGGTGAGCATGGGCGTACCGAGCGGGGGGGGGCAAGGGGGGGCGCTTGACCTCCCATTTCTCAGAGTGGGGGGGGCAAGGTATGTGTTTTGCCCCCCCCTCCCCCCCTAAAACAGCCGCCACTGGGCAGGGCAAACACTCGCCGGCGGCGCCCAAGGGCATTGGCACCGGCCCTTGGGGGGGGGGGGGGGGAATCTGGTTTGCCCCCCCCCCCCCCCACACTCAAAAACAAGTTGGTACGCCACTGGCGGTGAGGTACGGCCACCTCGCAATGATTTTGCCATTTTCTTTATTAAGTTCGCAATAATTGTACGTACTGATCGAAAAGATTGGGCGTTACCTTGTAAACGTCTAGTTTTTGGCACATGTACCGCAGACCACCGTATCCCGTTACGAACTTTCTGATGTAACTTAATTGATATGCAAACAAACAATGGGAACTCAAGAAAAAGAACTCTGGTTTATTTATAAAATCCAACTGGTGTTTCAACCCGGCTTATTCGGTATTCCAACCTGGTATATTTACAGCCTTGAATTTTTAGGTTAGACACGAAGTACTTTGCGATGCAATGGCTTCAAGCAGTTTCTTTCGATACGCTACCCTGTCTGTCATAGTCATGCCAATGTTCACTAGGAATGGCCGTACAAACTTCTTTATTACAATCCTAGTATTTGTTGCCTCATAGTCATCTCTTGTAGCGCATATATATATGGGTGGTTTCATTTGAAATTGAACACGCTTGTCGGGGTGTTTTTTTTTTTTTTTAAATATATGTAATTGCCCCATTTCCGGAAAAAACAAAACCGCTTTCCAAATTTTTTTTTTTTTTTTTTAATATCTCGCTTTACAATTTTTCTTGAGTGGAGCAGGGTGAAAATCGGTTTTTTACTCCGTGATTTTTCTACCCAGTTCTGTACGCTGGTATGAATACGGGAAGCATACAAAACTCACAGTAATGTTTTGTGCTCTTGTATGTTATTTGGACTATTTTTTAGTTTAAAGGAAAATAATTTTGTATTTTTTTTATTGAGGTAAAAAATGCCAAACATCGTCTCTTTGGCAATCCGGTGACATCTTCAGAGCTTTGTAACTCATGATTTATTATATTTGTCACTTATTAACTACTTTGCGGGTGTATCCCTATACATGGGCTATCGACGGGCATAAGTTTAGTTTATTTTATTTTCACTGAGTTTTTTATATAAAATTTGAAATATCGTCGAAAATGAAATGAACCGATACTTTGAACCCACTTTATCGAAAAAGGCCATTTATTTTTTCGTTCAATTTTTTTTCTATTATTGCTGCCGATCATATGAAATTTCAATTTGCTTGATGCGATTTCCCCCTTTTTTTGTTGTATCTTCTCAAGAAGTGATCGAAATCGCTCCCACGTTCTCAGAACAGCCAAACGCAGTTTCCGCAGGTCGGCTTCGTTGCAAAGACTATACTGCTTATTTGTGTGTTCGAATGCAGCGGTTAAATTCATTTTGATTGAGAACACTCGTGCTTGGCTAAATATTGTATTTTATTAATTTTTAATGATGGCAACTGACATTCCTTAGTCTGATATTTAGCGGTGTAGCGGATGTTCTATTATCCGATGTCTAAAGGCAGGGCACAAAGGGCGGAGAACGAGCTCTTCATGTAGCCAGACCGGGGTCATGTATCTGTTTGTGCTATACACATCTTGTAAGGCACGTACAGCACGCCCGGCCCTTCGCGCTATAGGCCCATCTCCGTTACACTCTGGAAGCATCCTGCACAGGCGCCAATCCATGATGTGTCTTGTCGCGTGCGATCAAATAACCATGTAATCGCCTGTTTTTTATTTTTTTTATTTTCAGCGTGTATATCAAAAATATGTAATATCACATGCCCCTATTTAAGAAGGAAAAGCAGTTTTCAGAAAAGAAGTGAGAAAAACGGACTGAGTTTACATGAAGAGAAGACAATTTTTTACAGAACACAAACACCAATTGGCGATAAATATTCACTTTTCTTACGCTAATATATTTAGGATGCCCTTATAAAACAATATGTTGTTGTGCTTTAAATAGTCCAGTTCACGAGCAACGCAATATTGGAACTTTTTGACAACGGCATCGGCTTGCCTGTGGAGACGATCAAGCTGAACTTTGTACTGCAACGGTCGGATGCAGCCGAGAAGTTTAACAGCGTGGTAAGTCGAGACAGACTGAACGAAAACAGAAGCCAAAGCAAGCGGGTGGTGAACCCGAGACAATGGCCCTTCTGTTTGAACGAGTGTGTGCAGTTAAAGATAGAAGTGTTGGGTTTTGTTCAAGACTGATCGATATCTCTGATGCCAAGAAGCAACGATTCCCACATGCACAGAAGGCAGCGAAAGCAGTCACTTAATGTCTCTGTAGACATTTAGTTTCTCCACTTTGTGGTACCGAGCTTAATGCAAAGATATATATATATATATATATATATATATATATATATATATATATATATATATATATATATATATATACAGAACAGCACCTGGGATGGCAACGGTCCCCACGATGACCGTTGCCATCGTGGGGACCTCCATCATTAACTTTTTTTTTTTTTTTCTTCTCGCTTCATCGTTTAATATGACACGAGCAAACGCGTAACATTGGGCCTCTCATTGGCTTCACATGACACCAGGTATAGTTGGGTTATACCCAACCACATGTCCCAAAAACTGGTTTTATGATAAGAATGGCAGTAGTAATATTATATTTAATTATTTCCATAGTATTTATTGCATTGGTATCGGGATATATTAAACTTTTAAGCGAGAATTTAGTTGAGTAGGCACCCGCTAAACGGTAAGCATTTTTCCAATTAACTTCTTCTTTTTTCCGGCCGTTTTTTCTTTGATTGAAAGAAAAGGAGAACGAAGTCTTCTCACTTGACTGACGAAGAGCCTACCAGGCCCGAAACGTTTCACTGATCTCTTTTTTGGCAACCTCCTCGGCTAACTCCTTTAAGGGCTAATATTGTGTTGAGTATATATATATATATATATATATATATATATATATATATATATATATATATATATATATATATATATATATATATATATATATATATATATATATATATATATATATATATATATATATATATATATATATATATATATATATATATATATATACATATATATATGTGTGTGTTTGTGTGTGTGTATACTTCCCTAACTAAAAACAACCATGCTGTACTTTTTCTTTTTATCCGGCCAGTTTGGGTGAACGGAAGATGATGCACGACGGCGCGACTGACAGCACCCACCCGCGATGCCTGCGACTAGAGATCTGCACTGGCTGATACTGTCACGAATGACAAGGTGAAACAAAAAATAAATGGGGAAACTGAAAAGTTTAATGGGGCGAAGTTGTGCCCCAAAATAAACAAAAAAAAAAGAAACAGAAGATTACAGCAGAGTGTCGCGGGCGTCGAAGTCGGCGAAGAGCAGAGTCGAACGCTAAAGCGAAAACTGACCCTGGCTCGCTACGCGAAGCCCCTTATGTACCGAATGGGCTTCTGGAATTATCGGCGCAGAAAGTTCGACGCATAGAAATTACGACCTCGAACAAACACTAGGATTCTCGAAATTACCAGAACACTAAGTTGCAGGGATGAACAAAAGACACGTCGCTCCCAGGAATCAAAACTGCCTTTTCGCGTGACAGGCAGGTAAGAAAAACCGTTAGGCCACGCGCGCGCAGCCTACTTGGCCAGCTGCGCGCGCGGAAATATTTAGAAGCCCGGCCCAGCCCGGCCCGTTGTCTATAGGGAGTATTCACCGGCGGCCATAGCTGTGTGCGCGAATGCTGAGCGCGTGCTGATGGCGAGCTTCCACAGTGCTTTTGCAACGTGCATTCCGCACCATCAAGAGTGCCGGTCTTAGCAGCCTATTTATGTGAGCTCGTTCTGAGCATGCGCTCTAGACAGCACCCACAAATATGGCGTTTAGTGAATACTCCCTATTGGGCCCGGACTTGCCCGCTGCCCACTATGGATTTCCGACAGCCGGCGTGACTCGGCCCGAGGCTAATGTTCACGGACTGCGCTTTATTTTAGTCCTGTATGAATAACTCACAAATTGCGCGGCATGGCAGCTCGCTTGCCACTGCTACACAGAAGTTTATTACGGTACCCGATAATAAATACTTTAAGCTTTTTTTTGTTTTGTTTTGCTGCTACTATTAATTGAATCAATCTGCAGGCCTAGGCAGCTTCTTAAAAAATAAATCAACCCCATCTTCCTATTCTGCGACCAAACCCGCACAGAAAGCACGGAAAACAAAAATGACAAGCAGCAGTAAACAAAACCACGTGCCACAGTTGAAAAGGAAGGGAAACGTCACGACAAGTTTAGACAAAAGAAGGACATACATCTAAGTTAGCCACTCTCGCTGCGGACAACCGTAAAAAAAAAAAATAAATAAATGTTGCCGTTTTTTGCGGTGCTGTGCGATAAATTGTCCAGGAAAAGTGCCCCTCAGGTGAACCTCTTCAGAGTCTTCACCCATATTGGGGATGCAAGCCCTCGTACGTGCGTGCAGATGGTTTACGCCAGCGAGGGTGCGCATTGTGTAGGCGCGTGTGTGTGCGTGTTGGTGGTGTGAAGCGATGGTATTGTTAGATGGATAACGGAAGGTTGCTTTTAATGTATAACCGAGTGGGTTGAGGACCAGGTTCCAACTGATTCGGCCAGCATGCGCTGCGTGAGTCGATGACGATCACGTTGGTTGTGAATGAAGACGATGACGAAGTATGAACGTCAATCTTCTTAACAGTATGATGGCAGCGCCGCCGGGAACGAAAAGGGACGCCGCGCCGCGAGTCCTCTGGAAGAGCATTCGCTGCACACACCGAACTTACAAAAACATACACGCACACACACATGTTTCAGTATCTGTTTATCCTCCACTGTGGTTCCTCTCCCAACCCCTGAACACGCTTCCGAAGAGCATGCCGCTAAAAAAAAGTAATAGTCGGCTTGGCCCGCTTGGGCCCCCTCGTAGACTTGAATGCAAGGCCCGTACCGGTCCTGGGCTCTTCATGAATGTAGCCGTGAAACCCGAGCCCGGCCCGCGGGCCGCGGTGGCCTGAGGCCAGCAGTCTGGTCCGTACCAGTGCAGATCTCTACCTGCGACGCTCACGGCTCGCCCCTCTTTTATGACTTAAAGCCCCTCGATGTGTTTTCGTTCGTCTTGCAAGTAGCGTCAAATGCGCGACTGCACGAGGCCCACGTCTCGAGCGGCCCTTGGAAGCAAATGGCGGCACAGCACTGAAATGAGCGGGCCTTGGAAGCGAATGGCGGCGGAGCACCCGCTCATGGCACGTGTCTCGCGCGCTTCCACAACAATGGTTGGCGGTACTTGTAAAAAACGCTTTTATCAAGGGGCTTTATAATGACTGGACAGACATCGCCCCCTCGCAGTGAGCGACGGAGTTAGCGCAATTACACTCGGACTGCTGCAGACCGTAAAAGCTTTCGCGCGCTTTGTATCGTCGCTAAAGGGGGGCGCTGTTATTGTATCCTGTTTGGTCTCGGTCTACGGGAGCGGTTCAGGTTTTAAGAGTGAGTTTTGCAACTGAGTGTCTTAGTAACATTTTCACCCATCAAAGCAACGCAGTGCACTCTTCACTGCTGAAATAGCTTCCTGTGAGTATAGTGCGTTAATTGTGGCAACGCGTAGCAGCAGTTAAAGGTGAGCCAACTGCGGTTAAGGGTGCCCGTGCAACACTGGTATAAGTAGGAAAAAGAGTATAGCAGTTTTGACTACCGCTCTTCAGTACTCTAAAGGCCGGTTCACCCATGCGTCGAAGCGCAAAATAAACCCCAAGAACAGCGCTGATGCAACGCGGATTTGAACGTAACTTAACACTGACACAGTGCTGTATCAGCGCTGCATTATTAGCATAGCACGAAGTTAACGCGCTAAGTTTAATTATTTTTTCGCGCTAATCGCATCCCACTCTTTACAATATGCCACTAAACAAAATACAGGGAAGAAGTAGATACTTGTGTAGAGCCGCGACTAACGCTTAGCTCCTTTTGCGCATTATTTAAACACTGCGAGAAATAGTTCCAATATTTGGTTGTAAAAGAAAGAAAGTATGCTTTTGACGTTTAAAATGTGTACGTCTTCGTAAAGTAACAACGAGCGAATATAATATTTTCCCACGTAAAGCTTAATTCACCCCATAAAGGAGTAAATATGTAATAATCCATAAAAAGCAATATATTGTACTATGATTTTTGAGGGAAATACGGGTATATAACTGCGCACTGTTTGAACGACGCAGCGATTCTGCGCTCTATAGCAAGGTCAACCTTTGCGCTCGATATTCGGGTTGTTTTCAATGCTACCATTTTCCGCACCCGGTGAAAGAGCCAACCTGCTCAGCAAGCTGTGTTTAGCGTAAGGTGCGACCGGTTTCCGTTGAGAGGTCTGACGGACGTAGACAAAGCAACGTATGTGCTTCAAGAGCGCCCCGCTACATGTGCCTCGTCTCAGGCGGCTGCGTAGGTGCGGCGCAAACAATGAAACACCGATCACAAAAATCAAATCGGCCTCGCAAAAAAAAAAAAAATGTTTTTTTCACGCAATTTCTTGCCGTTTAGTCGATACCACCTGTAGGAAGCAAGGCCGGCACCTTTCCCCCTCTTACGCCATTACTTATGGATCACCGAGGCGCCGCCTGGGTCAAGTCTTGCATGCGTCTCACAACGAACGCAACACCAAGATGTACACGTCTGCCGTTTTGTGGTTATTCTCCTTGAGCTGCATCGTGTTTGCCTCTTGGGGCAGGTCGAGAATCCACTGACGATGACGTCATGAGCAGGCCTCGTCTTCTAGGTGGCATTCGTTCAGTCTAGCAAGGTGGAAAATACAGAGTCAACGTGGCATGTACTGACGTCACGCCCGCGGCCATTGCGATGGCCTTGCTGCTAACCGCGTAAGCCGTATATATTTCAAGCCATATAATTTGATAACGTGAAACGTTGTGTGACTAGGTGTTTCGGTATTTAACCGGGTTTAGTGACACCATGGATAAAAGCGTGGCCGCGAGGCGCGACAGCGCGACACTGCGAGGTAAAAAAAAGCGTTTGCGTCTGGTGGGAATCGAACAAACAGGCCATTTCGATTATTAAGAAAGCGTCTTTCCAGCATGTCACAATTTTTTTTTTTTTATCGCATGGCACAAGAAATTGGTGTGAGTTGAGGTGTTATTTAGCGGGAAAGCCCTGAGGGGCACCCGTTTTGCGTCCGGCCACGGTGGAAGAAACACATTTAGGTGATGCCACTTGTTGCTCTTCCCGCGGAGAGCGAGCGAACAGATCGTGTTCACAGTTAACCTCGAACCAGCGGTAGTTAGTTCCTCGCCGTCATGGAGGGCGCTGCGGTATGGGGTTATTCCTCGGCGGCCACGGTGTCGGCGGCGTAGCGTGCTCGCCTTTTTGGCGGCGTGGTGGTGTGGTGGTGGTGTGTGGCCAGTGGCTGGCCTCGTGTTTTGCTTTGGTGCTGGGTCAATCACAGGTGCCACCATCGTGCCCGAAGGTGAGCCTTAATCCAAAGAAGAAGCCATGCTATGAGGATGGGAAAGAAATGCTTCGTTCCCAACTGCAATTTGGGGTGCCGGAACTGTGCAGAGCGAGTGCCCTTGTTTAAAGCTCCATGGAATGACGCTCGCCTGGAGCAGTGGTGGAAGAAACACGACTCGGGAGAGACCCCATACTTGGACACCATCTATCCCCGTGCGAGTGAAGCCTGGAGCACGGTGGAAAAGCACGGTTTGGGAGGGACCCCATACTTGGGCGCCATCTATCCTCGTGTGAGGGAAGCGCACTCGGTGCCCGAAGAAAATGTGGCCGCCGCGTCAGACGGAGAGTCATCACCTAAATGTGTTTTTTCAACCGTGGTCCGTCATAAAGCAACTTGACACCCTGTCAGACATTTTTAGAACCCGCGTTAGCGCCGGTACCCCCATTCTGGGCCCGTTTGCTCGAAGCCGGTTAACTTTAACTGCGGTTAAAAGTTAACCGCCCTTCACTACTAGGTACCTACAAGTACCTAGCCAAGTTTGACGAGGGCGGGATGAGCAATAGCTCCGTGTTTTATTATGGGGTGGTAGCTGGTGTCACCTACTGGCTGTAGCGAATATACGTGGCTTCCGTGGAACGGTTCCCGAAAAGGGGGGCGGGGGGGGGGGGGGGGGGGGGGGGGGCCCAAAAAATGTGCGCTGCTTGTTTTTCGCGACGCAACGCGGCATACATTTGAGTTTAAGAAACAATTTTTATTGCTCGTGGTACAAATAATCGGCAAGGTAAACTAAATTAACCCTTGTTTCGAAATTTTCTAAATATTTGGCTGTCTGAAGAGAAGAAAAGCCTTGTTGAAATTTGCTTCCGAGTTCGAAAGAGGACGACGAAGTTGAGTCCTAGAAACGATGAGAAAGAAGTGAGCAGTGAAAGGCGGGCGGTACACCGGCAGCATAGTTGGCGAGCATGTTAGAACTGTATATAACACCGTCATAAATTGAAAAACCTGTAACTCGGCTCCACTGAAAATTGACCTGTTAGTAAATTACCCGAACATTGAGAAGAACGCTGTAAGTGTAGTTCTACGATCCGCGCGCGCTGGCCTTCCACTTATAAAATATTTGAAGTAAATAATCATAATAAATCTTTGACGAACGCGCGTGCACGGCAAAATTTGTTTTAGGCTTTTTGCTTCAGAACACATATTACTGCAGACGCCAGCAGGTGCAGCGCGTGTAACTACACTCGTAGCATTCACCTCGGTACTTTTGAAATTTAGAAAAAGGTCTATGGGGAACGCTGTCTGCTTTTGTGTGCTATCAATACCCGGCCGATTAAGTCAAGGCAATCCACTTTCCAAAGACGTTGCCATGCCGACAACTATCGCGTTCATTTAGGCTTAGGAATGGCCAGACTCGAAAGTCTATCTAAAAAATGCGGCGAGGTCATTGCTCATTCTTTGCGTTTTAAGTGAGGTAAGGCAACGCGAAAACCTCCTGCACCATTCATTGCTGACTAACACGCCCGCTACTGCAGCTACTACGACGTATTAGTTCAAAATCGAACGGCGCTCACTCACCGGGGCACCGCCATGTTTCCCCGCCGTCCTTACTCTGCCGGTCACGTGACCCAAAATTCCCCCTCGTAGGGAAATCCGGTTAACCGCGGTTAGTTAACCAGCTTCGAGCAAACGGGCCCTGGGAATTGCTATCGAGTGTACAGGCCACGCGTTAAGACAGTCGCTGAACTATCCGATGAAGAGCGCCGAGAACGTAGACGCCACACGCTTCACGTGCGACACAGTTGACCGGTGATTTGTTATAACTTTTTTTCTTCAGAAAGAACAAGTAGGAATAGCCCTCTCACAAAATCAAAGCGACCCTAGCGTCGTAGTGCCGTGCATAGCATCTTGGGAAAAATGGGGGGGAGGGGGGGGGGGGGGGGGGGGTTGTTTATACAATCTGAACTTAGTCTGCTCCAACGGGCGACTTGTGTCTCGGCTGTAAATAAGTACAACCGCTAGCCTGGGGTCTTTAACGTGCATTACGCGGCGGTGATTCACGACCAGACGCCGGTACGACGCTCATCCAGATCGAAACGGGCAGGGGTGGGTATTGAACTCAGGATCTCTGGGTTCTGCAGCGCGTGCTTTCGCTCCACGTGCTCCGAGCTGGTGTGCGCGAGCTCCCTCGGCCACCGATCCCCCTCTTGGGAACCCCTTGCCCACAGTTTCGGTTTCAATTTGCTAACCTCACTTCACGACATTCCGTCACGAATATTACTTTTTTAAAATTTATATTAAAACGTAGTTTTTGCCTGCCTATACGGATAAAATGCTGGGGCACGTTTTTTTTTAGGGCCTCTCGATCGATGTGTCAGAGTTTGTGCGCATGTAAACAGGACTACGAATGCACATATGCAAGAAGTATAACGGTCAGATTATTTTCTTGCATCTTACTTTCAATGGGGTTCTTAAATTATCCGTTTGCCGGGTGATCATATTGCATTCTGGACCGGTAGTTAGGCCCCCAGAAAGGTATGGGACGCGGGCGGCCCTACTTCTATGCACTTCAAGTCTAGGAGGTCCTTACAGCCGCTTGAGGTTCGTGTTTCAACGGTGGCTCTCACAAAGATGAATAGATGCAATCCAAGCAAGCGCTGACTTCATTTTCATGCAGCGCTGAGATGTACTAGTTCGTCAACGTTGTCCATGTCACTCCTCTTCATGGCCAAAGAGGTGCCATACTGCAACGCGCGCAGTGTTGCATGCAGGGATTTTCGGAAGTAGTCTATTATCCTTAACATGGTGCGACGACGCCGAGCCATGAAAAAACTCTTTTATTTGCGAACACCACGAGGCGGTACTCCAGTCTTTAGCATCCCACATCCCAGCAAACTTCTTTTTCATGTTTAGAAAATAGATTTTATTTACATTTCATACATCACCCTACATGCATGGGTCAGTGGGACATTTGGTGTTAAGAGAAGTCTGAAAGTACATGACATTCTGTGAGGCAGCGGCTTTGAAAGCGCGATTACGCTACGCTACGTTTCGGAGTGTGAGGAGCCGCCCTCGGGTACAAAGGGCACAACGGGCCTGCTATGGCTACGCACTGGCGGCACCCCCGATTAGTACACAATACCCGCTGTTTCTTCCTTACAGCCAGAAAAGAGGGACGAGGGGAAGCGGGCAGCAAACTCCGTTGTTTCTTTGGACCTAACCGCTTCGCCTATCGTTGTAGGTGGCGTGCTGTGTGGCGAAGAGGCGTTTAGAAGAGACGCCGGGTAGTGGTGCGAGAGTTCAACTTTAAAAATTGTTTTCTCGCTTTAAACAAAAATTACTCTGATTAAACTTTCAGAATCAAAAGACGATCAATCGTTCTTCCAAAACCAACATATTTTGTATTTTTACTTGGACCACCTTAGGGTGGAATAAACGGCTGTTTATGCGTCAAAACGCACTTTTTGGCAACTTCAGGATTTTTTTTTTACTGCAAGATATTTAATGAAGCGGTTTAAAATATTTTGATTGGTTTTATACCTAGAGGGCAGCCAGTAAAAAGTGATATTAGGTACCGGGAGCTATTATATATTTTTTTATTAAAATGACAAAAATGTTTATTTTTGAATAAAATTATGTATTAAAAAAAATAACTAAATTAAACAAAACTGCACAAACTCAACCCCATTGTAAGTCGACAACCGTGCAAATTTAAAAAGAAAATATCGTTGGGTGTCTCATAAAAAAGCTGATTATTTGTAAATCATTGAGTGATGCCTAGTTTCACGCTGTTTTCAAAAATTAAAATCGCGCTCACGTCATCACAATTTGTTTTTCGTCAAAACTATTTTAGGGTATGGCTACGGAAATTGTGGCCGAAGGCCATGATTTTTTTTCTTTAGAAATCGGATGAGGTCGAGCGCAACGTATGGGACGTTTCACATGGAATGACCCCATGTAGACACAACCATATGAAATGCATAGATTGAGGGATCACACCACAAGTCAAGTGGTAATGAACAAATTACATAGAGATTAAGCTTCCTGCTCTACCATTATGCATGTATTTCTCTTTGTGTTCTGAAATGTTTGCTTTTGTGATGAATTTCTAGCATTAACAGCTCACAGCTTTTCAGCTGCCTCAGTGCGACCACTTGATATAAGAACGAACCTTGACAACAAGGCCGTAACAACACAAGCAATCTTAGCCACATTATGCAATGCACATGATTTTGACTTAAGGCGCACACATTACAACCAGCTTTTTATGTTACAGAAGGTGATCAACTCGTGTAGGACCAGATATTAGCACCTGGAGCCGAATCTCTGTAGGCATTTATGGTGGATTTTTATTTCTTTATAATTGGTGAAAAAATTGAGCGAGTATTATTCCGAAAGGACAGAGCACTTGCCACTGCTTCGTGAGAAACTTGAAGGAACATTTCAGGCGCTAGTGAATGAATGAAAACAAATACGCATTGCTGGTCTGAAATCATGATCAGCAACATCATATTCACGAGCAAGCACAGATATGCTCGTAATCTGTGAATAACGTCATTGTTTGTAGTGTTCCCTTGACCTGCAAGTCGCGGGCAGGAGTGTCGAGACACCAGCAACTGCCGGCTGCAGTATGGAGGCAGCGGCCATAGGTTGCAAGACACAGCAAGCGACCACAAAATCTGCCATCTTCATAGCAGCCCACGATTCGAGGTTCATCGTAACCTCTGCTTGATAACGCCAAATGCATTCTCAATGCACAGCCATGTCCCACACAGCTTCGCATTGAAGCGAAATTTGTTTGCTGTGAGGTCCCCGTAATTCCTGTATGGGGCATCAAGTACTCACGCACTTCGTAGGCACCGTCCCCAAAGATATGGTAGTCGCCATTGCACAGTTCTGGCAACTTTGGATTTACGATGCTCATTTTTAAAAATGAGTTTCGTAAATTGTTTTACAAACGTTTTTTGCGCGGTGCAGATACCTTGCAGGAGGATCGACGTCTGGTCATGCCTGTTTGCGTAGGTAGACTATCTTTCTCACTGGTGTGGCCCTGGATTGTATATGCCATCCATGCAGCCCAAGACTCCTGGGAAGCCATTCATCCAAGAAAAGGTATGCGAGGTAGACGATTCAGACCAAGTCAACATACTGAAAATTTGGAACATTCAAGCGGTCAAAGGGAGAAAATTAAATTGCACAGACTTCTTGGGCACTGCATGTTCATCATTAAATCCGGCAGACAGTCTATACTTCGTCGCACCCTAGCATGGACTAACCGCGAAGGCTGTGCTAGCGCGAGCGGCCAGCCTTGACTGCCTTGACTAGAGCACTTGCTGCATGAGCACTCGTGCAGCCGCCGCGGCTTCATTTAAAGCGGCTAGCTCGCGCTTTTAGCACGCGCGACTAACAATAGTTCATACTGAGGTGAGACGAAGTATAAGAACATTTGAGGTGCACACCAGCTCGGAGCACGTGGAGCGAAAGCTCGCGCTGCAGAACCCGGGCATCCTGGGTTCAATCCCCACCCATGCCCGTGTCGATCTGGATGAGCATCGTACCGGCGTGCGGTCGTGTATCACTACTGCGTGATGCACGTTGAAGACCCCAGGCTAGCGGTTTTACCGCACTGGCTCAATTGCTCATCTACAGCTGGGAGACTCGTCGCCCGTTGAGGCAGACCAAGTTCGAGGCTGTATAAACGGACACACAACCCAATTTTTTTTTTTTTTTTTGCAGTGCTACAATTTACAATGAAGACGGGTTAAATATAAAGCTAGCATCATCATTTTACAGCAATCATTTGGTAGTCCGAAGCCTAAAGGCCAGCACTCCTCAACACAATACATTGATCTGAGCTGAGCATGCCGTCGTCATATGGTCCTGCTGCTTCTCTTGAACAACAGTCCCTTTAGAAAGCTTTGATTAATGCATAGATTTTAAGTATGGGATGCTTCCATTAATGCTTTCAGGAAATTTTCGAAAAGCTAAAGCCAGGATTGTTGTATTACAGATTGCTTCTCACGCTAAAGAGCATATGCACAAAAAAACATTGTTGAAGCATTCATACATGTTGCCTAAAGACACCTACAGGTAAACTTTGCAGACATGCTTGAGTTGCGGAAATCTCGTTTAGGTATACATATTGCAAAAATTTTAAAGATTTAGAAAATGAAGCACTTCCCACACAAGGCTAATTATGCTTACCAACTCGAAGTCTTGAGCTGGTGCCCTTCTCTCAGTTTGACTTCTCTGTAAGTGAATTTCAGTTGGGGCAACACTGCCCATAAAATATGTAACGTGATTCATTATCCGGAACAACCCGGCCTCGGAGGGGTTAAATCTTCCAGCTACATCTCGCATGCAGACTTTGTTGCCTGCGAACCTGTAATGGATGGAATTACCCATTAAATATACAGAGATATAATAGTACAGCCTTGCATATATGAGGTTTATCCACAATGGAGACAGCGAATGCAGGTCGATATTGACACACGTTTGAATGATAACTACTTTCGCAAATTTTCAACTTTGATCTCGGTTTCGCTTGTGCAGTCACTATATTTCTGTGCTTGCTTTCACATATTTTTATGAGTATTAAAGGCCCGAGAACAGGAGGCTTGAGGAGCTTTTGTTTGCTCGAGCAGACACCTACAGAAAAATGCTAGCATGGAAAAAGATCTAGATGATGGATCACCTGCACATACAACTATGAATAAAGTTGGGGGTGCATTTTGTATGTAGATATAAAAATGTAAATAACTATCTAAATGCTTGCATTTTACTCCCAAGTTTCTGGAACAAAAGTATTCACTTTTCGCCACATCCAAGTCCATTGTTGGAGTGCGTAACAATGACGAGCTTGCACGACGATCGTGCACCGCACAAAAAGTGTCATTCGATAATTAGCTTGCTTTGAGCCTGAAGTCTCGACAACGCACTCAAATACGGCGTCCAGTAAGTCCGATACTCCACCTTGCGAGCTGCCCCAACGGATACTAGATCTTTGCTTTTGAGCATGCCTCGCAAGGGCGGAGTTACCAATAGGCAATGTAGAAAGCTGCCTAGGGCGGCAGAATTTTGAGAGCGGCCAATTTGTAGCTGCCCCCAAATCAATTGGCTATCTTTTTTTTTAAATCTAGCTCCGAGTGCAGCGACTTTGGGAATTCTAGCTACAAGTCTAGCCACTTTTGAAAATATTTTAACTACAAATTTAACTACTTCCCTCGTCCCTCCTATCCGACAATGATGACGTAGGGTGGGGGGAGGGGGGGGGGGGGGGCGGCATTGTTAAAGGTCACCTAGGACAGCAAGATATTAAGTCTGCCTCTGATGCCTCGTTTGCACGAAGGATGCAGCAGCTGCTCCAGTCAAAGCGTTCGTTTGTTGTTTGTGTCCTTTGCTACGGTTAGTGTTAAGGTCTAGTGCCCAGTTAGAAATACAAATGAATTTACTAAAGAATACAGCATGTAAGGGCTTCTGTTAGTACTGTTGAACTGGTGTACACCTTGTACTCCATCAATGGTTTTTCATCTATCCTGGTAAGCAATACAACCAGTGGGCGCAGTGTGATATAGGCACCAGAAGATAGACACTCAACAGCACTCAACACAAGAAAGACAGTAAATGCTCTTCTGGCGTTTTTTGGTGACGACCACCGTGGCCTTCGTTACCGGGGAAATATGATGACCTCCGAAAACTGTCGACGCGGGCATAGCATACGCTTCTTTCCAAACGGAAGTTTCTTCTAAACTAGAGCAATGTCGAAAAAAAACTTGAACAAAGACATTTGATAAAGTCATAAAAAACGGTGCCCTTAACTGCTATGCTAGTCAGATACTTTTGCCTACCTAATTTAAGAGCTCATATCGTCAATACTATATTTTACAAGTGAGTAACTATTTTCCAGACGTCAATAAGACCGCCCCGTAATGAGAGAGCACAATGGGCCGGGCCTACTTCAGGGCAGGGTTCGTGTACTACACAAGTGCCGCCGGGTATGGAACGAGTGGAACCGTGTAGCAGTCAGTGTAGCTTCGAAGGCACTTAAGGCTAGCTTCAATAATTTTGGGCGACTTGGAATTCGAACAAACAGCGACGAGGATAGGAATCTCACCACCGCGCAGGAACTGGTTTCGTTTTCATCGGTGTCCGCTTCTTACGGTAGATGGCAGCACCCTGCCGGGAGCGCGAAAAACCGCGAAAACCTCCTTGGTAATCGAGTCTGACAAGCGTTGGTTCTTGTGCGAAGGCGGGCACGTAGTATACGTGGGTGTCGTTCATAGTGTGGCCATGCAAAGGTTTGACAGTTATGCGCGTTTTTCATAGCTTTAATTATACCCACTGTGCTTACGGTTCCGCATTTACGATGTTTATTTTTACAGCAGTATATGTTACTGAAAAAAAGTAACCGATTACAATTACAATATACCGATCTCACCAGCCAGTTTGAGTACGTCACCGCTGCCGCAATGCATCGAGGGACCTTTAGTCTTTCTGCACGTGCGACAACCTAGCTGAAGCTCTGCTCGTGCGGAGCATGAGGCGGCACGAGCTGTCTTGTGCACTGCTGCCTGCCTCCTGCGAACTAAAGTTATGACGGCGTCACGCATGCGCCGAACGCTTGGTGAGATCGGTCTATTACTTCACTGTAATCAAAATTGGGGGTTTTTACGTGCCAAACCTACGACGGGCATCTGGCACGCCCCAGCGGAGGACTGAGGATTAATTTCGACCACCTGGGGATCTTTTGACGTGCAACTGAAAGCCCGGTTACACGGCGCCTTCTCCGCAATAAGCCTCCGTCATTACTTCACTGTAAAAAAGTAACCAATTACAATTACAGCCTCAAGAAAGTAATCGATTACTTCCCACGTTACTTTTCATTCAACTTTTTTTTTTTTTTATTGCGGTAGGATAATCCCGAGAGTCTCGCGCTCAGTTGTTGCGAAAAAAAGAAGAAAGCCTTGACCGTTTTTGCTTATAGCTCTGTGTGTGACGCCAAGACACCCAATTCCTCTTGTAAAAAAAAAAAAAAAATATATATATATATATATATTATATATATATATATATATATATATATATATATATAAAGAGCTTAGTTTAAATACATAACTCGCAAGAGACTGGACAAAAAAAAAAAAAAAAAAAAAAGGTTTTACCCAGGAAACGAAGCATAGTGAAGTGGCCTACTAATACTTGAAGTACCGAGCTTAGTATTTTCGGAAAAACAAAAATTGACCGTTGCCCAGAGCTGAGTGACTCCAACATATCTAGCCCCCCCCCCCCCCCCCCCCCCCCCCCCCGCAAGAAAAAAAAAAAAAAAAGAAAAAATAGAAATTGAGTATACTTGGAATGGGTAATTTTGCAATCGATTACAGTAAAAAAAGTTTTTAAATTACAAGGATCGTTACTCCTTAAAGGAAGTAATTAAAGCGTTACAAAATTACAGTAAAATCATAGTAATCTATTACAACTAATCCATTGCTTGTAACGCGCTACGTGCAAGTCTGCTGTTAGTGCCCCTCCGCCGAAATCTGGCGGCGTCCTTACGCAAAAGCCCACGTGATCGCATGCAAAGTGCGATCGCGCAACACCTCCTAGAAGACAAGGCCGTAGTACTCTTCTCGTGACGTCGCGAAGGAAGGCCATTGGGGGCGCGCTTCGAAGCGAAGGCAACGCGCGTGGATCGACCGTCGTAACGCGCTTTTGGTAACATAAGCGTGTCTTATTAGCTAAAATGAAAACTCCACATAGCAACTGGGCAAGAAACATTTTATTACACAGGAAAAATATTACTCCGCTAAATAATCGGTATGAAATGGCACGAGGTATGCGTAGAAGACGTCTACAGAGAAAAAGAAATATGGTTTTAAGTCGAAAACATTTAGCCTCGCAATTATTGCTGTGAAATGCCTATTTTATACAGAATTACTTCCACAAAATGGATAGATACGCAGTGTCATTGGACACAGCAAAAGAGATCACAGTTAAAAATCAGGTAGATGTAGTCAACGGCTAGACAAGTGTCACTTGCAATCGTGTAAACGATGTTAACGCGTGCAGTCACTGAATTCTTGCATTATGCCCCGGCCACATGACAAGACTGATGTAATTTCGATCGAATTTCATTATGGGGTCCACTAAATAGCTCGCGACGCTCGTATAGTCACTCAGGATCGCGAGCTGAGTCAGTCCCATATCATTCAAAGAAATTATAATAACTTTTCCGTGTGGCAGAGGTACTAAGCTTACTATTTACAGTCAACTAATTTACTTCTCCCTATGGTTTTGAGCTGCCTTAAAACAAACTATAACTTATTTTTTATGCAATAATACCATTACCTTAATACAGTTAGAATTCTGGTATAAACGCGGTGAAGACAAAAAAATCGTTAGCATAAAGAAACACGTAAGCATAAACAACGCACTTTCAATCACACATGCACTTGTTATCCACCTTCCAGTGAAAACTTGAATGTTACCAAGCGTATTTGCAAATGTCGACGGAATTCCACACGGATAACGACGAAGAACGATATTCCATTCTATTACGAGATTAGAGTAGCTGAATGAAACACTCAACTTATATTCCACATGACAAAGCCCGTAAATGAGTTGTTGCTCACCTCTCGATCGTATCCGTACGTCCCGCAATATCCGACATGAAAAACTTTGAGCACAAACTCCAAGAAGTCTCTCTCTTTGACGGGGGAGAGGTCTATCGATAATCGACCAGTGTCATCGTTGACTATAGTTGCCACACATGTCATTCAGACCGTAGCAGGACGTGTTCCGCGAATCCACGCTAATGCCGCAGTATCTCAAGAGAACACAAAAGAAACCCACGAGCGCAGCGGCAGCAGTGTGGTACGAAAGGCTTAATGTCATCGACCAATCTCTTGCTCGTGTGCGCTAACTGCGGCGATGACTGGATTGTTTTCGGTTCGCTTCTCTTCTAAATGTCTCAGCGTTTCTTTTCAGACAGTCTGCAGCTCACACACAGTGAAAATTTGCCAGAAATGGGAGCTTATATGAGGGAAGAAAAAGTACAGTGAACTAGAATATATGGGCAGTGGAAAAAGCGTCGCCGGCGCCCCATTGGCTGTGTGAAGCCAGAAGTGAAGACCGCCGCGAGTGGCGCTGTTGTAGAAATCCGGAGGACATGGCGACTCTAACATGGGATATGGCGTCGCGTACGTTCTCAGATGATTTCTGTGGTGTCTGTGGTCGTTTTCGCAATTTGTTTTCGTGAATGTCAAGTGCTTGGCATTGTGATTATAGGTTCGAATCTTGTATAGGCGATGAAAACGAAGAGACAGATGTCGGATGCGCACCGCTACGCGCCAGCATGCAAGACTGCTTACCCCGGTTTTCACTACATTGCCCAAGTAAGCTTTGAGCATTAATTCATAGACGTGGAAACACATATAGAGCATACATAGGCCGCACTAATGAACCGCTAAGATAATAAACAGCTGCGCTTGAGTTGGGACTCCGCGCCGTAAGCGACACTCGTGCTCGTTCGTACTTTTTACCGAGACTTCGAGCAGCAACCGATAGCGACTTCTGACAACATAGCGCGCAGGCTTCTGCGACGTCATTTGTTGCTGCTTCGTGATCGCATTTGGTGCATGGGCGAGATAAGACGCTAACACACCAGTCGGGGACGCGTTTCTCGCACCGTATCTGATAGTCATCGTAATCCCACGAAGAGCTTGTGGCATAGATCGTCTGCTGTGCTAGAGAGCCCGACACGTGCTTATTTTGCCTGCTGAAATTCAGCGGCAACTCCAAGGCAGCGCGGAACAGAGTGCCCTTTCGCCTCCTCAAATTTCATCTCCGAACACACGAGTCCAAATGATACATTGCGAAGTAGTGTACAGTTGTCTATAGAATAAGTTACTTGCTAAGGGTCTCATACTGCGGGAAAAACTAAAAACTAAAAAAACTGGGGCGCACACAACGTGCGCACGAGGGCACCCCACCAGTCACTATTTTCCTCCTTGGTTCCATCACTCCGAAGAACATTTGAATAGTTCTTAACCAGCCAGGGAGGGGGCAAATATCACTGACCTTTCTCGGTTGGCGACTCCGGTATATCGTTTTCGTCTTTGTACAATTCTCTCAGATTTTTTTTTTTCCAATTGCGTGCGCGGCAAATTTACGAGAGTAAATTGAAAAGTTTCCGGAATGAAAACGAAAACAATACACACAAGCACACACACACAGATATATATATATATTTATATAGGTATACGATTTAAGTTGTACTTTATTTTTCGACATAATCTCCCGAAGCTCGACACACTTGGTCCGGCGTGTCTCCAGCTTTTCAATTCACTCCCGGAAGTGACGTTCTTCGAGATTTCCAATATAACTGTTTACGGCCTCCATCACCTCTTCATTCTACAGAACTCTTTTTCCACCCCGTAAACCTTGAGCTTCGAGTGTAGGTGGAAGTCCAAGGGGGCCGATTTCCAAATCAAATGAATGCTGTAGATGCAGAATGAGTTTTATCTTCAGTTCTGTCAGTTTTTGCTGAGCGACAGCAATTGAATAGGCGGGTGCATTGTCGTGGCGAAACAACACCCGTTTCTTGACAATTCCCGGGCACTTTTCTTGAAGTACTTGTTTCATCTTGTCCAGAAGTGTTACGTAGTATTGGCCAGTAACTGCTTTTCCCCTTTCAAGATAATCCATGAGCAACATTTCTTTGAACAAATAGTCAGAGTGCAGGCGAGCTGGTGTAAGTTGAATAAGATTGTAAACCTGAGACTGGGGCAGAAAGAGAACATAACAGAAGGTAGTAAAAGAGGAGGCAACGTCTCAAACTCAGCTGCAAAGTTTATTTCGAACCCGCTTTATATACCCCATCTCCAACGCCGTCTCTACAAAAAAAAAAAACAAACAAACAAACAACATGTGTGTCATGTGTTTTTTTGTTTTTGTAGAGACGGCGTTGGAGATGGGGTATATAAAGCGTGGTCGAAATAAACTTTGCAGCTGAGTTTGAGACGTTGCCTCCTCTTTTACTACCTTCTGTTGTGTTCTCTTTCTGCCCCAGTCTCAGGTTTACAATCTTGTTCAACATTTCTTTGGCTTCCCAAACAACTGACACCATCCTCTTGCCAACCGACAGAACGGTCCTTCCCTTCCTCAAAGGCGAATCATCTGGCCCTGTCCATTTTTTCTATCGACTTTTTGTTTCTGGCGTTAGACCCCGGCCTCATTCCGAGCTACAAATCGTCGCCTGAAATTCGTTGGATTTGCCTAAAACACCTGGCAACCGTCGGCTGACGTTCGGGCTCGATTTCATTTCTGCTCCGGATTGACGAAGTGCGACACTGATCTTGCTGAAAGATGTTTTAATCCCAATTAATTTGGTAAAATATGAACAACTCGTTCAGAAGAGATGCCTACTGTTTCTTCAATTTCACTCACTGTCTTCCAACACCAAGTCACAAATTTTATTCACAATTTATGGTGTGGTAGCCCTATTTGGGCGTCCTGAACGAGGTTCATCAGTTGTGTCCGTACGACCACGCTTGAATTCGGAAACGCAGAAACTCACGGTGGAAAACTAAGGTGATGACTCCCCATAAACGGCATTCAACCAGGATTTGATTTCCATCACAGATTTTCCCTCCAAATAATAAAACAAAATCTGACATTTGTGGTCATTTCATACGAAAGGGTGGCCAACGCAGCGACATAAAATATTTTCTCAAAAAAAGCTCCCTAACGGTGATTCCGGACACTTTTCAATCTCCCCTCGTATATGGCAAGCAAGTGTTCCAAAATGCGTCTTTGGCGCGTCGGAACGCAAGGAGGGGCACGCCGGTCAAAGGATAACAGGATAACATAGACAACTCGTATGGAGGGCACGATGACGAGGCAGCTCAGTGCGCAATGTCATCGGTCGTGGTCGCGGAAAAACAAAGATACGATGTGCGCAAGGAGCAGACGAACCTGCACACCGTATAGGAAATTTACAAGCCTATTCTGGCCGTCAGACTCATAGGGAGAAAACACCTTGATGTTCTGCAAGATTTCTGCGGTGATAAAATGAGACGCACGGACGGCCGCGAAGGGGAGCTCGATCAAGCATTTGCCCCCACTGAGTCTAAAACAGTCATAGAATTACAGCGTCACGTTCGGTATGTATGTATGTATGTATGTATGTATGTATGTGCGTGTGTTTGTGCTGTGTGCATGTTTTGATGTTCGGAATTTTATGTTGATTTGATGTAACTTGGGGCACTGCCGCTCACGTGTGTCCAAATGTAAAAAAACAGCCTCTTCTACAAATGGCACATGTGCAGACGCTTCACTTCTCGCAAAGCTGGTGCCTGCACACGCGCAATCCCTAGTGTGGGCCAGCACTAAATTGTTCGTAGCAGTGCGCTGGACTCATACAAAACGAAATTTGGTGGACTCGTACCAGATACTTCCGAGGCACGTAAAATACACTCCCTTACCCTTCCACACACATCAAGCCCAAGAACATATATATAAAAAAATGACAGCATCTCCACGTGGTGAATGATGTTGATTAGGGCGAAGCTCTGGTGGCGCTGATGATACTGATTTTATTGTTCATAGGTAGTGCTGATGGTGCTGATTTTTTTTTTTATTGCTCATAGGTAGTGCTGAGTCCCGGGTTGCGTTACTTCATTATTACTGCTTTATGGCCGGTGAAATGCAGAGCCAGTGGTTCTTCTAGCGGATCAGCTTGGATCCGCTAGAAGCCGTGGGAACGCATCTCCACCGCTTAAGTCAGCGGTCCATGTCAGAAAGAGAATGTGTGGTATGGAACGTGGTTCTATGCGCATTTGAGCATTTGACCGCACCGCCCTCTCGTCTATAAACATTGAGCCAATGCATGCAAAGTTTAACGCAATTATATACGCATTTGACCGCAGTGCCCTCTCCTGTATAGACGTTGAGCGGCTACCTGCAACGTTTCATCCATGACAGAAACCCCAGCTCTTGAGTTACTACCACATCCCAGAGCTCCCTAGTCGTCCCGCAGTCGTGGCGGAGTGGTTAAAGGGACACTGACACCCCCCAAAAAATGTTTTTCATTTTTTGCCAGGCGCTTTATTATGGTGTCGGAGGACTACCCAATTAATATTTTGCAACAGAGTAGCGCATTTTTTTAATAAAGCCAAAAGACGCAACTGCTCGAAACCGAAACCCGCGCACGGAGGTCGGAGGAGTGGAGAGAAGAGTGTGAGTGGCGGAAGTCACGTGGTTACACCCGACCGTGCGTTTTGATTTTCTTTTCTTTTCTGCGTAGCAGACGACATGTGGCGAAGCGGGAACTGTTGTTTGCCTCGCGATTCTTTTGCAGTTATGTTTGTTCCGCTCGCTGTTCTGTATTCCAAGATGAGTTGTTTTTTTTTTACATTGAGAAGTTGGGAGATGAGTAGTGAGTGCCCGTGGTTAATTTCGCTGATCGGCTCCGAAAAGAATACACCCAAGATGTTGCGTGAAGAGCTGGCTCACATGTCCTGCGTCCGAAAAAAAGTGGCATTGTGCGACAGAGTTTCCGAAAGATCAACGGGATCGGGACCAATGGCTGGCTGCAATTCCCGTAGAACATTTACGGGCACCACAGAAAGCGGAGGCTATACCTGATTTATATGCTCCTTGCATTTTGTGGAAAGTGATTACATTGAGTTCGCAGGTGTTAAAAAGGAAATCCCATGCCATTTAATTCAGCGACGTGTCGTCCACAACATTTGTTAGTTATGTTTTGTTTGTTTCCTCAGTGATAATTGTAAAAAAAGAAAAGATACCATCAAAAATGTTTGAAAAAAAAAAAAAAGCTTTACTGGGGATTGAACCTGGTCCTACCGCGTGTTAAGCGACGTCTTTCTCACTGAGCTACCGGGGATGTTTTTTTTTTTTTTCGTAAAATGTGTTTATTTACATATTAAAAGCATTACAGAGGGCCACCTTGGCCAAAGAGCACTCACACAAAATTAGATCTTATTACATATGCATAATCCGGTACATTCACATAGAGGTTTGAGCATTATACAATGTCTAGTGCTTAAATGTTCCTCTTTTTACCATATAGTTTCTTAAAGCGACTTCCATCGCTGGCCATGACTCAAAACCCGGCATTTCAGTGTGTTCCAGGAGGCTACTGGTGTATGCAGTCATCAACAAAGTGGTGCCAAGCAGGTTTGCCTTTTTTTAACACCAGAGTCTGGTCCATTCGAGATCTCCAGATGGCGTGCAACCCGAGCAGCAGTAGCGTTCTGTGAATTTTTTATTTTCACCTATCTCCACCTAAAGATATTTCAAGGTCTCCCAGTTCAACTGTGCACTGATGCTAAAAGCATTTCGAAGTTCAGACCAGAATATTTCCGCATTTGTACAGAGCAGAAAAACGTGTTGCTAAGACTCCGGGAAAGGACACAGTGCACAATTGGTCGACAATGCTACAAAGAACCCTTTTCTCTCAAGCCATGTTTTAACAGGCAGCACTTCTACACTGAGCTACCGGGGCATCTCTTCATTGGGGGATCTCTTCCCTTAGTAATAATTCAGCCGGTAAACTGTAAGTTGCAAAGTTTGCTGCCGATTTTTCTTCAGCAAAAGCACTCTGGGGCGAAGTCAGGAAGCACGACGCATTGGCGACATTCGCACCTAGTAAGGAAATCGTACGCGTGCATATTCAACTCGAAGTAAACACTTCGTGCGGTGCTTGACGTTTGCGCGAGCGATGTCGTCAGCCAGGAGAAGGGAGCGACGGCTCGGCGACGTCTTCGTGCAAATCGGCTTGGTGGTCGGGTTGTCGTACGTAATGACCACCAATTCTCTTGATAAGTCCCAAATTCCTCTTTTAAAGGCAGACAGAATTCGCCGGTACCGCGAACGACAGTTCTGAAGTAGAGGTCCCACGCCCGTCGTCCGCTGCCATCGCCGTCCCCGCGAGTCCCACGATACGCGAAACGACGCACGCACAGAATGCTTCCGGTTCTCTGTGGAACTTTCTTTTTCCAATCGGCGTCTTTGCAGCTTTTTATAAACCACAAAAAAAAAATGTGTTTCATGTTTTTTTCTATTTTTAATACTGAGTGTGTGCCTTCAGTGACCAACGACTTTGATTAAATTTGGTGGTCGCTTCGATACCTTGGAAAACGGCCCGTGACCACGGAAAAGAGAGTGAGCGAGACTCGAACCGGCCAGTTCTTGATCGGAGGTTTTCGGGTGGAAGGAAACCGAATTTCGTGTCGCAAATTCTGTTCTGAGTAGTTGGGCTCTCATATGTCATATACAACTAAAAACCTCGGCGAGCATAAATACCCTGTCAGTGTCCCTTTAAGGCGATGGACTAGAAATCCATTGAGGTCTCCCCGCACAGGTTTAAATCCTTTCGACTGCGCAAACTTTTTTTTTTTTTTCATGTGAGCACGGACGTCAGACGGACGGACGGACGGACGGACAGACGGACAAGGCTAGACCTTGTCCGTCTAAAAATGATTTTCGACTTTTTATTGAAAACGTGTTGACTTCTCGTTGACTCTGATTACTTTCTTTTGACTTTGACTTTTTGTTGACATGGACAACAGGAAGTTTGTTGACTTTGTGTTGAAACTTTTCTAATGATTTTCTTCAGCCTTAGTCAAAAGAAAGGCTGTTGACTTTCTATTAACTTTATGTTGATTTTTTTTTTCTGCTGACTTTCTGTTGACAGTGTCTTTCTGTTGACAGTGTCATCAGAATCACTGCAGACGTTCTGTTTACTTTGTGTTGAAAATTTTCAGTTGATTCTCGGTCGCCAATGTCAATAGAAAAGCTACAGACTTTCTGTTGACTTTTCATTGAACATAGTACACCCCGAATAGATGTCAAAAGTCGCTAAGTTTAATTCTCAGTAGTTTCTGACGAAGTGAGAACGGGAAGCAGCTTCAGTTGTCCCGCCTCCAGCGCGAGCCTACTACCCTTGACTACGCTTCGGCGTTTGTGCACCTCGAGCGAGCGCGTGCAGTCAAAGCACGACGGAAGGCATGGGGCGCGTCCTAGAGGCCAGGCGTTCGAAAGGCATTCCCTGCCGTTCTGACCTTGTGACTATAGTGACTTTAAAGGAGCTGTGCAACAATTTCAGGGCTTTGCATAAATAATTGTGGGAGTTGATGCCTGACACTTCTGCAGTGAACTACAAAAAACAGATTTTGCCTGGATACCCTTGTTTTTATTTAAAAAACTGAAAAGATCCAGGTTTTTGCCCCCTCTCAACTCGTACAGAGTCTTCCGGGTCACGTGCGCAGTGACGTCACTTGAGTAGGCGCGGGGTTTCGGAAAAGTTCTCTCTTTAGAGCCATCAGCGAGCAGCGAGAACTCATCCGCTCGCGACCGCGTGACCACGTGCTGGCGGGCGCCCCGCGAAATATAGACGCTTTGCAGCGGCTGTGCATGGACGCCGCCATAACTAACCTTCAGTATTTGTTTCCTTTTATTCCGTTTATTTCACTTCATCATTACCATAGCAGGCCAGGTTATTGCCATATTAGATTCAACTGTCCTTTTCTAGAGCATCGGCCTTTTGTAGAGGATCGTCAACTACCGTTTCAGTTGCTCGGCATCTCGGTAAGACAAGAAAAGGTCAGCAATGGTGGCTGTAATTTGGCGCGTGGGAGGAAAGTCTCATCCGGGTCCGGCCATGCCCGTCCTTTGCCCGTCCGGCGCTGTCCCCCTCCCCATCCGGCTTCTGGCGGCTATTCGCGGTTTTGTGGACCTAGGATAGATGGCGCCACTAAAACTCCGTATAATAAAAGTTTTGTCGATGATACCAGGGTTTTGACGCATTTATATATATGTTGGAACGACAAGATTTATAGAAAAGTTACCTTTTATCGGGCAGCTATTCGCACAACTTGCTATCTTTTTTATAACTACCCAAGTGACGTCACGCCGCTTGTTTCTCATGGCCGCCGCTCGTGGCTGCAGGTCGTGAAATATTCCAAGTTTTGCCTCGCTATTACGCGGCGGAATCGCAACATTTCGATGAAAGGAGGTGTGTTTTCTGCCATTTGTGACAGAGTGAACAATATCAAAAGCAGAAAATGCCAATTCTTTCAACGTTAAAATCGTTGCACAGCTCCTTTAATGACCACATTAAATAGTCAAATAGTAAAGAAAATAAAAATAACTATTTGAAAGCTGAGAAACTGCCTTGACTCGCTTCGTCCTGAGTTGTGATATGCAAAGAAGCGATAATATTTCTTCTAGGAGCCGTTTTTGTGGATGTTGCTTTAGCGACAGCGCCGAATTATTATTAGTTGTACCAATGCGTTTTAGTAAGAGATATCGTCCACGAACTTCGAAACACTGTTTTCCCTTCGACAGACTCCTGATGAGACGATCGGATACTTGGAACCTTTATAAGTGCTAAGGTGGTCACCGGCAAAATGATTACCTTCAATATGTAGGCTAGATAAGGCTCTGGAGCAGTCAAGGGGAGTGTGATTCAGGTGTTCAGTGCTTCATGGTGTGTTTGTGTTCGTTTCTAATGTGTATTTGTGGGATATATGTAGTGGTACCTTCAAATACCACACAATTTACTAACATTTACTGATTTGGTAACATACTAACAAAGTATAAAAAAATCGCGTTTTTTTTACGTCATTTTGCGACAGCGAAAAGTCGCAAGGTAGTCACAAGAAAAGCTGTAGGCTCTGGCGACACAGAGACTACAAATGGTCTGGTGCCAATATCGCCTTGGAGTCACAAGGTTGTCTTATGCTAGAGGTTTAGCTTTTCAGTGGAGTGTCTACAAAAAGTAGACACCTAGGCGCCAAGAAGTCTACTGCCTTTCTAATGAACTTTGGGCCAAACGGCTCCTGGAAGTCAAATCAAAAGCTAAATAGAATCTGCAGAAAGTATGATGGAAAGCTGTTGACATTTAATACCTGTGTTGACTTTTTTCAGCAGACTTTCCACAAAAAGGAATTACACTTTTTTTGTAAGGGGGAGCTTCGCCCCAAAAAGCAACGACAAGCGTATTTTTTGTTTAAACTCGTTTTGTCCATCCCGCCACGGCTCGAGCGGGGTTTGCTGACTGATACCCTTCACGGTAGATGGCAGCACTGACCCAAGTGTATGAGCTTTCCCAGCTTGTGTTCTGAGGGGGCGAGAATGATCCCCGCGAGGGGAAGCGATAATCGCAAAAAGCCTGCCCAAGGTTATCACTCGTCCGTATGCGCAACAACACCGTTTCTGCGCAGTGGTCCCGGTACACCTGCTCAAATCCAAAAAGATAAAAAAAGAAAAAAGACAGGGAAAAAGTACGACTGAAAGGGATCTCGTTCGCGGCGGGGAGCCGATCTGACCGGGGCGAACTTTTGATATGATGCGGTCGCACTCGTGATACCAGAGATAGCCTTTGTAGCGCGCTCTGCCAGAGCGACGTTCACTCGCTGTCACTAAGCGAGAAACATGCTGCCCGCCAATGAGCTGGCCAAACGTCTCGGCTACCTGTTTTACATCGCTAGCCCGAACGAAACGTCGTTCGAGAAACTTGAAGATGTCCCGGACTACATCGTTCAGGTACGTGCGCAACACACCGCTTTCAACGTTAACGCCGAAGAGCACTCCAAGTAAGGAACGAGACATATGTTCAAAACAAAACAATGTGCAGAGACAGCAGTAGTGACGCCCTTTAGTGCACTATCAAGATACCGTGATGTTCTTCCAGTCAGCGGCGTCACCAGGGTCAGCGGCACCCCCCCCCCCCCCCCCCCCCCCCCCCCCCCGGGTGGTTATCATTTGAGCCCGTTCTCGTTTCGACCTTCTCACTTGGCCCTTCTCAAAACAACCATTCTCAAAAAGATGTTCTCTCTTGGACCTGTCGCATTTGGGCCTTTCCCGTTTCGTCTTTCGCATTCCAACCCTCCTCATTTGGGTCCGTTCTCATTTCGCCCTTTTCACCCGGCCCTTTTCAAAACAGCCATTCTCAAAAATATCTCGCTTTGGCCCCGTCGCACTTGACTCTTTCTATACCAAAATCGTTTTTAGGGTAATATTAATAAATACATTGATATAATTTGTGTGTGTGTGTGTGTGCCACGCTACAGGCATACTCTCTCTGCTAAGGATTTTAGCAGTGGGTCGAGGTCGTCGTGAAAATCTACTAGCTGACAATAAAACAGACCAACTATTTATCGCAGCCAGATCATATTCCGAAATGTCACGTTGTTTGAGGTCTCTCAACTTGGGACAATGCCACCACTTCTATAATGCAGTGGTTCTCAAAAGGGGGTCTGCGAAGGCTTCCTAGGGGTCCGCGAAGCCCTATCTCATCAGTCAGGCACGGCAATATTAGTTGTCTTTCTTCACGTTAGGAGAAACGTTCAATTTTTGGAAAAGTACTCTCGTGTGTATGTCAATGAGATAAGTCTACTTCACACTAGCAATTAGTTATATCCATTTATTAAATCATTACCATGATAACCTACACTTTCCTATTCCCCTCACCCCGGACGGGGTCCTCCATCATCTCTGCCTTTCTACAAGGGGTCCGCGAAACATCAATGGTTGATAACCACTGCTATTATGTATGCTATTTCTGTCAAAACAAAGTTTCCAAATTAAATGTTCATCGCTTTTTTTCTCTCGTTTGCTTAGAGGAAGGGAAGCAGGCGTCAATGTACGATTCTCAGTGCGTACCTCTATATCTGATGATATGTTGGGCGCCCAAGACATAGATCTGATGATATGTTGGGCGCCCAAGCAAGGTAAGGCTCATCAACAAAGCCGCGAAGGCATAACGACGTTAGAAGCATACCGAACTAGTGCCATTCGGTCGTAACGCGAACGGGCGAAATGAGAATGGGTCCAGTTGCGAAAAACACGATTCGGATGTTATGAGAAGGTTCAAACGAGAAGGGCCAAATGAGAATGGGTCGAAATGTACAAGGTTCAAATGCGAATGGGACGTTTTGAGATACACCCGCCGCCCCCCCCCCCCCCCCCCCCCCCCACCCCCCCCTTGTGACGCCACTTCCAGTGCTCGCTCGTGGCACGTGCCTCGCGTGTTGGCACAACAATGGTTGTTGTTTATACACCTGTAAGAACCGCAAGGCGTGTTGCTTGGTGTGATTGTGCTGCTTCTCTAATTTCCTCTCGTCGCTTTTTGTGTTGTATTTTTTGTTTTAATTCGCCACGTTTCTTGTTTAGCAGCCAATTCCTTCTTGCTTCTCTGGACAGTCGTACTCGCGGGTGCTAATTGAGAAATACGTTGGGTATGATTTGATTCCCCCGGGAGAAACCCACATCTGCACACTCCGCACGAGATTTGAACAGCGACACAAAACGCCTCATGCTTGTCCAGCTGCGTACTAACCCTCCTTTCAGAAAGAATTCCCCGCTTAGCACGTGCTTATGTTTTCTAGAGGCATGATGAGTGGGCAGCCCAAATGGAAACGTTTACTTAGGTTATAGGACTGAGCGACCTGACCCTGGTTTTCTGAAGCTTCGTAAGGCGGTAAGTTGAGCTAGTTAATGAATTGTATATTTTAAATAAAGTGGTACTATAACGACGCACAAGCGGAATGGTAAATGTGCTGCTCACAATACAAAAAAAAAACAAAGAAAAAAACAACAAACAACGCCCCCAAGGATGTTCTGCAAATATTTACCTAATAAAAATCGTAGCATCGATCCTTACCTTACTTACATTTTTACATGTTACATGTAACGAGCTACATCGACCAAACCCAAACGAAGAAGTTAAAAACTATGAATAGAGACTGTAACAAAAGTTTTGTTTATAGGGGTTCCGATAACAAATGGCGAAACAATGTAGGAGATTGTACTGGCGTAGTCCCCCGCTGAATAGACAAAGAGTGCCTTCCGGCACTTATACCCGAGTCCTGCAATAGTGGAGTATTAGGCTTCGTTTCCTCTCTTCGTGCTAATAGACCGATCTCACCAGCCAGTTTGACTACGCCACCGCTGCCGCAAAGCATCGAGGGAACTTTAGTCTTTCTTCGCGTGCGACAACCTCGCTGGACCTCTGCGCGTGCGGGCCACGAACAGTCTCGTGCACAGCCGACTGCCTTCTGTGTGAACTAAAGTTATGGCTGCTTCGCGCATGCGTCGAACGCTTGGTGAGATCGGTCTATTACTGCCTTTTGGATCATATACATGGCTTGCACATAATTTCATTGCACCGTGCTGGTGCTTATTCCTGTACTTGTTATAACGGAGAAGAACATACTCGATGGAGTAAAATGTTTTCTACAGAAGGGACGCGCTCACCAGAAAATGGCCACAACAATGGCCACCGTTGTCCCGGCAGTGCAACGTATATATAGACGATTGCAAGCAGGGCGACTGGCCGCCGCCATGCTTCTGCTCGTGCGGGCACCCCCGTGCAATTTCAAGCTTTTCAAAGCTACGTTCACGCTCACGCTGCACGTGCTTGCACCCATGGGGCACCAGAAGGGACTCCATGCTTGCAATTAACTTATCTACAGAGGGTATTCGCTGGACGCCATATTAAGGCGAGAGCCTTATATGTCTCATTGTTCAGTCGACCTTCAAAGTCCTTTGGCGAAAACACGTCGCCGACACGAAAGATTCCAAACCGAAAGGTACCAATGAGACGGCGCCAAAAGTGCGTTGTCAGAGAGCGTGCTGTCTTCGCAGGTTCGCTATGACCGGGACCACAGCCGACGCCACAATCCGAGTGAGCCAACGAAACGGCACCAAAAGTGCGTCGTCAGGGAGCGCGCTGTCTTCGGAGGTTCGCTATCACGTTTACATCGGCGCTTTCGCCTTGAAGTCGTTTTAGGGGTAACATAAGAGACCCTGTGAATGTTTGGGGTGCTATATTTAGAGCGCATGCTCAGAACAAGCTCACATTAATAGGCTGCTAAGACCGCGCAAAACTGGTGATGCGGAATGCACGTTGCAAAATAACTGTTCAAGCTGGCTGTCAGCACGCGCTCATCAGTTGCGCAGACAGCTATGGCCGCCAGCGAATACTCCCTATCAGCGGCGAGATGTTTTGTTGGCGCCCTCGTATGGTTACCTTTCGTGACGTCATTACCTTGCGACCAACAAGTTCGATGCTGTTTCTAATGTCATAGCGCTCTGCAACCAACACTGCCAACGCCGTCAAAATTGAAGTTCTTACATTGCTCTAATTTCCGTCGATGAGAAATCTTTTGCCGACGTCATAGTCGGAATTCGGCCAATCGTGCACGGCCGCCCACAGCGACGCTTTTGATCGCGCACGTCGCCAGTAGGGGGCTTTCACTAGACGCTATATTTGAGGGCACTTTTTAGAGCACATGCTTAGAACGACTTCACATTAATAAGCTGCTAAGACCGACAATCTTGATAGTGTCGAATGCACGTTGCAAAAGAACAGTGGAAGCTTGCAATCAGCACGCGCTCAGTAGTCGCGCACACAGCTATGGACGCCAGTGAATACTTCGTTTCAATTCGTTTATCAACCCGGAAGGGCCTCGTGCCCCAGTTGTTCATCAATTTCAGCTTTGGCCGTAATTCACAACGTTCACAAGTAAAAAAGGTGACCTAAAAAAGTAATAAAAAAAAATTCAGCCTCTTCATTTTGCTGTAGAAGGAACACCAGCGAAGCTGTACTATGGTGGGAATGAAGTAATGGCCGGCCGCTAGTCGGCAAGCCAGAGTGGAAAGGCTCGAAAGGTTGCCGCTATCTATGAGGAACGGCGGCAACCAGACAACCGGCAAGCCAGTTGTCTGGTTGCCGCCATCGCTCACAGATGGCGGTAACTGTCCAGTGTTCTGCGTCATCATTTGTTTGCTGACGGACACGATTTTGGGCAAACTAGCCCTTAACAGCTCCGCTGTAAAAACAAAAGTAAACATTAATGCTAAGTAAACGCTGTAAATTGTGGATGGGACATCTGGGCCGGCTTGCTAGAAGTAGTGTCTCAGTTGAGACTGCTCAAAGAAACCGCTGCCAAGGCTCGGGCGCGCGAGCGTCTGAGACTCGGTTTAAGCTCGAGCGCTAGCCTTGACAGCGCTTTCTTTGAGCAGTCTCAGCTGCGACTCTGCTTCGAGCAAGCCGGCCCTGGTCCTTTGATTTATCAAGTGCAATCATGTTGTGATGAATGTCATGCACGTAGTGTCCCGCTGCGCATGGTTGTAGACGTTTGTTTGCGGTTCACATCGTTCCTCAATTTCGTGTGTGCCAGCTGTTAAAACTTGAGTTTAGAAAGCTAGCAACCGCTTAGGAAAGCAAAGGGGCATTTTTTTTTAATGAGGTTTTTTCTACTTGAGAATAACTTTTTTTTTCACATCAGTATATTTATACTTTGTTGCAGGCATTTACTATATTTGCTTAATTTATGAAAACCGCTTGTTACCGTATTCTCCACAATCGCTTTCGAGATTACCTTACCTGACATGTTTCTTTACCTGTTATCGTAAGTTTCCTTTTCCTTATGAGTAGTGAGTGTTGGTGTTTGTTTTCTCAAGCTCTATACAACTGCCGCTGACAGTAGGCTCAGGCTTCAAGAAATCCTTCAAAGCGGCTGCACACTCTCTAAAACAATAATCTAGGAGGGCCTATTACGACAGCTAACGGCTTCATCTATTTTTGTTGTGAACTTGAAGGTCCTAGCCACACAAGCAATTCATCCAGTGATACGGCTCACTACGAATGCGTGAGATGCACAGACTGCCACGGTACGTCAGTCAGTCCGCCTTTACGTGTTCAACATATGTACAAAAAATCAACGGAAATCCACGCAGAATTCTGAGCACTGGAAAATATTTTCATGCTATACTTTAGAAAAACGACGGTATTTACTGCATGTAAACTGCGAATATGGTTTTTGTTAGAAACATGTTTGGTATTTCTGTATGAGATAACCCACGCATAATTCAGCTTCCCTTTTTAATTGTGTGCAACTATTTTCTTGTGTTCGGAATTTCGTACTTTTTCGGTTAGATATTTATACGCGGGTGTTCCAGCTTTTGCGCTGGAAATACATTTTCCCTTCCGAAAGCGGTTTGATGTCGAATACTAAACGAGCGCTAAGCACAGATAGTGTAAAAAGATAGGTAGAACAAGAATCAGAGCAGCGGCATGCTAGAGATTTTGAGAGCACGAGACAGCATGAATGTCACTTAAACCCAGAGTGTAGAAAAACGTGATCGCGACACAACCACAACCTTGAGGAACAGACAAAAATAGACTAGTACGAACCCGTTTACCTCGCCTGATTTTCGGATATCGAACCATAGAAATATCACGATTTTGGTTTTACCTAAGTTGGCGTAAATAGAGGCGCTGACTGTTTTTTTTCACATCAGTATATTTATACTTTGTTGCAGGCATTTACTATATTTGCTTAATTTATGAAAACCGCTTGTTACCGTATTCTCCACAATCGCTTTCGAGATTACCTTACCTGACATGTTTCTTTACCTGTTATCGTAAGTTTCCTTTTCCTTATGAGTAGTGAGTGTTGGTGTTTGTTTTCTCAAGCTCTATACAACTGCCGCTGACAGTAGGCTCAGGCTTCAAGAAATCCTTCAAAGCGGCTGCACACTCTCTAAAACAATAATCTAGGAGGGCCTATTACGACAGCTAACGGCTTCATCTATTTTTGTTGTGAACTTGAAGGTCCTAGCCACACAAGCA